>NC_072398.2:222463333-223072916 GCF_028858775.2 Pan troglodytes | reverse complement strand
TTCATTTCTCTTGTCACTAAAGAGGTTGAACCTCTTCAGATGTTAATTGGCCATCTGGAAATCCTCTTTTGAAAGGTACCATGAGTCTTGGCCTATTTGAATATGAGCTGCATTTTTTCTCATTTATTTGTAAGTGTTCTTTATATATTCTGGATATGGGTCATTTGTTGGTTACATGTACTGAAAATATCTTCTCCTACTATGGGGCTTGGCATCTCACTTGGTATGACATGTTTGGATGAACTAAAGTTTTTAGTTTTTCTTTTTTGGGGGTAGAGATGTGGTCTTGCTGTGTTGTCCAGGCTGATCTTGAGCTCCCGGCCTTAAGTGATCTACCTTGGCCTCCCAAAGTGCTGGGTACAGGTGAGAGCTACCATGCCCCTCAAGTTTTTAACTTTTGTGTTGCTCAGATTATCTCTCTCTCTCTCTTTTCTTTTCTTTTTTTTTTTTTTTAGATGGAGTCTTGCTCTGTCACCCAGGCTGGAGAGCAGTGGCTCGATCTCGGCTCACTGCAAGCTCCACCTCCAGGGTTCATGTCATTCTTCTGCCTTAGCCTCCCAAGTAGCTGGGACTACAGGCACCTGCCACCATGCCTGGCTAATTTTTTATATTTTTAGTAGAGATGGGGTTTCACCATGTTAGCCAGGATGGTCTCGATTTCCTGACATTATGATCCACCTGCCTCGGCCTCCCAAAGTGCTGGGATTACAGGCATGAGCCACCATGCCCGGCCTATAATCTCTTTTTTTAATATTCTGTTTAAGAAATTCCTTTTTGTTTTTTTGAGACAGAGTCTCACTCTGTCACCCGGGCTGGAGTACAATGGCATGATTTCAGCTCACTGCAACCTCTGCCTCCTGGGTTCAAGCAATTCTCCTGTCTCAGCCTCCCAAGTAGCACAGATTATAGGCGTGCACCACCACACCCCGCTAATTTTTGTAGTTTTAGTAGAGATGGGGTTTTGCCATGTTGGCCAGCCTGATCTCAAACTCCTGACTGCAGGTGATCTGCCTGCCTTGGCCTCCTAAAGCTCTGGGATTACAGGCGTGAGCCACCACACCCAGCCCTGTTTAAGAAATTCTTTTTTTTTTTTTTTTTTGAGACGGAGTCTCGCTCTGTCGCCCAGGATGGAGTGCAGTGGCACAATCTCAGCTCACTGCAACCTCCGCCTCCTGGGTTCAAGCGATTCTTCTGCCTCAGCCTCCAAGTAGCTGGGACTACAGGTGCGTGCCACCACACCCAGCTAATTTTTTGTATTTGTAGTAAACCACCGTGTTAGCTAGGATGGTCTCGATCTCCTGACCTTGTGATCTGCCCGCCTCGGCCTCCCAAAGTGTGCTGGGATTACAAGCATGAGCCACTGTGCTCGACCAAGACATTCTTAAAAAAAAAAAAAAAAAAAGAAATTCTAGTAGCACAGAGACTGAAGAAAAAAATTCTTGCCAATTCCCTCGTTTATTCAGGTATTGAATTTCTCTCAATAATCTTTGGCCAGGTGTGGTGGCTCACACCTGTAATTTCACACTTTGGGAAGATGAGACAGGCAGATCACTCGAGCTCAGGAGTTCCAGACCAGTCTGGGCAACATGACAAAAACCCATCTGTACAAAAAGTGCAAAAAAAATTAGCTGGGTGTGGTGATGCATGACTATAATCCCAGCTTCTCAGGAGGCTGAGGCAGGAGGATTGCTTGAGCCCAGGAATTAGAGGCTGCAGTGAGCTGAGATCATGCCACTGTATTCCAGCCTGGGCAACAGAGTGAGACCCTGTCTAAAATAGTAATAATCTTTTATTAGAGTTATTCATGGGTGTCTGATATTTTCTGATGACATTGTAAAGTGGTAGAAGTTTTTAAAGAGCAACTTAATTTTAGTATAGTTTTAGATTTACAGAAAAGTTACAAAGACCATGCAGAGTTCTTGTAATGGTATAATTTTTAAAATCAAAAAAACTTTACATTTCGTTTTCTAATTGTTGCTGTTTTGCAGAAATACAATTGTATTTTGTATATTGACTTTTTTTTTTGAAACAGAGTCTCTCTCCCTATTACATCTCTTTTATTTTTAGATCAATATGTGAAAGTTTGCTGGGTGCAGTGGCTCATGCCTGTAATCCCAGCACTTTGGGAGACCAAGGCAGGATGATCACTTGATCTCAGGAGTTTGGAACCAGACTGGGTAGCATGGTGAGACCCCATTTCTACAAAAAATTAAAAATTAGTTGGGGATGGTGGTGCAAACCTGTAGTTCCAGCTACTTGGGAGGCTGAGGCAGAAGGATCACTTGAACTTGAGATTTTGAGGCTGCAGTGAGCTTTGATCATACCACTGCACTCCAGCCTGTGTGACAGAGTAAGACTCTAAGAAAAAAAAGTATGGGGCCAGGTACAGTGGCTCACACCTGTAATCCCAGCACTTTGGGAGGCTGAGGCGGGCGGATAACGAGGTCAGGAGTTCGAGACCAGCCTCGCAAACATAGTGAAAGCCTGTCTCTACTAAAAATACAAAAAATTAGCCAGGCGTGGTGGCGAGTGCCTGTAATCCCAGTTATTTGGGAGGCTGAGGCAGGAGAATCGCTTGAACCCAGGAGGTGGAGGTTGCAGTGAGCCAAGATCGCGCCACTGCACTCCAGCCCTGGTGACAGTGTGAGGCTCTGTCTCAAAAATAAATAAATAAATAAATAAATAGAAGAAAAAAATATGATAGAAGTTTGTGTGGACACTAAGTAAAAGACTGCATATTTTTTTTTTCTTTTCTTTTTTTTTTCGAGATGGAGTCTCACTCTGTTGCCCAGGCTGGAGTGCAGTGGTGTGATCTTGGCTCACTGCAACCTCTCCCTCCCAGGTTCCAGTGATTCTACTGCCTTAGCCTCCTGAGTAGCCGGGATTACAGACATGCGCCTGGCTAATTTTTTTATTTTCAGTGGAGATGGGGTTTCACCACTTTGGCCAGGCTAGTCTCGAACTCCTGACCTCAGGTGATTTGTCCGCCTCGGCCTCCCAAAGTGCTGGGATTACAGGCCTGAGCCACTGCACCTGGCCACAAGACTGTATATTTCTGATGTGGAGCTTCCCTCTTCATGCCAAACTGTGATTCAACCAAAAGTTGACTCTTGTATCTTGGGTGAGGGAGGCCACATTCAAGGAGTGCTGGTCTGAGCACGGTCTTTTTTTTTTTTGAGACAGGGTCTCACTCTGGTGCCCAGGCTGGAGTGCAGTCGCGTGATCTCAGCTCACTGCAACCTCCGCCTCCTGGGCTCAAGCGATTGTCCCACCTCAGCCCCACAAGTAGCTGGGACTACAGGTGCGAACGACCACAACTGGCTTGTTTTGTTTGTTTGTTTGTTTGTTTGTTTGTTTTTGAGACGGAGTCTTGCTCTGTTACCCAGGCTAGAGTGCAGTGGCATGATGTTGGCTTACTGCAACCTCCACTCCTGGGTTCAAGTGATTCTTCTGCCTCAGCCTCCCGAGTAGATGGGACTACACGCATGTGCCGCCAGGCCCAGCTAATTTTTGTATTTTTAGTAGAGACAGGGTTTCACCATATTGGCCAGGCTGGTCTTGAACTCCTGATCTCATGATCTGCCTGCCTCGGCCTCTCAGAGTGCTGAGATTACAGGTGTGAGCCACCGTGCGCGGCTCCACCTGGCTAATTTTTGTATTTTTCGTAGAGATGGGTTTTCACCATGTTGCCCAGGCTGGTCTTTAACTCCTGAGCTCAAGTGATCCACAAGCCTCAGACTCCCAAAGTGGTAGGATTACAGGTGTGAGCCAGCGAGCCCGGCTCACATTGGATGTTTGACCCTGCTTCTCTTTACTGTTTTGCAGGTTACCAGGACTTTTCCAGTCTAGTCAGCTGACTCTAGTCATATCACCGTGACCATTAAGAGCTCAGAAAAAATGTCCTGGCAATAGTACATTCTTTGGACAGGCTAGCCCTTGTTCATTTGGCTCCTCTATGACTCTCTTCATTCCTGGTATATTTCATGATATTGCTGAGTTATTACTCCGTTCTCTGAAGTCTAAATCCAATTTTCAACAACTCATGGTTTAATTTATCTTGGTAATTCCCAATATCTTTGTGGTAGGCTGAATAATGACCCCCCCCAAAATGTCCACATCCTAATCCCCTGGAACCTGTGTATGTTACATTACAGGGCAACGGGGACTTGCATATGTGACTAAGTCTCATCTCGTCATCCTGGATTATCTGGGTAGACCCTAAATGTAATCACAAGGACCGTAATATGAGGGAGGTCAAGAAGATCAAAGGAGGAAGTGAGGGAGGGGGCAGTTAGGGGCTGGTTAGGCAGATAGAGAGGGAGGGTCTCTGGAGAAGGACAGAGTGGGACAATGGTCACAGAAACAACTGAAGAACAGCTAAGGGGAAGAAATGTGGTTAAGAATTTCCCCTTGTGCCAGGATGTTGCTCAAAAGTGACTGTCCCAACCAAGGCGCAGGTGCAATAAATCAACCTAAATGTCCTTCACTTGACCCAGCTCATTATAATGTCATTAACATAACATTAGCATTGTGGTTTTAGCCCCCTGGTGGGTTTTGTTTAGACACTCATGGATAATAACCAAGATGGAGTCACTCTGGCCAACCCCAGGCATATCCGGATGCAACACTCCTAGGAGGGAATTTTACCCTCCCATTTGAGCAAAGCCCACAAAAGACTTCCTGGCTTCTGCAGCATAAAAGACACAGAACTCAGCCCTGTTTCTGGCAACTTGCTTTTGTTGCAATAAACTGAGGAATGGAGAGACCAATATGAGAGAAACAGGAGGATTGTTTATTTTAGGTATGCACTGGCTCAGTGGACTCACATCCAAAAAGCTGAGCATTGAACAAAGACAGAGCAGGGTTTTTATAAGTGGCCTTACAGAAGCAAAACAAAAGCAGTTAATCATACAGTGACAGGTCACGTAATCTATAGCATAACTTAATTTGTGACCTTACATAGCTGGTGGCCTTGCAGCTGCATCGAAAGAAAAACAAGAACTGGCTAAATACAGACATTTGTAAAACATAATAATGCTTAAGAAGACTGAGAAAAGAGTAACACTAAAATAATCTGTCTTTCTCTCTTTTTTTTCCCCCTCAACCTTGCTCTGGAAGCAGGGGAGTGTCTGGAGCCCATTCCTTTGGCCTTGGCTATTCCGACAGAGTTATAACAGTCCTTGAAATGAGCTTGTTAAGCAGAGGAAAACTTGTCCTTTTCTTTTTCTTTTGAAACCTTGCCTTGCCACAGTCTGGGCCTTAGCTTTTACTTTTCTTGGGGTGAATAAGTGCAGTACTTATTATTATTATTGTTATTTTTAAATTTCTGCCTCGCTTTCAGGACCCCTCTCTTTGCTGAGAGTTTTCCTTTTGTTTAATAAATCCTGTTCTATTCTACTCACTCTCCACTGTCTGTGTGCCTTATTCTTCTTGGTCGTAGAGCAAGAACTCGGACCTAGCTGCACTAAGGACTAAGCAAACTACAAAGGAAGCAAGAGATTGGAGTGATTCAAGGAAGAGGCCACGAGCCAAGGAATGCAGGTGGCCACTAGGAGCTGAAAAATGCAAGGGAACCGAGGATCCCCTCAGAGCCTCTGAAGGAGCCAGCCCTGCCCATACCTTGACTTTAGCCCAGTGAAACTGGTTTTGAATTTCTGACCTTTAGATCTGTAAGATAATGAACTTGTGTTGTTTTAAGCACTGAGTTTTTGGCAGTTTGTTACAGCAGCGGGAAACGAATACAATCCTCTGCTTGCATAATCGGTCCCTTAGGCATGAGGGGAGGGTGACGACTCATTATGCATTTGATCAGGAAGGGTGGATTTGACCTGCTTATTGACCAGGGAAGGGTGGAGCTGAAAGGCATACAAACCTGCCATGCAGATGTAAACTAGGGGTGGAGCATACTGAAGAGATATAAGCAAGACTCTGGCCTACTAGGGGTGGAGCACACTGAAGAGATATAAGCAAGACTCATGGATAATAACCAAGATGGAGTCACTGGCCAATCCCAGGCATATACAGATGCAACACTCCTAGTAGGGAATTTTACCCTCCCATTTGAGCAAAGCCCACGGAAGACTTCCTGGCTTCTGCCACATAAAAGACACAGAACACAGAACTCTACTTCTACAAGAAGTAGAAGGTAGAGCCAGCAAGAGATACAAACAGAACATCCAATTCTCGTGGCAGGAGGATGGTGAGTTTGCACAGAGAAGGGGCACAGGATGATGGCAGGCTGAGCTGTAAATATTTTTAGGTATTTGGTTCCTATTTTGCTTATACCTAAATTAATGATAGAAAAGAGGATTTCCACTAGGGTTTTGGGCTGATTGCTTTTGGATGTGGGTTACTGGTACCCAGTGGGGAAGAGGATAGAGACACAGGAGGAGATGCCTGTTGGGAGACAACCCTACCCAACAGGTGCTGAATTCCAGGAGGATGTGTGAGGCTGGAGATACTCTCTAAGACTGGGGAACTCATCACCAGGAGGCTAGTGAGAGAAAGCAAGGGCCCCCCGTGGAGTTGGACCTGACTGTAGCTGGATATTTTGCGAGTGGGTTAGTTTACACAATGACTTGTCAATGCTCCATTTATATGGATATAGCTGAAAGTCAGAAAGGAAATAGAAATCTGTGAGTTTAGCATCCAAATGCCGAAGGCATTTCAGAGTGTGTGTATTTTAGGTGGAGGACAGTCTCTGGGCTGTTGGCTTAGCTCTATCCATTCTTCTTGTACATGTAATTTTAAGAAGTGTGGTCATCTGGTTTCTGCCAAACAGATGAGGAAGCCAGGAGATGAGAACAGACAGACAACCCTAAGAGGCAAGAGCTGGAAGCCCATGTTAGAAATGCTAATAGTGGGCCAGGCGCGGTGGCTCACACCTGTAATCTCAGCACTTTGGGAGGCCAAGGCAGGTGGATCACCTCAGGTCAGGAATTCAAGACAAGCCTGACCAACATGGTGAAACCCCGTCTCTACTAAAAATACAAAAATTAGCCAGGCATGGTGGTGGGCGCCTGTAATCCCAGCTACTTGGGAGGCTGAGGCCGGAGAGTCACTTGAACCTGGGTGGTGGAGGTTGCAGTGAGCCGAGATCAAGCCATTGCACTCCAGCCTGGGCAACAAGAGTGAAACTTCATCTCAAAAAAAAAGAAAAAAAGAAAGAAATGCTAACAATGAAAAAACAATGAAAAAAAAAATCAACACACACACAATGGTACCTCCAGCTGCTCCTGCCGCTCAGCCCTTCCCAAGAACTTCCCAATCTCCCTACAATCCACCAATCCAGGGTTAACTCCTGGCAGAGCAGGGAGCTTTCAGACTTTCCTCCACACCAAGTCTGGCTTCTGTCCTGATTGGTTATGTCCCAGCCTTATGGATACCCCTGAGCATAAACGTGCATTGCTTTAGTAATCAATTAAGCTAGCTAACTTTCCCCTCTCAGTATCTGGTAAAAGAAATCCAAAAACTACAGTTAGGGGTCATTTCTTTCCTTTCTTTCTTTTTTTTTTTGAGACGATGGAGTCTCCCTCTTGAGCCTCCCGAGTAGCTGGGATCACAGGCACATGCCACCATGCCTGGCTACTTTTGTATTTTCAGGAGAGACGGGGTTTCACCATGTTGGCCAAGCTGGGCTCGAACTCCTGACCTCAGGTGATCCATCCCCCTTGGCCTCCCAAAGTGCTGGGATTATAGGTGTGAGCCAGTGTGCCTGGCCAGGGGTCGTTTCTTGCAGGGAGAATTATATATATATGTTATATGTTATAGGCCCAGCAGACATCAATATATTACAATGCAGGAGAATAATTGATGTTCATATTAGTGGGACTCAGTCATTAAGAAAAGTTTAATAAAATTCAGCTTTATCTATTTAAAACTGTACCGTACATTTTAGAGGTTTTAAACATCTTGGTGCTTACATAGGATTGAGCCTGTAACCATCTAGAACTTACTTGTTCAGAGTGACTCATTCTTCAGGATGAGCTCACACTCCTGCATGAAACAGAACAATAGCCTTTCTGTGTTACTTACACCCAAATAAGCATATTCTTGTGTAGCCAGACTCTTTCTTTTTTGTTTGTTTTTTGTTTGTTTTTGTTGTTGTTTTTGAGACAGAGTCTCGTTCTGTTGCCCAGGCTGGAGTGCAGTGGCGTGATCTCAGTTCGCTGCAACCTCTGCCTCCTGGGTTCAAGTGATTCTCATGGCTCGGCCTCCCAAGTAGCTGGAATTACCCGCATGCACCACTATGCCTGGCTAATTTTTGTATTTTTAGTAGAGACGGGGTTTCACCATGTTGCCCAGGCTGGTCTTGAACTCCTGACATCAGGTGATCCACCCACCTCGGCCTCCCCAAGTGCTGGGATTACAGGTGTGAGCCACCGTGCCTGGGCTGCCAGACTCATTCTTTTATGCTGGTCCTGTGCAGCCTGGGCTAATGGTGCCTCCCTAGTCATTTGGTTCATGATCTGTCCCTGCTCACCTGGGCCGATGGTGCCTTCTTGCCCACCTGGGCTGGCCATGCCTCCCTGCCTCCTTCTTTTTCCTTGCCTCAGTGGGCCTTGTCGGGGGGCAGTGGTAGAAGCAAGGAAGAACAAAGGCTCCTTTCTCCCTTTGACCTGATGTTGTAATAATAATAAACTTGTCAACTCATCTCCGACAGCCAATCCAACCATAGACCCTAGAAAAATAGGAGTTTAGAATTAAAAAAACAACCTTGATCAGCCAAGGATATGGTTGGATGAAGGCAGAAGCAAGCTCATAGCATAGAGAGACACACTAAAAAGAAAAGCAACAAAAACAGAGCGGACATAGGGCATGCACCTGTTGTCCCAGCTACTTGGAGGGGATGAGGCGGAAGGGGGTGCTGAGGCGGAAGGATCACCTGAGCACTGGGAGGCTGCAGTGAGCCATGATTGCACCACTGCACTCCAGCCTGGGCAACAGAGTGAGACCCTGTCTCAAAAAAGAAACCAAAAACCAAAAACAACAACAACAAAAACCCACTGCCACCACCGCCAACAAAAGCAAACCCAAACAAACAGTGTGCCTCCCAAATCCAAGAAGAAGACTCATGTTCAAAGGTGATGGAAAATTTCAGGGTTGAAGTAGACAAGGAGTCAGAAAATAGGCAACACTACTGACCACACCTGATTCTGGGTCCAGTATGTCCTTGGCAGTGTGCTGCACAGCGAAGGGAGGGGACCCTCTCTCTAGAAATATGCCCTCGTTGGCAGATGGCCTTGCTTCTCCAAGAGGCCATCATCTGATCTGACCCCCATATTGCCTTAATTACTCACTTTCACACCAATTCTCAACACCAGCCAGGTCAACAGGTTGCTGGCCAGTCCAGGCTCTTGCCTAAGCGAAAGGCAAAACCAGGGCAAAGCTTCAGATGTGATGGGTGGATACCCTGCACAGCAGTTCTGCAGAGGGGCTGCTGGCATCACGGCTTCACAGACGCAGTATGTGCACTGTATTTTAAGGAGCTGTGTGAGGCAAGGAACGCCCCAGAGCTCTCCTGGGAAGCCCCAAATGCTCACCGCAGGGCAGTGAGACCCGTGGGGCTGGGAGCTGCCAGGAGTGGTGGGCCCTCTGCATTTCACTGTGCTCTCCCGCAAGCACTCCTCTCTCTGACTCTCCAGGGCCCTTTCCTTCCTCCCTCTCTGGGCAGTCTTCCCCTCCCCCTTGACCCAGGCTTTCTCTGAGCTCCTTCCTGCTCCAGTTCCCCTCGCCTGGGCTCATCCAGTCCTCCCAGGCTTCCATGACAGCCTGACATTTTGGTCTCTGCCTGCCTGCAGCTCCCTGATTCTTTCTGGGTCTCCCAATTCAGATTCCCAAGAAAAAATTCAGATGACTGAGTTCGTGTTTTCCTGCCAGTTTGATGTCAAGGGTCCTGCCTCGGCTTGTAAAGGGTCTTGGTCTCCTCAGCAGAGGTGGGGCCTTGTGATTTACAAGGTGGCCCTTTCCACAGGGCTGGGAGTCAGCAGGTGGGCGTCACTGGTTTAGCAAGGACAGAAGAGTAGGTTTCTCATTTTTGCAAAGAAATGGTCCATAAGCTGGAGATTGAAACATTTTTCCTCCAGTTCCCTCACTAACCAGCTGGGTGGCAATGATAAATCACTTCCTTTTCCTATAAAATGAGGGGTCTGAATAGATGCTAATGCCATTTGCTACACACCAGGCACTGCTCCAACTACTGCAGGCACATTTATTGCCGAATCCCCACAAAGGAGGTGCTATCACTAACTCCTTTTAAAGAAAGGAGGCGGCCAGGTGCGGCGGCTCACGCCTGTAATCCCAGCACTTTGGGAGCACGAGGCGGGAGAATCGCTTGAGTCCAGGAGTTTGAGGCCAGCCTAAGCAACATGGTGAAAACCTGTATCTACAAAAAGTACAAAAATTAGCAGGGCGTAGTGGCATGCGACTGTGGTCCCAGCTACTTGGGAAGCTGAGGCAGGAGGATTGCTTGAGTCCAAGAGAAGTGAGCTGAAATCGTATCATTGCACTCCAGCCTGGTGACAGAGAGAGACCCTGTCTCAAAAAAGAAAGAAAGAGAGAAAGAGAGAAAGAAAAGAAAGAGAGAAAGGAAGAAAGAAAGAGAAAAAAGAAAAGGAAGGAAAGCTGAGGCACAGAGCGCTGAGTTGCCCATGGTCACACAGTTAGCAGGTGGCACAGATCCTGTCTAGTTTCAGAATCCTTGTCCTTGAACATGCTTTGCTCTCTCTCTGAGATTCTTTCAGCTCTTGAGCTTTAGAAATGGAAGTTTCCAGCAAGTTCTTTGCAGCAGCTGATGTTCCCTATTAAATGACAGTGGGGAGTCTTTGAAGTATTCGGGAGGCCTACGTTCACCGCTAACATCCTTGTTGTGAAGGCCTGCTGACGTTTGCCATTCCAGGACCAAGTGGACAATGAGTTAAGCTAGGCCAGGAGGGGGTTCAGCTCCCCACAACAAGGCAGGGGCGGCCCTTTGTGTCCGGCAGCACGGTAGCCCCCCTGCAGGAGCTCCGGCTACCCTTTGTGTTTGACCTTGTGGAAGGGCATGGGAAACGCTGGCCTGTCAGCAGGCATAAACTCAAAAGTTTCTCCTTCAGCTAATTTCAGGGACCGTCTAGCCAAGTGAATACACAGGATTAGGTAATCCATGGATCCTGCGAGGGCAACTGGCTGATTGGCTTAGGTGTGCCCAAGCGCCCTGCAGGTGTCAGAACAAATCCATGTAGAAATGCAGACGCCCACACCAGCTTGAATGGCATAAAGGCACGCATTGGAATGTGGCTCATGAGCTGGGACCCAGGATCAACCACTGGTTTAAGGAGAGGACCGTGAAATGTCCAAACATGGAGGCCAGGCCATCTCCCTGGATGCCCGGCTGAGGGCAGCCACATGTCTGCAGCGGTGGCTTGTGTCCATGACTGAGATGGGCAGGGTTTGCAGGCAGTGGTGATCCCATCAGCAGTCCCCAGATCTCTAATGTCAGGAGAAAGAGCATGGGAAGTCCGACGTCCAGGAAAGTCCTTCATCCTGCTTCTCCCTGCCTTGGGCCTTTTCCCATTTCCGCGGTCACCTGTCCACAATGGCTGCACTGTGTGGCCCTTCAGGTGTTCCTAAGACACTGAACAACCAAACCCATGGACTGACCGGATATGAAATTGACGTGGGAGGAGATCAGGCAGGTGCTGGGGCTGCCTGGCGCAATGCGCGGAGCCAGAAGTGCTGTTATGGGGAGGGTGTTATTGTTTTAGTGGGTGCAGCAAAGGGTGGTTTAGCCAGCTGGGCGGATCAATTGTAAATTGTTATTTACAGTTTCTGAGCCTTTAAAAGAAGAGCTTCGCCAGAATCAGTCTTCATTCCAGATGTGCAGCACCATGAGGGCCCTGGTGCTTCTGCTGTCCCTGTTCCTGCTGGGTGGCCAGGCCCAGCATGGGTCTGACTGGACCTACTCAGGTAAGCCCCTAGCTTCTGCATGCTCCCCCAGTTACTCTCACACCCTTACAACAGGACAAGTGCCCTTCTTCTTCTTCTTTTTTTTTTTTTTAGACAAAGTCTTGCTCTGTTGCCCAGGCTTGAGTACAGTAGTGTGATGTTGGCTCATTGCAACCTCCGCCTCCCGGGTTCAAGTGATTCTCCTGCCTCAGCCTCCCGAGTACCTGGGATTACAGGTGCCTGCCACCATGCCTGGCTAATTTTTGTATTTTTAGTAGAGACAGGGTTTCACCATGTTGTCCAGGCTGGTCTCGAACTCCTGACCTTAGGTGATCTGCCCATCTCCCAAAGGGCTGGGATATCAGGCACGAGCCATTGCGCCCGGCCAAGAGTCCTCCTTTAGGGCATTTCGCAGGATGGCCAGGCAGCCCACCTGCCATATGTTGGGGGTCTGCTCATTGTGGCTTCAGATGTTACCTTTTCAGTGTCTCAGAAGGTATGGAGAACAAGCTGAACTTAAATTTCAAATAAGGAAAAGAAGGAAATAGCTTTCCCCTTCACAAACTCCTGATTTACTTACAGGCTTTTTGCTTTAAATTTTTTTCCATCCACGGTGTTGGCTGGTTCAAAAGTACACTCACTGCTTCTCTTTGTAAAACCATTTGCTTTGTTGGTCCGTGTAAGTGGAAAACAAAGTTCTTAGAAAAGACTCTCGGTAACCTCACGGAAGGTGCTGTGGGGTTTGCGAGACCTTCTTTCTTGGAAATTTCATGATAGGCAGTTTACCCAGAACATCTTGACATAAGGACCCAGTTCCCTTTGGTCTGTGGGCTGCCAAAACCAGAGGTTTTTTTTTTTTTTTTTTTTGAGACAGAGTCTTGCTCTGTTGCCCAGGCTGGAGTTCAGTGGTGCCATCTCGGCTTACTGCAACCTCTGCCTCCTGGTTTCAAGCGATTCTTATGTCTTAGCCTCCCAAGTAGCTGGGATTACAGGCACTCATCACCATGCCTGGCTAACTTTTGTATTTTTAGTGGAGATGGGGTTTTACCACGTTGGCCAGGCTGTTCTCAAACTTCTGACCTCAAGTGATCCGCCCACCTTAGCCTCCCAAAGTGCTGGGATTACAGGCGTGAGCCACCGCGCCAGGCCCCAAACCAGACTTTTAAAATGTGAAATGCAAAATCCTGGCATTCAACATGGGTTCTGGTCCACATGTGAGCCAAAGCTAGAAGGCCGTGTCTGTGGACTTTGTGGACACTAAACAGCCCTTTCCAGGGGCAGTGAGGGGAGCTTCTTCCCGCATCCCCCTCCTTTCCGTACGGGACCATGGATTGGGGCCCATGAGGAGGCTGGTGGCCGCTGGCTGATGCAGGAAGTGAGACAAACATCTGCTTCCTGCAGAGTCTGCCCCAGTTCAGCTGCTCCGGAAGCATTCCTTCAGGGTGAACGGGATGATCTGTTAAGTCAAGGGCAACGGAATTAGGGACATCCTGGGAGGTTCAGAAAGTCCAGCCAGCTCTGAACAACCGCTCTGTTCCTGAGCACAGTGAGCTTACACATGGCAGTGCCTCGGAAGCCTGGGGCATTCTGCTTCACTTGGCCAAGCAGGGCAGGCAGGTGGTTCAGAGGTGAAGGAAGAGAGAATTCAGACAATGAAGTCCTTGTCCTTCCCAGGCTCTGCCCAGCCTCTGAGACAGTGGGCTTCCTGGAAAACTACTAGGGGCTCCAGGAGAACTTGAGAGCAGCTTTTGTAAATACCTTCCAGGGAAACCTGAGAGATGTTCCAGTATTGACAGTGCCCTGGGCCAAGGCATCTTGCTCTGAGAAGGCGTTGTGCTCCAGGCCAATTGTCTTGATTACAAACCAAAAAGCGGTGAGGGCCCTAGTACAGACACCTTTTTTTTTTCTTTTTTTTGAGAGTTTCACTCTCGTTGCCCAGGCTGGAGTGCAGTGGCGCGATCTCGGCTCACCACAACCTTTGCCTCCTGGGTTCAAGTGATTCTCCTGCCTTAGCCTCTCAAGTAGCTGGGATTAACGGCGTGTGCCACCACGCCCGGCTGATTGTTTTTTATTTTTAGTAGAGATGGAGTTTCTCCATGTTTGTCAGGGTGGGTCTCGAGCTCCCAACCTTAGGTGATCCACCCGCCTCGGCCTCCCAAAGTGTTGGGATTACAGGCATGAGCCACCGTGCCCAGCCACAAACACCTGTCTTAAAACAAGCTGTGTACTCACCACACAGCTACCCCCGAACAGG
The DNA here is from genome assembly GCF_028858775.2 of Pan troglodytes. Taxonomy (NCBI): domain Eukaryota; kingdom Metazoa; phylum Chordata; class Mammalia; order Primates; family Hominidae; genus Pan; species Pan troglodytes. The sequence continues at coordinate 223,058,737 of NC_072398.2, read as the reverse complement.
GAACAGAGGTGGGATTCTCCATGTCACATGGCTGACTCCAAGCTCCACAGCTGTATGGGAGCCAAGTCACCATGATAATCACTCACCTATGTTACTCTGTCCCCTACGATTATCAACCCTCTCTGAAAAGATAAACTTTCTCCTTATGAATTTTAAAAAAGTACTCATTCTAGGTTGTCCTGGAACCTGATGCTTCCTTAGTTTCCCTGAATCCATAAGTGTAGACACCTAGATGGTCTTTACCATACAGGAATCCATAAAAGGGGCTGGAGCAAGAAAATAGTGGTGGGGGGTTCCTGCAGCATGGGGAGGTGTGGGCTGTGTTCCTGGTGGGGGCATGGAAGGACAACTGGGCCCTTGGGAGGAAATGAGGAAGAGGCCCCTGGAGCAGCACAGGAAGAGCAAAGCCAAGGATCCCTCCATGCATTCACCAGCTGGAAATAAGTCAAACGAGAGCAAAAATTTACGTATAAAAGACTCTCAGGCCGGGCACGGTGGCTCACGCCTGTAATCCCAGCACTTTGGGAGGCCAAGGTGGGTGGATCAACTGAGGTCAGGAGTTAGAGATCAGCCTGGCCAACATGGTGAAACCCCGTCTCTACTAAAAATACAAAAATTAGCCAGGTGTGGTGGTGCATGCCTGTAATCCCAGCTACTCGGGAGGCTGATGCCGGATAATCTCTTGAATCTGGGAGGCAGAGGTTGCAGTGAGCCAAGATTGCACCACTGCACTCCAACCTGGGTGACAGAGCGAGACCCTGTCTCAAAAAAAAAAAAAGACTTCCATTGATTTCAAAACACTAAGTCTTGCTCCCAGGGCCAGCAGTTGCCACAGGAAAGTTAGAGGTTAGCACCAAAGCCCCCCAAACACCAGAGTCCTTGGAGTTGACCTCGTTGTCTTTTTGGCCTCCTTCTGGGGGACCTGCTTCTGCTTTCTGGAAGGTGCCTCCGTGGGTCCCCGCCCAGCAGGCCCTGGCCTCTGGCCTGGTGAGATTCCTCCAGAGTGGGCGCGGCCAGGCAGCCCCTTGAACTGTGTCTTTCCTGTCTTAGAAGGGGCACTGGACGAAGCGCACTGGCCACAGCACTACCCCGCCTGTGCGGGCCAGAGACAGTCACCCATCAACCTACAGAGGACGAAGGTGCGGTACAACCCCTCCTTGAAGGGGCTCAATCTGACAGGCTACGAGACCCAGGCAGGCGAGTTCCCCATGGTCAACAATGGCCACACAGGTAAGAGGAAGGGGTGGTGAGGGGCTCCAGTCCACGGGCAGCCTGCAGGGGAAGGCAGGTGACACGTGTCCCTGCCAGGAATGGCTTGCACAGAGACACAGAGCACGGCCTCAGAGCTGGAGGCCTCGAACATGAGGGTCGAACATGAGGGCTGACTGGCCCCGAAACCTAGTGGCTCTTCCAGAGAGGGCAGCATCCGTCTTTCGACTCAACTCCCTGCTGGTCCCTTCCTGCCGCGTTATCCTCTTACCCGAGCTCACCCAACCCACCCAGAAGGTGACAGGCAGGACAGGCCGTGCTGCTGAAGCCACCCTTCCCACGGTGGCTTTCTGTCCATCAGCTTGGGTCAGCTTTTCCACATTTCCTATATTGAGTCTATTCAGCTCAAAGCACCTGACAGGTAGGACCAGGGTTTCTCAGAGTTTTAAGAAGAAAGCTCTGGCTTTCTGATCCCTACAAGAAAGAAGGTGAAGGTCACATAGAAAAAGCAGGGCCGTGGGGATGCCCCACTTCAGGAATCCGATATGAGAAACTGTAAATTTTATTTATTTTTTTGAGACAGAGTCTCACTCTGTTGCCCAGGCTGGAGTGCAGTGGCGTGATCTCAGCTCACTGTAGCCTCCACCTCCTGGGTTCAAGCGATTCTCCTGCCTCAGCCTCCTGAGTAGCTGGGCATGCACCACCAAGCCCAGCTAATTTTTTTTTGTATTTTTAGTAGAGACGAGGTTTCACCATGTTGGCCAGGCTGATCTGGAACGCCTGACCTCAAGTTATCTGCCCACCTCAGCCTCCCCAAAGTGCTGGGATTACAGGCACGAGCCACCACGCCCGGCCTGGAAACTGAAATCTGTGCTTTACTTGTGCAGAACATCCTCCTGATTTTCCAAGTTGGCTCGACTCCTCTGAGCCTCATGACCACCCCAGGAGGGGGCATTTTTTAGGCAGGAAGTCTGAGGCCTCAGGAGGTCGAGGGACTCACCCAAGGCCACGCACTGTCTAATGGCCAAGATGGGCTCACACCCCCAGATGTCAGGTTTCTTGGCCACATCCTTCTTAGATATTGCACTCTCTCACTCCTGCTTGGGTTGAGATACTTCCCTACCTGCCACACAGCGATAGGACAGTTACTGGACTTGGCCAGGCATGGTGGCTCATGCCTGTAAACCCAGTACTTTAGGAGGCTGAGGTGGGAGGATCACTTGATGCCAGAGTTTGAGACCAACCTGGGCAACTTGGTGAGACTTCATCTCTACAAAAAATCAAAGCATTAGCCAGGAGTGGTGGTGAGTGCCTGTAGTCCCAGCTACTCGGGAGGCTGAGGTGGGAGGATCACTTGAGCCTGGGAGGTCAAGGTTGTGGTGAGCCGAGATTACCACTGTACTCCACCCTGGGCAACAGAGCGAGACCGTTTCTTTAAAATAAAAAAGTAAAAGGGTCACAGGACTTAGTTTTCTTATCTTGCACAATCAAGAAAATAAAACCAGCCTGGTGAGGTGGTTCATGCCTGTAATCCCAGCACTTTGGGAGCCCGAGGCGGGCAGATCACCTGAGGTCAGGAGTTCAAGACTAGCCTGGCCAACATGGTGAAACCTTGTCTCTACTAAAAACACAAAAATTGGTTGGGCATGGTGGTGCATGCCTGTAATCCCAGCTACTCAGGAGGCTGAGGCAGGAGAATCACTTGAACTCAGGAGGCAGAGGTTGCAGTGAGCCAAGATTGTGCCATTGCACCCCAGCCTGGGCAACAAGAGCAAAACTCCATCTCAAAGAAAAAAAAAAAAAAAAAAAAAAGAAAGAAAACCAATTGTCCTTTATAGGGTTGGTGAAAGTAGCAAATTGGAGAATGAAGCTCTGTCTGTAAAAGGACTCAGGTTTATGTGGCCAGGAGCCCTGAAATACACAAAGAATGAACAAAAGCCTCATTTTCATCATAATGTCAAGCTCTTGTTTCCAAAATTACTCTCTGATGCTTCCAGATTGGCAGGCGGAACTCTTCCTCCCCTCCTTGTCCTCTCCTTGTGGAGAAGGGGCGAAGCACAAAGGCCAAAGGCAGTGGCTTTGTTCACCCTCCCTGGACAGCGGGTGGGAAGCAATCATTGATGGAGGATCTCTATGGGCAACCCTTGCTGAGTGCGGGCTTCGTGCTGAGGGCCCAGAAGAGGGAAGGCATATGGAAGAGAAGAGCCCAGCTTCCCAAGGGGCTTGCAGCGGCTCCCTCCTCCCAATTTCCAGAGGACCCTGTACCTTCTTCCTTTAGGGCTCTGCTCAAATTTCTGTGGTCCGGAAGCCTGTTCCTTTGGGGTTCTCACCTCACATGACAGCATGTCGGACATTAGAGTGGACCCAAAGTTCACATTAATTATATATATATTAAAAACAATTTTTTTTTTTGAGATGGAGTCTTGCTCTGTCGCCCCGGCTGGAGTGCAGTGGTGCAATCTTGGCTCACTGAAACCTCCACTTCCCAGATTCAAGCAATTCTCCTGCCTCAGCCTCCCTAGTACCTGGGACTACAGGCATGTGCCACCACGCCCAGCTAATTTTTGTATTTTTAGTAGAGATGCGGTTTTGTCATACTGGCCAGTCTGGTCTCGAACTCCTTGCCTCAAGTGCTCTGCCCACCTTGGCCTCCCAAAGTGCTAGGATTACAGGCACGAGCCACCAAGGCTGGCCATAATTCCATTTTTCGATGTAAAGGGTTTTTTTCTGAGTTGGAGTCTCACTCTGTCACCCAGGCTGGAATGCAGTGGCATGATCTTGGCTCACTGCAACCTCTGCCTCCTAGGGTCAAGCAATTCTCATGCCTCAGCCTCCTGAGTAGATGGGACTACAGGCACACACCACCACCCCCAGCTAATTTTTGTATTTTTTGTAGAGATGGGGTTTCAGCATGTTGGCCTGGCTGGTCTCGAACCCCTGACCTCAAGTGATCCGCCCACCTCGGCCTCCCAAAGTGTTGAGATTATAGGCGTGAGCCACCGTGCCCGGCCTGATATAAAGTATTTTGAAAGATTTTTATAATTTAGCTTTTGAAGTTATTTGGCTATCGCCATTGGCTACTTTTCAGCAAGCTCCAAGCACATTCAGGAATTCTACTGAAGCGGGAAAAAAAACTAATCTACAAACTTTGAATCTAATGAGATTTTGATGAACACTAAGCTTAACAGTAAAGTTGACATGACGTATTAAAGATTTGTTAATTTTTGGTTTTGCAAGGTTCTTTTATTTGAGACGAAGCCGTGCCCTGTAGCCCAGGCTGGAGTGCGGTGGCGCGATCTCGGCTCACTGCAACCTCCGCCTCCCGGGTTCAATCGATTCTCCTGCCTCAGCCTCCTCAGTAGCTGGGATTACAGGCACGTGCCACCACGCCTGGCTAATTTTTGTATTTCTAGTACAGACAGGGTGTCACCATGTTGGCCAGGCTGGTCTCAAACTCCTGACCTCAAGTCATCCGCCCACTTCAGCCTCCCAAAGTGCTGGGATTCCAGGCATGAGCCACCATGCCCAGTCAGGTTTTGAAAGGTTTCTAATCACATGTATCGAGCAATCATTTCAGTGTCATGAAAATCCTGTGTTCTACCTGTTCATCTCTCCCTTCCTTCCTAAACCCTGGCAATCACTGATCTTTTTATTTGACCTATAGTTTTTCCTCTTCCAAAATGTCATATGGTTGGAATCACACAGCATGTAGCCTTTTCACATTGGCTTCTTTCACTTAGCAATATGCATTTAAGTTTCCTCCATGTCTTTTCATGGCTTGATAGCTCATTTCTTTTCAGTGCTGAATATTCTATTGCCTGGATGAACCAGTTTATCCATTCACCTATCCAAAGACATCCGGGCTGCTTCTCAGTTTTGGCAGTTATGAATAAAGCTTTTATAAAACTCATATGCAGGTCAGGCATGGTGGCTCATGCCTGTAACCCCAGCACTTTGGGAGGCCAAGGTGGGAGGATCACTTGAACCCGGGAATTTGAGACCAGCCTGGGCAATGTAGTGAGACTTACGAAAGTAATAAAAAAATTAGCCTGGCATGGTGGCTCAAACATACAGTCCTGGCTACATAGGAGGTTGAGGTGCGAGGCTCACTTGAGCAGCTTGGGAGGTCAAGGCTGCAGTGAGCTATGATTGCACCACTGCACTCCAGCCTGGGTGACAGAGCAAGACCTTCTCTCAATCAATCAATCAATCAGTCAATCAATTCCATGTGTAGGTTTGTGTGTTTTCAGTCCATGTGGGTAATTACCAAGAGCTTGCTTGATCGTATAGTAATGTCAGAGGCGTTTGAACCAGAGTGACCCCATCTTGAATAGGGGGTGGGTAAAATAAGGCTGAGACCTACTGGACTGCACTCCCAGGAGGTTAAGGCATTCTCAGTCACAGGATGAGATAGGAGGTTGGCACAAGATACAGGTCACAAAGCTTGCTGATAAAACAGGTTGCAGTAAAGAAGCCTGACAAATCCTACCAAAATCAAGATGGCCACGAGAGTGACCTCCAGTTGTCCTCACTGCTACACTCCCACTAGCGCTATGACAGTTTACATATGACATGGCAACATCAGGAAGTTACCCTATGTGGTCTAAAAAGGGGAGGCATGAATAATACACCCCTTGTTTAGCATATAATTAAGACATAACCATAAAAACGGGCAACCAGCTGCCCTTGGGGCTGCTCTGCCTGTGGAGCAGCCATTCTTTATTCCACTACTTCCGTTTTTTTTTTGTTTGTTTGTTTGTTTTGAGACAGAATCTTGCTCTGAGGCTGGAGTGCAGTGGTGCTACCTTGGCTCCCTGCAACCTCTGCCTCCCGGTTCAAGTGATTCTCGTGCCTCAGCCTCCCAAGTAGCTGGGTTTACAGGAATGCACCACCATGCCCCATTAAGTTGTGTAATTTTAGTAAAGACAGGGTTTCGCCATGTTGGCCAGGCTGGTCTTGAACTCCTGACCTCAAGTGATCTGCCTGCTTCGGCCTCCCAAAGTGCTGGGATTACAGGCGTGAGGCACTGCGCCTGGCCTATTCCTTTACTTTCTTAATAAACTTGCTTTCACTTTATTATGTGGACTCACCCCAAATTCTTTCTTGTGTGAGATCCAAGAACCCTCTCTTGGGGTCTGGATTGGGACCAGTTTTTGGTAACATATAGACCAAGTTGGAAATAATTGACATTGAGATAGTATTAAGTCTTCCTATCTGTGAACATGGAATATTTCTCCACTTATTTAGTTCTTCCTGATTTATTTCATTAGTTTTGTGATTTTCCTTATACAGATTTTGTCCATATTTTTGGGCTATTTTTGTATTTTTAGTAGAGACGAGGTTTCGCCATGTTGGCTAGGTTGGTCTTGAACCCCTGACCTCAGGTGATCTGCCTGCCTTAGCCTCCTAAATTGCTAGGATTACAGGTGTGAGCTGCCGGGCCTGGCCTCCTCATTTTAAAATTAAATTTAAATTAGATTCAACATTTCAATAAAGAGAAATTCAAATTGAAACACAGGCTGTTGAAACAAAGACAAGTTGCTACAAAATTTCTAAAATGAACTCCCAATATCTCTGTTTTGGTGCAGACTAGTAACAGTTGGTGGGCCGGCACTGATCCATTAATACATATTGCCCAGGTGCCGTGGCTCACCTATAATCCCAGCACTTTGAGAGGCCAAGGCAGGTGGATTGCTTGAGCCCAGGAGTTTCAGACCAGCCTGGGCAACATGGTGAAATTCTGTCTCTACAAATAAACTTAAAAATTAGCTGGACATGGTGGTGTGTGCCTGTAGTCCCTGCTACTTGAGGGGCTGAGGCAGGAGGATTGTTTGAGCCTGGGAGGTGGAGGCTGCAGTGAGCTGAGGTCATGCCACTGCACTCCAGCCTGGGTGACAAAGTAAGACCCTGCTTCAATTAAAATATTTTTTAAAAAGCCCAGTAACAGGCTCAGGGTTGTGGCTCTTTTCCAGTTGGGCCTGTGTGGGCCTGTCAGTGTAACCAGAAGTAACACATTCCGTCTCCCGGGAGCTGTGTTTTGGGGAAATTGTGAGGACCTCTCTCATTTCTCCTGTGGTGCTTACTGTCCATTTAGGGAGCTCTGCTTGGGTCCTCAGCTCCTCGGCTCCCGTCTGCTTTCAGCGTAACTGACCTTGCACGCCTCATTTTAAGGCCCTTCCGTCCTTTTCTTGCAAGCATTGATTTTTGAGGCCAGCTACATCTCAAGCTCTAAATACAGAGCATTTGTTCTGCCAAACAGCCGGTGAAAACCTTTCAGGCCGGATTACTGCATTACAGCACATTACGTTATGAATTTAATCATAGCTCCCCGCTCCTTTAGACAATTTGGAAAGAAAGAGGGGGGCATGTGACAGGTTTTAAATACCTCATATTTGCTATCTTTTAAGAAAATGTTCTTGTTTACAGCCACCATTGATGACTTTAAATAGGAAGATCTTGCCAGGCGCAGTGGCTCGCGCCTATAATCCCAGCACTCTGGGAGGCTGAGGAGGTTGGATCACTTGAGGTCAGGAGTTCGAGACCAGCCTGGCCAATATGGTGAAACCCTGTCTCTACTAAAAATACAAAAATTAGCCGGGCATGGTGGCATATGCCTGTAATCCCAGCTACTGGGGAGGGTGAGGCAGGAGAATTGCTTGAACCCAGGAGGCGGAGGTTGCAGTGAGCCTAGATCATGCCACTGCACTCCAGCCTGGGTGACAGAGCAAGACTCTGTCTCAAAATAAATAAATAGGAAGATCTTGCTCATGAGACACATGCTGCCTGGCCCTTTCCAACGCCGAAATTATATCCTCATAGATATTTTTCTTAGTCGCTTTTCTTAGTAACTGAGTCCGTTTTTTTCTTTTTGTGTAGTTCATTCCAAAAGGCAGAGATTTCAGCTGGGCGTGGTGGCTCACGCCTGTAATCCCAACACTTTGGGAGGCTGAGGCAGGTGGATCACTTGAGGTCAGGAGTTCAAGACCAGTGTAACCAATATGGTGAAACACCGTCTCTACTAAAAATACAAAAATTAGCCAGGCATGGTGGCGGGCACCTGTAGTTCCAGCTACTCGGGAGGCTGAGGTGATAGGATCCCTTGAAGCCAGGAGTTGGAGGCTGCAGTGAGTTGCTGCAGGGAGTCATCATGGTGCCACTGCACTCCAGCCTGAGCAACAGAGTGAGCATGAAAAAAAACAAAGAAAAGAAAACAGTTCTAAGAGGCCCCACTTCCTATTCTTATACCTTCGGCAAATTCCAAACTTGGCCAGAGATAGAGAGTAGAATTCTAGTTTCCAAGCCCATTGGCCATAATTTTTCAGGACCTTCCCTTTCCCTGGGGCCAGCAAGCTGGACCTGCCACTGTGTGGTCCTGCCTCTGGCCTGTTGGTTCTGGGCGGGAAGGAGCGTGCTGGGGAGAGGCACTTGCCCAGCCTGGTTTACTTAGTGCCTGGCCTCCATCCTGACCTCACCCTGTGCCCTGTGCGCAAACGCCTCTTCTCCTTTGGTGACCCTGCCCATGGCATTCTAAGCCAGCCTATGGTATTGGCTTGCCCTGGGCTCAGACAGGTGGGAGGTGAGCAGAGAAGCTACCCAGCCTGTAGGCCTGACCCCTCTGTGTTCACCTACTCTGCTCTCAGCCCCACCTTGTCTCTCCAGTGCAGATCAGCCTGCCCTCCACCATGCGCATGACAGCGGCTGACGGCACTGTATACATAGCCCAGCAGATGCACTTTCACTGGGGAGGTGCGTCCTCGGACATCAGCGGCTCTGAGCACACCGTGGACGGGATCAGACATGTGATCGAGGTACCTGAGGACCCCCACTGTGTCCTCTTTCCTTTGAACCCCGTGGTCACTTTTCTTTTTATTTATTTATTTTGAGACAGAGTCTCGCTCTGTTGCCCCGGCTGGAGTGCAGTGGCGCGATCTCAGCTCACTGCAACCTCCGCCTTCTGGGTTCAAGCAATTCTCCTGCCTTAGTCTCCCGAGTAAATGGGATTACAGGCACCCGCCACCATGCCCTACTAAGTTTTGTATTTTTAGTAGAGACGGGGTTTCACCATTTTGGCCAGGCTGGTCTCGAACTCTTGACTTCAGGTGATCCACCCGCCTTGGCCTCCCAAAGTGCTGGGATTATAGGCGTGAGCCACAGTGCCCGGCCGTCACTTTTCTTATTAAAATAGCCAAGGCCGGGTGCACTGGCTCACACCTGTAATTCCACCACTTTGGGAGGCCAAGGCAGGGGAATTGCTTGAGCCCAGGAGTTGTAGATCAGCCTGGGCAATGTAGCGAGATCTTGTGTCTGCAAAAAAAAAAAAAAAAAAAAAATTAGCCAGGAGTGGTGGTACACGCCTATAGTTCCAGCTTCTGAGGAGGCTGAGGTGGGAGGATCACTTGAGGCCAGGAGGCTGAGGCTGCAGTAAGTCCTGATCATGCCGCTGCACTCCGGTCTGAGTAACAAAACAAACAAACAAAAACAGCCAAAAGACTGTGCAATGGTAGCAGTTAAGTCATCCTGAAGTTGAGTTTATTTTTTATTCACTCAGCAACTATTGACAGATCAGCACTTTGTGACAGGGGTTCAGGCAAGGTCCTGCCCTCACAGGACTCAGGTTGGCAGGAATTCACAGCCCACAGGGTGTGGCAAGCCCTCCTTTGTTTCAGCTGGATTTCTATGTGTTAGATTTTCTTTTTTTTGTTTCTTGAGACAGAGTTTTGCTCTTTTGCCCAGGCTGGAGTGAAGTGGCATGATCTTGGCTCACTGCAACCTCCGTTCCCTGGGTTCGAATGATTCTCCTGCCTCAGCCACCCGAGAAGCTGGGATTACAGGCACCTGCCACCATGGCCGGCTAATTTTTGTACTTTTAGTAGAGACGGGGTTTCGCCATGTTGGCCAGGCTGGTCTCAAACTCCTGACCTCAAGTGATCCACCCGCCTCGGCCTCCCAAAGTGCTGGGATTACAGGCATGAGCCACTGTGCCTGGACTGTGTTAGATTTTCTGAGTTCCCTCTTTTGCCAGAATCCATCCATAGGATGACTACGCATTAACAGTGGTTGCCTGGGACAAGGGGCGCAAGCTCACTCTCCCTGCAAAGCCCCCAGACACTCCAGGAGAACCCAGCGTCCTCATGTGATCCCTTCAGACTCTGCCAGCTTGTCTGCCTGGAGGGAGGTGTGGTCGGGAAATGGCCTCGAACTGCCATTTTCCAGAATCCCACTCTTGCTCTTTGCATTCTTGGGGAAGTTTCTGCTCTTGATAGATAGGAATTGCAGCCCAGATGGAGAGAGATGGAGGTCCAAGTTGCTTGTGTGGAACAGTCTGAGGCCTCAGACGGAGCACCTTTCTTCCTCTTCCTCCTTCCCTGGAAATCTTAAGCATTTGAATTTCTATGAACTGCCCTTGACCCACTCTACCTTGCTCTTACAGATTCACGTTGTTCACTACAATTCTAAATACAAGAGCTATGATATAGCCCAAGATGCGCCGGATGGTTTGGCTGTACTGGCAGCCTTCGTTGAGGTAAGCAGAAACTACCCATGTGTGTCTGTATTTGAAGTTATAGGTTGATGTCCAAACAAGGTGTGAAGTCTAGTTAAACAGTCTTCTTTATTATCACTCTTCATCTTTTCCTGAGCTCACAGTTCTTGGAAACATTGACTCGATGGAAGATCACTGTGCTCCTTCTGTGCTGTCAATCTCCGGACCTTGGTTAACGTGGACAAGCTGACTTAAAAGAGCTGGAATCCCAGAGGGGTTGCGTAGACACAAATTGTTCGAAGGGCAAGGGGAAACCTGCAACTCAATCAGACAAGGGCAACACCTCTGCATTTCCTTTTTTTTTTTTTTTTTTTGAGACGAAGTTTCACTCTTGTCACCCAGGTTGGAGTGCAGTGGCACAATCTCGGCTCACTGCAATCTCCACCTCCCAGGTTCAAATGATTCTCCTGCCTCAGCCTCCCAAGTAGCTGGGATTACAGGCGCCTGCCACCACGTCTGGCTAATTTTTGTATTTTTAGTAGAGACGGGTTTCACTATGTTGACCAGGCTGGTTGTGAACTCCTGACCTCAGGTGATCCCCCCACCTTGGCCTCCCAAAGTGCTGGGATTACAGGCATGAGCCACCGGGCCCAATCAACACCTCTGCATTTCTAAGAAAGTCTAGATGGTGGGGCTGGGCGTGGTGGCTCACATCTGTAATCCTAGCACTTTGGGAGGCCAAGGTGGATGGATCGCTTGAGGTCAGGAGTTCAAGACCAGGCTGACCAACATGGCAAGACCCCATCTCTACTACAAATACAAAAATTAGCTGGGCATGGTGGCGGGCACCTGTAATTCCAGCTACTTGGGAGGCTGAGGCAGGAGAATCACTTGAATCCGGGAGGCGGAGGTTGCAGTGAGCCGAGATCGCTCTACTGCACTCCAGCGTGGGCAATAAAGCTAGATTCCATCTCAAAAAAAAAAAAAAAAAGTTGGGCGTGATGGCTCATGCCTGTAATCCCAGCACTTTGGGAGGCTGAGGCAGATGGATCACCTGAGGTCAGGAATTCAAGACCAGCCTGACCAACATGGGGAAACCCCATCTCTACTAAAAATACAAAAGTAGCCAGGTGTGGTGACGCACGCCTGTAATCCCAGCTACTTAGGAGGCTGAGGCAGGAGAACTACTCAAACCCAAGAGGCAGAGGCTGCAGTGAGCCAAGATAATGCCACTACACCCCAGCCTGGATGACAGAGCAAGACTCTGTCTCAAAAAAAAAAAAAAAAAAAAAAAAAAGTCGGGCATGCAAAGAAATAGGAAAATGTAATCCATATTTAGGAGGAAAAAATAACTCAAAACAATCTATAGAAACTGACCTGAGTGGACCCAGAGTGATTAAGCAGACAGGACTTTAAAACAACTATCAATGCTGTGGCTGGGAGAAAAATAAAAAAAAAAAACCTATCGGCCGGGCGCGGTGGCTCACGCCTGTAATCCCAGCACTTTGGGAGGCCGAGGCGGGCGGATCACGAGGTCAGGAGATCGAGACCATCCTAGCTAACACGGTGAAACCCCGTCTCTACTAAAAATAGAAAAAATTAGCAGGGCGTGGTGGCGGGCGCCTGTAGTCCCAGCTACTCGGGAGGCTGAGGCAGGAGAATGGCGTGAACCCAGGAGGCGGAGCTTGCAGTGAGCTGAGATCGGGCCACTGCACTCCAGCCTGGGCGAAAGAGCAAGACTCCGTCTCAAAAAAAAAAAAAAAACAAAAAACCTATCATAAATGTTTGAAGAATGAAAGGAAACTATGTTCAAAGAATTGAAGGAAAATATGATGACAATGACTCAAAAAAGGGATCTCAATGGAGAAATAGAAACTTTAAAGATGCACCAAATGGAAAGTCTAGAGTTGAAAAGTACAATAAACAAAATGGAAAAAGAATCACTAGATGGGCCCAAAGCAGATCTGAGGCAGCAGAAGAAAAAAAGAATCAGTGCATTTGAAGATAGAGCAATGAAATTATCCAATCTGAAATACAGAGAAAAAAGACAGAAGAAAAATGAACAGCCTTGCAGACTCATGGGGACAAAATCAAGTATAGCAACACACACACACACATATATAATGGGAGTCCCAGAAAGAGAGGAGAGAGAGAAAGTGGAAGAAAAACACGAAACAAAACAAAACAAAACAATGGCCCAAAAGCCTCAAATCTGAGGAAAAACATAAATTTATCAATCCAAGAAACTAAAAAAACCCCAAGTCTGATAAATAAACCCCAAGTCTAGATACATCAAAAATCAAACTGCTGAAAGCAGCAAGAGAAAAGGGATTTATTATATGTAGGGGAATGACAGTACAATTAATGGCTGACTTTTCAAGTCATCAGAACACAGTGGAATGACTGTCAATCAAGAATTCTATATCCAACAAACCACCCTTCAAAAATGAAGGTGAAACAAAGACATTCCCAGATATACGAAAACCAGTATAATTGCTAGCCGGTCTATCTTACTAGTCATATATAAGGATGCTTTTCTGGCTGAAAGAAAATGATACCGGACGGTAACTCCGATCCACAGAAAGAAGTGAAGAGTACTGGAAATGGAGAATAGAAAAGACTACATACATATATTTTTTGTGTTTTCTTCTTTTAATTTCTTTTTAAAAACCATCAAGATTATTTAAAGCAATGACTATACCACTGGCTTATAATATATGTAGATGTGATGCATATGACAAAAATAGAAGAAAGGATGAGGATGAAATAGAGCTCTTTTGAAGCAAAGTTGCTATATTTTACTGAAATTAAGTTAATATTAACCTGACATAGATTGTGATTGAGTTGTATATGGTAATCATTTGAGCAACCACTAAGAAAATAACTAAAAATGATTAAATGGTAAATGAGAAGTATTTGCTTAACACAAAAGAAGTCAGTAAAGGTGGACCAATGCAACAAAAAAGGCACGAGACATCTAGAAAACAAATAGCAAATGCAGTCATAAAGCCAAGAAAGCCAAATTTATTCACAGTGAAAGAGATCAACACCACTTGACTGAAAAGAGCCATTGAAAATAGACCTTTTTCACCCAAAGCAACTTTTCTGACTGTTAAAGTCAATACTCATTCAGAAAGAGTGACCTGGTGTTGGAGGAACTGTAGTCGTTCTGCCTTGGACATCTGGCTCTCTGTCGGAAGTCCTGAGGATGAAGAAGGGAACTTGTGAGATCAAGCCCTCCTCATCACAAAGAATCTGACTGTGGCTGACACTGCCCAAAACAAGTGCACAGACCAGGTGCGGTGGCTCACGCCTGTAATCCCAGCACTTTGGGAGGCCGAGGTGGGCCGATCACCTGAGGTCAGGAGTTCGAGACCCGCCTGGCCAACATGGTGAAACCCCGTCTCTACTAAAAATACAAAAAAATTAGCCAGGCGTGGTGGTGGGCACCAGTAATCCCAGCTACTCGGGAGGCTGAGGCAGGAGAATTGCTTGAACCCTGGAGGCAGAGGTTGCAGTGAGCCGAGATCGTGCCACTGCACTCCAGCCTGGGGAAGAGAGCAAGACTCTTAAAAAAAAAAAAAAAAAACAACTCACAAACAAACAAACAAAAACAAGCACACAGGGGACTTTTTTAGAGTAAGAGTTGGCCATTTCTGAGGGCATCACCAATGACCGACAAGCTTCTTTCCCTGGAAGCTGCCAAAATACTTCAGATAATGCCTTTCTGGAAGGACTCATGAACCTGCGTGTTTGGTAGCAAAGAACAGCCAGACTGTCTCTGCCAAAACACAAGACGGCACAGGCTGCCTCTCCTTACTCTCTAGGCTCGGCCCAATCTGCTAGAAAGCTGAGTGGCTGGATTAGTAGCGATGGTGCTGGGGCCTCTTCTTCACTTATGCTCAGTGCTCTGTGTTTCTCTACAGGTGAAGAATTACCCTGAAAACACTTATTACAGCAACTTCATTTCTCATCTGGCCAACATCAAGTACCCAGGTAAGGGAAGCCAACCGTGGCTGCAGGAGGGAAGGGGAATGAGTGCGAGTGTGAGTGTGAGGTGGGCCCAGGGGGCAGGGGATTGATGCTGGTGGGGAGGGTGGCCCGTGGGCCCTGCCAAGGGAGTCCACCCCTCCCTGTGCCAGGTTACTTGTTCCAGTGATTTCTGCTGTTGGCTTAGGCAGCAAACCTCTCTGAGAAGCCTGTGCATAAATTCGATGTGTCATTTCCCATGATTGGAACTTCTGGCTGGAGTTGCACTAAGTAGGCATATCCTTGCTTCGATGACTGTCACCTCAGCTGGCAGTGACAGTCCTGGCAGCTAGAGAGATGTCCACCTGGCTCCAAGCTGAGATGAATGTCAAGAGGGAAGCCCTCGTCATACCACTTGGACATCCAGACACTCGGGGTGTTCTTCCGCCCCCTCTCCTCCAGAGGGCGGCGTTCTTGTAAGAGCCATTTCCCACCCAGGGTCAACCCTTGACTTTTGAACTATAACCACAATAGCTCTGCATCCTCGACTTCACATGTCCCATTCCAGCCACACCTCCCAGCCTCCCAGTCCTCTGACTTCAGCACCCAGCCCCTCCTGCAATTCACCTGACCGGAGTCCTCCAAACCTGGGGCTTCCACATTCTTGCTCCTAGTGACGCCTGTGTCCTTTCATCTCTCTCCCAGCTTAGATTCCACCCCGACACTCTCAAGTCTCCCTCAACACTCCCATGCAAACACCCTCTAGCCCTCACCCCTCCACCCCTCCACAAACTCACCTGGCAAAGCTCCAGACCAACTCTGGAGTTTTTTTAGTTATTTTCTTAGTGGTTGGCTGGCAGCCAAACAGCTGAATGCAACTGGACAGAAATCCATAGACATCTAACTGGTATTATTATCGTTATTATTTTTGAGACATGGTCTTGGTCTGTCGCATAGGCTGGGGTGCAATGGCGCGATCATGGCTCAGTGCAGCCTCGACCTCTGGGGCTCAGTTGATCCTCCCACCTCAGCCTCCTGAGTAGCTGGGACTACAGGTGCACCACCATGCTTGGCTGGTTTTTTGTATTTTTAGTAGAGACAGGGTCTCACCATGTTCTCAGGCTGGTCTTGAACTCCTGGGCTCAAGTGATCTGCCTGCCTCAACTTCCCAAAATTTTGGGATTATAGGCATGAGCCACCACACCTGGCCAACTGGTATTATTTTTTATTCGTAGCTACAAATATGAACAGTGCCCAGAAATCCTAAAGTATCACGCTGGGCATTTTCTTTCTGACCTCCCAAATTCTTGTCACATGCTTTCTCCTCTCTCCTGAAGCCCCTGTGCCTGGGCTCCAGCAATTCCCCTGGAGCTGATGCTCCCACTCCCACTCCATTGAGAAGACAGAAGCCACAGGCCAGAAACACTCCGCTCCTTAACCCACGTGCATCTGGACCAAATTCCACATCCCCTCTTCAGCTGCAACGCATGACAAATCCCTGCTCTTGTCAACACCACCCCTCCCACGTGGGGCCCAACCCCACTCCTCTCCCATGCTCAGGGCCTCCTTTCCTGCTATGCTCTCCCTGGTCTTCTGCATCGTTGATTTCTCTCTCTCTCTCTCTTTTTTCTTTTTGGAGATGGAGTCTTGCTCTGTCACCAGGCTGGAGTGCAGTGGCATGATCTCAGCTCACTACAACCTCCGCCTCCCGGGTTCAAGTGATTCCCCTGCCTCAGCCCCCTGAGTAGCTGGAATTACAGGTACACACCACCATGCCTGGCCAATTTTTTGTATTTTAGTAGAGACAGGGTTTCACCATGTTGGCCAGGATGGTCTCGATCTCTTGACCTTGTGATCTACCCGCCTCGGCCTCCCAAAGTGTTGGGATTACACGCATGAGCCACTGTGCCCGGTCTGCATCGTTGATGTCTTACTCTTTATTAAAGCCTCCTGCTCAGCACACACATCTGCCCTAATTCCTCCCACCTCCAAACACAAGCAAACAAACGTTATCTCCTGACCTTACCATTCCCCAGCTTCCCCCAGTTCTCTGGCTCCCCTTGAAAAGGTCATAGAATAGTCCTGTTCTCCGTTCTCACCCACCCCACCCTGAGCTGGCCCCAGTGCTCCACGGAGCCGGAGTGACGGTCAGATCTATGGGCCACTCTTCTTCTCTTGTCTTAGTTTACCTTCAAAGGGTGGTCTGGCGCGCCCCAGCTCTGCCCTCTCACTCTCTTTCTGGCTCCTGCCCTAAATGTTGGGTGGAGTCAGGCTCTGTCTCATCTCAGTGACTCCACGCAGTCCCACAGCCTGAATTAAAACTTACCACTTAAGGCTGGGTGCGGTGGCTCACACCTGTAATTCCCGCACTTTGGGAGGCGGAGGCGGGCTGATCACCTGAGGTCAGGAGTTTGAGACCAGCGTGGCCAACATGGTTGAACCCCGTCTCTACTAAAAATACAAAAATTAGCCAGGCATGGTGGCGCACGCCTGTAATCCCAGCTACTCAGGAGGCTAAGGCAGGAGAATCGCTTAAACCCGGGAGGTGGAGGTTGCAGTGAGCTGAGATTGTGTCGCTGCACTCCAGCCTGGACGACAGAGCACGACAACATCTCAAACAACGACAACAACGACAAACTTACCCCTTAAACCATTTTAAATGTACAGTTCAGTAGCATTAAGAACATTCACAGTGTGATGCAACCATCACCCCCCTCCATTGCCGGAACTGTTTTTCATCTTCCTAAACTGAAACTCTGTACCCATTCAACAGTTACTCCCCATCTCCCCTTCCAGCTTCTGGTAACCACAGTTTCTGTCTCTAAGAATTTGACTATTCTGGGTACCTCATATAAGTAGAATCAAATAGTATTTGTCTTTGTTTTTGGTCTGGATTATTTCACTTAGCATAATGTCTTTTAGGTTTGCCTACATTGTAGCATGTTATCAGAATTTCATTCCTTTTAAAGGCTGAAGTGGCTGGGCGAGGTGACTCACGCCTGTAATTCCAGTACTTTGGGAGGCCAAGGCTGGCAGAGCACTTGAGGTCAGGAGTTTGAGATCAGCCTGGCCAACATGGTGAAACCCCGTCCCTACTAAAAATACAAAATTAGCCAGGTGTTATGGAGGGTGCCTGTATTCTCAACTACTCAGGAGGCTGAGGCGGGAGAATCGCTTGAACCCGGGAGGCAGAGGTTGCAGTGAGCTGAGATTGTGCTACTGCACTCCAGTCTGGGTGACAGAGTGAGACTCTGCTTCAAAAAAAAAAAAAAAGGCTGAAGTATATTCCATTGTGTGGATATATGATATTTTGTGTATCCATTTATCTACTGGTGAACATTTTGGTGGCTTCTACCTTTTGGCTATTGTGAGGTAACGCTGCTATGAATATAGGTGTACAAGTATCTCTTTGAGTCCCTGCTTTCATTTCTTTTGGGTAGATAGGAGTAGAATTGCTGGGTAACATAGTAATCTATGTTTTTTTAATTCTAATTTTTTTTGTTTTTTGAGACAGAGTCTCGCTGGGGTGGGAGTGCAGTGCCTCGATCTCGGCTCACTGCAACCTCCGCCTCCCGAGTTCAAGCGCTTCTCCTGCCTCAGCCTCCCGAGTAGCTGGGATTACAGGCACCTGCCACCATGCCCAGCTAATTTTTGTATTTTTAGTAGAGACGGGGTTTCATCATGTTGGCCAGGCTGGTCTCAAACTCCTGACCTCAGGTGATCCACCCACCTCGGCCTCCCAAAGTGCCAGGATTACAGGTGTGAGCCACCATACCTGGCCATATGTTTATTTTTTGAGGAACTATTATACCATTTTCCATGGTGGCTGCATCATGATTCTGGAATTCTTGACTTTCACTTAAATATATTAGAGTTACAAAAATAAATCTCTACCACAGAGCCCTTTTGGAGGTTATATCTTGAAATCTTCCAATAATAATCAAACTTAGAACTCTTTTGCCTACTCATGGGCTTATGCACTCTGAGACATTGTGGCCTTGGTTGAACAGGCCTATCTACGTATGTATCAAAACTATGTTCTCTGCCTTTAAGAAGCGCAGAAGTGCTCAGGGAAAGTGAAGCAAAATCCAACTCAATCCTGTGTTGCCTTGAGAGTCTTGTGCTGAGCTCAGGGGCTCAGTGTTGTTGACATGAATGAAACGAGGACCTCTCTAGAGCAGGAGCAGGTGTGGCTGCTGCAGGAGTTTTGCAGGCCTGGTGGAAGTGGCCCCTCCCTATGCCCCACCTGTGGCTGGGCTTGGTTTCCAGCGGTCGTGGCAGGAAGAGCTCAGGACCAAATGTCTGTACCTGGACCCTGGCTTGGTTCTGATTCTGCATTTATTATTTAAAAAAAATTTTAAAAAAGAAGCTTATTGTAGAGACGGGGCCTCCCTGTGTTGCCCAGGCTGGTCTTGAACTCTTGGCCCCAAGCAATCCTCCCGCCTTGGCCTCCCAGAGTGTTGAGATTACAAGTGTGAGCCACTGCGCCCGGCCTGATTCTGCATTTACAACTGCTGTCTACCCACTTCTCAATGAGCCCAAACGAAGGCATTTTGGTCTTTCTTCGAGTGCACTTACCCAGAAGTCTCCAGGGGCCATATTTATTTCTTTCATTGATCATAAAATGTGTCCTCTGCCTAGCCATGATAATGGTGACCGCAGCAGTTACACTTAGGAGTACTTCCCTATGTAGTGGTTCAATGCCAGTCGCTTTCCAGATGTTATTCCTTCTTACCCTCACAACAATCCTGCTGATTATTCCCTTTCTACAGATGAGAAAATGGCCGCAGGGTGAGCACCCGGCCAAGAGCACTCAGCCAGGAGCAGGTGTCTGAGTGCTTCTATCCCCAAAGTCTCTCCTCTCAATCCCTTCCAGGAAGAAGTAAACTGGGAAATTGTTTCCTAATCATCAGCTTCTATGTTCTGCTGAACTCAAGAGATTGGAACCTGGTGAGGCCTGGGCCTGAGCTGTCCTCCCAAGGGGCAGCGGTGGTCCCTGACATTCTGTTACCTTCTGTCTTCTTGGTCAGGACAAAGAACAACCCTGACTGGCCTTGACATTCAGGACATGCTGCCCAGGAACCTCCAGCACTACTACACCTACCATGGCTCACTCACCACGCCTCCCTGCACTGAGAACGTCCACTGGTTTGTGCTGGCAGATTTTGTCAAGCTCTCCAGGACACAGGTAATGTATGGTATCACTTTGCCGAAGTCTTCCCATTCGATTGCCTGGTTAACAAGGGTTCTCCCCAGCATCTCAACGAACGTCAACAACTAAGGGGTCGTACAGTATTTTCTGTGTGCAGGGCTACTGTGCCTTGTCTAGCCAACCTTTTTTTTTTTTTTTTTTTTTTTTTTTTTTTTGTGAGACAGAGTCTCGCTCTGTCACCTGGGCTGGAGTGCAGTGGCGTGATCTCAGCTCACTGCAACCTCCGCCTCCCGGGTTCAAGCAATTCTCCTGCCTCAGCCTCCCGAGTAGCTGGGACTCCAGGCGTGTGCCACCACGCCCGGCTGGTTTTTATTTTTAGTAGGGACAGGGTTTTACCATGTTGCCCAGGCAGGTCTCAAACTCCCGGGTTCAAGCAGTCTGCCTGTCTCAGCCTCCCAAAGTGCTGGGATTACAGGTGTGAGCCACCGCACCCGGCCATCTCCTTTTCTTAAACTTTTCATTTCCTTAGAAAAAGGTGGAAAAGACCCCTGCTCAAGGACACCCACACCCCAAAATGTTGCCAGTCAGGCTAGAAGTGCCCCCAGACACCTGACAAAATCAAATGGTAAATTATCTCTGGGAAAATGACCTTAAATCCAGACCTAGAAGAATTTTCACAAATAAAGTTACTTGAAATTAGCTCAATTAAGAAAAAAAAATACAAAACATATGAGAAAAAAAGACATTATAAATGAGAACCAGCAGAATCAGACCTACAAAGACTTCAGTTAGTGGAATTATCAGACAATTAATATGACATAAGAATGTTTAACATGTATGAAGAAATAAAAGGTTTAAATATGAGAAAAGAGCAAAAAAGTATAAAAATGGACATCCAGACTTGGGACAAAAACTCAAATAGAATTTCTAGAAATGGAAAAATAGTATCAAAAATTAATAATCCAGGCCAGTTGCGGTGTCTCACGCCTGTAATCCCAGTACTTTGGGAGGTCAAAGTGGGTGGATCACCTGAGGTCAGGAGTTTGAGATCAGCCTGGCCAACATGGTGCAACCCCGTCTCTACTAAAAGTACAAAAAATTAGCCAGTCGTGGTGGTGGGGCGCCTGTAATCCCAGCTACCCCAGAGGCTGAGGTGGAACAATCACTTGAACCTGGGACGTGGAGGTTGCAGTGAGCCAAGATTGCACTGCTGCACTCCAGCCTGGGCAACAGAACAAGACCCTGTCTCAAAAAAAAAAAAAAAAGTTTGCCAGGCATGGTGGCTCACGCCTGTAATCCCAGCACTTTGGGAGGCCAAAGCGGGTGGATCATGAGATCAGGGGTTCGAGACCAGCCTGGCCAACATGGTGAGACCCCGTCTCTACTAAAGATACAAAAAATTAGCCGGGCATAGTGGTGCGAGCCTATAATCCCAGCCACTCAGGAGGCTGAGGCAGGAGAATCGCTTGAACCCAGGAGGCGGACGTTGCAGTGAGCTGAGATCATGCCATTGCACCCCAGCCTGGGCAACAGGGCAAGACTCCATCTCAAAAAAACAAAAACAAAAACCCAATGAATGGGTTTAATACGTGTTAGATACAGTTTGAGAGAGAATTAGTAAATTGGAGACAGCCAATAACATTATCTAGAATGCAGCACAGAGAAAAAGAGATGGAACTATGAAAAGAAGTGAAGAGACATTGTGTACTGGAAAGGTCTAGTAAATGTCTAATCAAAATTCTAGAAGGAGAAGAGAGGCAGAGTAGGGAAGAGGCATGATTTGACAAAATATTGGCTGACAATTTTCAGGAAGAGATACCAAGTCATATATTCAAGAATGCCAATTAGTTTCTCTCTCTGTCTCTCTCTCTCTCTGGGTGTATAGATATATGTGTGTGTGTATACACAACATCCTGCACTAAACGCATCACATTGAAATCATCAAAGACAAAGAAACACTTTAAAAATTAGCCAGAAAGAAAAGACAGATTATCATGAAAAGAGTATTATTAGACAGAGAGTTGATTTAACAGCCACAGTGAAAGTCAGAAGGGAGTGGAAACATAATTTCAAAGTGCCAGGGGAAAAAAAATAGCCAATATAGAATTGTATGTGCAGCAAAGATGCCTTTCAAGGATATAGACAAAATACAGACATTTTCAGGTCAGGTGAGGTGGTTCATACCTGTAATTTCAGCACTATGGGAGGCTGAGTGGGCGAATGGCCTGAGGAGTTGAGACCAGCCTGGCCCACATGGTGAAACCCCATCTCTACTAAAAATATAAAAATTATCTGGGCGTGTGGGTGGGTGCCTGTAGTCCCAGCTAGTCAGGAGGCTGAGGCAGGAGAGAATAACTTGAACCCGGGAGGTGGAGGTTGCAGTGAGCCGCGATCGCATCACTGCACTCCAGCCTGGCGACAGAGCGAGACTCCGGTCTCAAAAAAAAAAAAAAAAAAAAAAAGAGGAAAACCTGACATTTTCAGAAAAACAAAAATTGAGTTTGCCACTTGATATATTTCTGCTTCTTCTTTCTCTCCTTTCTACTATTGGACAAATACTCATATAAAAAGCTGAAAAAAGAGCTTGTGTGCAGACACCTGTTGGAAGAATGCATGGATAGATTAGTTCTGGAATAATGCCTGAGACACAGCACCCAGAACCTCCCCTGGACTTGAGATCTTCTTACAGTCACTTCATCAGGGTTATATAAATCCAAGCTCTAGCCCAGTTCTTAATTCTTTTTTATTTTTTATTTTTTTTGAGACAGAGTTTCGCTCTGTCTCCCAGGCTGGTGTGCGGTTGCGTGATACTGGCTTACTTCAGCCTCTGCCTCCCAGGTTCAAGCGATTCTCCTGCCTCAGCCTCCTGCGTAGCTGGGATTACAGGTGCACACAACCATGATCAGCTAATTTTTAGTAGAGAAGGGGTTTCACCACGTTGGCCAGGCTGGTCTCCAACTCCTGAGCTCAAGTGATCTGCCCGCCCCAGCCTCCCAAAATGTTGGGATTACAGGCGTGAGCCACTGCGCCCGGCCAACTGTCATTTCTTTTAAATTACCCAGTGACTCTTCCCCTCCGTAATGCACTCACGTTGCCCCCAGGTTTGGAAGCTGGAGAATTCCTTACTGGATCACCGCAACAAGACCATCCACAACGACTACCGCAGGACCCAGCCCCTGAACCACAGAGTGGTGGAATCCAACTTCCCGAATCAGGGTGAGTGAGACCGACTCTTGATCATGCTCTGCAGTTTAGCTCCTGTTTTGCTCCTTCCTCTAGGTGGACCCATCTCTTCTGGCGATAGTAAGGGAAGGAGAGTCATTTCAGTAGCAAGAGGCTCAGGTGGGCCAAGCTGCACAGGGCTTGGGCAGAGGGTGATGACTTTTTCCCAGTCCAGGCAGGGATGCCAGTGAGTAGAACACACGAGACAATCAGGAGCGACAGCTACGTGATTTGTTACCTACCTAGTCTTGGCTAGAGAGAGCAGGAGAAGCAAGAAGACCGCAACATCCGGAAGCTCTCACAAGAGGGTAGGTTCAAGTTAACCATTTTTTTTTTTTTTTGAGACAGAGTCTCACTCTGTCACCCAGGCTGGAGTGCAGTGGTGCAATCTCGTCTCACTACAACCTCGGCTTCCCGGGTTCAAGCAATTCTCCTGCCTCAACCTCCCCAGTAGCTGGGACTACAGGCACCTACCACCACGCCCGGCTAATTTTTTTTTTTTTTTTTTTTAACTGAAATGGGGCTTTGCCATATTGGCCAGGCTGGTCCCAAACTCCTGACCTCAAGTGATCTGCCCACCTCGGCCTCCCAAAGTGCTGGGATTACAGGCGGGAGCCACTGTGCCTGGCCAAGTTAACCTTATTAACTCCACCCAGATTATTTCCTGCACATCTTGATCATAGTCTGTGTTATGAACGCACCCCCAACGCCTCCTATACATTCTCTCAAAGTGGAGTTAACTAGACCACATATTGTTCCCTGCATCTGCCTGGGGCGCAGGCCCCAGACCCCAGCGTGCTGGAAGCAGGTGCGGGCAGGCCAGCCTCCGCTGCATCCTCCAGTTCCTTGGATCAGGCTCCAACGGTGTCCTTGGCTCACCTCGTTTCTGTGTTGGCAAGAGTGTAAATATTTCACAGCCTCCTCATCTTTATTTTGTCTGCTTTCTGTAAAGTTGTGGTGAATCCATTGTCTTTACAGCCCATTCTGTTAACCATTCCTGATACCTTTATATTTTCCAATACAGTAGAATCAGTATCCTATCAATATTGTGTACTCAATATTAGCCCACTTTTTTTTTCTTTTTTGAGACAAGGTCTCAGTCTGTTGCCCAGACTGGAGCTCAGTGGCACAATCACGGCTCACTGCAGCCTCAACCATCCAGGCTCAAGTGATCCTCCCACCTCAGCCTCCACAGTAGCAGAGACTGCAGGCACACACCACCACACCCAGCTAATTTTTTTTGTATTTTTTGTAGAGATGGACTCTTACTATGTTGCTCAGACTGGTCTCAAACTCCTGGCCACAAGCAATCCTCCCCCCTCAGCCTCCCAAAGTGCTGGGATTATAGGCACGAGCCACCTCGTTCGGCCTTATCCCATCTTTATATGTACCTTTTAAAACTTAAATTTCCTCCGGGTGTGGTGGCTCACGCCTGTAATCCCAGCACTTTGGGAGGCTGAGGCAGGCAGATCACGATGTCAGGAGATCGAGACCATCTTGGCTAACATGGTGAAACCCCGCCTCTACTAAATACACAAAAAATTAGCCAGGCGAGGTGGCGGGCGCCTGTAGTCCCAGCTACTGGGGAGGCTGAGACTGGGGAGGCTGAGTAGCTGGGCGTGAACCCGGGAGGCGGAGCTTGCAGTGAGCCGAGATTGCGCCACTGCACTCCAGCCTGGGTGACAGAGAGAGACTCTGTTTCAAAAAACCAAAACAAACGAACAAACAAAAAAATTAAATTTCCACCTCCCCAACCCGAATAAGGCCTATTTGTGATTTTCTCCCCACCTTTCCTTCCTGGTTCACTTACTGAATTAACAGAGGATATAGGTGTTTTCTATATTGTTTCCTGAAATACAATTCACTCCTCCAATACAATACTAACAGAGGAAAAAAACTGACATCAGTTACAGTAATCATTTCCCCATATTATACCATATACAACATTAACAGCAAGAATCCCTTTTTCCGAAAGTGATGTCGTCTTTAACAGGTCCAATTGCAAGCAGGCTGACCAAAGGGAGCTTAGACTCATGGGTCTGTCTCCTAATTCTTTTGGAGTCTCTCACTCTGTCGCCCAGGCTGGAATGCAGTGGTGCAATCTCATGGGCTCACTGCAACCTCCGCCTCCCAGATTCAAGCAATTCTCCTGCCTCAGCCTCCCAAGTAGCTGGGATTACAGGCATGCGCCCCCACGTCAGGCTAATTTTTGTATTTTTAGTAGAGACGGGATTTCACCATGTTGGTTAGGCTGGTCTTGAACTCCTGACCTCAGGTGATCCGCCTGCCCGGCCTCCCAAAGTGCTGGGATTACAGGTGTGAGTCACTGTGCCCGGCCTGTCTCCTTGGTCTAAATGTTGCCATGTTTCCCCTGCTTTCCCTAAAACAATTTTACGCTATTCTTGCAATAGTCACTAACAGACTGCGTATCGTTCTATATGCCACATCTGAAATGCTTTTTCCACTAGAGCGTCACTCTAGCATCTCCTCACGAGGGGGTCAGATGTTCTAGGTACCGGCCCCAGACTGAGGTATTCCATGCTGTGATTTGTCTGTAGGTCCACTAAGAATCGCTGTTTAGGATCGATTACTTCAACTCCCAGTTCAGCGTCAGAGGGCTTCCTTACCCCCAGGGAACCCGAATTGTGGCCTCCCTTTGCTGATTATAGAACAGACAACTGGGCATCATCTTGGCCCACCTTCCCTCAGGTCTGGATTTTTCTTTCTTTCTTTCTTTCTTTTTCTTCCTTTCTGTCTGTCTGTCTGTCTGTCTTTCTCCCTCCCTCCCTCTTTCTTCTTTCTTCCTTTCTCTCTTTCTTCCTTCCTCTTTCTCTCTCTCTTTCTTTCTTCCTTTCTCTCTTTCTTTCTTTTTTTGACAGAGTCTTGCTCTGTTGCCCAGACTGGAGTGCAATGGCGCAATCTTGGCTCACTGCAGCCATGACCTCCAGGGCTCAAGCAGTCCTCCTACCTCGACCTCCCAAGTAGCTGGGAGTAGCATGTACCACCACACCCAGCTAATTTTTGTATTGTTTTGTAGAGACGGGCTTTGGCCATGTGGCCCAGGCTGGTCTCGAACTCCTGAGCTCAAGCAATCCACCCACTTCAGCCTCCCAAAGTGCTGGGATTACAGGCATGAGCCATCGCGCCTGGCCAGGCCCAGATTTCTATGTAGCAGTGATTGGCTGTGGTCAACCCAGCTGCGTGACTCATGGTATTTCACTGTTCTGTAGAGAACTGTATCCCAGCGGGATTGATATGATTAACCCACCTGCAAGGAGTGAATTGAGAAACCAAGGTCAGTTACAAAAACAAGACGATGGCCAAATAGGGACCTCTTGCAATTTATTTACTAGAAAACGCCTATATCCCCTCAGGCAAGGGCCACGGGGCATCGCGGGAGAAGCCAAAATCCAAGAGTACAGCCCACCTCAACATGCCACCCCTTGGCTCTGGGCAGCTTAGAAGCCTGAGTTCAAACACAGTGAAGATGAGTAAAGGCAATGCACTGGGCACGTGGAGAGCATTCTAAGGAATCAAAAGACTTCCCAAAAATACGATGCGGGTATGGTGTCTGGCCGTCCCCCTTCTCTGTTTTTGTGAGGACTGTACAAGGTTTAACCATTTCCGACTAACTCTTCTTTTTACAGAATATACTCTAGGCTCTGAATTCCAGTTTTACCTACGTAAGATTGAGGAAATTCTTGACTACTTAAGAAGAGCATTGAACTGAGGAAAGCTAAGAGGAAGATTCAATATTAACTAGCTTGAAGCCTGACCTAGCCAGAAGAGGTGGCTGTCCGCTGCAGCCGCACCCTACCTTGTCTAAGAAACCATGTGTGTCTGGAACACGCTGCTCCCCCTGGGGCAGCTGTTGGGTTTCTGATTAAAAGAGGGGAAACGATCATCCTGGACAGGAAGTGAGATGGCTTCAGTTCATGAGAAGGGATCTGAGTTAGACATCACCAGTGGAAATTGATTGGAATAGAAACTTAAAGGAAATGGAACCCTAACTATTCTCCCATCAAATCATATATGTTGACCTGTCTGAATTATAAACCAGCCTGACCTTTCCTTTAGCATTAGATGTAATAAAATAACTTTGGAAATTTGTCATTTAAAAATTTCTTTCCTATTCCTTTGTATTACTTCAAATATCCCTTCTTTGTTCTGCCCGCCCCCCACTCCTCCCCCTACTTCCCCCCACCACCACACACAGGTGAAGGGATAGAGATCAAAGTGGGAGGGATTTCCAAGACTAAGATTAATAAAAAGGAGAGAGGTGTTTTTTGTTGTTGTTGCTTATTTTTTTGAGATGGAGTCTCACTCTGTTGCCAGGCTGGAGTGCAGTGGCACAATCTTGGCTCACTGCAACCTCCACCTCTTGGGTTCAAGCAATTCTCCTGCCTCAGCCTCCCCGAGTAGCTGGGACTACAGGTGCGCACCACCATGCCCAGCTAATTTTTTGTATTTTTAGTAGAGACGGGGTTTCACCATGTTGCTCAGGATGGTCTCGATCTCTTGACCTTGTGATCCGCCCGCCTCGGCCTCCCAAAGTGCTGGGATTACAGGCGTGAGCCACCGCGCCAGGCCTTTTTTTTTTCCTTTGAGACAGAGCCTCGCTTTGTTGCTCAGGCTGGAATCCGGTGGTACAATCTTACTGCAACCTCTGCCTTCTGGGTTCAAGCAATTATTCTGCCTCAGCCTCCCAAGTAGTTGGGATTACAGGTGTGCACCACCACGCCCAGCTAATTCTTGTATTTTTAGTAGAGATGGGGTTTTGCCATGTTGGCCAGGCTGGTCTCAAACTCCTGATCTCAGGTGATTCTCCTGCCTCGGCCTCCCAAAGTGTTGGGATTACGGGCGTGAGCCACCACCCCTGGCCTAGGAAGAGATTCTTACACTGAGAATTTGTCAGTGGGGAAGTTTGGAGCAGTGGCTGTGAATCAAAGAAAAAACAGGAGACGAGAAAGAAGAAGGGCTCCCAGGACAGAAGGAAAGAAGAGAGGGGACCTCACTGCAAACCCCCTTGTTGGTCAAATGGTGCCTGGGCCTTGTTACCAGACCCAGATTCAGGCATCCCATTAGTTATGTGGGATGATAACATGACCTCACAGGGCTCATAGGGCTGTGGCTTCATTAAATAACACTGAGAAGTACCCAGAAGAGTGACCCATATTTTTTTTATCATTAAATAACAATGAGAAGTACCCAGAAGAGTGACCCATATTTTTTATTTTTATTTTTATTTTTATGTTTTTTGAGACAGGGTCTTGCTCTGTGGCCTAGGCTGGAGTGCAGTGGTGATCCTAGCTTCATGGCAGCCTCAACCTCCTGGGCTCAAGTGATCTTCCTACCTTGGTCTCCCAAGGTGCTGGAATTATAGGCATGAGCCACCACACCTGGCTGCTACCAATTTTCTTGGTCACTTATGCATTCCCTTCATCGATGCCCCTTCCTTCCCATGCCTTAGCTTCCTCCTCACCTCTGATTGAGCTCAGTCTGGCTCTTCTGAATTCCTTCTGCTCTTGTTATCACCGTTGTTTTTCCATGTCATTATTTGTCATATCCTAAGCACTTCCACCACACGTGACTGCCCTTAGCCCTGAAGGCCACCTTCAGTGAACTTGCATTATCCCCAGTTTACAGAAAGCAAACCAAGACGTCGACTTGCCCAAGATCTCCTAGGTGGCAGATGAGAAGCCAGGATTTGAACCCAAGTCTTTTGTATCCACATTCTTTTAACCATAGGAAGCCTCCCTTTCATTTTCTCAACAAGCTTTCTTATGCACCTGCTCTGAGCCTGACATAACACTAGGTGCTGGGGGTTCAGGGATGGGTGAGAACAGCTCCCACACTCCTACAGCTCGGGTCTGGTGAGCAGAGCGGACACTAAAATAAGTAATCGCCATATCACCCTATGGTGGAGGGAGCGCCTGTGTTTAAAATCCAAGTGCTTGGCCTGGGTTTTGAAGGCTGAGAAAGAGTTCACCTGGGAAACCAAGTCAGAGAGGGGTGGGGGTATTGTAACCCGAGAGTGTGGCATGTGCTGATGGGAAGACTCCCGGGGAAGTGGAAGCAATTTGGTGTGGTCAGAGGACCAAGTTCAAGGATGCTGGCATGGAAAGCGGGGGTGTGGCCAGGGTAGGTCAGGCCGTCACTGGTATCTTCTGTGCCACTAAAGGGTTTCGGATTTTACCCTGTAGGTGACGGCAGCGACTGCAGGGTTTCCACAGGGGAATGACACGGTGCGATTCATTCTTTCCACCAGATATGTGTGTCTATAATGAGTGAGAGACGCAACAGTGGGCGGTACGGCCAAAGAGCTTACTTACATTCCTGTGGGAAGGCAGACAAGGAAATGAAGATGGAGATGGGATTACACTTGCCTGTGCCCAGGGATCAGCCCTCCCACCCCTGAAAGTCTATCCTTAAGAGAGGCTTGTGGCCGGGCCCGGTGGCTCACGCCTGTAATCCCAGCACTTTGGGAGGCCGAGGTGGGTGGATCATGAGGTCAGAAGATCGAGGCCATCCTGGCCAACATGGTGAAACCCCGTCTCTACTAAAAATACAAAAAAATTAGCTGGGTGTGGTGGCGTGCACCTGTAATCCCAGCTACTCGGGAGACTGAGGCAGGAGAATCACTTGAACCCGGGAGGCGGAGGTTGCAGTGAGCCGAGATCGTGCCACTGCACTCCAGCCTGGCGACAGAGCAAGACTCCATCTCAAAAAAGAAAGAAAGTAAGAAAGAAAGAAAGAAAGAAACTTGCAAAAAAGCCATTCATGCTGACCGTTTTAACAGCAAAATATAGGAAAAAACACAAACGTCCATCAGTTGGGGATTGGTTGACTAAACCAGGGCTATTCACACAACAGAGAACTGCATAGGGAATAATCTCTAGGCTACATTTCTTTCTTTTTTTTGAGATGGAGTCTCTGTCACCCAGGCTGGAGTGCAGTGGTGCGATCTCAGCTCACTGCAACCTCTGCCTCCCAGGCTCAAGTGATTCTTCTGTCTCAGCCTCCTGAGTAGCTGGGATTACAGGTGCATGCCACTAACGCCCTGGTTAATTTTTGTAATTTTAGTAGAGATGGGTTTTGCCATGTTGGCCAGGCTGATCTCGAACTCCTGACCTCAGATCATCTGCCCGCTTTGGCCTCCCAAAGTGCTGGGATTACAGGCATGAGCCACTGCGCTTGGCCTGTAGGCTACGTTTTTAAGCCTGAAAAAAGCAATTTTACAGATGGCACAAGAAGAGTTAGAAATATGAATATAGTTAAGTATTTGTTTATGTTTTGAAGCACAAACAGGGAAAAAGAAACCAAAAATAAATTAAAATGGTTTCCTAGGCCAGGCGTGGTGGCTCACGCCTGTAATCCCAGCACTTTGGGAGGCCGAGGGGGGCGGATCACGAGGTCAGGAGATCGAGACCATCTTGGCTAACACGGTGAAACCCTGTCTCTACTAAAAATACAAAAAATTAGGCGGGCATAGTGGCGGGCGTCTGTAGTCCCAGCTACTAGGGAGGCTGAGGCAGGAGAATGGCGTGAACCCGGGAGGCAGAGCTTGCAGTGAGCCAAGATCGCGCCACTGCACTCCAGCCTGGGCGACAGAGCAAGACTCTGTCTCAAAAAACAACAACAACAACAACAACAAAAAGGTTTCCTAAAAAGAGAAGGCAGGGGAAGGGTGCTGAGGGTGGCGTGGGAAGGTGGAGTTTTCTGGATGTGCCCTGTTTGGTAGTTTTGACTTTGGAACATTAGGCTTTATGTAATTGCAAAGCAAAATTAAGTAAGTAAGGAAAAAAGCATTCCTGAAACATAAAACGCGAGTTATGTTTCAACATAAAAATATAGCAGAACAATTGAACAATTATACATAGGGCCAGTGGCATGAACAATGAAGGATTTTTTCATGTTATTTTAGACACAGTATTTTTCATCTACATACCTGCTGCAGTATATCCTAAGGACAAGAAGAAGTACCAAGGAATCTTAAACAGTACTTAGGAATCCTCTTAAAAATTATATTGGTATTGTTATTTTGAAATTGTGTGTGTGTGCAATTACTATCCCTACTACTATATGTGCACAAATAATTATGTTAATGTCCTCACTAACAAGATTTTCAGCATAAAAAACAGAGATCCAAATTTAAAAATTAGGCTGGGCTTCCTGGCTGACACCTTTAATCACAGCACTTTGGGAGGCTGAGGTGGGAGGATCACTGGAGCCCAGGAGTTCAAGACCAGCCTGGGTAACACCGCAAGACCTCGTCTCTACAAAAAATAAAATTTAGCCAGGCATGGTGGTCCATGCCTGTGGTCCCAGCTACTCAGGAGGCTGAGGTGGGAGGATTGCTTGAGCCAGGGAGGTGAAGGCTGCCGTGAGCCATGGTTGTATCACTGCACTCCAGCCTGGGTGACAAAGCAAGACCCTGTCTCAAAAAAAAAAAAAAAAATTAACAAAGCTAGATAAAAACTCTGTAATCATAAATTTAGAAATATCAGTATAAATTTATAAATTCTTTTTTTTTTTTTTTAGGGACAGGATCTCGTTATGTTGCCCAGGCTGGAGTGCAGTCAGTGGCTATTCACAGGCATGATCCCATTACTGATCAGCACAGGAGTTTTGACCTGATCCATTTCTGACCTGGGCTGGTTCACCCCTCCTTAGGCAACCTGGTTGTCCCCTGCTCCAGGGAGGTCACCATACTGATGTCAGACTTAGTGTGGACACCTGATTGGCACAGTGCACTGCAGCCCAGAACTCCTGGGCTTAAGCTATCCTCCTGCCTCAGCCTTCCAGCTACCTGGGACTACAGGCACGCACCACTGCACTTGGCAATAAATTCTTTTCCTCTTTCTAAAAACATGTATTTCCTAGGTCTGCTCACTGAAACGTCTTACCAACAAAAACAACCTACAAGCAATGAACACCTTATAACCAGATAATGGCTCCCTTTTTTTTTTTTTTTTTTTGAGACGGACTCTTGCTCTGTTGCCCAGGCTGGAATGCAGTGGCACGATCTCAGCTCACTGCAATCTCCACCTCTCGGGTTCAAGTGATTTCTCCTGCCTCACCCTTCCAAGTAGCTGGGGTCACAGGCGCGTGCCACCACACCCGGCTAATTTTTGTATTTTTAGTAGAGACGGGGTTTCGCCATGTTGGTAAGGCTGGTCTTGAACTCCTGACCTCAAATCATCCACCTGCCTCGGCCTCCCAAAGTGCTGGGATTGCAGGCGTAAGCCACTGTGCCCGGCCCAGATAGTGGCTTCTAAATATCATTTTTCACTATGAGGAATCAGGGAACCTTGGAGAAATGACTGATTCCAGATGCGGAACAAGAATATAGAAGATGGGCTGGGCACAGTGGCTCACTCCTGTAATCCCAGCACTTTGGGAGGCAGGGTTGGGAGGATCATTTAAGGCCAGGAGTTTGAGATCAGCCTGTGCAACAGAGCAAGACTCCTGTCTATTAAAAAAAAAAAAAAAGAATATTTAAGAAGAACCTGGGATATCTTTTTAGGCCAGAAAACAAGAAATTTAACTAAGTACTGGATTTATGTCAAAAAGACACTGGGGCCATCTTGAAGGGGCTCCTGGGTCAACTTAAGCATTCAAAAGAACAATATCATAAAAAGAATCATAACTGCAATGGATTGAAAATTGAAACACTGAATATATAGAAATATATGAGTTCATTATGGTCCTAAAAATAAGTGAAAGAAAACGCACTGGTCTTCTTTGGAGGTTGCTAGGGAAACCATTTATTTTTCTGTAAATTGGCAAATAGAAAGAAAGGGTCAAATATATGTCCCGCCTTCCCTGTGCACACTGTAGCTGAGAGATCCTATGGTTGGTTGCATCAGTTTCCTGAGGCTGCTGTAATAAATAACCACAAACGACATGGTTTAAAATATCAGAAATTTATTTTCTCACAGTTCTGGACACCAGAAATTTGAGATCAGGGTGTTGGCAGGACCAAGCTGCCCTCAAAGATGCTGGGGGGCTTCTTCCTTGCCTCTTCCAGCTTCCAGCGGTCACGGGCATTCCTTGGCTTGTGGCTGCATCACTCCGTCTCTGCTTCCATCCTCACATGGTCTTCCCTTTTTCTCTGTGTCTTTGTCCGTCTGCTTTTCTCTTATAAGGTCATTTGTCATTGGACTTAAGGTCCATTTGAATAATCCAGAACTTCATCTCAAAATTCTTTACTTGATTATATCTGCAAAGATCCTTTTCTTTTTTCCTTCCTTCCTTCCTCCTTTGCCCTTCCCTTTCTGTCCCTCCCTCCCTCCCTTCTTTCTTCCTTTCCTTTCCTCTCCTTTCCCTTTCTTTCTCCTTCTTTCTTCCTTCTCTTCCCTTCCCTTCCCTTTCCCCTTCCCCTTCCCCTTCCCCTTCTCCTTCCTTCCTTCCTTCCCTCCCTCCTTCCTCCTGCTTTCTCAGTTCTTTTTTCTTTCTTTCAAGATGGGGTCTCCCTCTGTTGCCCAGGCTGGAGTACAGTGACACAAGCGTAGCTCACTGCATCCTCAACCTCTCAACCTCCCAGGCTCAAGTGATCCTCCCGAATCAGCCTCCCAAGTGGCTGGGACTACAGGCACGCTCAACCACACCCAGCTAATTAAAACAATTTTTTTTTATAGTGACAGAGTTTCACCTTATTGCCCAGGCTGGTCTGGAACTCCTGAGCTCAAGCGATTTGCCCTCCTTGGCCTCCCAAGAGCTGGGAGTACAGGCATGAGCCACCCCACCCAGCCCCCTTTTTCCAAATAAGGTCACATTCACAGGTTCTGGGGTGACACTCTTTTGGGGTGGCCACTGTTCTACCCTATAGAGTTGGTGAGAATGAGTTCTTCTTGGAGGAATTCCAGTTAGTATATTCAGAAGGAGTCATTTTACAACGTCAATGAAATGATGGACCCCGGTAATGATCATGATTGGTTTCCAACACCATTAGATGGGAGATTGATGGGATCTTTACACTATATTGCATTCTATTCTATTCTATCCTATCCTATTCTGTGGATCAGGCCGACAACCTTTGGAAACACTGAGCAGTGTTAACATCACTGAACACGAAATAAGAGTACACTGTGCTTCTGGAAACTCAGGCCACAGAAGAATGTGTAATTCGCCATGAAGAAGTAAGCCCCATGAGGAAGATGGGATTTTTGTTTTCTTTTTCACGATAAACTCCAACCACCTGAAAAGACTATCTGGTACGTAAGATGCTCAGTGAAAATGTGCTGAATGAATGAATTAGCATTCATATAAAGAAATGCTAAAAATCTATAAGAAAACAACTAACAACCCAAGAGAAAAATTATAAGGAGGGGGGAACTGACAATTTACAGGAGGAGAAATAGGAATGATCAATAGTAATTAAGGCAATGAAAATGAAAACCACAATGAGATATCATTTCACAGCCTCGGATTGGCAAAAACTTTAAGGTCTGATGCTACAAAGTGCAACTGAGGATGTGAAGCAATCTTCATCCAGGGCTGGGAGCGTGAACAGGTGCAACCGCTCTAAAAGCAGTTTGGTAAGACCTCATAAAGTCGAACAGGGGCATCTCCTAGGACCCAGAAATTCCACTTCTAGGTATTTACTTTACAGAGACTTGCATGAATGCATAAGGAACAAACATGCTCATCGCAGCATTACTTATAATGGAAAAATATAGGAAACAACCTAAAAGTTTGTCAATAGGTGAATGTAAAATAATGATGTTTTAGAGATCATATCATGCAGTGGTAAAGACAAATGAACTAGAAAATGAAAATTAGAAATATGAGCATGAGGCTGGGCACGGTGGTTCACGCCTGTAATCCCAGCACCAAAGTGGGAGGCCGAGGCGGGTGGATCATGAGGTCAAGAGATCGAGACCATCCTGGCCAACATGGTGATACCCCGTCTCTACTAAAAATACAAAAATTAGCTGGGCGTGGCGCCACGTGCCTGTAGTCCCAGCCACTCAGGAGCCTGAGGCAGGAGAATCACCTGAACCCGGGAGGCGGAGGTTGCAGTGAGCCGAGATCGTGCCACTGCACTCCAGCCTGGTGACAGTGCAAGACTCCGTCTCAAAAAAAAAAAAAAAAAAAGAAAGAAATATGAGCATGATAGAAATGTACAAACATGGCCAGGCATGGTAGCTCATGCCTGTAATCCCAGTACTTTGGGAGGCCAAGCTGGGCCGATCTCTTGAGCTCATGAGTTTGAGATCAGCCTGGGCAACATGGAGAAACCCTACCTCTACAAAAAATACAAAAATTAGCTAGGCATGGTGGAGTACGCCTGTAGTCCCAGCTACTCAGGAGGCTGAGGTGGGAGGACAGCTTGAGCTGGGAGGCAGAGGTTGCTGTGAGCCAAAATCGCACCACACTGCACTCCAACCTGGGCAATAAAGCCAGACCTTGCCTCAGAAAACAAAACGAAAAAACAAAAAACAAAAAAAGAAAGTTACAAACATGTTGAGCAACAAAAGCAAGTCCAGGAAAAATAGCGCAGTATTTATAAAAAGTTGAATAACAAAATAATGATGTACATACACAGTTAGGTGCCAAATCACAATGTTTTAGTCAGTGATGGGTAGTGTAGTCGACGGTGGGCCCAGAAGATGGTGACACTGTATTTTCACTGTGCCTTTTCCATGTTCAGATACGTTTAGATACAGTAATACTTAGCATTGTGTTACAGCTGCTTACAGCTTTCAGTAGAGTAACATGCTGTGAAGCTTTGTAACCCAGGAGCAGTTACACTGCTCCACAGTGTGGCCACACCACAGAGCCTAGTGTGGGTAGGCTATGCCATGTGGGTCTGTGCAAGTACACCCTACGGTGTTCACACAATGACTCATGACACGTTTCTTAGCACATATCCCTATTGTTTACTGACACATGACTGTATAATGTCAAGGAGACACAACACATAGTAAAGGTAATTAATAAGAAAAACACCGAGCAGGGGGAAGTGGCTCACGCCTGTAATCCCAGCACTTTGGGAGGCCAAGGTGGGAGGATCACTTCAGCCCAGGAGTTCAAGACCAGCCTGGGCAACTTGGTGAGACTCTGTACCAAAAATACAAAAATTAGCTGGCTGTGGTGGCAGGCACCTGTAGTCCCAGCTACTTGGGAGACTGAGGTAGGAGAATCACTTGAGCCTGGAAGGTTGAGGCTGCAGTGAGCCGAGATCACACTTCTGCCTGGGCTACTTAGTGAGACCCAGTCTCCAAAAAAGAAAGAAAGAAAGAAAAGAAAGGAAAGAAAGAAAGGGGGGGGGGAGAGAGAGAAGGAAGGAAAGTAGAAAGGAAGAAAGAAGAAAGGAAGGAAGAAAAGAAAGAAAAAAGAAAGAAAAGGAAGGAAGGAGAAACAAAGAGAGAAAGCAAGCAAGCAAGCAAGCAAAGAAAGAAAGACATGAAATTAAGTGTAGTGGTGACATCCATTATGATGAGGGTTGGAAGAGAACTCAGTCTTTAACTCTGTCTGTAGTGACTTACTGCGGAAGGTGGGTGGTGATACATGGGTATTCATTACTCTTTATTACCTTTATTACTATTTATCCCTTTAAAATAAAAATCTGATTATATCATTTTCCTACTTCAAAACTTCCGGTGTTTCCCATTACAATTTTTTTTTAAAAAATTAATCTTTTATTCAATGTTGTAATATAGGTAGTATTAAAAAGTGTGCTATAATCTCTCTTTTTTTTTTTTTTTCTGAGACTGAGTCTCACTCTGTTGCCCAGGCTGGAGTGCAGTGGTGTGATCTTGGCTCACTGCAACTTCCACCTCCCAGGTTCAAGCCATTCTTGTGTGTCAGCCTCCCGAGTAGCTGGGATTCCAGGCATGCACCACCACGCCTGGCTAATTTTTGTATTTTTAGTAGAGACGGGGTTTCATCATGTTGGCCAGGCTGGTCTCGAACTCCTGACCTCAGGTGATCCACCTGCCTCGGCTTCCCAAAGTGCTGGGATTAGAGGCGTGAGCCACCACGCTTGGCCCCCATTACACCTTGAAGGAATTCCGAAGCCCTAGCTGTGGTCTGCCTCCCTGGCCCTGGCCACTTTCTGGGCATCATCTGTCTCTGCCCTCCCTTTTCTCACCGAGCTCTGGTTGCAGCGTTCCTCAGAGACACCAAATGTGTTCCGGCCACAGGGCCTTTGCACATGCCGTTCTCTGCACTGAACATGGGGCACGGATCTCTCCTCCTCCTTGCTGTGCTTCTTCACTCACCTCACAAAGGCCCCCAGGC
Organism: Pan troglodytes; assembly: GCF_028858775.2. NCBI lineage: Eukaryota > Metazoa > Chordata > Mammalia > Primates > Hominidae > Pan > Pan troglodytes. The sequence goes on along the minus strand of NC_072398.2, from coordinate 223,021,457 downwards.
CATCTTCTGTTTTACCCCAGGGATGACAATGAGCTTGAGAGGATGGCTTCTTTACCCTTGTGCCCTGATATGTGAGCCCAGAGCTCAGCCAACTGCTCCCACTGTGCTCCTATTCAGGGAGGGCTCGCCTATGGAAGCAGCTGCACAGTGGCTCTAGAAAGAATATGTCCTGCAGGAGGGAAGGGCTGCCCTCTGGGTGGAATCATGGTGGTCTCCAGAAATCTCCTCCACTGGATTCCTGGGCTGGAGGAGCCACGTGCTCCCTGCAGCCACCTAGGGCCACCGGGAGATTCTGGTCTGAGGCAGGAGTGCAGTTGCAAATGCAGAAAGCAAGGCTGGGGTGTCTGGGATGAGGCAGGCCGGAACTGGGCTCAGCACCGAGCTAGCTCTTGGGATGTTTTATTTACCAGGGTCATTCACATTTATGTTGTCCTTCAAAAGATCCTGAAAGTTCTTGGGCATGGTGGCTCATGCCTGTAATCCTAGCACTTTAGGAGGCCATGACAGGAGGACTGCTTGAGCCCAGGAGTTCAAGACCACCTTGGGCAACATAACGAGACCTTGTCTTTACAATAATGAACATAAAAATAAATTTAAATAAACATTCCCGAAAATTCCCATGGATCTAAGCCTATCTTGAGTCTCTCAGCAACACCATGAGTGGGGAACTCTGATTGCCAAGGTACAGGTAGAGAAACTGGGGCCCAGCTTTCATTAGCAACAGAGCCAGGATTTGAACTCAGGTCTCAGACTCTAAGCCGGTCATCTTTCCATCATTCTATGACTCTTCCCTTTGCGTTGAAGGAGGGGGACCCAGGCAATACTCCCATATGACTAATGGATCCAGAAAAATCATTACTTTCAGAACCTACAAAAAAACTTTGAGGACAAAAAGCGTGGGTTTCTGAAGCACCTTCAGCCCTGAGCAATCCCAGCACTTTAGGAGCAGTGAGCAAGCTGTCATCTTCCCTGCGCTTCTCGCAGACCTGGAAGCACAATTGTTCCAACAGTGACAGTTTACAGGGTGTTCATTGGCACTCACTGTGGTTCTCACGGAGGAATGAAGGGCTTGGCGCTCAGCCTGGGAGAGTCTGCTTTCTGGAAAGGCAAATATAAGCCAGGAAGCTGCTGGTTGGACTGAATCATGCAATGAGAATTTCCTAGGGCTGGGCATGGTGGCTCATGCTCGTAATCCCAGCACTTTGGGAGGCCGAGGCAGTAGGACTGCTTGAGCCCAGGAGTTTGAGACCAGCCTGGGCAACATAGCAAGACCCTGTCTCTACAAAAAATAAACAATTAGCTGGGCATGGTGCTGCACACCTGTGGTCCCAGCTACTCCGGAGGCTGGGGTGGGAGGATTGCTTGAGCCCTGGAGGCAGAGGTTGCAGTGAGCTGAGATTGCACCACTGCACTCCAGCCTGGGCGACAGAGCAAGACCCTGCCACAAACAAACAAACAAAGAGTTTCCTGAGGCCCTACTGTGGCAGACACCCCTCCTGTAGGTCAGGGTTGGGCGGGAGGCAGGTGATCCCTGTTGCTGCCATGTGAGTCCCTCCAGGTGTGCCTGCTGGGGGTGGGTCCCACCTGGGGCAGCAAAAAGGGTGAGTCAAGGGGGACGAGCAGGTATCTCCCAGATGTGGAGGTTCGAACAGGATCGGAGAGAGGTGGGGAGGCCAGGGCAGGTGGAGCAACAGGAAGTGAGCGAAGGGCTGTTTTTTTTTTTTTTTTTTTTTTTGAGGTAGGATCTCACTCTACCTCCCTCGCTGGGGTGCAGTGGTGTGATCACAGCTCACTGCTGCCCCGACCTCCTGTGCTCAAGCAATCCCCCTGCCTCAGCCTCCCGAGCAGCTGGGACCACAGGTGCACACCACCACGCCTGGCTAATTTTTGTATTTTTCGTAAAGACAGGATCTTGCTATGTTGCCCAAGCTGGTCTGGAACTCCTGGGCTCAAGGATTCCTCCCACCTCGGCCTCCCAAAGTGCTGGGATTATAGGCATGAGCCACCATGCCTGGACCTGAATTTTGTTTAAAAACTAAAACTAAGGAGCTGGGCATGGTGGCTGACCCCTGTAACCACAGCACTTTGGGAGGCTGAGGTGGGCGGATAACGTTAGGTCAGGAGTTTGAGACCAGACTGGCCAACACGGTGAAGCCCCATCTCCACTAAAAATACAAGAATCAGCTGGGCGTGGTAGCGCGTGCCTCTAATCCCAGCTACTCGGGAGGCTGAGGCAGGAGAATTGCTTGAACCCGGGAGGTGGAGGCTGCAGTGAGCTGAGATCGTCCCACTGTACTCCAGCCTGGGCGACAGAGCGAGACTCTGACTCAAAAAACAAACAAACAAACAACAACAACAACAAAACTAAAACTAAAAACAAATCCAAGAAGAAATAAAAGGCCTTCCAGTGCTATTACTTTTGGGCTAACATTCACTTTATAAACTACATTGTTGAGGCCAATTTTGTTTTCTACAAACCTCCTAGAAGCTGGAGAGCACGCGTGGGCCCCCCAGCCACAACGGGGCATCCTCTCCCAGGGACAGCAGAAAGAATCGTGTTCTTTAAACAGCCACAAAACCACGTTGTCAGTGGGAAGGAAGTCACTGAGCAACTGCTCCCGAGGGGCAGAAGCTGGGAAGACCCTAGTGGGGCCTGGGATCTTGATGTTCCAATATTGGTTCCTGTAAATTCATGTTGCTCAGTACAAGTTTTGAGAAACAAAACATCCTTCCTTAGACACAGCCTGTTAGCTGTTACATGGTGCTGGCCGTGGGTGTTCCTCTCACCAGTGCCAGAAATTCTCTGAAAGACCTTCTGTGTTGGTGCCATTTTGTAAACAAAAACAAAAAAAACCCCAAAACCTAAAGCAAGGAAGGTTCTTGAACAGATTGGAGGGGCCAAGCAGAACTAGCAGCCCCGACAGAGGAGGTGCTGCCCTCCAGTGGCGTCTGTGAGGACAGCAGGGGCTGTGCCCAGGAGACCTCAGAAATCATCCAGTCCACCCCCTCCCATTTTTAATATTGGTAAACTGAGGTACAGATGATCTATAGAGGTCTCCAGGTAAGTTAATAGCATATCAAGGACAAAGGGCAGATTGCGTGTCCCTGCACTGTTCCAGTGGGATGTGGGGGGCTCTGGACATGGGGATGTTGGTCCCTGTTTCCTCTATGCACTGCTTAAGGAATTTCCAAGCACCCTCACACCTGAATAATGGGGGTCCCCCACCCCACCCACAGCTGAAGGGATGGTGGGCCAGCAGTCACTCAGGTGCCCCCTCTCAGGCCTCAGTAAGTGATATCTGAATGCCAAGGCCGTGCAGAGGGGACCACGATTGGCACCTGGTCACCCTAAAACTCACACAAGTGTATGCTGGGGAGCAGGTGCTAAGCCCTTCGCAGGAAAGCCGCTGTCCAGGGAGAAGGATGCAGGGCTGGAGAGAAGCAGAGGAGGACCTCTGGGCTTCCGAGGGGGGTCAGCGTGGAGGGGGTGGTGGACGATGACCTGCTGACAACCGCCGGACCGGGCTGTTCTTCCTGCCCTTGACTTACACAGAAAGTCCCTGCAGGCCTTGGTTGCATTTCTGCTCTTCACAAATACACAGTCTCCAACTAAGACAGCACGCCTTTGATTTTGTTGGAGCCTCAGGGACAGGCTTTGCTATCTCCACGTCCTGACAATGACGCTGGGACGAGACAGTATACCCTGACACAGCCTCTCAGTGGGATGCTGGGACCCAGCTCCAATTCCTGTGCTCTCATCGAGCCCTCGGACCCCTGGAGCTGGCCTATGGGACACGTCAGCAAGAGGTGGAGGGCGGGGTGCATTTTCCAGGTGGCTCCAAGCAGTCTCAGCTCCACCAAGGCAGGACCCAGGGCTGAGTTTGAGGGTGTCAGGACCCCAGCATCTTCCAAACATGGGGCGAATGCCCCCACAGTCTCTGTGTCAGAGCTTCCCACCCTCCCCTGACAGCATAATGAGCTCCTGTGGGTGGAGGCTGACAGAGGCCCCGGACGCACCGGGCTCGGGGGTGCTGCTCATGCATTGACCTCTCTTTGAGAGGGGCCCTGAGAGACGCCTGCTTGTGTACGTCTTAGAGGCAAAGATCCAGATGGTCGGGCACGGTGGCTCACACCTGTAATCCTTGGGAGGCCAAGGCAGGTGGATCGCCTGAGCTCAGGAGTTTGAGACCAGCCTGGCCAACATGGTGAAACCCCGTTTCTACTAAAATACAAAAATTAGCTGGGCGTGGTGGCAGGTGCCTATAATCCCAGCTACTCAGGAGGCCGAGGCAGGAGAATCACTTTCACCTTGGAGGCTGAGGTTGCAGTGAGCTATCACACCACTACACTCCAGCCTGGGTGACAGAACAAGACTCTGTCTCCAAAAAACAGGAAAAATCCTTTTTGGCTTATAAGCTTCTCTTTGAAAATAAAAACACTACAGGGAAAGTTAATTGATGAAGCATTATCACTTAATTAAATCAGTGTGAATTAAACAACAGATAGCAAGTAGTTTCATTGTGATGCCTTTCTTTTGGGTTTCAGATGGTGGATTTGATAAGGAGGAAAGGAGTATTAGAGGCAGCTGACTGAGGGAGGCCTGAGGCTGTTGGTTGAGTCACTGTTTCATCTGGGGTAGGCCGGGACTTCCATGTGAAACTAAGTGTCTGCAGAGCCCAGTGGGCCGTGTGGCTGCATCTGAGAACTGCTGGGAGCTGTGGATTTGCTGGGGAATCAGCCCAGCTGTCCCCGGGAGGATGGTGGGGGCGGAGGAGGGACACAGAGGAGTGTCCCTCCATGTAGGCAATGACATGGGATGTCAAGGTCAGCCAGCTCAGGGACTGTGCTCCCTGGGGAGAGGAAGGGCTGGCTCTGGGACCTCTGGGCTCCCTGGGGAGAGGCAGGACTGGCTCTGCGACCTCTGGGAGCCTGAGTGCAATGGTCAACGTGTGGGCCCCCCATCACAGGAAGAGGGAGCCATACTGGGGATTTCTAAGTACCAGCAAGGGTCTCCAGGGCTCCGTAAGCAATTTTTTTTTCTTTTTTTTTGAGACGGAGTCTGGCTCTGTCACCCAGGCTGGGGTAAAATGGCACGATCTCGGCTCATTGCAACCTCCGCCTCCCAGGCTCAATCACTTCAGGCTCCAGAGTAGCTGGGACTACAGGCACAGCCCAGGCACCATGCCCAGCTAATTTTTGTATTTTTTGTAGAGACAGGGTTTCACCATGTTACCCAGGCTGGTCTCGAACTCCTGACCTCAAGTTGATCCTCCTGCCTCGGCCTCCCAAAGTGTTGGGATGACAGGTGTAAGCCACGATGCCCAGCCTGTAGGCACTATTAATAAAATAAAAATAGAATGTAGAACCTCAAATCATGGATATAAAAATTAAGCAAAGTTAATCAATATAGCAAAAGAAAAGAAAAATTCAAAAATAGCAAGAACATATAAGAAACAAAGCATACAATAAGATGCAGAAGAACAAACATCAATTGTAAGACATAAGAATGGATTAAACTCTGCTATTCAAGGGCAAATATTCTCAGATGGGATCAAAGAATAAAAAACTAAGACATAGCTAAAACATAAGACAAGCTGGGTGTGGTGGCTCATGCCTGTAATCCCAGCACTTTAGGAAGCTGAGGCAGGAGGATCTGTTGAGGCCAGTAGTTTAAGACCAGCCTGGGCAACATAGTGAGACCCTGTCTCTACAAAAAATGGTAGTGTGTGCCTGTAATCCCAGCTACTCAGGAGGCTGAGGCAGGAGGATGGCTTGAGCATAGGAGTTGGAGGCTGCAGTGAGTCATGACTGCACCACTCCACTCCAGCCTGGGTGGCAGAGTGAGACCCAGTCTCCAAAACAACTACTACAACAATACAAAGCAAAAATAAAAAAGATAAGACAACAGAGAGGTTAATGCAAATGCAACTGTCGCCCAGGCTAGAGTGCAGTGGCACGATCTCAGCTCACGGCAACCTCCACCTCCTGGGTTCAACCAATTCTCCTGCTCAGCCTCCCGAGTAGCTGGAACTACAGGTGCACGCTACCATGTCTGGCTAATTTTTGTATTTTTAGTAGAGAAGGGGTTTCACCATGTTGGCCGTGCTGGCCTCGAACTCCTGACCTCAAGTGATCCACTCGCTTCGGCCTCCCAAGGTGCTGGGATTACAGGCGTGAGCCCCTGTGTCCAGCCAACATAAATATTAATGCAGAACCCGAGGCTAAGAGCATTAAAGACAGGTTGAAAGAGCAGAAGTAGCACCTTTGGGATGTGGAGATTTGATCAAGATGGCATTTCAAGGGCGCTGAGGATGCCAAGAACACCCAAATCCTAACCTGGGACACCCTTTTCTCCCGGATCTCTGTGAGACACAGCGGCTGCTCTTCATCTCCTCCAGTTCTCAGTCCATGTGTTTTGAGTGGGATGTGTCAGCGTGCTACAACCTGTTGGCTACAAGGATTGTTTTCCGGGATAGATGTGATCAAGGAGCCCAATCAGGTCCCACCCCAGAATGTGGGGGAACTCAACCACAACATGCACAAAACTAAATGCCTGGTTTCCCCAAAAAGCCTGGTCCTTTCCTTGTGACCCCAGATTCAGTAAGTGTTACCACCATCCATCCGATGAAGGATGTAAAAACCAGCAAACATTTGTAACCTCTCCCTCCCCATCACCCACTCTCCAGTCCATTATTAAGCCCCATTGATCTCACTTCCTAAACGTCTCTCAATTGTAGTCTCAACAATCTCTAGTGACCTCCATTTTTCCACTATCCCTCTGTAGTCAAGCCACCAGTATCTCTTCCCTGGTCTATGGAAGTGGCCTGCTAACTCATCTCCTTACTTCCACACTTGCTTCTCTCTACATTTGTCTATTCCAGCCCATTATCCAAGCTGGGGTCACAGCCATTTTTTTTTTTTTTTTTTTTTTTTGAGGCAGGTCTTGCCCTGTTGCCCAGGCTAATGTGCAGTGGCGTGAACTGCACTCAACCTCCTGGACTCAGGCGATCCTCCCACCTTAGCCTCCTGGGTGGCTGGGACTACAGGCACATGCCACCACACCCAACTAATTTTAATATTTTTTTTGTAGAGATGGGGGTCTTGCTATGTTGCCCAGGCTAGTCTCAAACTCCTGGGCTCAAGCAGTCCTCCTGCCTTGGCCTCTGAAAGTGCAGGGATTACAGGCATGAGTCACAGCACCTGGCCTGCTCTTTCTTTCTTCTCTTTCTTTCTTTCTTTCTTTCTTCCTTTTCTCTGTCTTTCTTTCTTTCTTTTTTGTGCTCATTAACCATCCCCACCTTCCTGCTGCTTTGTTCTCTAATGAACTATTTTATTCAAGACCTTTGTTTTCAGAGACAGAAAATCCAGAACACACAAGTTTTAGCAACACAGGGAACCCATTGTTTCACCTACCAGGGGAGGCCTGGCTTCCAGTATAGCCGGAGCCCAGGATCCAGAGTGTGGCATCAGAAGTGTGGTCATCCTGTCTCGGCTTTGCACATCCTGTCTGTGGGCCTTGCCCTCAGGTGACCAATCCCCTGAGTGGGTCTCAGAAGCTCCAGGATTCCAGCCTTGCAGCCCAGCCACCCAGGAGGACTGGCATAGAGATGCCCTCCCTGAAGTGGGACCCTGAAGAGAGTACCGTGGGTAAAAGATTAGGAAAGAAGCCCACCTAATAAAGGGAGATGGCAAGGAAACCTGACATCAGGTTGCAGATCTGGGTAAAGGATGCTCCTGATAAAGACATACCTGAGACTGGGCAATTTACAAAAGAAAGAGGTTTAATTTGACTCACAGTTCCATGTGGCTGGGGAAGCCCCACAATCATGGTGGAAGGCAAGGAGGAGCAAGGCACATCTTACATGGATGTCAGCAGGCAAAGAGAGAGAGCTTGTGCAGGGGAACTCCTCTTTTGAAAACCATCAGGTCTCATGAGACGTATTCACTATTATGAGACTAGCTTGGGAAAGACCTGCCTCCATGATTCAATTACCTCCACCAGGTCCCTCCCACAACGTGTGGGAATTCAAGATGAGATTTGGGTGGGGACACAGCCTAACCATATCAGGGGAGAAAGGTAGCCTTTGAGCATTTGTAAGCACCAGCTTGTCCTTCCCTGGCTTTAGGGTTTGAATCCACATGGCTGCAATTTAAAAAGGGCATAAAAACAAACAAACAAACCCTAAACTAAAACCTCAGTGGCACCTCCTGGTGTCTGACAGAAGCAATCACAGAAACATTTCGGGCCACTGTAGATATTTGAATATGGTGGGGCTATTAGATGATATTAAGGAATTATTTTAAATTTTGGTATGTGAAATAAAAGTATTCTATAAAAACATGACTTTATTTATTTATTTAGATACAGAGTCTCGCTCTGTCGCTCAGGCTGGAATGCAGTGGCATGATCTTGGCTCACTCTAACCTCTGCCTCCCAGGTTCAAGCGATTCCCCTGCTTCAGCCTCCTGAGTAGCTGGGACTACAGGTGTGCATCACCATGCCCGGCTACTTTTTTTAAATTTTATTAGAGACAGGGTTTCACCATGTTGGCCAGGATGGTCTCAATCTTCTGACCTTGTGATCCACCTGCCTCGGCCTCCCAAAGTACTGGGATTACAGGCATGAGCCACAGCGCCCGGCCACCCAGAGAATGTTCTCTTTATTCAAGGGTACAACTTATGGCAAATTAATTGTTGACCAAGTTATCTGCAAGAAGAGGTCCTATGACTCCTGCATTAATAGATACTGAATTTTCAATCAGCACTATTTTTTTCTATGCCTGAAAATGGAATTGCTCTGGCATTTTGAGTGACTTTTCACTAGAGGGCCTTCCAGTCACTCCTGCAAGCTGTCTAACCTGGCACACCACGCCCAAGTGTAACCGTGAATCCGAATGAGTGGGCTGACCTAAGGGAACGCCACCAGGCCTCACCCTGAGCCCAGGCTCACGCTTTGCCCTCCTGGGAACCTTGGCCTGTGCATCTTTCCTTATCTGTGGAGTCACGTCTTTGGAGCACCTGAGCTTAGGAAGAATGATTAGTGAATCTGTGTAAGCCAAGCAAAGTTCAAAGACCTGCCCAGTCTTCATTTCCAAACAATCTCGTATCTATGAGACAGTGGCCAGCAGCGTGACTCAGCCTGACCCCAGCCTCAGTAACAAACTCTGAGAAGGACACGCGGGGAGAGGCTGCAGCGCTTAGAACTTGCAGCCATGGTCACCTGACCCCGGAATGAAACCCGATAAACAAGCATTTACTGAACACCCATTGGAAGTGCTTACAAGGCACTAAGCTAAGCACCGTCAAGAACCTTGATCTCAAAGGCTGCACCACCTCTGTGGCAGGTGACGGAAGGGAATGCTTTTCCCATGCAACTGCCTAGGAAAGAAATCCCAGAGACATTTAGGGACTGGTTTAAGGTCATGATGACTGTGGCCAAGCAGAGACTAGAGTTCAGATCTCCTGATTTTCTTTTCTTTTTCTTTTTCTTTGTTTTGTTTTGTTTTGTTTTGTTTTGAGATGGAGTCTTGCTCCATCACCCAGGCTGGAGTGCAGTAGCACGATCTCGGCTCACTGCAGCCTCTGCCTCCTGGGTTCAAGCGATTCTCCCACCTCAGCCTCCCAAGTAGCTGGGAGTACAGGGGCTCAACACCACGCCCAGCTATTTTTTACATTTTTAGTAGAGATGGGGTTTCACCATGTTGCCCAGGCTGGTCTCGAACTTCTGACCTCAGGTGATTGACCTGCCTCAGCCTCCCAAAGTGCTGGGATTACACGTGTGAGCCACCACGCCCGGCCAGAACTCCTGATTTTCAAGGTCACACGTCTTCCCACCAGGTGCACAAACGCCAAAAGACAGTGTTGCTTACTAGCATATATTTTAAAAATATTGGCCAGGTGTGGTGGCTCACACCTGTAATCCCAGCACTTTGGGAGGCCGTCGCGGGTGGATCACGAGGTCAGGAGATCGAGACCATCCTGGCTAACACCGTGAAACCCCGTCTCTACTAAAAACACAAAAAATTAGCCAGGCATGGTGGCGGGCGCCTGTAGTCCCAGCTACTTGGGAGGCTGAGGAAGGAGAATGGTGTGAACCCGGGAGGCGGAACTTGCAGTGAGCCGAGATTGTGCCACTGCACTCCAGCCTGGGCGACAGAGCGAGACTCTGCCTCGAAAAAGAAAAAAAAATGGCCAGGCACGGTGGCCTACTCCTGTAATCCCAGCACTTTGGGATGCCAAGGTGGGCAGATCACAAGGTCAGGAGTTCGAGACCAGCCTGGCCAACATGGTGAAACCTTGTCTCTACTAAAAATACAAAAATTAGCCAGGCACGGTGGCAGGTGCCTGTAATCCCAGCTACTCGGGAGGCTGAGGCAGGAGAATTGCTTGAAACCGGAAGGCGGAGGTTGCAGTGAGCTGAGATTGTGCCACTGCACTCCAGCATGGGCAAAAAGAGTGAAAGTCTGTCTCAAAAAAATTTTTTTTAATTTAATTAATTAATTTATTTTTTAGACACACAGTCTTGCTTTGTGGCCCAGGCTGGAGTGCAGGGGTGTGATCATAGCTCACTGCTGCCTCAAATTCCTGAGATCAAGGGATCCTTCAGCCTCAGCCTCCCAAGTAGCTGGGACTACAGGCACGTGCTATGACACTCTCCCAATTTTTAGATTATTTGCAGAGACAAGGTCTCAATATCTCAGCCAGGCGGGTTTTGAAGTCCCAGGCTCAAGTGATCTGCCCGCCTTGGCCTCCCAAAGTGCTGGGGTTACAGGCATGAGCCACCATGCCCAGCCTAGAAAACATTTTTATAGTTTTTTCTCTTATTTAAACTGTACATGTGATATTTTGACATATATACACGTTCGTGAAATTATCACCTCAGCATGATAATAAACATTTCATTGCCCCCAAAAGTTTCCCCAGCGAAACACTGATTTTTTTTCTGTTACTGAAGATTAGTTTGCATTTTCTGGAAATTTATACAACTGAAATAATATAGTAGGCACTTTCGGAGGGTCTTTCTCCTTTCCCTCGGCAGAAGTCCTTTGAGATTCATGCAGATTGCAGAGCGTGTCAATAGTTCGTTTTTTTTTATTGCTGAATACAATTCTACTGTGTGGCTAGGCCACTGTTTGCTTACCCATTCACCTTGATGTACTTTGGTGGTGCTTCCAATTCTTTGGCTATTCTAAATGAAGCTGCTATGAACATTTGTGTGCATGTCTTTGTTTAGACATCTGCTTTGGTTTCTTTGGGTTAATACCTAGGATTGGAATGGCTGTGTCATGTGGTAGATGTACATTTAACTGTTTAGCAGGCTGGCAAGCTGCTTTTGGAAGTGGTTGGACCATTTTACGTATCTACCAGCCGTGGACCCGCGTTCCAGTTGCCCCTCATCTTTATCAAAACTTGTAGTCAGTATTTTAAATTTTAGGCATCCTAACAAGATGTGCAGTGGTGTCTCATTGTGGTTTTAATTTACATAATTACATAATTACTAATAATGTTGAGCATTTTTTTTTTTTTTGAGATGGAGTTTCGCTCTTGTTGCTGGAGGGCAATGGCACGATCTTGGCTCACTGCAACCTCTGCCTTCTGGGTTCGAGCAATTCTCCTGCCTCAGCCTCCCAAGTAGCTGGGATTACAGGTGTGTGCCACCACGCCCGGCTAATTTTGTATTTTTTTAGTAGAGACAGGGTTTCACCATGTTGGTCAGACTGGTCTTGAACTCCTGATCTCAAGTGATCCACCCGCCTTGGACTCCCAAAGTGCTGGGATTACAGGTGTGAGCTGCTGCACCCGGCCAATGTTGAGGATCTTTTCATGTGCTTATTTACCATCACGTATCTTCTTTGGTGAAGTGCCCATTCAAATCTTTTGCCCAGTAGCCAAGTGCAGAGGCTCACCCCCTGCAATCCCAGTGTGACTCGAGAGGCTGAGACGGGAGGATCACTTGAGGCCAGGAGTTTGAGGCTGCAGTGAGCCATGATTGTGCCACTGCACTCCAGACTGGATAACAGAGCGAGACCCTGTTTCTTAAACAAACAAACAAACAAACAAACAAAACACAATCTTTCGCCCATCAAAAAAATTGAATTGTTTTCTTATTACTGGGTTTTGAGAATTTATTTATTTATTTTTTTGAGACGGACTTTCGCTCTTGTTGCCCAGGCTGGAGTGCAATGGCACAATCTCGGTTCACTGCAACCTTCGCCTCCTGGGTTCAAGCGATTCTCCTACCTCAGCCTCCCGAGTAGCTGGAATCACAGATGCCCGCCACCAAGCCGGCTAATTTTTGTATTTTTAGTAGAGACGGGGTTTCACCATGTTGACCAGGCTAGTCTCAAACTCCTGACCTGGTGATCTGCCTGCCTCGGCCTCCCAAAGTGCTGGGATTACAGGTGTGAGCCACGGCGCCCGGCCAGCTTTGAGACTTTCTTATGCATTGTACATTTGTACATCTAGACACTAGTGCTTTCTCAGATATGTGATTTGCAATTTTTTTGTGCTTGTCTGTGGCTTGTCTTTTCATTCTTATAACAACCTTTCAAATAGAAAATTTTATTAATTTTGTTGAAGTCCAGTTTATCAATTTTTTCTTTTATGGATTGTGCTTTTAGTGTGTTGTGTAACCTAAGCTCACAAAGATTTATCTCCTATTTAGAAGTTTTATAATTTAAGGTTTTAATTTGGGTCTCTGCTCCAGTTTGTGTTCATTTGTATATACGATGTGAGGTAGGAATCAGAGTTGATTTTTTTGCATGTGACATAACTGCTCCAGCACATTTGTTGGATATGCTGTCCTTTCACCACTCAATTGCTTCTGTTGGAAAATCAGTTGTCTGAGGCCAGCCGTGGTGGCTTACACCTGTAATCCCAGCACTTTGGGAGGCCGAGGTAGGTGGATCACTTGAGGTCAGGAGTTCAAGACCATCCTGGCTAACATGGTGAAACCCTGTCTCTACTAAAAATACAAAAAATTAGCCTGGGGTGGTGGCGGGCGCCTGCAATCCCAGTTACTCAGGAGGCTGAGGCAGGAGAATTGCTTGAACCCAGGAGGTGGAGGTTGCAGTGAGCCGAGATCACACCACTGCACTCTAGCCTGGGCGACAGAGCAAGACTCCATCTCAAAATAAATAAATAAATAATAAAATCAGTTGTCTGTATAGGTGTGCGTCTATTTCTGGTTTCTTCCTGGCGTTCCATTAACTATTCACTATTATTGCGTTAATACAACAAACGGTTTTGATTACTTCAGCTTTACAATAAGCCTTGAGGTCAAGTTAATATTATTCCCCCAAATTCAACGTGCTCAAAGTTGTTTTGGTTATTCTAGTTTCTTTGCATTTCCATATAAATAACAGAATCAGTTTGTCAATTTCTAACCCCATCCTCCACCACCTCCCACCCCCTGCCAAAAACAGCCTGCTGGAATTTTGATGGAAATTGTTTTTAACTGGAATAGATCAATTTGGGGAGGATTAAGCCAATCTTGCATTCCTGAGATAAACCCTACTTGGTTAAGATATATTATTATCCTTATAATATATTATTGGAGTCTGCTTGCTAAAATATGGTTACTAATTTTTGTTTCTATGCTCATGAGTGATACTGGGTTGTAGTTTTCTTGTCATGTCTTCAGTGCCGTTTTGGTACCAGAGTAATTATGGCTTCATAGAATGAATTGAGAAGTGTTCCTTCCTTTTTAATTTTCTGGTAGAATTTGTGTTAAATGAGTATTATGTCCCTTTAAATGTTTGGTAGAATTTACCAGTGAAGCCATATGGGCCCGAAGTTTTCTTCCCTTCTGGGAAGGTTTTTTAAATTACACATTCAATTTCTTTAATTGACTTAAGACTATTCAGGTTATCTATTTCTTTTTTGTTTTTTTGCCCAGCTAATTTTTGTATTTTTAATAGAGACAGGGTTTCACCATGTTAGCCAGGCTGGTCTCGAACTCCTGACCTCAAGTGATCCCCAAAGTGCTGTGATTACAGGCATGAGCCACTGCACCCAGCCCAGGTTATCTATTTCTTACTGAGCAAGCTTTGGTCCTCTGTGTTTTTCAAGGAGTTCGTCCATTTCATCTAGGTTGTCAAATTTATTGGCATTCCAGTGTTCGTAACACCCCCTTACTATCCTGTCCCCTGGCTGTATTCTACTGGGCAGAAGCCAGTTAGCTTTGTCCAGGCTCAGAACCTATTTCTCCACTCACACCAACTACAAAGACCACCAGATCATTTTCTATTTTACTCCAGAGTGCAGCAACTGTATTTGGGTGGCCCTGGGCTCACTCAGCCCACACTCTGGTGATGGTTTCTTCACTGATTTGCTCTCATACCACTAACTGGGTTACTATGAGACCTGGACACTCCCTTCTGTGGATCACAGGAAAGGCTGTGGGAACAGACCTCCAGCAGGGTGTGTGACCCAGGAGGGAGGCATTCTCATTCGGGGGAGGAATCACATGGACTCCTGGAATTCCTGGATGAAGACACCTGGGCTGCCTCGGCCACAGGACCTGCTGGAGCCACACCTTGGACCTGCTGGGGACTCAGTCATTGGTGCAGGGCTCTGTACAGATCCAGACAGAGAATGGGCCCGATGGAGACTCTGGGATGAGCGTGCAAGGGACGCAGCTGTCAGATCTATTTCTAATAGCAGCCATGAAGATGAACCCTGACCTTTGTGAAATGCTTCGTACTTACCAAGCATTTCCACCCGATTTATGTGAGGCAAAGATTATCAGCCTCAATTTAGAGACATGCAAAGTAAAACTAAAAGACCTTAAGTAACTTAAGGACCGAATTGGTGAAAAATGTGAGACCCAAAGAGAGATATTGAGGTGGGTTTAAACTATCTCTGCAAATTTTTTTGACACTCCTCTATTCAAAAGGGGCCAGGTGCGGGGGCTGACTCCTGTAATCTTCAGTGCTTTGGGAGGCTGAGGTGGGAGGATTGCTTGAGCCAAGAAGTTCCAGGCTGCAGTGAGCCATGATTGCCACTGCACTCCAGCCTGGACAACAGAGCGAGACCCTGTCTCTAAAAGGGGTGGTCTAGGCTTGGGCACGGTGGCTCATGCCTGTAATCCCAGCACTTTGGGAGGCCGAGACAGATGGATCACCTGAGGTTGGGAGTTCAAAACCAGCCTGGCCAACATGGTAAAAGCCCATCTCTACTAAAAATACAAAAATTAGCTGGGTGTGGTGGTGCGCACCTGTAATCCCAGCTACTTGGGAGGCTGAGGCAGCTGAATCGCTTGAATCTGGGAGGCAGAGGTTGCAGTGAGCCGAGATTGTGCCACTGCACTCCAGCCTGGGCAACAGAGCAAGACTCTGTCTCAAAATAAATAAATAAATAAAAATAAAATAAAAGGGGTGGTCTAATTCTCAACACAACCATCCCCCCCGCCACTATTGTGGGCCGGAGTGACTGACTAGCATCTAGCAAACAGCATGTGACTTTCCTGGTGTGTGTGTGTGTGTGTGTGTGTGTGTGTGTGACTCTGTCTCCCCCTGCCCCATCACCCCCAGGAATCCAGCGCCCCAGGTGTGAGGAGCCCAGGCTGAGTGTCAGTTTCACTGCCCTCCAGCACCAGCGATCAGAAGCGGAAGAAGCCTCTAGACAGCTCTGCTCCTGGGCCTCCGAGTCTTCCAGCTGAAGCCCCAGATGTCAAAGGGCAGAGAGAAGCCATTCCCACCGAGTCCTATCTGAATTCCTGACCCACAGGAACCAGGAGACACAATAGCTGTCATTGTTTTAAGCCACTAAGTTTGGACACTACAGGGCAACAGGTAAACCTATAATTAATATGCAAAGTGACAAGCATGCCAATGGAAAAAGATGCACGGTGATTCCAGGGCCCAGAGGTGAGAGGACCTCCCGCTGGACAGGACAGGAGAGGTTCTTCAGGCTCATTCGAGCTGGGTTTTGAAGGCTGGGTAGGGCTGTGATCGTTTGGAGGAAAGGCACATGAAAGCACGCCAGGGAGAAAGGCACAGAGGATTGGAAGTACTTGGGGTGGTGGCAGGAAACCCACGTTATGACAATACGGTTCCAGCCTTATCATCTCGAGTGATAGAGTCAGCCTAGGATTCCAGCAGGGAGTGACATGGTCAGGCCAGAATGCAGGTGCTATTTTTTTTTTTTTTTTCCGACAGGGTCTCACTCTGTCACCCAGGCTGGAATGCAGTGGCGTTATCATGGCTCATTGCAACCTCTGCCTCTCGGGCTCAAGCGATTTTCCTGCCTCAGCCTCCCAAGCAGCTGGGACTATAGGTGCACATGACCGCACTGGCCAATTTTTGTATTTTCAGTAGAGACGGGGTTTCATTGTGTTGCCCAGGCTGGTCTCGAACTCCTGAGCTCAGGTGATCTACTCGCTTCAGCCTCCCAAAGTGCTGGGTTTACAGGTGTGAGTCACCACGCCCGGCCCTGCACCTTGTTTTCAAGGAAGATATCAACTTCCCCATTGGAGGGAGAGGAGGAGAGAGAGTGGACTGGGAATGGTCTTACTCCCTTGCTTGTGGCCCCTGTTGTGGGGGGAAGAATGAGGGATCAGACTGCTACTGTGTCTATGTAGAAAGAAGTAGACAGAAGAAACTCCATTTTGTTCTGTACTAAGAAAAATTCTTCTGCCTTGAGATGCTGTTAATCTGTAACCCTAGCCCCAACCCTGTGCTCACAGAAACATGTGCTGTGTTGACTCAAGGTTTAATGGCTTAGGGCTGTGCAGGATGCGCCTTGTTAAAAATGTGTTTGCAGGCAGTGTGCTTGGTAAAAGTCATGGCCATTCTCCATTGTCGAGTACCCAGGGACACAATGCACTGCGGAAGGCCACAGGGACCTCTGCCCAAGAAAGCCTGGGTATTGTCTAAGGTTTCCCCCCACTGAGATGGCCTGAGATATGGCCTCGTGGGAGGGGAAAGACTTGACCGTCCCCCAGCCCGACACCTGTAAAGGGTCTGTGCCGAGGAGGATTAGCGAAAGAGCAAGGCCTCTTTGCAATTGAGATAAGAGGAAGGCATCTGTCTCCTGCTCGTCCCTGGGAACGGAATGTCTCGGTATAAAACCCGAGCGTACGTTCTGTTTACTGAGATAGGAGAAAACTGCCTTATGACTGGAGGTGAGACATGCTGGCGGCAATACTGCTCTTTACTACACTGAGATGTTTGTGTAAAGTCAAACATAACTCTGGCCTATGTGCACATCAAGGCACAGCACCTTTCCTTAAACTTATTTATGACACAGAGCCTTTGCTCACGTTTTCCTGCTGACCCTCTCTCCACCATTACTCTATAGTCCTGCCACATCCCCCTCACCAAGACAGTAGAGATAGTGATCAATAAATACTGAGGGAACTCAGAGACCAGTACTGGCGAGGGTCCTCCGTATGCTGAGCGCCAGTCCCCTGGGCCCACTGTTCTTTCTCTATACTTTGTCTCTGTGTCTTATTTCTTTTTTCAGTCTCTCATCCCACCTGACGAGAAATACCCACAGGTGTCGAGGGGCTGGTCCCCTTCATCCTGTGATCGACAGGACAGAGCTGGGCACGCAGGCTGGGATTCACGGTGCAACCTGCAGCCACGGGGTGGACAAAGGAAGCCACGTCGCCAGGAAGGCAATGGCATTCAGAGCCTTGGACTCCTTAATTGATGCAATGACGGCAGCTCGGGTCTCCATAGCAATTGTGGAACTTGAAAAGTTTTACTTTAAAAAAGTGCATCTATACATCATTTAAATTTTGGTGCCAATGTAGAATCGGAAAATCGAGTCTTAACCAATCAAAATTCACGTGCCTGCCCCTTCCTCCAGGTCATTCCTCAATGGCTAGCCTTGGAACTTCTCAGCTAAATATGCATTGTTGTGGGTATTTAATAATATCCATAATTAAATTAAATGGGGGCAACGACAAAAGCCTCCGTGCTATTATCCTCCCCAGAGCCTGGGGCCGGGAGGCCCATTGTCATAGAAGGAAGCCTTCAATATGGGCTCCCGTCCTTCATGCAGGGCCACTAAAAGGAAGTTTCCTTGGCAGGAGAGGCTGTGGGAGGCCCAGCATCAATGGTTTCTTCTTTCTTCTCCTCTGGAAGCTTCACCCTGTTTCTCTTGGCAAAAATGCGGTTTATCTCCACAAATGTTTTGCCCTTGGTCTCCGGAATAACCACGTAGATGTAAATCGCAGTGAGGAGGCAGATTCCGGCAAAGATGATGAAACTGTAGGCACCGATGGCCTCCTAGACCAGGAGACGAGAAAGACAGGAGGGGGCAGAGAAAGGCAACAGTGCTGATTCAGCTGAGCACGTTGGCTCATGCCTGTAATCCCAGCACTTTGGGAGGCCAAGACAGGTGGATCACCTGAGGTCAGGAGTTTGAGACCAACCTGGCCAACATGATGAAACCCTGTCTCTATTAAAAATACAAAAATTAGCTGAGCATGGTGGTGTACACCTGTAATCCCAGCTACTTGGGAGTCTGAGGCAGGAGAATCGCTTGAACCCAGGAGGTAGAGGTTGCAGTGAGCCAAGATCGCGCTACTGCACTCCAGCCTGGGCAACAGAGCGTGACTGTCTCAAAAAAACAAAAACAAAAACAAAAACCCCAAAACAAACAACAAATAACCAATGCTGGTCGAGGCCTTTGTGAGTCCATAAAGGAGTTGCTTGGCAGCCAGTTTTGTTTAACTCCTGGAGGAATGATATAGCTAGAAAACTGTGATCACTAAAGATTGTTTGCAGGAAAAAAAAAAAAAAAGCTAGAAATTGGATTCCCCCTCACCCTATTATCAAAAAGAATCTGGTTGGGTGCTGTGGCTCACACCTATAATCCCAGCACTTTCGAAGTTTGAGACCAGCCTGGGCAATATAGCAAGACCCCATCCCTAAAATAAATAAATAAATAAATAGCCATGTGTGGTGGCCCATGCCTGTGGTCCCAGCGACTTGGGAGGCTGAGGTGGGAGGATCACTTAAGCCTGGGAGGTCAAGGCTGCTATGAGCTGTGGTTGCACCACTGCATTCCAGCCTGGGTGACAGAGCAAGGCCCTGTCTAAAAAAAAAAAAAAAAAAAAAAAAGACTGCTTAACCTTTTGACAGTAGGGGTTTATGGCCTCTGTGCCCTGAAGGTGCTGAGAGCGCAGAGTTTGTGGCCTATCTTGTCTTCGGAACAGAGGAAGGAAGCGGTGGGGGATCTGCACCCTGGCTCTGGCTTTGTTTGCTGGCGCCTTTGAGCTCCGCGGACCAGAGCCCCTAAGCAATAGCCCTTTACAATGTCAGCAGGGGATCACCCTTCAGTAACTGGGAAACCGGTGTCTTCAAGGGTTTGGAGGCAGTGGGGCCACGTGTGTCTGTGGACCCTTGGATGTGTCTGAGAGCCTGTCCCCACCTTGCTGGATTCACAGATGTGCTTAGCGGAAGGGGAATACATCTTACTCCCTGGAGGCCCAGTGGAGCGGGTTGGGGAAGGGGCCCTCACTCACCTGGATGGATGGGAACAGGAAGCCTATGATGAAGTTGGTGAGCCAGTGCACTGCCCCGTCCACCATGAAAGCTGCCCGCCGGGAGGACTGCAGGAAGATCTCGGTCCTCACCACCGAGGGGACGGGACCTGGAGGGCAGAGCAGGATGGGTGGGGCAGAGAAGGACCCAGGTGTCCCCCAGAGCTGGCGGGACGCGGCCCACTCTAGCCTCTGACCTAGGACGCTCAAGAGTACCAGCTGGGATTGGGGACTGGAAAGGAACCCTGCCTTTACCCACAAAACCAGGGCGTGATCAGAGCAGGAGCTGCAAAGATCCACTTTGCAAAGCCTGGTTGGAGAGCCTGGAATTGAATTTCCATTGCTGCTTCTTCAAGGCCAATGACGCTCCACGAAGGTTTGCAGAAAGTAAATGGATGGGAAGCTTCGTGGGAGCAGCGGGAGTGAGTGGGCTCCAGCTCACAGGCAGCAGAGCTTTCTGAAAGAGCTTCCTTTGCGCTGGCGTCACTCTGACTTGAGACCGCCCGCGCTTGGGAAGTGCCGCCCTCCTATGGCGGATCTGGGTATGGCAGCGCCTGAGGGCTACACCTTCTCTTGGACAATTGTTTTTCATTATCGCCTCCTTAAGAAGCCTTGTCTAAAATGTCTAAAGCCATTTTTGTTCCCTAATCGCCACTCCCATGAAATTTTAATACTGTGCGTCTGTTTAGGTCCTGCATATATAGATATCTGTAGCTTTACACAAAGAAAGAGGAAGATTCTGTCCCTCCTCCTCCAAGCTTCCCAACCCCGCTTAGGTGGTGAAATGGCCTCATTGAAAAGGTCCGGTCTCACAGATCACTGGAGGTCAGGAGTTCGAGACCGGCCTGGCCAACATGATGAAACCCCATCTCTACTAAAAATATAAAAATTAGTCCGGCATGGTGGCGTGTGCCTGTAGTCCCAGCTACTCAGGAGGCTGAAGCAGGATAATCTGTTGAACTCAGGAGATGGAGGTTGCGCTCCAGCCTGGGCAACAGAGTGAGACTCCAACTCAAAAAAAAAAAAAAAAAAAAAGAAGGAAAAAAAGAAAAGGCCCGATCTCCCTCTCTGGATGGACATGGAGAAGAATTCAAAGCCCCTGAATGAAGCTGGGATGTCAAGTGCAAACTCCTGCAGCCCAGTGACTTGGGGCCCGGGCCCCTTCTCCAGGGCCCTGCCCCCAAAGTGGACGCCGGCAGGGATGTCATCTGTCCTGCCTTCCTCCTGTCCACCACAACAACAGCAGCCAATAGTCCTTAGGTCTAAGTTGAATGTCAGATCAGCCCATGCTCTGACCTCGCGTCTGCCGGCACACCTGATCACCCCGTTCTTGGAGAAGCACCGTGGCTTGCTCCAGGTGACACACAGGCAGTGGGGGCAGAACGGCTTGGAACCCGGCCAGGTCTACACACACTAGCACTTTTCCTTCGAGGTTCTGCTGCCTCCACGTTTGAGGTACACTGGGAAAGCGTCCTGCTCTAAATCCCCACCGCCCCCCCCCCCTTTATTTTTTAGACAGAGTCTTGCTCTCTTGTCCAGCCTGGAGTGCAGTGGTGGATCTTGGCTTACTGCAACCTCTGGGTTCAAGTGATTCTCCTGCCTCAGCCTCCCGAGTAGCTAGGACTACAGGCGACCGCCAACACACCTGGCTAATTTTTGCATTTTTAGTAGAAACGGAGTTTCACCTTGTTGGCTAGGCTGGTCTCGAACTTCTGACCTTAAGTGAACAGCCTGCCTCCACCTCTCAAAATGTTGGGATTACAGGCATGAGCCACCATGCCAGGCCTAAATCCCACTTCTTAAATACCCTTAAATACAAGTATGTGGTCTCATTCATGTGCCTGACACAGCACAGTGTAAACAGGTATTCCGTCAATGGATGTTGAATGAATTAATACCTTCATTTTGGTTTATGGACAGTGCTTTCAAAATGAACATTCTTCAGGGAATGTTATTAGAGTCTTCACAGTCAGGGGTGTCTTTTCCCAGGCAGGGAGAAGGAGGTTCAATTCTCAGGACACACTGGGGAAGGAGTCTGGAGTCTCAGAGGCTGCCCAACAGGTGGGCCCAGGTGGAGGCCCGAAGCCACTGGCAACAGGACATTGGGGACAGTGTAATAAGGGACTGTAGCTGGCAGTCAGCAGGGATAGAAGGCAGTTGAGCCTTGGGTGTGCTGTGGGCTTGGAGGCTCAAGTGAGTGTCTGGAGGGTGTGGATGTAAACCAAGGTGCCCCAGGAGTGTCTGACTGGCATAAGCTCCCTCTCTGCAAAAGCTCATGTCCTTGTTGCGTGCCAGACCTGAGTCTGGGCCCCCCTGGGAGCCACAGATGATCAGTGGGGCGCTGGCCTGGCTGGCGCTGGTTGAATGAATGCACATGGCCTGGAGTGCCATCAAGGCTGAGAACTAAGAACATGTGGGATCTGCGTGAGCACGGGGACCAAGGATGTCCATTCACTCAGCAAATATGTGTCGAGCACCGACTGTGTGTCAGGCCCAGGAATGGACCAGGATGGCCGGGGCGAGGGAGGCGTGCAGGTACTCACTGGGCCCAATGGAATGTCCCGCGATGTAGGCAAAGACACAGATGATGCCGAGGTAGGACAACTCGGGGACCCTGTTCTGTGGGGAGAGGCAGGGCTGTCTTGGCTGAGGCCAGGAGCCCCACGTGCGGCGGGGGGTCCACCTGCGGGTCCCACCTTCCTGCCCCAGGGAGGAGCTGCACCTAGATGACTGGGCACCTCCAGGGACCTTGCGGGCTCTGTGGGCAAGAGAGGAAGGCCAGTGAGAACCAGGCCTTGTAGCCTCCCACAGGGCTCCCTCCAGCCTCACCTGATGAGCCTCGTGGAGAACGAGGGGCATCTACCTTTGAGTTATTTTCCTGCCAGGTGCCATTCTCTGCACTTTACAAATCACAAATATTAACTCATCTGATCTTTGTGATACTCCTCTGCCCTCTGAGTGACTCTATGATTCTTTCTTTTTTTTTTTTTTTTTTTGAGACAGAGTCTTGCTCTGTCGCCCAGGCTGAAGTGCAGTGGCACAGTCTTGACTCACTGCAGCCTCCGCCTCCCAGGTTCAAGATTCCCCTGCCTCCGCCTCCTGTAGCTGGGACTAGAGGCGTGCGCCACCACGCCCGGCCTATATGTTTGTTTCAGTTCCACAATTGTGGAAGCAGAGCACAGAGGGCCCTGAATACAGACTATGAGGAACCTTAGTCCCTCAGGGATCAAGCAATGGCTGAAGTCACCCAGTCAACATGAGTGAGCTGAGGTCCGGACTTTCTCTACCATTCTCTGGAGACTCCTAGGACCCCCGGACCCGTGGAGCTGGCAGACCACCATCTCTGCTCCCAACTGCCGAGAGAACAGCCAATGCAAAACCGGGTCAACGGACTTCAGCCAAACTAACCGGGTGCCCCCAGATGAACTTCCCAGGGAACCCTGTAGTCACAGTTATGAGACGGCCTCAAGGGACAAGTTGGCAGCAGAGCTGGATGGCGAGGTGGGAGGGGAGGCACTGGGAGCTTCCAAGCAGAGAAGCAACAAGATCTGATTCATTTTCAACAAAAAGAGAAGGCAGGAGGGTTGGGGCCATTCAACACTTCAAGCAAAAGCGAGGCTGGCTGGGTTGGTGGGGCTGCCCTGGACCCGGTGTGAAGCGAGCAGCTGCTGCTGCATTTTCAGGCAGAGCCCCTGGTTGGACAGAAGGAGTGAAAGAGCCACCGGGGATGCCCCTGGGTTTCAGAAGTGTCACTGGCGGTGGTCTCTGCAGGTGGTGCTCAGTCGTGCTCACCTCTTTTCACTTCCTAGAATCCCTAAAGGTTCTACTAAGAACTTATATTGATTTTTTTTTTTTTTAGACAGAATCTCGCTCTGTCACCCAGGCTGGAGCAGTGCTGTGATCTTGGCTCACTGCAACCTCTGCCTCCTGAGTTCAAGTGATTCTCCTGCTTCAGCCTCCTGAGTAACTGGGATTACAGGCACACGCCACCACACCCGACTAAATTTTGTATTTTTAATAGAGACGGGGTTTCACCACGTGGTCAGGCTGCTCTAGAACTCCTGACCTCAGGTGATCCACCCGCTTTGGCTTCCCAAAGTGCTGGGATTACAGGTGTGAGCCACTGCGTCTGGCTGAGAACTTATACTGGTTTTAAAATTAAAGAAGAAAGTTCTTTCCGAGGGAAACTTTAATTGATTTATGAGCGTCACTAACACTGTTCGTCGCCAGGCCTTGCTTTCCCCGCAGGCCCTGGCCTCCTGGTCATTCCCTGAATCCCCCAGCTCTTTCCCACATGGAGCTCTCTGCACTCTCTGGTGGTTAAGGACAAGTCATTGCAGAGAGGGCAGCTTGGAAAAGAAGGAAAAGAGCAAAGATCTTGGCTCTACATGACAGAATGAGCTCCTCACACATTCTTGTACTCATGTGCAATTGCGTTGCTGATATATTTTCCATTTGAAAGGGCTCAGGACAGTGCTGCCGTTCCTGCGCAAGCAACAGCAGAGAGGCTGCCTCGGAGACACAGAATGCTGGTTGCTTTTTAGAGATTTTATATCATGACACACCATGTATTTTCATCACTTCCATAGAACGTGGATAATACATACAGGCTGAGAACACTGCAAATTAAAATGATGTACTTCTTGTTTGGGTGGTCTGCTGTGTTTTAGTCTTACTGAAATATGATTCGTAGTTTTGTTTTGTTTTTTCTTTTTTGAGACAGGGTCTCACTGTCTCCCAGGCTGGAGTACAATGGTGCGATCATGGCTCACTGCAGCCTTGACCTCCCAGGCTCAGGTGATCCTCCCACCTCAGCTTCCTGAGTAGCTGGGACTACAGGTGCACACCACCACACCCAGAAAACGTTTTGTATTTTTTGTAGAGATGGGGTCTCATCATGTTGCTCAGACTGATCTTGAGCTCCTGGGCTCAATGGATCCTCCTGCCTTGGCCTCCCAAAGTGCTAGGATTACAGGAGTGAGCCACTGTGCTCAGCCTCCTTCTACCTCTTGAATGGGGTGACTTCTGGTCTTTCCTTAACCCACACCTGTTCACCGTGCATAGATGTTTTCTAATGCGGTGGCATCCTTGCATTTACGCATTGAAGCACATATTTTATTGCAAACTGTCCTCCTCGTTTCTCTTTCCCATGACAGCTGGACCATCTATCCGGTTACTTATTTGCATGTGCAGGTGTAGGTAAATGAAGCCACCTGTGACATTCACTTCAGGATGGGGCATTGCAAAGTACTTTTCCAGGCGGGATGCATGCCATCCGTGGGACTCAGAACCAACCACTTGGTGCAGCAGGCCCGGTTCAGTCAGGGGACCTCCCATCCTCCCCATGACTCCCCACCCAGGGGGCAGGAAATGAAGTCAGACCTGGAATAGGAGCACCACCGTCAGCACCAGGCAGGCAGAGCCGCAGATGCCGTAGCCGGCCAGCAGGAGGTGCCGCCGTCCCAGCCGCTCCACAAGGACAGCCTGGAGGGGAAGGGGGGTGGTGAGGAGCCGCCTGGGCCTGGCGCCCACGATTCTTGGGCCGAGCCTCCACTTCCTTTTGTGGGCCCCTCTTAGGTGCCCCTTTCTTTCTTTTGTCTTTCTTTCTTTTTTTTTTAAACAGAGTTTTGCTCTTGCTGCCCAGGCTGGAGTGCAGTGGTGCGATCACAGCTCACTGCAACCTCTGCCTCCCAGGTTCAAGTGATTCTCCTACCTCAGCTCCCAAGTAGCTGGGATTACAGGCACCTGGCACCATGCGCGGCTCAGTTTTGTATTTCTCGTAGAGACGAGGTTTCACCATGTTGGCCAGGCTGGTCTCGAACTCCTGGCCTCAAGTGATCCTCCTGCCTCGGCCTCCCAAAGTGCTGGGATTACAGGCGTGAGCCACCGTGCCTCACCTTTTAGGTGCCCCTTTCTTACCCCTGCTGCCTGCATGTGGGATGCAGGCCGCTGATTTGACATGGGTCAGACATTCATGCTCTTCACCACCATCCTTCCTTGTTCTGGTCATTTCCAGACCTCCTGGATCTTGGCTCCCTGCACCCCTGCTACCCACTGGAATAACCACATTTTCTAGTTTCTGTATTTGATGGTTTGACATCTTGGGACCTTGATGGCCCTGGAGGGACTGCCCTTCCCACCCTACTGATAGCAAACAAACCGCTCTCTGGGAATGAGTGCCTCTTTCATCTGCAAACCAACAATGCAGGCCCACACCCCAGGTCTTCCTTTGCTGAGCTTTCACACGCAAGGCCAGCATCACCTGCCCTAACACCCTGGGGGCCAGGGGCCAGAGAGCTGGTACAGCCCCTGTGGCCCCGAGCCTGAGGAAATTATTCATACCAGCTACTCCTAAACCTGCTCACTCTGCCTGACCCATTCCTTTCTGTGGGAACCACGGTAAAGGTTCATCCTCACACTTCCCCTTCATGCCTCTGCTTCCTGACCAACCCTGGGGCTTCCCCGCAGGCCCGGCATGGCGTGGACTGCACCCTCCTCATGGGATCTGTGAGGAACAAACTGTCTTTCCAGCAGTAGCCACCTCCTGATCTGTTGGCCTCACCATACCTGAATAAGAATAAAACCTACATTTAAAAATAGCCCCTGGGCTGGGCACAGTGGCTCACACCTGTAATCTCAGCGCTTTGGGAGGCCGAGACAGGAGGATTGATTGAGCTCAGGAGTTCGAAACCAGCCGGGTCAACATAGTGAGACCCTGTCTCTATGTTTAAAAAATAAATAAATAAAAAGTATAAGAATAAAAATAGCCCCCTCCTATTCTCTGGGGCTCCACTCGACATTGAGGCCATCTGGAATCTGGGCTCACATCATGGGGGGCCCCTCATCTCCCCACTTTTCCACCTGATGGACTGACCCCTCCACTCAGCCAGCTCCTTCTCCAACGTCCAAGCCCAGGCCACACTCCCTGTGACCAGCATTCTTTCGACTTCTTCCTTCCTTTTCTTCTTCTTCTTCTTTTTTTTTTTTGGTGGAGTCTCACTCTGTCACCCAGGCTGGAGTGCTGTGGTGCAACCCTGGCTCACTGCAACCTCCGCCTCCCGGGTACAAGCAATTCTCCTGCCTCAGTCTCCCGAGTAGCTGGGATTACAGGCATGTGCTATCACGCCCGGCTAATTTTTGTATTTTCAGTACAGATGGGGTTTCACCATGTTGGCCAGGCTGGTCTTGAACTCCTGACGTCAGGTGATCCACCTGCCTCAACCTCCCAAAGTGCAGGAATTACAGGCATGAGCCACCACACCCAGCTCCTTTTCTACTTCTAATACCATTTCCATTCTACTCCATCCCTAATGGCTGACCAGAGCCGGCCCTGTACAGCCCCTTGACTCACGTTAGCTGACTCATGTCCTCCCAACATCCCAACAGACAGACTATCACTGCCATTCAGGAGGGCCAGATGGGAGCGAAGTGCACCCCAAAAATCAGGGAAATACTATCAATTTCCTGCTGTATGCCTGGTTCCCAGATGCTGTTCCTCCAGGGAGAGGGAAAGGGTATTTTTCTGGCTTGGGTTGCTCCAGGTAGGATGATGGGGAAGCAGGTCCTAGTTATGGTCATTTATCCCCAAGAAGGAGGACTCTGAGGATAAAGGATGGATCCTGCCCCAGGGGAAAACTGGGGATGGGGCCACAGAAATCCAGCAGGAGGAAGGGGTTGAGACTTCAGCCTGGGGACCTCTGTCCTCTTCCCTTAATTTTCCTGTCAGCCTCTCCCGCTGTTTTCCTTAACTTCTCCCTCCCTGCCCTTCTAAACCTTCTGAGAGTTTATTGGAACTTAAACTAGCTCTGGGGAAAATACAAATAATAGATAACTTTCTTGAAAATGTTTACCATCACTGGCAACTCAAGAAATAGGAATCAAAATAATCAGAAGATAACTTGAAAATGGTCTAGGGAAAGGAATGCCGTGATCATCTGACCCTTTTTCATGCAACATATACATCAAAGCGTAAGTAGCTCAGACTTTAAATACTAAACTCTGAAATCATGAATCTGCACCAGCAAAAAGGGGCACCTGCATTTGAATACCATGTACTGCAGTCACCATAATGATTTTTACAAAGGAAGAAACTTGGATCTGAAGGTTTTTCTTTGTTGTTGTTGTTGTTGTTGTTGTTTTTGAGACAGAGTCTCGCTCTTGTCGCCCAGGCTGGAGTGCAGTGGTGCCATCTCCCTGCTCACTGCAATCTCCACCTCCCAAGTTCAAGTGATTCTCCTGCCTCGGCCTCCCAAGTAGCTGACATTACAGGTGCCCACCACCATGCCCAGCTAATTTTTGTATTTTTTAATAGAGATGGGGTTTCACCATGTTGACCAGGCTGGTCTCAAACTCCTGACCTCAAGTGATCCACCCGCCTCAGTCTCCCCAAGTGCTGGGATTACAAGTGTGTGCCACCACACCTGGCTAATTTTTTTGTATTTTTAGTAGAGACTGGGTTTCATCATGTTGGCCAGGCTGGTCTCAAACTCCCTGACCTCAAGTGATCTGCTCGCCTTGGCCTTCCGAAGTGCTGGGATTACAAGTGTGAGCCGCCGCGCCCGGCCGGCTCTGCAGGAATTTTGAGTTTTCTGGTCAAAGTCATGCAGGTAGTTAGTATGTGTGCATCCTAAAGTCCATGTCCCTTAAATGACCCCAGGACCAGGGCCACCAGCACTCAGTTCACTCTGTGGGGCTCCTGTCTGCCTGGCGGCACCTGGCCAGAGACCTTCCAGCAGGAAGGACGCCTCCTGCTCACTCACCGAGGTGATGGTCATCACTATGTTGACGACGCCAGAGCCCACCGTTACATATTGGGAGTGAGCGGCCTCCACGCCCGCAGATGTGTAGATGGTGTCCGCATAGTAGTTGATCTAAACAAAAACACAGGGCTGTCAGGAGAGGCCGGAAGACCCAGGACGCTGGCTTAACTTTCTCAACTCAAGCCACACACAGTTCTGCAAGCCTGGGTTGGGGACCCTGGGACAGGAAGAGGGTAGCAGGTGGTGGGAAAAAGAGGCCTGACCTGGAGTCGGGACACCAGGGTGGAGCCCGGCGCTGCCCTGGAATCCAGGGTCGCAGCTCCTCCCTCTCTGGGTCTCAGGTTTGGCATCTATAAAACGGGAGTCAGACCATACGACCTCCGAGAGCACTTTTCCCTCCATCATTCAGTTACTCTAAGAGCTCAGATCCCAAAGAATGACTTCTTACCTCTCACTCTGGGCCAAGCCAACCGCAAGTTGAGTCTGTCTTCTGGCCCCATGCCAAGGACATTGGCACAAACAGCCCTTTGAAAGGCCACGTGTGCTATTCCACATCTGGTGGCTCCCACCTGGGCCATCCACCCTCCCACGATCACTGGTTAAACATCCATGAATCCCTGAGGCCAAGGCCACCTCTTCCCGACACGCCACTGGAGCAACTGGGTCACCCACCCAATCTCCAGTGTTTTAGCTTCTGTCAGATCTCCACCCTTCCCTCACACCATGGTTAGATACAGTTACAGCCAAAGAGCCACGGTCGCAGAAAGCGATGCCACAAACATCACAGACAAGTGGGCCCAAGATGGGCTCCTGACGCAGGCTGGGCCTACCAACCCAGGCCTGGTGACCTGAGCTTGGACCCAGGAGACCTCAGCTCATCTCAGTCTAGCTGGTCTCTTGTATAGAAGGGAAAGGACTATTGGCAGGAGGCATTCCTTCTGGGGACTGGGAAACAGAGAAAAATGAAGCTGGCATGTGGGGAGAGGCAGAGCAGGGAGGCAGAGAGGAGTGAGGTTTCTTCCTGACATCTGGCTCTGCCTGGACTGATCCTGGCCCCACTGCCAGGCCAGGCCTCTGTGGGTGGAACTGTGTGTTGCTATCCGTGAAGCCTGGGTCTGCTTCATCGGTCTCCCTGCCTGGCCACCGTCCTACGTACCGCATTGATGCCCGACAGCTGCTGGCCGGCCATGAGCACGATGATGGAGAGGAGCTGCCAGCGCAGGGACCGCAGGGCACAGAGGTGCAGCACGGACAGGTGGCCCTCGGCGCGCTCGGCCCGGGCCTCCGCACGCATGTCCTCCAGCTCAGCCTCCATGTCCGTGTGGCCTCTCAGCCTCCTCAGAGCTGCAGAAAGCAGAACCACCCGCTCAGAGGGCCGTCTCCCTGCAGGCTGGGCCCCAAGCCCCCATGCTGGCCCTGAGCTCACCATTCCCTGACCTGACCTTGGTTGTGCCCCAATTGCCACCCCCCCACCCCGTTCAGCTCCCAGCTCTCACCCCTGACCCATGGCGACCCTGACTGCGGCCCTGACCGTGTCTCTGCCTGGCCCCCGGGGTGGGCAGGGCCTGGGAGAGTAGCCGGCAACTTCATACCTTGTCGCGCTGTGGCTTCATCTCCTTTCTGAATCAGGGAGTAGCGGGGGCTTTCGGGGAAGAAGGGCAGGGTCAGCAGCTGCAGCAGGGCGGGCACCCCTGTGAGTGCCAGAAGCACCGGCCAGCCTGCAAGGAGCCAAGGACTCAGGATCCCGGGGCCTGGGCACCCCCTGGCCCACCTACCACTGTGCTCGGAAGGTCACGCTCCTATGTGTGAACCAAGGACTGTGGGGACTTCATTCTCACCAGGGTACTCCTACAAATGGTTTCCACGTTCAGAACGGAGGGAATCATTAGAGTTATACAAATTTACACGTCATTAATTATTTTGCAGGAAGAACACCGTTTCTCTAAAGAATAGGAAATGATTTAAACACTTGAACCCTGGAGAAAATGAGCTCAGTCTTGTTCCTACTTTTATAGCAGGAAAGGGGATAATCTCTGCTTCATTAGGGCCATGGTAGGGCAGGGCCTGGACCCTGCACTGGGTCTGAGTGAGCTCCTTCTGGATGGCTTGGCCTAAGGAGGGGAACTGAGATTCCACTAAGAGAACAGGGTCTCCATCTGCCTCCCACCCCTACTGGTATGGTGGGAAGTGGACAAGTTCTTTTTTTTTTTTTTTTTTTGAGACAGAGTCTAGCTCTATCAGCCAAGCTGAAGTGCAATGGTGCGATCATAGCCCACTGCAACCTCAATCTTCCAGGCTCATGTGATCCTCCCACCACAGCTTCCTGAGTGGCTGGAACTACACGCGTGCATTACCGCACCTGGCTCATTTTTTTTTTTTTTTAATTTTTAGTAAAGACAGAGTCTTGCTATGTTGCCCAGGCTGGTCGTGAACGCTTGGGCTCAAATGATCCTCCTGCCTTGGCCTCCCAAAATGCTGGGCATGAGCCACTGCACCCAGCTGACAAGTTCTTTAATGTCTCTGAGCCTCAGGCAAGAAGTGGCGAGGGCTGAATGAGGCACAGGTGCTAAGCGTCATGCACGGTGGCTTCCCCAGCTGATGTCTCTCTAATTGACGATTTAATACTCAGCCGCTCTGGGAGTTTAGGAATCATTACTGTTAACGATCTTTCATGGAGCACCCTCCAGGTTCTGAGTCTCTGAACCTCTTCAGGGTACTGTGGGGACCACAAAGACATAAATCCACCCATTAAGGAATATGTGCAGAATTTGGGTCATTCAGAAATGTCTGTAAAAAACCCCGGCCGGGCATAGTGGCTCATGCCTGTAATCCCTTCACTTTGGGAGGCGGAGGCAGGAGGATTACTTGAGCCCAGGAGTTACAGATCAGCCTGGACAACATAGTGAGACCCTTGTCTCTATAACAAAAATAGAAAAAAAGAGCTGGGCATGGTGGTGTGTGCCTGTAGTCCCAGCAACTTGGGAAGCTGAGGCGGGAGGATCGCTTGAGCCTGGGAAGTCAAGGCTGCAGTGAGCTATGATCACACCACTGCACTCCAGCCTGGGTGACAGAGTGAGACCAGGAAGGAAGGAAGGAAGGGAAGGAGGGAGGGAGGGAAGAAGAGAGAGAGGAAGGAAGGAAGGAAGGAAGGAAAGGAGAGAGGAAGGAAGGAAGGAAAACAAAAAGGAAAGAAGGGAAAGAGAAAAAGAAGGAGAAACCCCACTGGGTTCTTGGGCTTTTATTGCTGGCCGCATTCATTCAGGCCCACCTGGTGGTCCATCCTCTTATCCTCTTTCCCTCCACCCTCCATGAGTGTCTCTCACTTTCTCCTGTTGGGGCTTTAAAACAATACCCCAAAATGAAGGCCTCAGCAGCGCCCTCAGAAGCAAAAGTTTTTCTCTGACCTTCTCCTGTCCCCCTGTCTCAGTCCCACTCCCCCCGAGGCTAACCCCAGAAACTAGCATCCCCAGTCAGGATTCCTGGGCAGGTCATACAAACCGGATCCCCTTTCCCCAAAACCAGTTCCATAAAACCTAAAAATATTCTAGGTAAAAACTGGCCATACGGGTGGATCACCTGAGGTCAGGAGTTCGAGACCATCCTGGCCAACATGGAGAAATCCTATCTTTACTAAAAATACAAAATTAGCTGGGCGTGGTGGCGCTCACTTGTAATCCCAGCTACTCAGGAGGCTGAGGCAGGAGAACTGCTTGAACCCAGGAAGCGGAAGTTGCAGTGAGCTGAGATCGCGCCATTGCACTCCAGCCTGGGTGACAGGGTGAGACCCTGCCTCAAAACAACAACAACAAAACAACAACAACAACAACAACACTGGCCAGAAGGAAAATCTCTGACCAATGCTGTTGGCTGTAGGTCATAAAAGGCCCCCATTCTGCAGAGGGTCCTGCCCCACACCCAGAAGGAAGGAAGGCTGCACAGAGGCCAAGAAGGACCTACACAGACAGGCCTCACGGGGTCTCCCCACTCAGTCCATTTACGTCGGATCAGACCCTTTTTGTTCAATGCTATTTCTACTCGGCTGTCCGTACTCTGTTGAGCCTGGACTAAAACGGACAATTTCCCCTCTATCTCTGGCTCTTCACTCCGAAGGCTCTGCGAATCTGGTTAAATATGTTTGCATGCCTTTTCTATTCATCAATCGGCTTCGTGTCAGTGATTTTTCAGCGGACCTTCAGAGGGCCACACTCCTCTCTCCTAAATCTCCACCACGACCCCCACTCGCTCTCAGGCAATGGCCTTGCCTCCTAATTCACTGGGAAGACAGAGGCCGCCAGAAGAAAACAGCCACCCAGTGACAGAGACGGTGGCTGTGAACCTGCTTGCCCTGCATCGACTTCCCTCTGTACTGGACCATTCCTATGGCAGCCAAATTATGCTGACATTTTTCATGGCTTGAAAGAAACCTCTTCTCCCGACCTCGCTTCCCCGACTTCTCTCCTTCCCTTTATAGCAAAACCCCTACCTGCCTCTGAGCCCCTGATTCCCATTCCTAAGCACGATTTGTCGCCATCACTCACCAAAATGGCCCCGACCACGTCACCCATCCCTTTGCCCACCACACTGCCCAACACCTGACCCTAAAATCATCTCTCGGGCCTCATCTGACTCGATCCGTCAGTAACACCTGGCACAGCCGAACGAGAGACTGGACCTAGCGTGACCTCTGTGGCTGCCGGTTACCTGCCGGGTTGCCCAAGATGGCCTGGAGGCTGAAGATCTGTGCTAGGAAGACTCCAACGATGACGAAAACCTCGGTCATTGTTCCCACCATGCCTCTCAGGTTCTTGGGGGCCAGTTCTCCCAGGTACATGGGAAGGGCGCTGTAGGAGATGCCTGGTTTGGGCACAGCAGAAATCAGGGCAGGCAAACCGCAAACGCAGAATCTGAGATGCAATTCAATTCCGTTTCCTAATCCCGGGGCTTCTCCATGCTGTCAGCCCGTCCGTGGAGATGGAGCTCAGCCAACCTCGACTGTTTAGTTTGGACTTATACCAAAATCCCTCCAGAATCCTCAGCCCCCACGGGGGAGTCACCAGGATGTGATGAGGAGACCTTTTCCTTTCTAGCCGCCGGGCTGGGCCGCTTGTTACAGGGGAGGAGCCTAGGCCTCCGTGTGTCCCTGGGACTTAACGATAAAACTTTTGCTTTGGTCTATTTTCTGATTTTTCTAAAGCACAGATTGCTTGTCTAACTTTTATTAATAGAAGAAATTACTGTAGTTAAGAAACTACTGAGTTTAAATTGTCCATCTTCCTTGGACGATACCTTGTAAAACCTTATTGGTTATTTGTACTTCAAGGTGAAAGTGTGTTTCTAAAGATCCATAAATAAAGGGAAGGGGCTAGTAAGCGTGAGGCTTGGCCAGGTACAGTGGCTCATACCTGTAATCCCAGGACTTTGGGAGGCCGAGACAGGAGGATCACTTGAGCCCAGGAGTTTGAGATCAGCCTGGGCAACAGAGTGAGGCTCTGTCTCTAAAAAAAGATTAATTAATTAATTAATTAATTAAGAAAAACAAGCATGAGGCTTGCAAGGGCCTGGGGATGCAGATGGGAGGATGTCTTGAAATGAGAAGAGGCAGACAGAGCCAGGCAGACACCTCATCTGCTCCTGCTTCCAGCCTTGGCCAAAGAGACCCTTCCCCCAAGGCTGAGCCGGAACCTGGGCCCCAGGTACCTGCACAGACTCCCAGCACCACTCGGGAAAAGATGATCAGCTCAAAAGCCTTGGCCACTTTGCTGACTCCCATCAGGATGGCGGGGATGATGGCAAAGATGTTGTTGATCAGCAGGGTCCCCTTTCTGCAAAGACAGTGAGCCCAGAGGGCAGGGGTGCGTGGAGGCCGCGGAAGCCCTCCCAACACCAGCTCCTATTCTGCGGGCAGTCATTACAGAGGCGTGGGGAATGTGCCCGAGAAAGAGCTGAAGCAGGGGGCTGTGGACTGAATGGTGTCCCCCAAATTCCTATGTTGAAGGCCTTAACCCCAGTGTGATGGGATCAGGAGGAGGGACCTCTGGGAGGTGAATAGGTCATGTGGGGCCCTCACAATGGGATAGGAAGAGACATACAAGAAACCACTCTCTTTTTCTGCCCTGTGAAGACACAGCCAGGCTGGGCATGGTGGATCAAGCCTATAAACCCAGCACTTTGGGAGGCTGAGGTGGGCGGATCACTTGAGGTCTGGAGTTCGAGACCAGCCTGGCCAACATGGTGAAATTCCATCTCTACTAAAGAAACAAAAGTCAGCCAGGCGTGGTGGCACATGCCTGTAATCTCAGCTACTCGGGAGGCTGAGGCAGGAGAATCACTTGAATCTGGGAGGCAGAGGTTGCAGTGAGCCGAGATCGTGCCACTGCACTCCATCCAGAGCCACAGAGCAAGACTCCAACTCAAAAAAAGAAAAAGAAAAAGAAAAAGAAAAAAGACACAGCCAGAAGAAAGCTGTCTGCAAGTCAGGAGGAAGGCCCTCACCAGGAAACAGATCTGCTGGTACCTTGATCTTGAATTTCTATCCTGCAGAACTGTGAGAAGATAAATGTCTGTTGTTTAAGTCTGTGGTTGTAGCAGCCTGAGCTGATTAAGACAGATGGGAAGAAGGGGCGAATGGGCAGACGTCCCAGGAAGGAAGACTTGGGGTCAGTGGGGGTAGAAGCTGGGGAGGGGAGCATTCTAACGATCGGAGCTACCTGCAAAGGGGAGGGCAGGAACAAAGGATGGGCTGTCCCAGGAGGTAGAGAGCTTCCCATCACTGGTGGTATTCAAGCTGTCGCTGGTGGTTTCTAGACTAGACACGATGACTGTCAGGAACGTTGAACAGGGAATTCCTACAATCAGTGGGGTGCAGAATGGGACTACATGATTTCTAAGATCCCTTCCAAGGCTGAAAAACCACAAGCCTGAGAAGGAGAGGGAGTGCCTGAAAAACAGCGCTATGCCAGGTGCGTCCTGCTGCCTTCATGATCCACTCATCTGCTTGACTCTGTGCTCTAGGTCCCCTGCCAACTTGCAGCAATGGCTCCTGTGCACCCCCCCCCCCCACCCCCCCACCTTTGGCTTGGGTTTTGCACAGGAGAAGAATGGGCAGTGGACCAGAAAGAGGGCAGAGAGCTCCCGAGCTGTGGGGTTGCTGGCTGGTGCATCCTGATATTCCTTTTTTTTTTTTTTTTGAGATGGAGTCTTGCTCTGTCGCCCAGGCTAGAGTGCAATGGTGGCATCTCGGCTCACTGAAACCTCCGTGATATGGTTTGGCTGTGTCCTCACCCAAATCTCATCTTAAATTCCCACATGTGTGGGAGGGACCTGGTGGCAGGTCTTTCCAGTGCTGTTCTCGTGATAGTGAATAAGTCTCACCAGGTCTGATGGTTTTATAAGGAAGAGTGTTTCTGCACAAGCTCTCTCTTTGCCTGCTGCCATTCATGGAAGATGTAACTTGCCCCTCCTTTGCCTTCCGCCATGATTGTGAGGCCTCCCCAGCCACGTGGAACTGTGAGTCCGTTAAACCTCTTTCTTTTGTAAATTGCCTAGTCTCGGGTATGTCTTTATCAGCAGCGTGAAAATGGACTAATACACTCCGCCTCCCGGGTTCAAGCAATTCTCTTGCCTCAGCCTCCCAAGTAGCTGGGATTACAGGCATGCGCCACCATGTCCAGCTAATTTTTGTATTTTTAGTAGAGACGGAGTTTCACCATGTTGGCCTGGCTGGTCTCGAACTCTTAGCCTGAAGTGATTGGCTCACCTCAGCCTCCCAAAATGCTGGGATTACTGGCGCGAGCCCCCGTGCCCAGCCTGGTATTCATTTTTTATTTCTTCTCTCTCCACCTCCAGGTGGAGGTGCTCCCTCCTCACACCCCTACAGGTCTGGGGGTGATGAAGCTGTCAGCAGCCCCAGGACTACCTTTGTGATTGTCTTACACTTTGCACACATCTTTGAGGACCGCTGGGACCTTGAGTGAGTGCACTGAGTGAGGAAGCCAGGAAGGCGAGGTTCTGGTGCCAAGAGCAGGGAGTGGGTGGTGAGGACTCTATGAAAATATCCCAGGTCGGCAACACTGAGGACTGGCCAGGGAGTCCACAGACAAGCAGGCTGATGTTCTCAGGCTACTTTTCTCTCCCTGGGGCTGCCACAGCCTTCAGGAGCAGCCACCACAGCACAGACCCTGATGGGGGAGGGTCAGCCAGCCAGGAGGCTCAAAAAGACTAAGCAGCTCGGACACGTTCCCACCCTTCTCTGGACTCCCAGCCCTTCCTGATGACTAGGAGGGGCGGCTGGGGCTGTCAGGACCCCACTGGGCAAGGCTGGCACCACCACATTCCTGGACTCAGGCTCTTCATCTGGAAAATGGGTTCAGACAAGGAAGTGGAGGCCAAGACTGGGCTTCCAGAACAGTCCAAACACTCTCAGTCTAGCTGAGAACATCACAGTCTGGATGACCAAAAAAAAAAAGCTTGAATTATGGTACAGTTACATTAGAGTGAATAGTTTCTTCTTTCCAGCACATAATGTATGGCAAATTAATTGTCGATCAAGTATATGCAAGAAGAGGTCCTATGACTCCTGCATTAATAGATACTGAATTTTCAATCAGCACTATTTTTTTCTATGCCTGAAAATGGAATTGCTCTGGTTTTTTGAGTGACTTTTCACTAGAGGGCCTTCCAGTCACTCCTGCAAGCTGTCTAACCTGGCACACCATGCCCAAGTGTAACCGTGAGTCCGAATGAGTGGGCTGACCTAAGGGAATGCCACCAGGCCTCACCCTGAGCCCAGGCTCACGCTTTGCCCTCCTGGGAACCTTGGCCTGTGCATCTTTCCTTATCTGTGGAGTCACGTCTTTGGAGCACCTGGGCTTAGGAAGAATGATTAGTGAATCTGTGTAAGCCAAGCAAAGTTCAAAGACCTGCCCAGTCTTCATTTCCAAACAATCTCGTATCTATGAGACAGTGGCCGGCAGCGTGACTCAGCCTGACCCCAGCCTCAGTAACAAACTCTGAGAAGGACACGCGGGGAGAGGCTGCAGCGCTTAGAACTTGCAGCCATGGTCACCTGACCCCGGAATGAAACCCGATAAACAAGCATTTACTGAACACCCACTGGAAGTGCTTACAAGGCACTAAGCTAAGCACCGTCAAGAACCTTGATCTCAAAGGCTGCACCACCTCTGTGGCAGGTGACGGAAGGGAATGCTTTTCCCATGCAACTGCCTAGGAAAGAAATCCCAGAGACATTTAGGGACTGGTTTAAGGTCATGATGACTGTGGCCAAGTGGAGACTAAACTTCAGATCTCCTGATTTTCAGGGTCACACGTCTCCCCACCAGGTGCACAAATGCCCAGAGACAGTGTGGCTTACTAGCATGAATTTTAAGTGGGAGCAGTGCACCTTCTGTTTGCCTGCCACAGCTATCAACCAGCAGGCCCACGAGCAATGACCCCAACAGGCCGCCCAGAGGAAACATGGAGACGGTGCAAGACCATAGAAGCAGCATGAGCTTCCCATCCATGAATGTTGCGTGTCGCTCAAAGTAGGTTTCGTTGTAAAATGACTTGAAGACCTGGAAAACATTGCCCCATCCACAGCTAAGAATATTGGGCGGTTCATGAGAAATGAGAAAGTGTTCTCAGTGGCCACTTGTCATTGTACAGAGAGGTTTTTCTGCTAACACCTATAAGACACAGTTAAACCCACTGATTCCCTACTATTACCTGAGAATCAAAAAATCTACTATATGATGGGTTGAAATGAGAAACTAGGCTGAACAAAAAGATTGTTACAAATTCACTGTTAAAAAATTTACTTTTGGCCGGTTGCGAAAAAATTTACTTTTGGCCGGACGCAGTGGCTCACGCCTGTAATCCCGGCACTTTGGGAGGTTGAGGCAGGCAGATCATGAAGTCAGGAGATCGAGACCACCCTGGCTAACACAGTGAAACCCTGTTTCTACCAAAAATACAAAAAATTAGCTGGGCGTGGTGGCGGGCGCCTGTAGTCCCAGCTACTCAGGAGGCTGAGGCAGGAGAATGGCGTGAACCTGGGAGGTGGAGCTTGCAGTGAGCCGAGATTGCGGCACTGCACTCCAGCCTGGGCAACAGAGCGAGACTCCGTCTCAAAAAAAAAAAAATTTACTTTTGGCTGGGAATGGTGGCTCACACCTGTAATCCTAGCACTTTGGGAGGCCGAGGCGGGAGGATTGCTTGAGGCCAAGGGTTCAAGAGCAACCTGGCCAACATAGGGAGACCCTGTCTCTATTAAAAAAAAGAGAAAAGAAAAGAAAAAAATTTTTTACTTTTGAGAGACTTACGACTTACTCTGCCAGAGGCACCATAGGAAATAGTCTTCTTTTTTTTTTTTTTTTTTTTTTTTTTGAGATGAAGTCTCACTCTGTCACCCAGGCTGGAGTGCAGTGGCATGATCTTGGCTCACTGCAACCTCTGACTCCCAGGTTCAAGTGATTCTCCTGTCTCAGCCTCCCGAGTAGCTGGAATTACAGATACCCGCCACCATGCCCGGATAATTTTTGGATTTTTAGTAGAGATGAGGTTTCACCATGTTGGCCAGGCTGGTCTTGAACTCCTGATTTCAGGTGATCAGGTGATCCACCCACCTCAGCCTCCCAAAGTGCTGGGATTGCAGGCGTGAGCCACCACTCCCAGCCCAGGAAATATTTTTACTAATTGTGTGACTTCAGGCAAGTTACAGAACCTCCAGAAACCTTAATTTCCTCATCAGTTATGGAAACAAGATGTACCTTATAAAGAATGTGTTAGCATTAAATGTGATTAAGTGATGGTACATTGCTTGACTCGGAGGTTCCATCCATGGTAATAACTGTAAGTACACTAATATATGTATATATACGTAATACACACACAAATGTAATACAGTGTATGTAGACATCCTAATATATGTATACAAGCATAAGCATATACGTATACCAAGGTCAAGCCTGTGGTCAGTTCTCAGTCCTCATCTGAGCTCATCAGCACAGGCTGTCCCTCCCTCCTTGACTCTCATCCTTTACTAGGTTTTGGGGACATTCTGCCCTCAGGTTCTTCCACACCTGCAAGGGCCCCTTCTCTTTTTCCTTTTTTCCCCTTTGCCCCAATCCCTAAATGCCACAGAGTTCAATCTTTGATCCCATTCTCTTTCCAATCAACAAGGGGCCTACCCAAGGTGAGAGCAGTGGGACCTGAGGCCCAAAAAGACTGGGCCGGAAAATGGAACAGGTCCCCCAGCATCCCAATGTGCCTGGAAAGGACGACACTCCAGGGGGAAACACCTCCTGCCACGCCCTGCTCTCCAGGGGTGGGCATCCAGGGTACTAGGGCAAGCTGGCTGCTCCCAAAGGCAAGATGGCGCCTCCTACAGGCAAGATGGCAGCCTCCACGGAGGAAGATGGCGGCTACCTTCCACCCGCGACCCCGGTCAGCTGCTGCCCGGCCCACCTGGTGCCCACCTTGTGCCCACCTTGTGCGGCGTGTTGACCACAGAGAGGTTGTAGCCGTACTGGAAGGCTGAGCCAAAGGCCGCGCTTAGTGTCGCCAGCAACAGCGTCGGCTGGAGCCGCTGTAGGAGACAAGTCCAAGGTCGGGACGCTGTGGGCTTGGGCCTCGGGAAGTGGAGTGGCTGGGCCTCCTCCTCCGTCCAGCCTGGGCTGGAAGTAGGGGATGGGGGATCCCAGGCCGTGCCCCCGGAAAAGAGGAGGAGGTGGCGCAGGGCTGGGGCTTTTGGGGGCTGAGGTCTCTGCACGCATTCATTCCCTCCTTGAGGATGTATCTGAGCATCTCCTACGTGCCTGGCCCTGTACTAGGCCCTGGAGGCCAAGTGTGAAGTAGGGGATGCTTTAGGAAAAAGGCCCAGCAAAGCACTGCCTTTAAGAAGCTCACTTTCTAGTGAGGGGAGCCCACCCCGTCCAAGAAAGACAAAGATGATAATCCCAAATAGCTAGAATGCTGTGAGGACAATAAAATAGGGTGATGGGTGGGGTAGCAGCCTGTGAGGAATGAGAGACTGTGTTCAGTAGGGTGGGCAGGGCAGGGAAGGCCTCTCTGAGCAGGTGCCCTTTGAGCCGGGACCAGAGTGGATGAGAGGGAGCAGCTGTGTAAGCATCGGGGGGAAGAGCATCCCAGACAGAGGGACTCATTGCTTGCCTCTGCCTCTAGAACAGGCCCTTAGGAAAATCCCGGCAGTCGCCTGTGCTCAGGGCCAGGCTTTCCATGGTTGCTACAACACCCAGGGCAGCTTGGAGGGGAACTGGCCTGAGGGCCAAAGTCTGAGGAGCAGGTGGGCAGGGTCTCTGACCATGTCCTAGAGCAAAGGCCCTGGTGCATGCCCCCTCCCCACTGCCCCCTCCACCCCTCACTCCTGTTCCACATGTCCTCACCCCAACCCTCACACTTAGCTGCCTGGCTGCCCACAGCCCGTAGATCTGCACATCCAGGAACAACCAGACAGAAGGGCAGGATTCGGGCATTCTTCAGAGGCCATCTCCCCTCGATCTTTAAGGGTAGGGGAAGCGGAGGGGAGCAGGGGTGGAAGGGAGAGAGGCATCTCCAGCACCATCCGCTCTCCCAGCATTCGCTCGGCCACCCTGGCCCATGTCTGAGCCATGAGGTTTGAGCATAGCTGCTTCTCCACATGGCTCTCCCAGGCCTGGTTATCCTGAAGAAAAAGGAAGCACGCTACCCGCTCCTTGCTAAAAGCATTCCACGGCCTTCACCTCCCTCCACAGGTCTGCACAGCTGGTGGGAGAGGGACAGTGACAGGTTCCTAGTCTTGGCACTTACCCCCTCCCTGGATGGAATGGGTGGAGGGGTTCCCGCCTCTTTGTTCTCCATCCTTGTTCAGGTGGGAGAACAGGTGTGCTCTACCTCCCAAGTGACACCTGCTCTGCGCCAGCCACCTAAAGACCGGCTGTTTCTCCCCTGGGCCTACCTGGCTTTATGATCCTTTTGCTCTCTGGACCCTGCTGACTTTCCCTAGGAGCAAATTCTCCTTGGAAATGTTGATAAGACACACATTGCCAGTGCACAAATCATACACAGCACGAATTTCATCTTTGCACCCACCAAGCCCCAAGCCGAAAGCTCCCTAGTTGCACCAAGGAGAGAGAAAAAACATTGCCTGACATTGGTCCGCAGAAACGAGGACTTTCAGAGACCCAGTGAGGCTGTGACCTGGATCTAGGATGCTTTTTCTGTGTCATTTTTCCATGTATGCCTCTTTTTTTTTTTGAGACAGGGTCTTCCTTTGTTGCCCAGGCTGGAGTGCAGTGGCGCAATCTCAGCTCACTGCAACCTCCGCTTCCTGGGCTCAAGCTATTCTCCTGCCTTAGCCTCCCAAGTAGCCGGGATTACAGGCATGTGCCGCCACACCCAGCTTTTTTTTTTTTTTTTTTTTTGAGATGGAGTCTCGCTTTGTCGCCCAGGCTGGAGTGCGGTGGCGCAATCTCAGCTCACTGCAAGCTCTGCCTCCCGGGTTCACGCCATTCTCCTGTCTCAGCCTCCTGAGTAGCTGGGACCACAGGTGCCTGCCACCATGCCCGGCTAATTTTTTTTTTTGTATTTTTAGTAGAGACGGGGTTTCACCGTGTTAGCCAGGATGGCCTGGATCTCCTGACTTCATGATCTGCCCGCCTCGGCCTCCCAAAGTGCTGGGATTACAGGCGTGAGCCACCGCACCCAGCCTTTTTTTTTGTATTTTTAGTAGAGATGAGGTTTCACCATGTTGGCCAGGCTGGTCTAGAACTCCTGACCTCTAGTGATCCGCCTGCCTTGGCCTCCCAAAGTGCTGGGCTTACAGGCATGAGCCACCGCACCTGGCTTTTTTTTTTTTTTTTTAACTTTTATTTTAGGTTCAGGGTATATGTGAAGGTTTGTTACATAGGTAAACTCGTGCCACGGGGGTTTGTTGTACAGATTATTTCATCACCCAGGTATTAAGCCCACTTCCCAATAGTTGTTTGCTGCTCCTCTCCCTCCTCCCACCCTCCAGCCGGAAGTAGACCCCAGAGTTTGCTGTTCCTTTCTGTGTTCCTAGGTTCTTCATATATGCCTCCTCTTGTGCATTTGGACTAATTGTCCATTTGGGGGAATGAACAAATTAAACACTTTCAGAAAAACACAGTTATTATTTCTAATTACACTAAATAGTGTTAAATAAGTCAATAAAATATTGGACAAAGGTGCTTATTTCAGAATCATCTCTACTAGCATTTTTTTAAAAGTAGAGAATGATTGAATAAATTAAGAGTAACTAATTGATTGGAATGCCAGACTTCTGTTTCAAAGGATAATTATGAAATGTAGGAACATGGAAACATTAACATGTTTTTTAATTAACA
The DNA here is from genome assembly GCF_028858775.2 of Pan troglodytes. Classification (NCBI taxonomy): domain Eukaryota; kingdom Metazoa; phylum Chordata; class Mammalia; order Primates; family Hominidae; genus Pan; species Pan troglodytes. Next base: position 222,978,843 of record NC_072398.2, on the reverse strand, counting down.
TGATCTTTAAGAGAAGTGATCAAAGCAGAATACACATAGTATACCTGGGGAACGCCAGGGTGCGGTGGCTCATGCCTATAAGCACAGCACAATGAGAGGCTGAGTGGGTGGAGGATTGCTTGAGCTCAGGAGTTCAAGACCAGCCAGGGCAACATGGTGAAACCTCATCTCTACCAAAAATACAAAAATCAGCTGGGCATGGTGGCATGCCCCTGTGGTCCCAGCTACTTGGGAGGCTGAGGTAGGAGGATCACTGGAAAACAGGAGGTTGAGGCTGCAGTGAGCCATGATCACACCACTGCACTCCAGCCTGGGTGATAGAGCGAGAACCTGTTTCAAAAAAAAAAAAAAAAAAAAAAGGATACCTGGGGGAAAATGTGTTTGCCCATGGATGGTAACAGGTGGGTAAATGATAAGACTGAGAGAATGAAAGGTCCTTATTTATCTTTATCCTGCTCCTGCTCCTGACTATGTTGTAGGTATTCTCTCTCTCTCCCTCTTTTTTTGAGACAAAGTGTTGCTGTGTTGCCCAGGCTGGAGTGCAGTGGCGTGATCATGGCTGACTGTAGCCTCCGGCCTCCAGTGTTCAAGCAATCCTCATGCCTCGGTCTCCCAAGTAGCTGGGATTACAGGCATGCGCCACCATGCTCAGCTAATTTTTGCATTTTTTTTTGTTTTTTAGACAGAGTCTCACTCTATTGCCCAGGCTGGAGTGCAGTGGCCAGGAGGAGGAGGTGGCACAGGGCTAAGCGCTCTTAGGGCTGAGAGGCATGTGGTCTCATATGCCTTGGTTCACTGCAACCTCCACCTCCTGGGTTCAAGTGTTCTGCCTCAGCCTCCTGAGTAGCTGGGACTACAGGCGTGTGCCACTATGCCTGGCTAACTTTCATATTTTTGGTAGAGAGGAGATTTTATAATATAGGCCAGGCTGGTCTCAAATTCCTGACCTCAGGTGATCCACCCTCCTTGGCTTCCCAAAATGCTGGGATTACAGGTGTGAGCCACCTTGCCTGACCATGTATTTTCAATAGAGATGGAGTTTCAGCATGTTGGCCAGGCTGGCGTTGAACTCCTGGCTTCAAATGATCTGTCCACTGCGGCCTCCCAAAGTGCTGGTGTTAGAGGTGTGAGCCTCTGCACCCTGCCTGTTGTAGGTATTCTCTAAAGGGATAGGCATTTTCTCCACTCTGCTCCTCCCTCCTTTCTGAGTCCTCACCCGCAGGGTCATTAACATTCATATTTTTACTAACAGTCTGTTCAAGGTAATCTAGGCTTTTTATAGCATGCTTCTAAAAATTCTCCCAGCCTCTTCTCATTGTGCAATGCTAAAGCCATTTACATACTTTTAGCTATTTAGGTGTTAACAGCAGCACTCCATTTCCCAATACCAAAATCTCTATATTAGTTTTCTATGGCTTTTGTAACAAATTACCAAAAATGTAGTGGCTTAAAACAACACATATTTATTATCTTAGGGGTCTACGTGTCATAAGTCTGACATGGGTCTCACTGGGCTAAAATAAAGGAATCTGCCATGTTATGACACAGCAGGAAGGTCCTCACCAGATGCAGCTCCTCAATCTTGGACTTCAGCCTCCAGAATCATGAGCCAAACACACTTCTGTTGCTTATAAATTGCCTACTCTGTGGTATTCTGTTATAGCAACACAAAATGAACTAAGACATCTGGTAAGAGCAGGGACCCTAGCCAAATTTTCACAGATGGCTCTGGTGACCCACTTGGAGTTCAAGGGTGCAAGGAGGGAAAAGGCATGCATGGTGTTTATCTTCCTGGCTACACTGTAAATTCCTAAAGACAGAAGATGCCATGTATGTATCACTTGCATGTCCCAGTGCTGTGCAGAATGTAGGATGACAAGAGCAGCCCCTCAAACAGCACTGTTAGGGCCAGGTGTGGTGGCTCATGCTGGTAATCCTAACACTTTGGGAGGCCGAGACTGGTGGATCACTTAAGTTCAGGAGCTCAAGACCAGCCTGTGCAACATGGTGAAACCCTGCCTCTACAAAAAATACAAAAATTAGCTGGGTATGGTGGCATGTGTCTGTAGTCCCAGCTACTAGGGAAGCTGAAGGGGGAGGATCACTTGAGCCTGAGTGGTGGAGTTTGCAGATTGCTGAGATAGTGCCGTTGCACTCTAGTCTGGGTGACGGAGTGAGACCCTGTCTAAAAAAAAAAAAAAAAGCAAACACATGAAAAAGGGAGAAAAAAAGCACTCAATTCACTGCAGAGTAGTAGGAGGGGAAAGGAAATGTTCAGATGAGAGTGTCAGGATGCCAACTACCTGCTTTCTCATTCTTCCTGCAGGAACTAAAAAATAATCCTGGAGAAAGCAGATTGAAGGGGGCAAGACTCAGTCTAACTAACATTCCAGATTGGAACTTCAGCTCTCCTTTCTGAGCGCCCTTCTGTAATGGAAATGGCCAGTGCACCATGCACTGCCCTGCCCTTGTTCCTGATGTTTCTGTCCTGGTGGTTAAGCCACTAAGCAATACCAGGACACAGGGCAATGGAGTGAGATTTTCACAAAGAAAAATCTATTCAATTTAAAAGACTGAAATTTATTCTGTGATTACATCCTGTCTAGATAGTAAAATGCCCTTTATTTAAAACATTGTTTCCTCAATTTGGTGATGGGAGTTCATTTTTTAAAAATTATATATATATATATATGCAAATTAGAGACACAGTCTCACTTTGCTGCTCAGGCTGGTCTCAAATTCCTGGGCTCAAGCAATCCTGCTGGGATTACAGACATGAGCCACTGCACCTGGCCAGTTTTTAAAAAGTGTTTTTATTTGCAAAATGGAAAGAGGCAGCCCGATGTTAGTCTACCAAATTTTGGTATGTGACATCTGGAAGTGTGAAAAACGCTGGTCAAACCTACCTTCCAACTGCCTAATTTGGCTTATGAACATGTTGCCTGGGGGCTGACAACTCCTCCCCAGATCCACTCTTTCTTACTCTGCTGTCAACCATTTAAAATCCTCTTTACCAAGACTCATTCATTCAAAAAGCACTGAATGAATTCCTACTCTGTGCCAGTCACTGTTCCAGGCATGGTGGACACAGTGGTGAGCAAACGGGTCTGAACCTTCTTCAGATGAACCCTTTTCAGCTCCATCTCTCACTTGCCAAGTGTCCTGACCTTGATCCCATCACAGGGACTTAGCATTGTTATCTAATCTTTGAAGTGTTGATTTTCTGGCCAGAAACCTCTGTGGCCGGTGGCAGCCTTTGCCTGAGTTCTTGTCCTGCATCCAGGAAGAATGAGGTATGCAGACAAGTGGAGGGTGAACAAGATGAAGAGGAGCTTTATTGAGTGTTAGAACAGCTCAGAGGAGGCCCACAGTAGGTAGCTCCTCTCTGTAGGCAGATTGTCCCATCGAGTGTTCAGCTCTCAGTAGAGAGGAGGCCCTGGAGAGGGTAGCTCCTCTCTGCAGCTGGTCATCCTGTCGTCTTTCCATCCTCTGCCCTGTTCTGGCTGAGTCTGGGGCTTTTATGGACCTCAAAGGGGAGGAAGTACATGCCTATTGGTCCATGGGGGGCCATAGGTGGGCCCAGAAAAGGCATCACAAGTCCCCAGTCCAGTCTGGAGGACTGGCAGCCCAGCCCCCAGCCTTTAGCCCCTCCCTGGCCTGAAGGTGGGGTCTTACAGGGACCTGTCCACTTCCGCTCAGGAACCTGTCTGCCTCCCACAGCTGTCTGTGGCACCCATGTTGCTTGCAGTAAGGGGCACCTGTAGGCCAGCACTGAGCCACTCTCAGCCCCCCTTAAGCTTCCCCTCTTACACTCATCAGTGCCCAAATTCCAGAGGGGGCCAAGGCAGCAGGGGGCTGGCATGTCAGCACTTCCCAGGGTGTATGCACACCCAGCTGAGCTGTGACAGTGCCCAGGCTCAGCCCCAACCCCTCTCCGAGACTGGAGTGGGTGCCAGGAGTGGAGAGAAGCCAGGCAGTGGGAGGAGACATCCTCAAGTCTGTGGGGACAGAGGGGAGGGGTGGGAAGGCCTTGCCGGGCCCCTGAAGGTGCAGACTGCAGAGACGCCTAGGGCCTGCATCTGGTGGGGGGTGCAGGTGGAGGCTGCAGCTGCACCTGGGGAGCTCCCACCCCCATGAACTCAGAAGGGGCGGGGCTCCTGCTTGTCCCTAGCTCCTGCTGGCTCTGGAGCATGCAGCCCTGGCAGTGCCACAGAGATCAAAGTGGGTGCCGACAGCAGGGAGAAGCCAGGCAGCAGAAGCAGGCACTTGCAAGCCTGTGAGGGCAGCGGGTCCTTCCTGGGTCCCCAAGAGTGTGGGGATGCCTGAGTCTGTAGCCACGGTTTGGGCGGCTGCAGCTGCATTGGGAGGTGGGGTCGGTGGGGGCCTCCTGCCTGCTCCATGGAGCAGAAGGTTAGGGTCTACAGCTGCAGTTTGGGTGGCTGCAGTGGCACCCGGGGAGCTCCTGTTTGCTCCATGGAATGTGCAGCCTGGGCTGCACCTCCCTGCTGCAGCTGGTGTGATGGCAGTGGCAGCCGTCTGGAGTGGCTGCTGCCATCACAATCCCCTGACATTGTCTAATTCTCCCAAAGCGTCATTTCGCCTCAGCTTTCACTGATCTTTGCAGGCAGCTTGGCTCCCAGTGGTCTCCAAACTTTTAAAATCATGCCTCCCCATCAGTAAGGAAATGTTGCCTACAAACCTCCAATATATGTCTACTTATTTAAAAAAAAATTTTTTTTTTTTTTGAGACAGAGTCTCACTCTGTTGCCCAGGCTGGAGTGCAGTGGCACAGTCTCAGCTCACTGCAAGCTCCACCTCCCTGGTTCATGCCATTCTCCTGCCTCAGCCTCCCGAGTAGCTGGGACTACAGGTGCCGCCACCATGCCCGGCTAATTTTTGTATTTTTAGTAGAGACGGGGTTTCACCTTGCTAGCCAGGATGGTCTCGATCTCCTGACCTTGTGATCCACCCACCTCAGCCTCCCAAAGTGCTGGGATTACAGGCGTGAGCCACCACGCCCGGCCTATGTCTACTTATTTTTTATGTTATATATGTGTACGTGTTCTGTAAGTGACATAACACCCACTCAAGCAGGAATAGCAAAGGGAGGAAGGAAGAGTGAACAATAACTAGAGCTCCCATTCTTTCTTTTCTGCCTCAGTTGCAGTCTTCACCCTAGCAGTCTACCTTCTGCCCCCACACTACCCCTGACAGCACTCCCTGAGGTCACTGAGTCATTGAATCCAAGGGGAACTCTTTTTCTAGTCTCAGCAAATGGCAGAGCTTGGCAGCTCAGTCCTCTCTGCTGGCTTTCCTGTGCCCCTTGTTGGATGGTGCTCCATCTCCCACCTTAAAAAAAAAGTTATTTATTTATTTATTTATTAGAGACAAGGTCTTGCTCTGTTGCCCAGGCTGAAGTGCACTGGTGTGATCATGACTTCTAGGCACAAGCGATCCTCCTGCCTCAGACCCGTGTTGCTGGGACTACAGGTGTGTATCACCACATTCAGTTAATTATTTTTATTTTTACTTTTTGTAGACATGGTGGGGGGCGGGGGTTTCTCACTGTGTTGCCCAGGCTGGTCTCGAACTCATGGCCTTAAGTAATCCTCCCACCTCAACCTCCCTAAGTGCCGAGATTCCAGGCATGAGCCAGCACACCCAGCCCACCTCTCACCTTTCATCCTCTCAGTTGGCAAACCTGGGGCAATCTTATGCAAATGCGAGGCTTTAACCTAGTCTCAAATCTTTTGTAAGGATCTGATTTCCTTGCTGTCTCGTGGGCTCCTTCAGACTTCTCCAGAGCAGCTGGAATGATTTCTTAAATTGCAAATCAGATCAGGATACTCTCTGACTCAAGTGAGCCAGTGGCCTCCTGACACATTCAGAATAGAATCTCTGATGCTCCTGGGGGCCAACTGAGTGTCTGCACAGTGCCCCCTTCCTCCTCCCCAACCCCCTTTCTGCCCCAGCATCACTTGCCTCCCATCGTTCCCTGAACCATGGCCAACCCTCTCCCACAAGACATTTGCATCTGCTGCCCCCCAGCCAGCCCCACTCCCCTCTCTGTTCAGCTGCTTCTCCACCTGTCACCCCTTGGGCTAATCTACTTTTCTTCACTGCACCTCTCACTCAGAACCCTGGCCCCAGGGCCTGGAGCCATGCCTGGCACACAGTAGGTGCTAACAGATATATGGTTTCCCCAAACTTATGTCCCTGCTCCCCTGAGTTCCAGAGCCACATGCCACCTTCCTTCTGGATATCTTCTGTGTGTCCCATGATCTCCTCCATCTCAACGTGTCCAAAAAGTATATATGACCTTCTCCTAAAACCTGCCACCCAGCTCTTCCAGCCATTCCCCATTGGCCCATATTAGAAACCTGGCAGGGACGCCCAACTGCTCACTGCTGAGTGGATCCCAAATCCTACTGACTCTCTGAATGCTCCCTCACATTCGGCCCTGACTACTGCTGGCTTTGCTGGGTCCTCATTATTTACCAGCTGGTCTCCCTATCCAAGCCCCACCCCTTCACATTCATGCCAGGTGCTCCTGGAAACTCGGTCATCACATAACCCCCGGTTGTCTTGACAATGAAGTTCAACTTGGCTCCTGGGACCCACAGGATCCACTATAGCTGCCCCCACCCCGCAGCCCCTGCCACCTCTCTGGCTTCACTTTCAGACCAAATAACTTGTAGCATCCCTCAACGCCTCCACACCTCTCTGTGCTGTCTGTTGCCTGGAATGCCCATCCCTCACTTTCCTATCACATCTTCTCCAACTGGAGAAATCACACTTGTTTTTCCAAATTCCTTACCTCCCTTCTATACTCCCACATCTCTCTTCCTGCTGTATTTTACTAACCCATGTGTAGATACTTATCTATATTTGTATATGTAGCCTGAATCTATATTAAACTGCATGTGAGTTCATACCAAGGTCTCCAAGTCTACTTGGAGTAGAGAGTGATCTACCACCACGTGGATCATTCGCGCTCTCTCCCTGCTTATCTGTAACCTCCCACTGCAACTGTGAAATGGCCCCCACCGTCTGCCATCCATTTACTAAATTGCTCAATCCTAGTATACATGCAGAGTGGCCTCTCACTGTATCTTATTTGTGAGTTTATTTGTCCTCAAGATTAATGCTTATTCCCAAGCACTTAAAAGTACCTAAGAAAACTAAATACATGTCACTGATCCAAACACCAAAAACATATAAAGTCATTTAATTCTCACAATGGACATGTGAGACATTTATTATTAGTGCCATTTAACAGAAGAGAAAACTGAGATACAGAAAAGCCAAGTAACTTTCCAAGTTGCACAATTAATGTGGCAGAACCAAGGTTTGAACCCAGGGAGCAGACATCCAGAACCATGAACTTCATAGCCTCCCCTGTGTTAGAGGTGCTGCAGTTTCTTGACTTCTGATATTCTGACCTGGCCTCTCCTCAGCTCTGAGAGCCTTCATCTTTGGTTGTTTCTGTGCCCCTTCCAGGCTGCAGATCCTTGCTGCAGAAGGCCAAGGATGGTTCAACCACAGTGTTCTATTTACTTCCTCTGGGCCCGCTTGTGAGTGGTTTAGCTTGTTGCTGGTGGAATCTCCATTACATACCCACAAAAAGTGCTCCCAAGTCCCACTGCTCTCTCTCCCGGCCACCAGCCTCTGCCACCCATCTATGAGAAGACATCACTTCTTGCTACAGGCCATTCAGCACTTTCAAGGTTTTATCTATATTTTTGCATATACACTCACACTCACACCCTTTATTCATATCTCTAAGAAAAACTTCCAACTCTCTATATTTTTGGGGAGAGACCTGTGTTAGACCATTTTCATGCTGCTGATAAAGATGTATCAGAGACTGGGTAAATTGCAAAGAAAAAGAGATTTAATGGACTCGCCGTTCCACATGGCTGGGGAGGCCTCGCAATCATGCCAGAAAGCAAAAGGCACATCTTACATGGTGGCAGGCAAGAGAGAATGAGAACCAAGCAAAAGGTGTTACCCCTTACAGAACCATCAGATCTCATGAGGCTGATTCACTACCATGAGAACAGTATGGGGGAAATTGCCCCCATGATTCAATTATCTCCCACAGGGTCCCTCCCAGAACACATGGGAATTATGGGAGCTACAATTCAAGATGAGATTTGGGTGGGGACACAGCCAAACCATATCAAGACCCTGTTCCTTTTCCCTTCCTCCCCCACCACAGTCTCAAGATTTTAAGACTCCTCAAGATTTCATTACATACCTGAGGACATTTGGAAGCTTCCTCAATCTTACATGTATTTATTTATTTGAGACAAGGTCTCATTCTGTCATGCAGGCTGGTGTGCAGTGATGCAATCATGATTCAGGGCAGCCTTGACCTCCCAGGCTCAAGCGATCCTCCCATTTCAGCCTCCCAAATAGCTGGGACCCCAAAGGCGTGTCACCATGCCCAATTAAAAAAAATTTTTTTGAGATGGGATCTCACTGTGTTGCCCAGGCTGGAGTATAGGGTGCAATTTCAGCTCACTGCAACCTCTACTTCCCAGGCTTAAGCAATCCTCCCACCTCAGCCTCCAGAGGCCCTCTTCGAGATGCTGGGGATTCAGGCATAAACAAAACTGACCAAGCCCCTGCCCTCAAGGAACTGACACTCGTGCAGTCAAACTGCCTGAAGTGGCTGGGCACAGTGGCTCACGCCTGTAATCCCAGCACTTTGGGGGGCCTAGGTGGGCGGATCATGAGGTCAGGAGATCGAGACTATCCTGGCCAACACAGTGAAACCCAGTCTCTACCAAAAATACAAAAAAATTAGCCGGGCGTGGTGGCAGGCGCCTGTAGTCCCAGCTACTCAGGAGGCTGAGGCAGGAGAATGGTGTGAACCCGGGAGGTGGAGTTTGCAGTGAGCTGAGATCGCACCACTGCACTCCAGCCTGGGCGACAGAGCGAGACTCCATCTTAAAAAAAAAAAAAAAAGCAAAAATAAAAACAAAAAAAACACTGCCTGAATGAGCAGGGAACTTCCTCCTGCCTTCTACTTGCTCAAAGAACAGCAGCACGTCTTGTTGAAAAGTGATCAGATTCATTTTATTGACTACACAGAAGCAATTCCATTTTCCACTAACAAAATAATTTAGGATGAAGAATTCTGACTCAGTGTCTCCACAGGAACCTGTTCCTCAGCTTTCTGGATGTCATTGCTTCTGACATCACACCTTCCTAGACAGGTATTTCTGGAAAAGGATCTGGTAAGAGGATGAATTGGGCTCTAAACAAATGCCCATGGCCCTGGAAGACCTGTCAGGGCCACCAAGTTAGTTTCTCTGGCAAAATTTGATTCCTTCCATCTCACCACTATAGTAACTGTTTTTGTTATGTTACCAGGAGCCACACAAAGGTTGACCCAGCAAGGTGGAGCCATGTTACCAGGAGCCACACGAAGGCTGAACCAGAAAGTGGAGGACCAGCTGTTTAATTGACTCGGGTCCGGTGACAGGCCAACATGGAGAGAGACAGCCCAGCTTCAAGAACAGCAAGGCAGCCCTTTGCACAGTTCCCACTGGGGTGGGGAGGCTGGAGATGAGGACTGCATTCCACATCAGAGTTGTTTTATTTCTGGATATTCACAGACAGCTAGAAGTCAGAAAAATAAGCCAGAGTGGGAAGACCCTGGCAGACCAGCTCCACTGGCTTCCTCTCCAGAGTCACTGCTCCGAAGTGACAGGTGGAAGCTCTTTCAGTTCCTCCTTTTCCGGGTACACTTCAGACACCTTATTCATCTTGGTGAAAATCTGGTTGATCTCTATGAACGTCTTGGCCTTGGTCTCCGGGACAATCAAGAAGATGTAGATGGTGGTGAGGAGGCAGATCACGGCGAAGACAATGAAGCTGTACGGGCCGAGGCCCTCCTGCGGGAAGAGGGGCAGGTGACACGTGTGGGATGTGGTTTGCCCAGGGGCTCGCACTGTACTGCATGGGGATCTGGTGAGCGTGGGCCCCGGGCCCCACTCACCTGGATGAACGGGAAGATCAAGCCCACGGTGAAGTTGGAGAGCCAGTGCACGCTGCCCCCCACCATGAAGGCAGATGGCCGAGAGGACTGCAGGAAGATCTCAGTGATGAGCAGCGCGGGTATGGGACCTGTAGGGGGAGGAGAGCAGCCTCCCTGAAGGCAGAGCGGGCCCGAGCATCCCAGGCCTGGCCATGCAGACCCACCAGGTAGCTGGCCCCAGGACAGCGGCATCTCCAGGACTCTTGGGCATGTGGGGCAGCACGTAGGAGGCAAACGGCAGTGTACAGGGATGGCAGGCCAGCAACCACCCGTTAGGCCCACTCTGCTGCCTGCACAGTCTGTGTGTTCCCACCCACACCACCCTTTTACCATTTCGCTCTCATTATGTGCCACCCACCCCCTTGCGGTGGACGGGGGAAGAGATGCCATTTCCAGCCTGCATTGGCCATCCCTGGTATCTCTAAGGAGCTCCAGCCCGGAGCTTCTGGGACCAGAGGGGGTTGTGACACCCTGAGGCCAGCTTTGGGTACGTACTGGGCCCGAGGGCATGTCCTATGACGTAGGAGATGACACAGACGATGCTGATGTATGGCATCCAGGACACCGTGTCCTGTGGAGAGAAAGCAGTTGGTTCACCTGGAGCAGACAAGCTAGGACGGGACCCCAGGGGGCGGCCAACCTGCCCTGGTGGGTGGAGGATGGCACCTGGCTCCTCCCCCAGCAGTGCCACCTCGATGAGCCACTGGGAAATCAGCTGAACGTGGGCTATGAGCTGGCAGGACACACGGTCCCCAGATGTCTGGCCAGTTGTATTTGCTAAAACAGCTCATTGTGACCCCTTTTATTTTAAGGCAGGTGGAAGCGCAGGATGGGAGGGGCCCTGGTCTTCCTGGTGCAACTCCGGGCTCCTGGGACCCTGGCCTGTCCTCACCTGCAGTGCCAGAGCTGCAGTGAGCACGCAGCAGGCTATGAGGCAGATGGAGAAGCCCAGCAGCAGCAGCAGCCTCCGACCCAGGAGCTCCACCACGAACACCTACAGGAGGGTGGCAGGGCTCAGGCGGGAGAGGCCCAGCTTCACCTCCCTCCAGCCCCCTCCAATGGGGCAGCTGTGAGGAGAGCTGGGCGGACCGGGTGCCCACCCATGTGCACGCACACTCACATTCACATGTGCAAGACATGCCCTTGGGCAGCCAGCGGGAAGTCGGCTGTGGCTGTGATGCGGGACCCCAGCTGCCCACCCTTGAGACTCAGCTCTAGGGCCTCCTAATCCCACAACCCTGAGCCTCAGGATTCCTGCCCTCGGGAGACCAGATGTCTGCATGCACCGGAGACGCTGCCCCCACGGAGCCTGCTCCCATCCCGAGGTGGCCGAGCCTCACTCCGGGTAGCCCGGGCTCGGAGCCACCCAGCAGTGGGCGCTGCCTGGTCCAGGCACGCCTACATCCCGGTCAGGTGGTGGCCCCGGGCCCGGTGCGGCTCGGCAGCCCCAAGTGTGAGGGGCTGGTGCGGGGCCACCTCCCACACGGAGTTTCTGTAGTAGCGGCTGGTCCTCCACGTTTTGGGGCCACGGGCTGCCCTTTTGGCGACGCCGAGGCTGGGGCGTGGGGGCCCGAGGGGCCTTGGGTGGAGGCTGTGGGCAGCTCCCAGGACACTCACGGCGCAGAAGGTCATGACCACGTTCACGGCCCCGGTGCCGGCCGTCACGTACTGCACGTGCTCCTCCGGCACGCCGGCGCTCAGGTAGATCTGGTCCGCGTAGTAGTAGATCTGCAAGGCAAGCGCGGGGCTGGGCGGCTGCCCGGAGGAGGCGGCCTCGGCGCCAGGACCCACGCCCGGCGCCCCAAGACCTGCGCCCCGCGCCCCCCGAGCCCTCCCCAGCTCCCGAGCCGCAGCCCGGCCCATACAGCGTTGACGCCCGACAGCTGCTGGCCGCCCATGAGGACGATGATGGACAGCAGCTGCCAGCGCAGCGAGCGCATCCGGAACAGCTTCAGCACCGAGATGAAGCCCGCGGCCTTCTCTGCCTCATCCTCCTGCCGGATCTCGGCCACCTCCCTGTCCACAGAGTCCCAACCGCGCAGCGTCTGTAGGGCTGGGGAGAAGCGGCACCGTCGGACCAGGGCTGGGGGGCAGAACCTGGAGGCCGTCCCCGCCCGAGCCCTCGTTACCTTTCTTGGCGGCCGCTTCGTCTTTCTTCTGAATCAGCAGGTACCTGGGGCTCTCGGGGAAGAAGGGCAGCAGAACGAGCTGCAGCGCCGCGGGGACCCCGGTCAACCCCAGCAGGATCGGCCAGCCTGGGAGGAAGGCAGCGAGCTGGCACCAGCGGCCTCCCCACCACCCCGAAGGCGCCCTCTGCAGAGCCGGCCCCAGCCCCGTCATCCTGAGTGGGGTGCAGGCTCCAGGAGGGCACGGCTTTCCCAGCCCTAAGAACAGCAACTCCCGACGGTGGACACTCGGGAAACACCTGCAGCAGGGATCAGCAGCGACGCACCCCTGCGCCCATCAGACAGACCACACCGACGAGGCCGGTAATACCATGTGCTGGTGAGAACGTCCCCGTGTCCTTCAGAGGACAGGCTCGCAGGGGCTGGAGGAGCTGAGCACACCCGGCCTGACCCAACTGCCCGCTCCCAGCTCTATGCCCAGAGAAGCCAGGCCACCAGGATGCCTGAATTGGAATGGTCACGGCAGCTCTGATTACAGAAAGGAAACCAGAAACAGTGGGAATATCCTTAACATTCCACATAGAGGGGACACATGGGCTGGCCGCATTGGTACTGCAAAGGCAAAACTAGAGGCAAAGCAAAAAAATGAAGCACAGAGCTTCACAAATGCCTAGAGGGCTGTGTGTGGTTTTGAGTCCTGCTATGGAGCTCCCTGAGACAGGAACCTGGCTTATTCACTTCTGGTCCCAGCTCCTAATGAGAACGTGGCACCTTGGCATAAGTGTCCCCAACACATGCAGGAGTGAAGGAGAGGCAGGAGCATGTGGTACTTAAACAGGGACCTAGGTCTGTGCCGCTGGGTCTGCATCCTCATGAGACCTTGGACCAGTCTTCCAATCTCTCTGTACCTGTGATGCACCTGCAAAATGGGTATGATACTGGTACAGGCTTAATAGGGCTGTTCTGAGGAATACATGAGTTACTAAAAAAGACTTGGCACTTGGCCCACGGTAAGCACTTTCTATAGAGAGTGTCTAAGCAGCACAGAGCTTGATGATCCACTTGACTGACTTGTAGACGGTGTGTAGAACCCTGGCGGGAACTGGCTTATGTTTTGGCTGACGGGATGACTGATGATGGTTTAAAGGGAAAGTCATGCAAAAACAACCCCGGTTACAGGTGTCTGTGCACCTGCCGCGTGCCAGGCCCCAGGCTGTCTTGGGGAAGGTGGAGGCAGGGTCTGGGATGTCCTCACCACCTCCCCCATGGGGCCAGGCCACCCTCACTCCTGGTACTTCTCTTTCTGGTCTGCAAAATGGGATAATCACTGAGCCCCAGGCAGCAGCGTTGCTGGGAGGGTCCTATGAACTGATGCTGGGTCCGCCCCAAGCACAGAGCCTGGCACACTGGTGGCTGTCATTGCTATGCCATGGGCCTCCATATGGACAGCCGCTGAGCAGGCAGAGAAGCCCATCACTCAAAGCCACCTCATCCATCTCCTAAGAGGGACTAGATAGTAAACGCTGGCCAGTCCCTTATCGCGCCTTTGTCCAGGGCCTGCTATGTTGGCTCGGGACAGGATGGGCCCCCCAAGGACATCCAGCCTGTTAGAAGAGACCAGTCTGCATAAAGTCCTGTCCTGTGGTGGTGGCTTTGGAACACAAGGAGGGGGCTAAGGGTAGTGGTGAAGGGGTGGGGGTGCTCCCGAGATGTCCTGAACTCACCATCTACGTTTGCAAGGAGATTCCGAAGACCAAAGATCTGGGCCACAAGGATGCCAACAGTGATGAAGAGCTGGGGCACCACCCCGAGAGCCCCCCGCAGGTTTTTAGGGGCCAGCTCCCCTAAGTACATGGGGACCACGTTGGAAGATACACCTGGGAGGAGGTGAAATAGAAACACCATCAGAAAAAATTAGTCTGGCAGGGACAAGCTGTCTTCAAGTATACTATTCTTAGCCATAACATTATTTGGGCCAGAACTCTCTCAAAACTGCAAAGGAGAAAGCAAACACCTCTTTTAATTCTTAGCCCTTTATACTTTAAGGAAAGAGAAACAGATCAAAGGAGCTCATGCACAGGGGCCCTTGCTTTGGCCTGTATCATCTGGGGACACTGGCCAGCTGGAACTACGGCCTTCCCGCTCCCTGGCCTGAGTCTAGACCCACTCACGTTTCTGCTTTTTGAGGAGGGTCTGTTTCATAAAAGGCAAGGCAGCTGGGTGTGATGGCTCGTGCCTGTAATTTCAGCACTTGGGGAGGCTAAGTGGGGAGGATAAATTACTTGGGGTCAGGAGTTTGAGACCAGCCTGGGCAACATAGTGGAACCGTTTCCACTAAAAATATGTATGTGTGTGTGTGTGTGTGTGTGCGCGTGCGTGATATATATGGCCTGTGTGTATTTACATATGGCATGTATGTGTATGTGTGTATGGCCTCTGTGTGTGTGTGTATATATGGATATGACCTGGTGTGTGTGTGTGTGTGTGTGTATATATATATGGCGTGTGTGTACATATATATATATATATATATGGCCTCTGTGTGTGTGTGTGTATATATATATGTGTGTGTGTGTGTGTGTGTGTGTATAGGGCATGTGTATGTGTATGTATATATATGGCATGTGTGTATGTGTGTATGGCCCAGGACCCCTAGCCCCCAGCTTTACCTTATAGGAACAGTAAATAAACCAATGCAGAGATAGTTTCATACACCTTTAAGAACAAGTTATATGTCTCTATAAGCATTTAAAATGTCAATACATATTATGGAATATCTGCATTTCTGGGATTTCTGTAATGCCTGGACTACTTCTGAATCCCCAGTATTTAAACTTGTAAATTTTCCCATCATGCTGGAATCTGGTGGAGGGAAAACTTACTCTATTTTATAGAATGACGTGTTGCCTGATGTCAATTAAAAAACATAGGCAGAATTTAATTTTACAGCTTCCAAAGTATTTTCACATATATTGCCCTATTTAATTCTCCTAAAAGCACATCCAGAGGCTGGGGATGGAGAGGAAGTTTCACTAGTCCAAGTATCAGGTACCAAATCCTGAGTCAAATGGAGGCTCAGGGACGTGGGTCTCTGAAGGGAGGCTCTCAGGAACAGAGTTTGGAGTGAGCAGAGCTTGGAGCTGCTGTTGATGGCGGGGTATTTGATAGCACTGAGATAGGAGGGTACCTGAGGCCATGTTTTCCTGTTTGGCAATTCTACCCACAGACGTCTCTGCTCAGTATTTCAAAAGAGACATCACAGTTCACTAATATCGATTCTTCCTCATTTTCAGAGCAAAGAGGGGCAGTCTTTAAAGCAGCTCTTAGCATGTCTAGGTGGGAAGAGGGAGCAACACCTCACAGGCCCAGGGCAAAGGGCTGCAGAGGAAAGGAAGGCCTCCTGGGAGCTGAAGTGGGAGGCTGTGTCCTCACCACTTAACAAGAGCCACTTAGCGGCAAGAGCATCTTGGTGAAGGATATTAATAAAGGGTCAAACCTCAGGAGGTTTGTGAAGAGATGGGGTTACCTGTACGTTGGTGGAAAGCAATCTCTATTTTTGTCTTTAAAATGACTCCACTAGGACCTCCCAGCCAGCCAGTTCTGATACGAGAATCAGAGCAAAGTGGCTTTTTTTTTTTTTCGAGATGCGAGTTTCGCTCTTGTCGCCCAGGCTGGAGTGCAGTGGTGCGATCTCAGCTCACTGCAACCTCTGCCTCCCGGGTTCAAGTGATTCTCCTGCCCCAGCCTCCTGAGTAGCTGGGATTACAGGTGCCCGCCACCACGCCTGGCTAATTTTTGTATTTTTAGTAGAGACGGGGTTTCACCATGTTGGCAAGGCTGGTCCTGAACTCCCGACCTCAGGTGATCCACCCGCCTCGGCCTCCCAAAGTGCTGGGATTACAGGCATGAACCACCGTGCCTGGCCTGGCTTTTGAAGTTTAAATTCCTCCTGCTGGACACTGTAGCTCACCCCTGTAATCCCAGCATTTTGGGAGGCCGAGGCAGGTGGATCACTTGAGGCCAGGAGTTCGAGACCAGCCTAGCCAACATGGTGAAACCCCATCTCTATGAAAAATACAAAAAAAATTAGCTGGGCACGGTGGCACATGCCTGCAGTGCTAGCTACTCAGGAGGCTGAGGCACAAGAATTGCTTGAACTTAGCAGGTGGAGCTTGCAGTGAGCCGAGACTGCGCCACTGCACTCCAGCCTGGGCAACTAAGCAAGAGTCCATCTCAAACAAACAAACAAACAAAAAGTTTAAATTCCTCTGAGCCAATGAATACCTTCAGTCTTCCTGCCAAGAAGTTGATTAATAACAAATCAGTGAACTGTGAGCATGTTCCAGTAAAAGTCATGCTCATCTTGGCACCCCCCTTGTCAAGGTAGTTGTTTACTTCATTTTAGAGTGAGCAATGTGGTTCTTGTTCATATGGGTGGTTTTATTTTTGTGTTGGTTTGTTTGTTTTGTTTTTGAGACAGAGTTTCACTCTGTTGCCCAGGCTGGAGCACAGTGGCACGATCTCGGCTCACTGCAACCTCCCCATCCTGGGTTCAAGCGATTTTCATGCCTCAGCCTCCCTAGTAGCTGGGATTACAGACCTACTCCACCATGCCCGGCTAATCTTTGTATTTTTAGTAGAGACCGAGTTTCACCATGTTGGCCAGGCTGGTCTCGCACTCCTGACCTCAAGTGATCCAACTGCCTCAGCCTCCTAAAGTGCTGGTATTACAGGCATGAGCCACCGCACCCGGCCACATGGGTGGTTTTAAAATGAGTGTCTAAGCAGCACATAGCTTGATGATCCACTTTGCTGACTTGCTGGAGGTATGTGAAAAACTGTTGGCAAATGGATTATGCCCCTAATGGCCAGTGTTCTCAAACCGTGATTTGAGGACCCGGGGATCCCGAGACCTTTTAAGGGTATCTGTGAGATCAAAACTATTTTCATAATAATCCAGAGATGATATCTGCTCTTCATTCTCTCTCTCTCATGAGCATATGGGAGTTTTCCAGAGACTTCCTGCCAGGCCACATCACAACTGACCTGACCCAGAAGTACATCTGAGAATTCAGCTGTCTTCTATTAAGCCAGACATTAAAGAGATTTGCAAAAATGTCAAACAAGGCCACTCTTCATGTAATAGGCTTATTTTAAAAAATGAATTAATATGTCTCTCGGTTGCCATTTCTAATACAGTAAATATTGATCAATGTAACCCACATGAGCAAAAGCTCTTTGGAGCCCTCAATAATTTTAAGTGTGTAAAGGGGTCTGAGACCAAAAACAGAACTGCTGACTTCAGAGTAAAGGCTGGGATTTTTAACTGATTTGTTATCTATTGGAGCCTAATATTTCTCTGCTGGAAACAATTCTGTATTGTTAATGGTCAATAGAAAAGTGATTGGACCTGCTTACTGGTGGCAACTTTTAGGAATGTATTTTTCAAAATGTTGAGCCCACTGCAGAGAAAACCCACAGGTCAGGGCAAGATGGCAGAGACCGGCCGGGCATGGTGGCTCACGCCTGCAATCCCAGCATTTTGGGAGGCTGAGGTCAGGAGTTTGAGACTAGCTTGGCCAACATAGTGAAACCCCATCTCTACCAAAAATACAAAAATTAGCTGGGTGTGGTGGCGGGCAGCTGTAATCCCAGCTACTCAGGAGGCTGAGGTAGGAGAATCAGTTGAACCCGGGAGGCAGAGGTTGCAGTGAGCCAAGATCATGCCACTGCACTCCAGCCTGGGTGACAAGAGGGAAACTCCATCTCAAAAAAAAAAAAAAAAAAAAAGATGGCAGAGACCCAGCCAGGTACTCTCAGGGAAAGCCGAGCACTAAGTGAAGTTTGCCATGGGGCTCACCATCCTCCCTTTGGCATGACTTAGTCTCTGTTTGGGAAATGTCTTCTCATCTTTTTTTCATGTCTCTGTTACTGCCAATTAATCCCAGCTGAAGGGGTTTATGGACAGCCAGCCAAATTATCCATTTGTCCCTATCCCTGCGTTTGGAAGGAACAAATGAGAGTTCCTTGGCAATGTTGGGAAAGTGACTGGAGGGAGGCAGTGAGGCACCTGGGAGGGGCTCCCTCAAGGGGCCCACTCTGCACCTGTAGGACCCTGAGAGCTTCCACCCTAGATGCCTCTCCCCACCTGGCAGTGAGAAATACTGCCTACTAAGGATGCCAACTCAGGGAAAGCCACTGGCACGGCTCTACCCCTCATCTCTCCTCAGTGTGAAGCAATTATGGGAGAGTTTTCTAAAATCACCACTGTACAGCCTGGCAGCCTAGGCTTGGAAGCAACAGAGTGGGATTAGGAAAAAACACCTCCCAGTTTGTTAGATGAGAGGACTCAGCGAGTCAGCACCCGCTCAGCAGGTGAGCATTTCAGGAATAGAACTCAGGACGCCCTTGGCAAACTTTAAATTGCCCTATAAAACTTAAAATGTGGCACTGTTAGCACCTTTCTGGTAGTGGAATTCATACATTAGATTGTTTCTCAAGCTTTTTTGACTCTCACCCACAGTAAAAAATACAGAAATACATTTTCCACTGCAACCTGGTTCTCGTGTGTGTGTGTGTATCTGAAACAAAAGTGGGCAATACTTATCTTTACTACACATAACACTGCCTCTTCCATTTTATTTATTGATTTATATATATATTTACTTATCTTTGAGACGGGGATATGGTTTGGCTCTGTGTCCTCACCCAAATCTCATCTCAAATTGTAATCCCCATGTGTCAAGGGAGGACCTGATGGGAGGTGATTGGATCATAAGGGCGAGTTCTCCCATGTTTTTCTTGTGATACCAAGTTCTCATGAGATCGGATGGTTTTATAAGGCAGTTTCCCTTCTCTCTCTCTCTCTCTCGCCTGCTGCCATGTAAGACAGGTCTGCTTCCCCTTCCATCATGATTGTAAGTTTCCTGAGGCCTCTCCAGCCATGGGGAACTGTAAGTCAATTAGACTTCTTTTCTTTATAAATTACCCAGTCTTGGGGAGTATTCTTTACAGCAGTGTGAAAACAGACTAATACACAGGGTCTCACTGTGTTGCCCAGGCTGGTTTCAAGTGATCCTCCCGCCTCGGCTTCCAGAGTAGCTGGATTGCAGGTGTGAGCCACTGCACTCAGCTATTCTATTTTTAAAAAGAAAATGCTGCTCACTAAACAGACGTCACCACCCACTAACTGGTCATGACCTGCAGTTGAGAAAATATTGAGATAAAGGATTGGATTGGAAGGACACTTCCCAGGTTAAGATTCTGCATTTCAGTCTTTCAAAGATGTTTCTTTGTAGGAAACATCACAGTAAAGCTCTGCACCTGAGAACCAGGTAGGGCTCAACCATCTATTTCACAGCAGAGGTATAGGAACGCTTTCTACACGCTTCAGAGATCACAGATTGGTTCTAGTCCCTGGGAACCTGTTGTCCTCCTCCTTGATGACACTCACAGAATGGCAATACAGCATAGCATTGTTTACCTGCACATATTCCCACCAAAAGTCTGGAAATAATGATAAGCTCAAATGATGTGGCGACTCTGCTGCATCCCATTAAGATCGCAGGCACGATAGAAAATATGTTGTTGAACAGCAAGGCCCCTTTTCTGCAGAGGACAAAATATCAGTTAGTTTTGCTGAAGAATTCACTCTTTCATTCAAGAAATGTTTCTGGAGTGTCTCCTCTGCATAGGCTCCAGCAGTTACAGCAGTGGCTTTACTGCTGTGCGTTTAGCTCTCTGGGACCTGAGACTGATACAGGTCAAGTGCATGGCCTGGTGTGGGAATACGCTCAGTGTGGGGAGCAAATGGAAATGACCACAGTCCAGAGGGCGTCAGTGGTGAAAATGGAGAGAAAGGGCTCTGTATTAAGATATAGTAAAGGGTTTTTGAAATCATTAGCTAATTTATAATTTTGGTGTAATCTTGAAAGCCAACCCCAAAATTGTCCTGGGTAAGGACATTAGAGGAAAAGAAAAGTATAGGTCCATCTCACTTATGTCAACGTGGATGCCACAATCCTAAATGAAATCTTAGTAGATTAAATTCAACAGCATATACAAAAATATTTCAATGTATTTCACCATATTAAAGTTTATATCGGGGCCAGGCATGGTGGCTCACGCCTGTAATCCCAGCACTTTGGGAGGCCGAGGTGGGCAGATCACTTGAGGTCAAGAGTTCAAGATCAGCCTGGCCAACATGGTAAAACCCTGTCTTTACTAAAAATACAAAAACTAGCTGGGCGTGGTGGCAGGTGCCTGTAATCCCAGCTACTCAGGAGGCTGAGGCACGAGAATTGCTTGAACCCAGGAAGTGGAGGTTGCCGTGAGCTGAGATCGTGCCACTGCACTCCAGCCTGGGTGACAGAGTGAGACTCCATCTCAAAAAATAAACAAATAAATAAGTAAACAAACATTATATTGGGGGAAAACATCGGATTATCTCAATAGAAGCAGCAAAAGAAGTCAATAAAATTTAACACCATTATGATTTTTAAATTTTTATTTGTTTATTTAAAAGTTGGCCTAAGTTTCTTTCCTCCTTTCTTTTTTTTGAGACAGAGTCTCGCTCTGTCACCCAGGCTGGAGTGCAGTGATCGCAGCTCTCTGTAACCTCGGTCTGCCAGGTCAAAGTGATTCTTGTACCTCAGCCTTCCAAGTAGCTAGGATTACAGGCACGTGCCCCCACGCCCAGCTAAGTGTTTGTATTTGTAATAGAGATGGAGTTTCCCCATGTTGGCCAGGCTGGTCTCGAACTCCTGGCCTCAAGTGATCTGCCCACCTCAGTCTCCCAAACTGCTGAGATTATAGGCATGAGCCACTGCGCCCAGCCATTTTTTTTTAAACCAGCCTTAACAAACTATAAATAGAGGAACTTCTTTAAGCTGATAAAGGAAATCTACCTAAAACCTATATCAAACATCACACTTAATAAAACTTGGAAAGCCTTCCCTGGAGATCCTGACAGAAGCAAAGCAAACTTCTCTGGAGGGGCCTCTCGCAATGGAGCCCTCATGATGAGGACCCTCATGATGGACGAAGCCGTCAGCGAGTGGAGCTCCAGCATTCCTAAACACTGAGAAACTTGCCACACGTGAGAGCCGCTTATGGTAACAGCACACCTTCAGACAACAGAATCAGACTGGACTATAAAATGTTTAAAATGATTAGTGTCATAAGATAAGGAATCCAAATAGTACTGTATCGGAGAATCAACATTACCTGACTTCAAGGCTTACCATAAAGCTACAGTAATCAAGACAGTGTGGTACTAGTAAATGAATAGACAAACAGGCCAGGCATGGTGGCTCACGCCTGTAATCCCAGCACTTTGAGAGGCCAAGGCGGGCGGCATCACATGAAGTCAGGAGCTCAAGGCCAGCCTGGTCAGCATGGTGAAACCTCGTCGTCTCTACTACAGCCACGCACCTCTAATCCCAGCTACTCGGGAGGCTGAGGCATGAGAATCGCTTGAACCTGGAAGGCGGAGGTTGCAGTGAGCCGAGATGGCCCCACTGCACCAGCCTGGGTGACACAGCGAGACTCTGTCTAAAGAAAAAAAAAAAAAGAATAGACAAATAGATCAATGGAACAGAACAGAGAGTCCAGAAATAGACCCACGTTAAGTCTATTCAACTGATCCTTGACAAAGGAGCAAAGAGAACACAATGGAGAAAAGGCAGTCTTTTCAAAAAAATGGTGCTGGGCTGGGTGCAGTGCTCATGCCTGTAATCTCAGCACTTTTGGACACTGAGGTAGGAGGATCACTTGTGTACAGAAGTTCCAGACCAGCCTGGGCAACATAGTGAGACGCCATCTCTAGAAAAAAATAATAAATTGGCCAGGCGCAGTGGCTCATGCCTGTAATCCTAGGACTTTGGGAGGCCAAGGCGGGTGGATCACCTGAGGCCAGGAGTTCGAGACGAGCCTGGCCAACACAACGAAACCCCACCTCTACTAAAAATACAAAAAAAAATTAGCCGGGTATGGTGGCACACACTTCTAATTCCAGTTACTCAGAAGACTGAGGCTAGAGAATTGCTTGAACTCAGGAGGCAGAGTTTGCAGTGAGCTGAGATTATGCCACTTGCACTCCAGCCTGGGTGACATAGCAAGACTCTGTCTCAAAAAAAAAAAAAAGAAAAAATTCAAAAATTAGCTGGGCACTACTGGTGGTGCACTCCTGTAGTCCCAGCTACTGGAGAGGCTGAGGCGGGAGTATTGCTTGAGCTAGGAAGTTTGAGGCTGCAGCAAGATGTGATTGTGTCACTGCACTCAGCCTGGGTGACAGAGTGACACCCTGTCTCAAAAACAAAAAACAAAAAAAAGGAAAGAAAATGGTGCTGGAACAACTGGACATCTATATGCAAGAAAATGAATCTAGACACAAACCTTAGAATTTTCCCAAATATTAATTCACAGTGGTCACAGACCTAAATATAAAATGCAAAACTATAAAACTCCTAGAAGATAGCATCGGAAAAAAAAATCTAGACAGTCTTGGGTTTGGCGATGACTTTTCAGATATAACACCAAAGGCATAATCCATGAAAGAAAGAATTGATCCTTAAAATGAAAGACAGAAGGTTAGAAAATATAAAATCTTTAGCCAATAAAGACAAAAAGGGAAGTTAGATAATAGTCTTAATACCTGACAAAATATGATTTGAGATAAAAATGTCATAAAACACAGAGGTGTTATATGCATTACATAAAAGTAAAAGAAATAATAGCAAAGAAGATATAACTATCATAAACAGAGACGATTCCAACACAGCCTCAAAATACATACAGCGTCAGCTGGACTGATGAAATTCCAGGCAGGAAGAGGTAAACCAGCAATTCTGGTCTGAAGCTGCTCACGTGAAAGGGCCTCTCAGAATAGTAGGTCAATTCACAAAGAACAAGCTAAAGATAGGAACCAGTGGCATATCAAGGAGGGAGGTGGACATTTTAAGGTAGTACACCCCTCCCGAGCAATTGTCTGTAATTTTATAACAATAATAAATCACAATAAAGCTTTATTGCAAAAAGAAAGAAAAAGAGAAGAAGGAAAGAGGGAAAAAAAGAAAAGGAAGGAAGGAAGGAATGAAGGAAAAGAGAGAGAGAGACAAAGAAAGAAATAAAGAAAGAATAAGCTGGTCTTCATTAAAATTAAAACTTTCTGCTCCGCGAAAGACACTGTTAAGAGGATGAAAAGACAAGCCACAAACTAGGAGAAAATATTTGCAGAAGGCATATCTAAAAGCACTGTTGTCCAAAATATACAAAGAACTCTTAAAACTTTAAAAGAAAACAAACAACCCAATTTAAAAATGGGCCAAAGATCTTAACAGACACCTCACCAAGATACGCAGGTGGGAAATAAGCATATGAAAAGGTGCACCACATGATGTGTTATCGGGGAAATGCAAATTAAACAATAAGGTACCACCTGTCAGAAGAACAAAAACCCAGAACTCTGACAACACCAAATGCTGGAGCAACAGGAACCCTCATTTGTTGCTGGTGGGAATGCAAAATGATATATCTACTTTAAAAGACAGTTTGGCAGTTTCCTATAAAATTAAACATATGCTTATCTGTACTCATATGATCCAGCAATCACATACTCCTTGGTATTTACCCAAAGGAGTTGAAAACATATATCTACACAGAAACTTACATGTGCATGGATGTTTACGGCAGCTTTATTCATAATTGCCAAAAGCTGGAAGCAACCAAGATGTCCTCTGGTACTGAACGGATAAAGTGTGGTACGACCAGACAATGAAATATTCAAGCCATGAAAAGACATGGAGAAGCCTTCAGTACATATTAGTAAAAGAGGCCAATCTGGGCCAGCCGCAGTGGCTCACGCCTGTAATCCCAGCACCTTGGGAGGCCCAGGTGGGCGGATCACGAGGTCAAGAGATTGAGACCGTCCTGGCCAACATGGTGAAACCCCGTCTCTACTAAAAATGCAAAAATTAGCTGGGTGTGGTGGCATGCACCTGTAGTCCCAGCTACTCGGGAGGCTGAGGCAGGAGAATTGCTTGAACATGGGAGGCAGAGGTTGCAGTGAGCCGAGATTGTGCCACTGCACTCCAGCCTGGTGACAGAGTGAGGGTCCGTCTCAAAAAAAAAAGAAAGAAAATCCTACATACTATGTGATTCCAACTATATGACATTCTGGGAAAGGCAAACTATGGAGATAGTAGAAGGATCGGTGGTTGCCAGGAGTTAGAGAGGAGGGACGGATGACTAGGCAGAGCATAGAGGATTCTTAGGGCAGTGAAACTACTCTATATGATACTATAATGGTGGCTACAAGTCATTACGCATTTGTCAAAACCCATAGAATGCACAACATCAAGAGTAAACCCTAATGTACACTATGAACCTTGGGTGATGATATATGTCAATGCAGGTCTCATTCATCATTTGTAACAAATACAGCGCTCTGGTGAGAGATGTTGATAAAGGGGGAGACTATGCATGTATTGGAGGAGAGGTACATGGGAAGTCTCTATAGCCTCTTCTCAATTATGTGAGCCTAAAACTGCTCTTTAATAAAGTCTATTTTTAATGGCAGGACTTGGTGGCTCATGCCAGTAATCTCAGCACTTTCAGAGGCCAAGGTGGGAGGATGGCTGGAGGCCAAGAGTTCAAGACCAGACTGAGCAACATAGCAAGACCCCATCCCTGTAGTCTCAGCTACTACAGAGGAGGATCACGTGAGCACAGGAGGTGGAGTCTGCAGTGAGCCATAATCGCACCACTGCACTCCAGCCTGGGCAACAGAGTAAGACCATATTTCAAAAAAAAAAATATATATATATATGTTCAAAAAATATTTTTAAAAATATATTTTTTGAGATAGGGTCTTACTCTATTATATATATTTATATATTAATATATATGATATATATTTATATATTTATATATGATATATATTTATATATTAATATATGATATATATTTATATATTGATATACATGATATATATTTATATATTTATATATCATATATAAATATATAATATATATTATATATTAATATATATTATATATTAATATATAATATATATTTATATATAGTATATATTATATATTTATATATATTATATATTTATATATAGTATATATCATATATTATATATTTATATATAGTATATATTATATATTATATATTTGTATATTATATATTTATATATAGTATATATTATATATATTTATATATTTATATATTATATATTATATATTTATATACAATATATACTATATAATATATAGTATACAATATATACTATATAATATATAGTATACAATATATACTATATAATATATAGTATACAATATATACTATATAATATATAGTATACAATATATACTATATAATATATAGTATACAATATATACTATATAATATATAGTATACAATATATACTATATAATATATAGTATATAATATGTACTATATAATATATAGTATATAATATGTACTATATAATATATAGTATATAATATGTACTATATAATATAGTATATAATATGTACTATATAATATAGTATATAATATGTACTATATAATATAGTATATAATATGTACTATATAATATAGTATATAATATGTACTATATAATATGTACTATATAATATAGCATATAATATGTACTATATAATATAGCATATAATATGTACTATATAATATAGCATATAATATGTACTATATAATAGCATATAATATATACTATATAATATAGCATATAATATATACTATATAATATAGCATATAATATATACTATATTATATAGTATATAATATATACTATATAATATAGTATATAATATATACTATATATTTATATTACATATATTTATATATTTATATATTTTATATATTTATATATTATATAT
Organism: Pan troglodytes; assembly: GCF_028858775.2. Taxonomy (NCBI): domain Eukaryota; kingdom Metazoa; phylum Chordata; class Mammalia; order Primates; family Hominidae; genus Pan; species Pan troglodytes. The sequence goes on along the minus strand of NC_072398.2, from coordinate 222,952,768 downwards.
AATATAAATATATATTTATATTATATATATTATATATATATTTATATTATATATATTATATAAATATATATTTATATTATATATATTTTATAATATATATTTATATTATATATATTATATAATATATATTTATATTATATATATTATATAATATATATTTATATTATATATTATATAATATATATTTATATTATATATTATATAATATATATTATATAATAGATAATATATAATATATATTTATGTTATAGATATTAATATATTATATATTTATGTTATAGATATTAATATATAATATATATTTATATTATAGATATAAATATATAATATATATTTATATTATAGATATAAATATATAATATATATTTATATTATAGATATAAATATATAATATATATTTATATTATAGATATTAATATATAATATATATTTATATTATATATTATATATATTATATATTATATATTTATATTATATATTATATATTATATATATTTATATTATATATTATATATAATATAAATATATATTATATTATATATTATATATAATATAATAAATTATATATAATATATATATTATATTATATATTTATATTATATATAAATATATTATATATAATATATTAATATATAGATTATATTATATATTATATATAGATTATATATTATATATATTTATATATATATTATATATTATATATATTTATATATTATATAATATATTTTATATATTATATCTTTATATATATTATATATATTTATATTTTTTTTTAAATAGGCAGGGCACAGTGGCTTATGCCTGTAATTCCAGCACTTTGGGAGGCCAAGGCAGGCAGAACACTTGAGGTCAGGAGTTCAAGACCAGCCTGGCCAACATGGTGAAACCTCATCTCTACTAAAAATACTAAAATTGGCTGGACATGGTGGCAGGTGCCTGTAATCCCAGCTATTTGGGAGGCTGAGGCAATATAATCACTTGAACCTGGGAGGCAGAGGTTGCAGTGAGCCAAGACTGCGCTATTGCACTCCAGCCTGGGTGACAGAGCAAGACTCTGTCTCAAAAAAATAAAAAATAAAAATAAAAATAGTACTATAGGAAAGAACAAAACACTATAAAAGTTATCTAAAACAATGATAGAAAGTAGATTTTAAAAACGAATAAATAGAACTTATTGAAATGAAAAATATAATCATTAAAAACGTAGCAGGTTTATTACATCCGAAGAGAGAATTAATGAATAGGAAGGTAGACCTGCAGAAATTACCTAGAAAGCACCCGAGAGAGATAAGAAGATGGGAAATATAAGAGATTCAAAGACACGGAGGAACTTCATGGAGAAAATCGGGGAGGGGCAATATTTGCAGAGATATTGGCTGAAAAATTCTCAGAACTGATGACAAAGACATGAAACTTCAGACAAGGAACCACAGTGACTCCCAGGATAAAGAAAACTAAATCCTTGGTCCTTTACGGTGAAACTTTATTGGAGGACATGTAAGAAGACCTGAAGACAATGGAAAGCTCTAGTTTGCTCATGAGTGGGCAAGGTCAACATTGTAGAGATGTCAGTTTTCCTCAAGTTAATTTATAAATTCAGAGCAATGCCAATCAGAATCTTTCTTCAGGAATTTTGAGAAGCTGACTTAAAATTTTAAATGGAAGAGTAAAGGAACATGAATAACTAAGATAAATTTGAAAGCAACTGACTTTCCACTTGGAAAAATAAAATAAAATTAGTTTTCTCTCATCACTCAATATATACAAAATAAAACACCAGATCTATCTGGAAGAACAAAATTGTGAAATAAATTTTAAAAACATAGAAGAGGCTAGGCGTAGTGGTTCGTGCCTATAATCCCAGCACTTTGGGAGGCCAAGGTGGGAGGATTGCTTGAGCCCAGAAGTTTGAGACCAGCCAGAGAAACATAGTGAGACCCTGTCTCTACAAAAACTAAAAAATGAGCTGAGCACCATGGCACACACCTATAGTTCCAGCTATTTAGCAGGCTGAGGCAGAAGAATCCCTTAAGCCCAGGAGTTCAAGGCTGCAATGAGCTGTGATCATGCCACTGCACTCCCACCTAGGTGACAGAGTGAGACCCTGTCTCACACATATATATTTATGGTGTTTGCTTTGTAAGTGTCCCCAGTTGAGAAGCAAAATCTATAAATTTGACTACTTGAAGACTTTAAAATTTTGCATAAAAAAGGTACTATATGTATGATTAAAAAAAAAGCAACAGATTGAGAAGATATTTTCCCTAAGTAACAAAAGTAGAGTGTAGACATTACTTGCTCATGCTCAGAAGTGAAATATCCTGGGTTGGAGTCCTGGCCACCTCCCAGCTGTGTGATCTCGGGTAAGTTACAGTGTCTCTCTGTGCACCATTTCCCCATCTTTAAAATGGAGTGGGGATTAGCCGGGTGCAGTGGCTCACACCTGTAATCTCAGCACTTTGGGAGGCCAAGGCGGGCGGATCACAAGGTCAGGAATTTGAGACCAGCCTGGCCAACATGGTGAAACTCTGTCTCTAATAAAGATACAAAAAATTAGCTGGGTGTGGTGGCATGCGCCTGTAATCCCAGCTACTTGGGAGGCTGAGGCAGGAGAATCGTTTGAACCTGGGAGGCGGAGGTTGCAGTGTGCTGAGATCACACCATTGCACTCCAGCCTGGGTGACAGGGTTGGACAAGGGGACCTCTAAAATTCTCTTTCTAACTAGGTCTTCCATAATGTCCATGGAATTTACACGAGGGAGCGTGACATCTTAAGGACACTTTTTTGAAATAAAATATGGCATTTCTAATGTTTCTAGAAATAGGGGCAAAGATACAGCCCTGACCCCTTTGTTCACGAGGCTGGTGTCACAAGAGAGATGTCCTAGATGACACTGTGGGGCAAAAGGGCAGTATGAGCCGAAGCAAGTCCTGGGTCTCCACAAGCACACATGGCTCCTTCCGGGTCTGCCCGAGAGCCTGTAGATCCCCGGCCACCCCTGCTTCTAACCCCTGAGACCCTGCCTAGGTCCCCAAACACTGTCAATGTCTGGTCTTCTTTTCTGACCCCATTAGAAAATAAAAATGACCGGCCAGGCGCAGTGGCTCACGCCTGTAATCCCAGCACTCTGGGGGGCTGAGGCGGGTGGGTCACCTGAGGTCAGGAGTTTGAGACCAGCTTGACCAACATGGTGAAACTCCGTCTCTACTAGAAATACATTAGCCGGGTATGGTGGTATACACCTGTGATCCCAGGATTAGGAGGCTGAGGCAGGAGAATCGCTTGAACCTGGGAGGCGGAGGTTGCGGTGAGCCAAGATCACGCCACTGCATTCCAGCCTGGCTGACAGAGCAAGACTCCATCTCAAAAATTTAAAAAAAAAAAAAAAGAAAAAGAAAAAAGAAAAATGACCACAGTGGTTATTATCTTAGTCTCATGGTAAGGATTTCAGTTGTAGGCCTATATTTTAGCTCTGATGGGGGTCTATGAGTTTCAGGGAATTAAAAATTCACCTTCCCTTACCTGCCAAATTTATTCACCAAGGGGCCGACCAGGAGGGATCCGATAAACCCTCCAAACGGAAACATGGACACGGTTACAGACCACAGCAACGTCAAGGGGAAGTCTTCCATGAATTCACCGGTCCTACCATAGTAAGTCTCATTGTAAAATTGTTGCATGAGCTAGGAGACAAAGCAAAACAGAACACCAAAATAATTTGATCTGGTTTTGCAAGAAGAACATTAGCTGTTAGGACACCCAGTGAAATAACCTGGGCACACAGAGACCAACCTTATTAACCGGGGGGTGATGGGAGGCAGGACAGAGCTTCATGAGCAGTGAGAAGGGTGGGCACCCACCGGGAGGGCTGGGAAGCCTCTGAGCAGCAAACCACCCTGGGTATTTCTCAGCCAGAAAGGGATGACTCCAATTTTCCAATCAGCTGGGAGACCCCGGCCCCTCCGGATTCCCTCTAAACAGCAAGGCCACAGAAGATCTGAGCCCCCTCCTGGAGCCCGGCCCACTGGATGGGCCACTCCATCCAGACCTGGCCCATCCCAAGAGCCCTGGGTCTGCGAGTTCCCTCGGGTCTGTGCTGTGTCCGGAGGGTGTTTCCCTCTCCCTTTGCTTCAGGACCCACTGCATGAACAGCCCCACGCTGGCCAGTCCCACCCAGGCAATGGGCTGCTCCAAACGTCCTCCCCACATCTTGCTCACCACAGTGACCTACCAGTGCTGGGGAGTTGACAGCAGCCACGTTGTACCCATACTGGAAGGATGACCCAAAGGCAGCTATCAGGGTTGCCAGGGCAAGCACAAGCGTCAGCCTCTGCAGAGATCACAGCTTAGGTCAGGAAGCAGCCCCAGGGTTCCAGGGCCCTCCCGCTTTACTTCGGTTTCGTAGAAAGATGTAACAGAATCTGAAGATCCGTAGTCTTGAGACTACTCCATTCCTTGAAACCTACCCTCAACCCACCTTGGGTTACAGGCTTTCTCAACCATGGCACTTTTGACACTTGGGGTCTGATAATTCTTTGTTATGGGGGCTGTCCTGAGCACAGCAGGATGTTTACAGCATCCTGTGAACATGGTGCCAGTAGCACCCCTCTCCCCAGCTGCGACAACCCAAGTGTCTTCCAACATTGTTAAGTGTCCCCTGGTGGGGAAGTGCTCCATTTGAGAACCACTGGATCAGAGAGAAGCTGAAACCTACTTCTCTAACACTGCAGCTACTGCAGCTGTTTGAATTGCTCCTGTGACATTCCTGCCACGTGGGGCATTTGCCAACTGCAGCAAATGTGCTCTTGCACCATCTCAAACATAAACTCCCAGAAAATCAAAGAGAAAAAGAGAAATTTTTAGCTATTTTGGCCACTGAAAATTTCCTTTCAGACAATCTTTAATGACAAGAGGAAATTCATTAGTAATGAAGAGCAGGAGACAGACATGGAAAGAGCTGCGGGCTTAAAATCTACAGGCCTCAGTTTTGAATCTACCTGTTGCCACTTTTCAGCTTAATTTCTAGGATCTTCAGTTTCTTCATCTCTGAAAGGAGGACAATCACACTCCCTACCAGAGTGTTTGCCAGGATTAATTACGACCATGTCTAGCTGCAGAGGTGAATCTGCTGTTGGAGAGAGCTTGGGACGCTGCTCTCTGACTTGCCATCAAAGGACCTTCTTCCATCTACTCTGATGGACAGCCGCCTTTCTTTTTTTTTTTTTTTTTGAGACGGAGTCTCTCTCTGTCGCCCAGGCTGGAGTGCAGTGGCGCAATCTCAGCTCACTGCAAGCTCCGCCTCCTGGGTTCACGCCATTCTCCTGCCTCAGCCTCCCAAATAGCTGGGACTACAGGCACCCGCCACCACGCCTGGCTAATTTTTTGTATTTTTTAGTAGAGACGGGGTTTCACTGTGTTAGCCAGGATGGTCTCAATCTCCTGACCTCGTGATCTGCCCGCCTTGGCCTCCCAAAGTACTGGGATTACAGGTGTGAGCCACCACGCCTGGCCAGAGAGCCCCCTTTCACAGGTAACACAGGTTCATGCTTGGCCCTCCAGTGACAAGACAAGCACTATCCCACGGAATCTAAATCTACAGAGAATCTTTTTTTTTTTTTTTTTTTTTCTGAGACAGAGTCTTGCTTTCTTGCCCTGGCTGGAGTGCTGTGGTGCTATTATAGCTCACTGCGACCTCAACCTCCTGGGCTCAAGTGATCCTCCCACCTCAGCTTCCCGAGTAGCTGGGACTACAGGTGCATGCCATCATGCCTGGCTAATTAAAAAATATATTTTTATAGAGACAGGGGTCTCATTATATTGTCCAAGCTGGTCTCAAACTCCTGGGCTCAAGCGATCCTCCTGCCTCAGCCTCCCAAAGTGCTGGGATTGTAGGCATGAGCCACTGTGCCCGGCCTAAAGAGGATGTCTTGAGAGAGGTAAGTGAGGAGCCAGAAAGGGAGAGAAACAATGATCATTCCTGCCTTGTCATGGGGCCCCAGATGGGGTGGAGTGAACCTCTGAAGAGCAGCACCTGCAAGGAGCCCTGGTGAAGAGCAAAAACACACTACACACACACACACTACACACACACACTACACACATACAGTACACACACACAATACACACACTACACACACATACACACACAACACACAATACACACACACTACACACAACACACACAATACACACTACACACACTATACACACTATACACACACACTACACATACACTACATACTACACACACTACACACTACATACACAATACACACACTACACACACACCCCTCATGTAACAAACAATACACACACACGCCCCCCCACATGTACACACACTACACACACACTCCCCACATGTACACAAACACTACACACACACACACGCCCCCCCACATGTACACACACTACATACACACAAGCACACACGCCCCCCAAATGTACACACACTATATACACACATGCACACACGCCCCCATGTACACACACTACACACCCCACACCCCCACATGCCTCCAGTACACACACACACCTCCCTCACACACCCCACACATACACACCCATACCCCACCCCCACACATATGCACACATACATACACCACACACACATCATACACACACCACACACATACCCCACACACACACCACACACATACACACCCACCCCCCACACACATAGGCAGAAATACACCACACACACCACACATACACACATATAATCCCAGCACTTTGGGAGGTTGAGATGGGTAGACTACTTGAGCCCAGGAGTTCTCGGCCAGCCCGGGCAACATGGTGAAACCTCGTCTCTACTAAAAATTCAAAAATTTGCTGGGCATGATGTGCACCTGTAATCCCAACTACTCAGGAGGCTGAGGTGGAAGGATTACTTGAGCACGGGACGCAGAGGTTGCAGTAAGCTGAGATCGCACCACTGCACTCCAGCCTGGGTGACAGTGCAAGACCCTGTCTCAAAAAAAAAAGAAAAAGAAAAAATCCCTTCTATCTGAGTGTGATGGCAAACGCTTGAATCCCAGCACTTCGAGAAGCTAAGTAAGGTAGGAGGATCACTTGAGCCCTGGAGTTTGAGACCAGATTGGGCAACATAGGGAAATCCTGTCTCTACCAAAAAAATTTAAAAATTAGCTGGGTGTGGTGGCACACGCCTGTGGTCCCAGCTACTCACGAGGCTGAGGTGGGAGGATCGCTTGAGCCCAGGAATTCAAGGTTGCAGTGAGCTATGGTTGCACCACTGCACTCCAGCCTGGGCCACAAAATGAGACCCTGTCTCAAAAAAAAAAAAAAAAAATCTTTTCTAATTCTCTTCTCAGTAAGACGAAACTGCAACCAGCTTCATTCACACAGCCAAGTGCAGCTCTTGACCACTCCCTCAGTCTGATGAGTGCCCTAAGGTTTGAAGTCCTTTGGGGTCAGGGGTGGGGTTCTGGCCAGTAGCACAGCCAACAAGCACAGCCCAGCTGGTGGAGCTGGCTGGTTCCCAGGGCTCATGCCCCAGAGTTGGGGGTTCTGCCAGGCACCATGGAGAGCCAGCTCCCTGACCGATTTGATGGGATCCCAGCAAAAATGATCAGAGAGACTATGGAGGAGAGATCAGAGCGACTAAATGATCAGGCTATAGAGTCTCTGAGCATAGAGCATTCAATTCACCCTCCATTCTTTCACTGCCTCCCTGAATTCAAGCCACAGGCACATTCTATGGGCGCAGTAGAAATCATGGCTCACTCTCCTGGGAGTAGCAAAGTTATTCTAGGTGGGTTCTCGCTAACCCTGCCGGTCCAACCACCTTCATTAAACAAATATGCATGGCCAGCTAACTGGACTCCAGGAAGCACAGTACCCTCGGGTAAGCAAGACAGCTGCCCCCAGCAGACTATTGTCAATGGTAAAGACACACATTAAGAAACTACATGAGAATGTAATAAACTGTAACTGTAGTAAGTGCTAAGAAGAAAAACACAGGAGTGGTTAAAAAGAGAGGTCTGGGGAGCAGCATTTCAGCTGAGGAGAGGAGGGAGAAGAGAGTGATTCAGAGAGAGGGAACAGCATGTGGGAAGGCCTGAGGCGGGCGGAGCTCAGAACCTTTGAGCATCTGGAATTTGGCCAGTGTGGCTGGAGCGTGGGGAAAGGAGGGCAAACCGGGGTGAGGGCCACAGAAAAGACTGGGCGTTCACTCCATATTCACTCCGTCTGTTCCCTCCATGTGCTCTGTAGCCAAGGAGTGGGATGGAAGGATTTGAACTTTAAAAAAATTACTCCAGGCTGGGCACAGTGGCTCACGCCTGTAATCCCAGCAGTTTGGGAGGCCAAGGTGGGAGGATCACTTGAGATCGGGAGTTTGAGACCAGCTTGAGCAACATGGTGAAACCCCATCTGTACTAAAAATACAAAAATAAGCCAGGCGTGGTGGCATATGCCTGTAGTCCCAGCTACTAGGGAGGCTAAGGCAGGAGAATCGCTTGAACCCGGGAGATGGAGGTTGCAGTGAGCCGAGATCACGCCATTGCACTCCAGTCTGGGAAACAGAGCAAGACTCTGTCTCAAAAAATAAATAAATAACAAATAAAGAAATTACTCCAGCTGCTACGTGCAGAGCAGAAGGGAGACCAGGTTAGTGCAGAGGCCAACAGACAGCAGATGGGCACTTGGGTAATGGAACGGGCCACGGTAGGGGTTAAAAGTACCAGCTTTGAGGACTATTGAGGATGCAAATTAAAAAGACTTGCTATCCCATGAGGCAAATGCAAATAAAAATCAGCATGAGACACCACTTCTCACCCTGTGAGTTCAACTTAGAGAGTTCAACTTTTTCAGATTCCACATGTGAGATCATGCAGTGTTTGTCTTCCCGTGCCTGGCTTACTTCACTTTGGTGATAAATTGTATACTTTTATATATTAATATGTACTTTGTGTGTGTGTATAGAGACAGAGTCTCACTTTGTTGCCCAGGCTGGTCTCAATCCTCCTGCCTCAGCCTCCCAAAGTGCTGGTATTACAGGTGTGAGCTGCCATGCCCAGCCTGTATACTTTATTTATTTAAATTTTTGTTGTTGTTGTTTTGAGACAGAGTCTCGCTCTGTCGCCCAGACTGGAGTGCAGTGGCACAATCTCAACTCACTGTAGCCTCCACCTCCTCGGTTCAAGCAATTCTCCTGCCTCAGCCTCCCGGATAGCTGGGATTACAGGTGCATGCCACCGCGCCTGGCTAATTTTTGTATTTTTAGTAGAGACGGGGTTTCACCATGTTGGCCAGGCTGGTCTCAAACTCCTGACCTCAAGTGATCCACCTGCCTTGGCCTCCTAGAGTGCTGGGATTACAGGTGTGAGCCAACACATCAGGCTATTATTTACATTTTTTATAGAGACAGGGTCTTGCTATGTTGCCCAAGCTAGTCTTGAACTCCTGGTCTCAAGCAATCCTCTCGCCTCAGCCTCCCAAAGTGTTGGTTTTATAAGTGTGAGCCACAGTGCCAGCCTGGGCCTGTGTACTTTAGAGGGGTGAAATTGTATGGTATTGAGATATATTCTCAATAAAGATGCAGTACTACATTTTAAAAGGCACATAGTAGAAAGAAGGCTTAAGCCCTCTTTCTTTCTTTTTTTGCTTTCCAGGAGGGAGAACAAAAAGAATTTGGTACTGGGCAGGATTAGGGCATAAGGAAAAGGGAGGGGCTGAAGAGGATGTGCGGGTCTCTGGCCAGCTTGTTAAAATGAGAAGCCCCAGTGACCCCCAGCCGTGACCGGGAGGGGCTCTCCTTAGAGGCTAAGGAGGTTGCCAAGACTCTGAGCTGTGCTTCAGGGAAAACCAGAAACCACATTCCTCATGCTGTCAGTAAACCAGCTTCCTCCCTTTCATAATACAGAGAACATTTTGAGACTTTAGTAATAACGACCACTCCAAGAAAGAAAAGAAACTTTTTGGGGGATGTGTACCCCTTTAAATGACCGGGCCAGCAAAGCACTGAAATACAGCAGCAGTCACATCTTATTCCCACGTGAGCTAAGTCATCTGCCTGCTATGTGGACTCTACACTGAGTGTTGCCACCAAGTAGCAGTAAATTAGCCTAACAATGCCATACACCAGACACCACAGCGCATACTCTACAGTCAACAATGTAGGCCAGGTGCGGTGGCTCACACCTGTAATCCCAGCACTTTGGTGGGAGGCCGAGGTGGGCGGATCACGAGGTCAGGAGTTCAAGACCAGCCTGGACAACATGGTGAAACCCCGTCTCTACTAAAAATACAAAAGTTAGCCGGGCATGGTGGCACACGTCTGTAATCCCAGCTACTCGGGAGGCTGAGGCAGGAGAATTGCTTGAACCCGGGAGGTGGAGGTTGCAGTGAGCCAAGATCACACCATTGCACTCCAGGCTGGGCAACAAGAGCAAGATTCTGTCTCAAAAAAAAAAAAAAAATGTATAGCCTATCACTAAATCAATGTCATTTCTCTAAACCAGTGAGAATTCCTAACAAACACCATTTGTAATCACTCCTCTCCTGATTTGTCCTTTTTTCTTTAAAAACTTGAACTTCTCCTATGCTCTCCAAAGTACTTCCCAGTGTTTTCCAGGGCTACAGTCCTCAACCTTGGCCCCAGTACACTCTCTACATTCATTTTGCTACAGTTTCTTTTTTTAGGTTGACAATCCTCAAGGCTGACCTTCTGACAGGGTGCGATTCAAGGTCACTGGGAAGGAAGCCCAAACCATCTCCCTTAGAAATCCATCCTGAAGTTTCTGTTGTCAGAGAGACATTCTTTCAGTTCAAAGCTTTTCCTTGTTAGGAATCTCCAGTCAGAATGCAAACACCCCGGAGTAGTTAGCGCTCATGGAGGATCAGTACTTCAAGCTATGTCACTTTATCACACTGTTGAACTCAGTTTCACAAACAGGTAGTGGGAGGGGCAGGGAGAGATGAGCACCTCAGCCGCTGCGGTGGTTTGGAGCACAGTTTCTGGAGCCCAGGAGTGTGGGCTCGAAGCCTGGCTCTGTTGGGCTGTCTGGCCTTGGGCAACTCCCTGAGCTTCTCAGTTCCTTCACCTTTAGAATGGGGATAATGGGCCTGGCCTGGTGGTCCATGCCTATAATCCCAGCACTTTGGGAGGCCGAGGCAGGAGGATGGCTTGAGCCCAGGAGTTTGAGACCAGCCTGGGCAACATAGTGAGACCTCGTCTCTACAAAAAAAATTTAAAAACAAGGCAGGAGTATCGCTTGAGCCCAGGAGGCTGCAATGAGCTGTGATTGTGCCACTGTACTCCTGCCTGGGTGATAGAGCCAGACCCTGCCTCAAAAAAAAAAATTTTTTTTGAGGATAATGTTACCACCACAGGAATAAATGAGTTCACTGGTATAGAACACTTAGGACCATGCCTGGTCTGTAGTAGGTGTTACAAATGGGTTAATTAATTAATCCATTAATTACAAATGAATATCAGTGAGGACCCGGAGAGGACAGAGGGGTGTCAGTTGCTCTAGGATACTCAACTAGTTGCTGGTGGAGCCACTCCACAAAAATGTGTCTTTATTTTCCAAAGCACTTCGGCATCTTTTTATTGAGGTGGGGAACTTTATTCAACAATCCTTTGTTTTTTTTTTGAGACAGAGTCTCACTCTGGCTGGAGTCACGCAGGCTGGAGCGCAGTGGCACTATCTCTGCTCACTGCAAACTCTACCTCCCAGGCTCAGGCGATCCTCCCCCCTCTAGAGCAGCTGGGACTATAGGCACGGTCCCCATGCCCAGCTAATTTTTGTATACTTTGTAGAGACCAAGTTTCGCCATGTTGCCCAGGCTGGTCCCAAACTTGTGGGCTCAAGCAATCCGCTTGCCTCGGCCTCCCAAACTGATGGGATTATAGGCCAGAGCCACTGCACCTGGCCCTCAATTCTTATGTAGTTGTAAAATACCTTGTTGTACCTTTTTCTTTCCCTAATCCATTTTATTTTTTTTTCTTTCAGACCAACAGTCTTTTCTTCCTGGCAGAAAGTCCTTGGTGCACATCTGATAGATGTCAGTGTTTGCCCTCTACATAGGAGAAAAGCAGGGCTGAGTGCAGTGGCTCAGGCCTACAATCCAAGGGCTTTGGGAGGCTGAGGCAGAAGGCACACTTGAGCCCAGTAGCCCAAGACCAGCCTGGGTATAGTGAGACCCCGTCTCTTCAAAATATTTAAAAATTAGCCAAGCGTGGTGCTACATGCCTGTAGTCCCAGCTACTCGGGAGGCTGAGGTGGGAGGATTGCTGGAGCCCCGGACTTCAAGGCCGCAGTGAGCTATGATCCCACCATTGCACTCTGGCCTGGCCAACAGAGTAAGACCCTGTCTCAAAATTAAAAAAAAAAAAAAAAAAAAGGAAAAAGAAAGAAAAAGAAGAGAAGAGGCCAGTGAGGCCACTGCCACACAACCACTGAGGGGCAGGCAGCTGGCTCCACACTGCCAGACGCCCTCCTCCCTGGACCGCGCAGCCTCTGTAGCCTTCGCCTGCCCCCGCATTTCTCCTTGGCTCCTACATCCCCTCTCGGCTGCACTTAATGATTTCCCGGATTCTTACAGACCATTGGGATCGCTTCCTTCAGAGTGTTTCGGGAAGCCCAGCACGCCCCAGCTTTCTCCCCAAGGGGCAGGCTGCTCTCAGGAGCGGGAAGCCCATCTCCACCTTCATCCCTCTGGCCCAGAGGAGGCTTCCTTCCCTGGAGGGCTGAGGCAGCAGGCAGCTGGGTCAGCCCACGCCTCTCGCATGTGGCCACCTGAATCATTTCCTTTCGCAATGTGTTACTCAGTTTCAGGGCCTGCCACGTGGGGGTGTTTCCATTCCTTTCTGCAGCTGCACTTGGTGGACGTGGGGAACGTGGCAGTTGTGCCTTTCTCTGGACAGCAGAGGACCTCCCTGAACCCCAAACACCTAAGTCCTCATCACCTCCGTTTCTTTTCTATAAAATGGAGGTGATGACACTTGATTTGTCTAACACTTTCTTAGTTGTAAGACAAACAAGATGACCCAAGCGAAGGGGCTGAGTAGACTCCAAAGCAGTGCCTCTCAGTTGAGGGCTGGGAGTTGATTCTGCCCTCTCGGGGACATTGGTTGTCACTCCTGGGGGAGGGAGCTACTGCGTCTAGAAGGTAGAGCCAGGGATGCTGCTAAACATCTTATAACACACAAGACAGCCCCTACAACAAAGCATTAGCCAGTGCCAAATGGCAATCACGCGGAGGTGGAGAAACCAGCCTAAAGAATGATTGAAAAGTAGTAACATTTACGATGGCCGGGCGCGGTGGCTCACACCTGTAACCCCAGCACTTTGGGAGGCCGAGGCGGGCAGATCACTTGAGGTCAGGAGTTCTAGACCAGCCTGGCCAACATGGTGAAACCCCGTCTCTACTAAAAATACAAAAATTAGCCGGGTGTGGTGGTGCATGTCTGTAATCCCAGCTACTTGGGAGGCTGAGGTGGGAGGATTGCTTGAGCCCAGAAGGTGGAGGTTGCAGTGAACCTTGATTGCACCACTGTACTCCAGCCTGGGTGACAGAGCAAGACTCTGTGTCCAAAAAAAAAAAAAAAAAAAAAAAAAAAAAAAAAAAAAAGAGAGAGAGAGAAAGAAAAGTAGTAACATTTACGGGGAACTCACTCTGTGCCAGGTACTTTACATGCATTATCTCATTTAATTGCTCCAGCACCCTATGAGGCGGTATGGTTATTACTCCCATTTTACAAATGAGAAAACTGAGGCACTGAAGAGTTAAAGAACTTACCCAAGTCCCACAGCTAGAATAGGATGGAGCAGGAATGAATCCTGGGGGCTTCTACTTTCCAGGCCCACTCTTTTTTTTTTTTTTTTTGAGATGAAGTTTCGCTCTTGTTGACCAGGCTGGAGTGCAATGGCATGATCTCAGCTCATTGCAGCCTCTGCTTCCCAGGTTCAAGTGATTCTCCTGCCTCAGCCTCCTGAGTAGCTGGGATTACAGGCACCTGCCACCACGCCTGGCTAATTTTTGTATTTTTAGTAGAGATGGGGTTTCACCATGTTGGCCAGGCTGGTCTCGAACTGCTGACCTCAGGTGATCCACCCACCTCAGCCTCCCAAGACCCACTCTTAATCTATGTGCTACAGAGCATGTTTCCAGTCTGCCTATGGTGAGGGTCTCACATCCATGCCTGAACAAATGCTGTTTTGCAAAAATGTGCACTATCCTTCCTCCACTCCAAATATAAGCAGATGCTATTGTGATGAATAAATGCAAATTCTTATAAAGTGTTAATAAGTCAGTGTTACTTTTCTGACATTATGCATTTTCCTCAATCAAGGGAATCTAGAAAGTAAACTGCAATTACGTTGCAGGAGTCCATGAAAATCTTTCCTCTCTAAAACAAGGGAGCCTCAGGATCTAAAAGGCAGGAAACCTACGTGACAGATCTGAACTAAATTCAAATCAAGCAACGCCTTTTCTGAGTTTATCTTGCTTTCATGCAGCTCAGCTATGTTACTTGCTGAAAAAATTAACTGCCCTGAAGCCAAAAGCAAAACGAAAGCAGAGCGAAACATCTCACCAACCATAGAAGGATTTTGCAGCTAACATGTTTGGTTCAAGTTGGGACAAATGAATCCTTTGGGTCTCTTCCATTCAGTTACAGATCCTGCTTTTAAAGGCTGTTCCAGTAGAATGATTTCCACAGAGCACTTGTCTCTAAACCTCTCTCCTCCCTATAAAAGACCACCTGCTGGACAAGACTTTCCCCCTCTCCCCACCATGATCCCTCCCAACACAGAGTTCCCTCTGCAACACCAGGAGCCCCCCAGCGACTCTCCAGGAAGGCTGAACAGGCCCTGGCAGCCAAGCCTGCTCTTGGCCCCTTTCCCTGAGCAACACACTCACCCCTTCCTTCATGCTCTGATCCTGTTGCTCCATGCTTGCTCTGGAAGGGCAGAGTGCCGCTCACCTCCTTTTAGCCAAAGTAACGCGTGCACTGAATGGAGAGAGAAGACATTCTGGGTGCACTTTGGCCATGCCAAATAACAGCCAATAGCATTTTTATAGCCAGATTAAGTCAGAATAACCCTTTCAGGAACCTGGTCTTCCTTTCACTTCTGCTTTTAAATGAAACGTCTGGGGTTTGGCTAAGTGGGTGCCCCCTGGGGACTGCAGGCCCAGCATTGTCCTGATGGAACAGTCTGCGGTATTTCCCCATTGCTGAAGTCTCTACCAGTCAGGCTCATGGTGAATGACTGGAAGGGTTATTTCTGTCAGGAACGCGTGGCAAACAACAGCTGTCCTCCACCCTACATGACACCAGGTAATCTGAGGGCAACAGATTGGGCCACTAGAGACCTCATAGATGCTGTCCCTGCCAGGAAAACTACAGTCAAGTGTCTCTTGGTGGAGAGTCAGTTTTGCCCAAGTCACCGTGTAATACTGTTTGGGGAAAGTTTCTCGTTTTCTGTTTTTTTTTTTTTTTTGAGACGGAGTTTCGCTCTTCTCCCAGGCTGGAGTGCAGTGGCATGATCTCAGCTCACTACAACCTCCGCCTCCCAAGTTCAAGCGATTCTCCTGCTTCCACCTCCTGAGTAGCTGGGATTACAGGCGTGCACTACCACGCTCGGCTAATTTTTGTATTTTTAGTAGACACGGGGTTTTGCCATGTTGGCCAGGCTGGTCTCGAACTCCTGACCTCAAGTGATCCACCCTCCTTGGCCTCCCAAAGTGCTGGGATTACAGGCGTGAGCCATCGTGTCCGGCCTCTTATTTTCCATTTTAAGGAGCTCAGAATGACCTAGGGATGTTACTTTCTGTGTATTCATCACTACTGGGAAGGTGGTAAATACCTCGAACCCCTTTCCAGGCAGGGCAGGGAAAGTGAGTCACACCTGCCGGTCCAGGTCCGGCCATCTCAAGGCCAGGCCACTGTCAGCCCCCCATGTTTGGCACTCATTCAGCTGCCACAGGGCACGCCAGCGCAAGTGGCCAAAATCCAAAGTCTCACAAGTCCCACAGGCTTTTATCCTTACAGGACATACTCCCAGTTCTATTTGCTGTGGCGTAAATCCAGTTACTTTAGTGATTGATTCTGAATCTCACGCATCTTTAAACAAGCAGAGACTGGGAGGCTGTGTTAGGCACTGTTCTTTGCATTAGCAGCAAATCCCCAAGGTTGCTCAGGGTGGGAGACTGTGAGAAGCCTAGCAGCGTGGCCGTCTGTGTGTGTGTGTTGGGGGGTCGGGGGGGTCCCTATTCACAAGGGAGAACTCAGCATTCCCTTTCACCAGCTTCACTGCCTGTCTTTTTCTTCTGCATATCACTGTCCTAGCACACTGACTTGTGACTAACGCATAGCAAGACCAGAGGTTTCCAATTATTTCAAAGATCTAGAAAAAGTTTCCAAAGAAAATGCACTTTAATTGCAGGGGTAGGGTGGGGAGAGGAAATCAACGATGGGGGAGTGAGGAGACGGGTACAGGTATGCAATCCAACACAAAGAAGAATCCGGCCGGGCGCGGTGGCTCACGCCTGTAATCCCGGCACCTGGGGAAGCCAAGGCGGGTGGATCACCTGAGGTCAGGAGTTCGAGACCAGTCTGACCAACATGGTGAAACCCTGTCTTTACCGAAAATACAAAAATTAGCCAGGCATGGTGGCAGACGCCTGTAATCCCAGCTACTTGGGAGGCTGAGGCAGGAGAATAGCTGGAACCCGGGAGGCGGAGGTTGCAGTGCACCTAGATCACACCACTGCACTCCAGCCTGGGCGACAGAGCGAGACTCATCTCCGTCCCCCATCCTCCCCCCAAAAATAATCGTCCAAAGTTTGTAGTCATCAGTCATGTCAAGTGCATGACACCTGCTTCTATCTAGGCCCAGATCTTCCACTTCTCCCTGCCTTTGGGCGAGGGGGTAACTAAAACCGGGGGTCGCTGCGGGGGACGCGGACACTCCCAGTCCCCGCCTTGACGGCCCAGCCCGGGGAAGCGGGGACAGTGAGCCAGGCCCTCAGGCCCAGAGGGGATCATCCCGGGAGCTGCGGGCCGCAGTACCCGGTTCCTGCCAGTGACAGGGCGTCGCAAGCACAGCCATGGCGTCACCAACGCTCGACCCGTGCTTCCGCCCTGGAGGGAGCCGAGCGCGGGGAGCGGGGCGTGGCGGGAGGCCGTCATGACGCCAGGCTGCGGGCCGCTCAGCCAGTCCCTCTGCCTGGTGGGCCTGCGGGCTCCGGGTGGGTCCTGTCCCTGCCCAGGACCCTCTGCCTCAGCCCGGGTCCCCCTCAGCCTCGGTCCCCCTCTGCCTCAGCCCAGATCCCCCCCAGCCTCAGCCCAGATCCCCCCCAGCCTCAGCCCGGGTTCCCCTCCGCCTTTGCCCGAGTCCCCCTCAGCCTCACCCGGGTCCCCTTCAGCTTCTGCCAGAGTCCCCCTCAGCCTCGCCCGGGTCCTGCTTCTGGCCAGGGACCCCCAACCTTCGTGGCGGGCGGACCAGCCTCCAGGCCCCTGCCTCAGGCCACCATGAGGCCGAGGCCTGCAGGCTCCGCGAGCAGGGCGGGGTGGGAGACTGTGAGAAGCCTAGTGGCTCAAAGATGGAGGAGGGGGATGGCAGCGGTGAGGTGGCACTGGGGGGAGGGGAGTGGTCCTGGCAAACCTGAGGCAAGAGGATGGCTTGAGCCCAGGAATTCGATCATGCCACTGCACTCCAGCCTAGGTGACAGAGCAAGACCCTGTCCCTAGAAATTAAAAAAAAATTAAAAATTAAAGTTCCATCTGGATGTCCAGAGGTGAACTGATGAGGGGACAAGAGACCGCTGGATTTGGGAGTGGGGAGAAGGAGGAGTGGAAGGTCTTTGCCGTAGCCCAGGTGAAAGAACAATGTGACTTGGACCAGCATGGGGATGGAGAAGACAGAAGTAGATACACTTGAGGGATATTTAGGATGGAAAATTGACAATCACTTGGTGATAGGATGGGGGAGAGGAAATAGGAGCGTTTCTGTTACTGTTATAATAAAACACAACTAGGCCAGGCGTGGTAGCCTGTAAACCCAGCACTTTGGGAGGCTGGGGCAAGTGGATCACTTGAGGTCAGAAGTTCGAGACCAGCCTGGCCAACATGGTGAAACCCCGTTTCTACTAAAAATACCAGAAAAAAAAAAATTAGCCGGTCGTGGTGGTGTGCACCTGTAATTCCAACTACTTGGGAGGCTGAAGTAGGAGAATCGCTTGAACCCAAGAGGCGGAAGTTGCAGTGAGCTGAGATCGCACTACTACACTTCAGCCTGGGTGACAGAGCGAGACTCTTGTCTCCAAAAAAAAAAAAGTAAAACAGAAATAAAAGTTACCTTTCTGAATCAGAATGAAAAGCAAATGTTTTATATAAGAAAAATTTAACCAGGGCAAAATATTGGGTTAACACCATACCACAAAGCAAGGTAGCACATCGCCGGGCTGTTCTGTGACCAGACAATGATACCAGGACTTCAGTCACTACTGGCCTCACCTCTGCTAGGAATGTTCTAGAATTTTAAAGTTTTGCCACGGGCCTCTTTTGTACAGGCTGCTAATGGCTTCTCCTCCCCATCCATAAATCCATTTGGTCAGTGCCTCTTCTGTAGTAATAGAATTGGGAACAAGACCTGCGGCTGCCCAAAATAAAGACATTTCCCCATTGCTCTTGCAGTCAGTACAGACATAAAGTTCCGCTTAATGCAATGTATGCAAGATGCCATATGGCAGGCAGCTTCCAGAAACTTTGCTCTCTTAGCTTTTCCTATTTCTCCATCCTGCTTCCTGGAATGTAGATGCCACCAGCCTGGGCCTTGAGATTGAAGCCCCACAGGACAGAGCACCAAGCTAGGAGGAGCTGGGGTCCCTTACCCTGTGAAGCACCATCCCAGCTCCCCACCACCAACCTGACTTAGTAGGGAAGAAAAATACTTCATTTTGTTTTCCGTCACTTGCAGCTGAAACTGTTTCTCACTGGTAAAACTATTAAATGGATGTCTGAAAATCTGTTAGGACAGAAAACAGGAAGATATTCCACCAAAGCCCCTGGTGGTGCAAATGGTGGAGTCTCTTCTGCCTCACTCAGTACATGCTTCTGTACTGTGAGTTAGTTAGTTCATTTGCAGATGGTAAACAAGAGAATGCTGGCCGGGCGCGGTGGCTCACGCCTGTAATCCCAGCACTTTGGGAGGCCAAGGCAGGCGGATTACAGGAATTCAAGACCAGACTGGCCAACATGGTGAAACCTGGTCTCTATTAAAAATACAAGAATTAGCCAGGCTTGGTGGCGGGAGCCCGTAACCCCAGGTACTCAGGAGGCTGAGGCGGGAGAATCGCTTCAACCCAGGTGGTGGAGGTTGCAGTGGGCTGAGATCAAGCCACTGCACTCCAGCCTGGGTGACAGCGCAAAACTCCATCTCCAAAAATTAAACAAAAAAAAAATACTGTCAGTAGAATGCAGAAATTGTGTTTGTGTTCTTAGCAGCATGTTCATATAATAGTTTGAGGTGGTGGTGGAGCAGAGGGGGGCAAGCATTCTCTCAATGAAAGAGCAAGGCTTAGCAACTGTAAACCAAAAAGTATCTGAGACAGGTCTCAATCAATTTAGAAGTCTATTTTGCCAAGGTTAAGGACATGCCCAGAAGAAAAAAGCAGAATCTCAGAAACAGTCTGTGGTCTGTGCCTTTCTCCAAAGATGATTTTGAGGGCGCCAATATTTAAAGAAAAGCTGGCTGGAGGGGAAAGAGGGAGAGTATGGTAACCTACATGTTACAAGAGAAAAGGTTCAAGTAGAGGAATCAGCAATTACATGTCTGTCTCTTGCTCAGTAAATCAGCACTTTACATAAAGTGAGGTGAACACAGAGTAGCTACTTGTGGGGATACTTAACCTTTTATCTGTCGCTGTCTGCTTAGGAACAAAAGGAAAGACAGCTCCTTGCATGACTCAGCTTTCAGCTTAATTTTGTTTTTCCTTTTTGGCAGAGTGAATTGGGGTCCTGAGTTTTTTATTTTCCTTTCACACAACGTATGAAGACCTTAAAGAGAAAATGCTGCAAATTCTGCAGGGCTCTGGGCTGGTTTTGTGATTTCAAGAAGCACTTTCTCCTGTAATCCTAGCATTTTGGGAGGCTGAGGCAGGAGGATCGCTTGAGCCCAGGAGTTCGAGACCAGCCTGGGCAACATAGTGAGACCTTATCTCTACAAATAATCAAAAATTATCCGGGTGTGGTGGTGTGCACCTGTAGTCCCAGCTACTTGAGAGGCTGAGGCAGAAGAATTGCTTGAGCCAGGAACTTCAGGCTGCAGTGAGCTGTGACTGAGCCACAGAACTCGGCTTGAGCAACAGAGTGAGATCCCGTCTCAAAAAACAAAACAAAAAAAAAAGAAGTGCTTTCCAAGCTTTCTGTGGAGTCCTAATTAGGGAAAAGGAGTCAGGTTGGCAGCACCAGGGGAAAGCAAAAGAGAAAGCAAATAAGCTATAAATCTGCCTTTCTTCATGGTCCAGAACAGATAAACAAAAAGGAAGCAGATGAGTTATAGGTCTGTCTGTGTTTATGTCCCAGGAAGTGTAGCCCTCCTGAGCAAATAACACACATAACTCACAAACTTCCCGTTTCACATCAAACACCTCAATTTATCAAACATCCCGGCTGACAGAAGAAGGCAGGTTAGCTCCTGCAGCCGTGGCGTAATCCAACATCCCAAGAGCCATCCTATAAAATCTCCAGCAAGCCTGTTTCCTTGCAGTCCGCTCCTCTTCTGCTGATACCGCCCGTTGCCTCCTTGCAACATATTTTCCTACTTTCTCTAATAAATCTATCTTTCTCTACCTACAACTGTCTTGGTAAATTCTTTTACTCCCGTGCCACTGGCCCAGACAGTTGTCACTCCCCTGTGACCCTTTCAATAATCTTAAACTAAATGGTGGAGTTAGCAGGACAGTTGAAGATATTTTCATATGTAATTTGTTTTAATTGATTATAGCCTGAATTGGATTTTCAATTTTTTTTTTTTGAGATGAAGTCTCACTCTTGTCCCCCAGGCTGGAGTGCAATGGCATGATCTCAACTCACTGTAACCTCGGCCTCCCAAGTTCAAGTGATTCTCCTGCCTCAACCTCCCGAGTAGGTGGGATTACAGGCACCTGCCACCACGCCCGGCTAATTTTTGTATTTTTAGTAGAAACGGGGTTTCACCATGTTGGTCAGGCTGGTCTCGAACTCCTGACCTGAGGTGATCCACCCACCTCGGCCTCCCAAAGTGCTGGGATTACAGGCGTGAGCCACCGCGCCTGGCATTTTTTTTTTTTTTTGAGACGGAGTCTCGCTGTGTTGCCCAGGCTGGGGTGCAGTGGCACAATCTCAGCTCACTGCAACCTCCACCTCCCAGATTCAAGCGATTCTCCTGCCTCAGCCTCCTGAGTAACTGGAATTACAGACGCGCGCCACTACGCCTGGCTAATTTTTGTATTTTTAGTAGAGGCGGGGTTTCACCATGTTGGTCAGGCTGGTCTAGAACTCCTGACCTCAAATGATGTGACCGCCTCGGCCTCCCAAAGTGCTGGGATTACAGGCGTGAGCCACTGCACCTGGCCGGATTTTCAATTTTGATGAAACAGCTCTACTAGGAGTGAAAGGCCCAAAGACCCTAATCTGAGAAGAGAAAGCAGAAGTTCCCCCAGGCGGTGGAGATCTGCCCTAGCTGCTGTGCTTATCAAGACTGCATTTATACTTGTTTGTGTTCAGATTGTAAAACTGCATAGGATTCAAGTGGTCCTTGCCAGTCCTTTCTCCCCTTAAGCCCTGTTATTTTGATGTGCCACTTGGCAGAATGTCATGTTCTTTAGGAACATGTATATCACATGATAGCAGAAATGCCTATATGTGCCTTTGATGCACAAAACGGGGTTGCTATCAAGGTGGTGTCTATATTTGGCTTGCTTGATTGATGGGGAGAGGAAATGGCTCTTGGCCACACCCATTTATTAATCTAAAGGAAAAAACTGAGGTGAAATCCATACAAGTAGAGAGTTTATTTGGGCCAAGTTTGAGGACTGCAACCCAGGAGCATAGATTCAAGTTGCCCTGAATTTATGTTCCTATCAGCAATAGTTACAAGTGTGGTGTTTTTTTTTTGTTTTTTTTTTTTTTTGAGAGGCAGTCTCACTCTTGTTGCCCAGACTGGAATGCAGTGGCGTGATCTCGGCTCACTGCAACCTCCGTCTCCCGGGTTCAAGCGATTCTTCTGCCTCAGCCTCCCTAGTAGCTGGGGTTACAGGCGCCTGCCACCACGCATGGCTAATTTTGTATTTTTAGTAGAGATAGGGTTTCACCATGTTGGCCAGGCTGGTCTCGAACTCCTGACCTCATGATCCGCTCGCCTCAGCCTCCCAAAGTGCTGGGATTATAGGCATGAGCCACCATGCCAAGCCTTACAAGTGGGTTTTTAAAAGAAAAAAGGAAGGCTGGACATGGTAGCTCATGCCTATAATCCCAGCACTTTGGGAGGCTGAGGCAGGCAGATCGCTTGAGCTCAGGAGTTCAAGACTAGTCTGGCCAAAATGGTAAGATACTGTCTCTACAAAAATACAAAAATTAGCCAGGCATGGTGCTGCATGTCTGTAGTCCCAGCCACTTGGGAGGCTAGAGTGGAAGGATTGCTTGAGCCTGGGAGGTGGAGGTTGCAGTGAACTGAGATAGCGCCACTGCACTCCTGCCTGGGCAACAGAGTCAAAACCTGTCTCAAAAAAAAAAAAGCAAAAAAACACAAACAAACAAACAAACAAAACAGAAAAGTCTGGACGCAGTGGCTCACGCCTGTAATCCCAGCACTTTGGGAGGCTGAGGCAGGTGGATCACCTGAGGTCAGGAGTTCAAGACCAGCCTGGCCAACATAGTGAAACCCCATCTCCACTAAAAATACAAAAAAAAAGAGAAAAAAATTAGCTGGGCTTGGTGGCAGGCACCTGTAATTCCAGCTACTCGGGAGGCTGAGGCAGGAGAATCATTTGAACCTGGTTGCAGTGAGCCAAGATCATTCCATTGCACTCCAGCCTGGGCAACAAGGGTGAAACAGGGAGAGAGGGAGGGAGGGAGAGAGGGAGGGAGGGAGGGAAAGAAGGGGAAGAAGGAAGGAAGGAAGGAAGGAAGGAAGGAAGGAAGGAAGGAAGGAAGGAAGGAAGGAAGGACGGGAGGGAGGGAGGGGCAATGGGAGTGTTGGTCCCGATCCAGACCCCAAGAGAAGGTTCTTGGACTTCGTGTGAGAAAGAATTCGGGGTGAGTCCATAGAGTAAGGTGAAAGCAAGTTTATTAAGAAAGTAAAGAAATAAAAAAAAAGGCTACTCCACAGGCAGAGCAGTGGCCTGGGCTGCTCAACTGATTATATTTATAATTAGTTCTTGTTCTTTGCTAAACAAGGGGAGGATTATCCACTAGTTTTCTGGGAAAGGGGTGGACAGTTCCCCAGAGCTGAGGGCTCCTCCCACTTTTAGGCCATATAGGGTAACTTCCTGAGGTTGCCATGGCATTTGTAAATTGTCATGGCACTGGTGGGAATGTCTCTTAGCATGCCAATGTATTATAATTAGCATATAATGAGCAGTGAGGACAACCAGAGGTCACTTCCATCACCATCTTGGTTTCGGTGGGTTTTTGTGGCTTCTTTACCACATCCTTTCATCAGCAAGGTTTTTGTGACCTTGTGCTGACTTCCTATTTCATCCTGTGACTAAGAATGCCTAAACCTCCTGGGAATGCAGCCCAGTAAGTCTCGGCCTCACTTTACTTGGTCCCTATTCAAGATGGAGTCGCTCTGGTTCCAATGCCTCTGACAGGAGGCGGGAAAGGGAGAGAAGACTTCGTATTGGGTACAGTGTACAGCGCTTGGGTGATGGGTGCACCCAAATCCCAGAAATTACCACTAATGAATTTATCCATGTAACCAAGAACCACTTGTATCCCCAAAAACTATTGAAAAACATTTCATTTAAAGAAGAGACAGTTCTTTACCAAGAATTTACATCAAAACCATGTAAACTGTAGATCCACTCTACATTGTTCTTTGTACCATGAATTCCAAAACCCTGAAGAAAATGGGTGAGGCAGCTATCAGGAACAAAGTGTCATCAAATAGCTGCCCCGGACATGGGTGGGGAAGTGACTCAAGTTCCCACTCACGTCTCTCTGGGCCTAATAAATTTTGCGAACCTCGCAGGGCTCACACTGCTCAGCTGTTTTTCTTTTCCCACATTCCAGGTTTAGATAAGGAAGGAATCATTAACAGATTCAGAGTGGACCTGACCACCCCACAGTGCCCTTGCTTTGCTTTTGGCACAGGCAGTGTATCTCGTCTGGGGAAGGGAGAGGGGTGCATCCAGTCGGTTGACACAGGACCTCCCAACCCCAGTGCCCACGCGCGGTGTCTCCCTCTTCCTCTTCTGTGAAAAGCCACACCCCACCTTGGGCATGCCACCTGGCCGCCGGAACCCAAGTCTGCAGGGAGGGTCCAGAAAACGTGCGCCTTCCAAGTTTATCTTCCTTCAGGAGCCAGTTCTGTATTCTGTCCTCACTTGAGCTCCCTTCCAAGCTCCTACTAGATGTCCCCGAGGCAGAGAGATTGTTAATCACGCTCTGATATGCCTGGGGTGTAAACTTCAGAGACATGACAAGGTGCCTATGTGTTTTCTTACCAAGAACAGAATTTGACCTCGCCTATCAGAGAGCGCACGTGCACAGGAAGGGCGTGCTCCTGGAGAAGCACAGGCAGAAGACGTGAAAGCCGGAGCAGCAGAGGCTCTTCAGGACCCAAGGGGCTTCTGTCGGTTACACATTACCCTGGATAGACACTCCTCTTTTTATTTTTGATTTATTTGTTTATTTTGTTGAGACAGAGTCTCATTCTGTCGCCCAGGCTGGAGTACGGTGGCGTGATCTTGGCTCCCTGCAACCTTTGCCTCCTAGGCTCAAGTGATTCTCCTGCCTCAGCCTCCCAAATAGCTGGGATTACAGACGTGAGCCACCATGCTTAGCTAATTTTTTGAATTTTTAGTAGAGACGGGGTTTCACCATGTTGGCCAGGCTGATCTCAAACTCCCGACCTCAGGTGATCTGCCCACCTTGGCCTCCCAAAGTGCTGGGATTACAGGCATGAGCCACCACGCCCAGCCGATATCCCTCTTTTTAAAAACATCATAACATAAAACTTATCATTTTAACCGTACATTTTAAAATAAATGTACCAGTTGAGTTGTGGTAAGTATATTCACATTGTTATGAAACAGAGCTCCAGAACCTTTTCATCTTGCAAAACTGAAACTCCGTCCCCATTAAACAACTACTCCCCATTTTCCCCCCCCAAAGTCCCTGGCAACCACCATTCTACTTTTCTGCTTCTACGAATTTGGGCACTCACAATACTTCATGTAAGTAGGATCATGCAGTATTTGCTTTTTTGTAACTGATTTCCGAAGACTTAGAGCATGTCTTCATGAGTCCTTCATGCTGTAACATGGAACAAGATTGCCTTGCTTTCTAAGGCTGGATCATACTCCACTGTGCACACACCACATCTGGTTTACCCATTTATCTGTCAGGTTACTTGGGTTGCTTCTATTAATACCTTTGGCAATCGTGAGAAATGCAGCTATGCGCATGGGTGTACAAGTATCTCGCTGAGCCACCGTTTTCAATTATTTTGGATATATACCCAGAAGTGGGATCACTGGATCACATGATAATTCTATTTTTAATTTTTTTAAGGAATTACCATTCTGTTTTCCACAGTAGCTACGCCATTTTACGTTCTCACCAACAGTATGTAAGAGTTTCAATTTCTCCACATCCTCACCAGCACTTGTTATTTTCTGGGCTGTGGTTGCTGTTATTGTTGTTTTTGGCAGTAGCCATCCTAACAGGTGTGAGGTAAGCTCTCATTGTGGTTTTGATTTGCATTTCCCTAATGATGAGTGATGTTGAGCATCTTTTCACATTCGTGTTGGCCATCTGTACATCTTTGGAGAAATGTCTATTCAAGTTCTTTCCTAATGAGACCACTCTCTTTGACCACAGAAAATGAGACCAGGCAGGCCATAAATAATATCCAGTGATGTGCAGGAGCCAGCTTATATATAATGTGAAAACAAATAATTCAAAATCAAAGCTGTTGGAAACTGGAATGATTTTGAGTCTTAAAGGAATGTGCTTATGGGACCTTTAATCCCTCTCACCTGGGGCGATAGGTGTGAGTCACTCCACCTGGCCTTGAATAAACTCCTTTAAACTGGATTGTGATCCTTTCAATTATTTCAGGTTGCCAATAACCTCATCAAAATGAAAAAGTGGTGGGTGAGGTTGCTCACACCTGCAAACTCAGCACCTCAGAAGCTGAGGTAGGCAAATCACTCGAGCTCAGGAGTTAAGACTGGCCTGGGCAATGTGGTGAAACATCATCTCTACAAAAAATACTAAAAACAAATAAACAAACAAAAAAAATTAGCTGAGGGTGGTGGCACATGCCCTTGTTCCCAGCTACTCAAGAGGCTGAGGTGGGAGGATCACTTGAGCCTGACTGGTCAGGGCTGGAGTGAGCTGTGACCATACCACTGCACTCCAGGCCGGGAAACAGCATGAGAACTTGTTTCAGAAAAAAAAAAAAAAAAAAACCACGACCAAAACAAAACCCACACTTTTGTGCCTCAAAAGACATTATCAAGAAAGTAAAAAGATGAGCTGGGTACAGTGGCATGTGCCTATATTCCCAGCGACTTGGGAAGCTGAGGCAGGAGAGATCAAGAGTTCAAGTCCAGCCTGGGCAATGGAGGTAGACTCCTTCTCTTAAAAAAAAACAAAAAAAGTAAAAAGACAAGAGACTAGAAGAAAAATTTTTGCAAATCGTATATCTTATAAGGGTCTGGTATCCAGAATATATAAAGAACTCTTACAACTCAACAACAAAAGACAAACAACCAAATTCAGAATGCGCAAAACACTTGAATAGATTATTTTCTCCAAAGAAGATATGCAAATGACCAAGAAGCACATGAAAAGATACTTGGCATCATTACTCACTAGAGAAATGCAAATCAAAAACAAAATGAGGTATCACTTCACACATGAGGATGGCTATCATACTTTAAAAAAAAGGGAAATTAACTAGTGTTGGTGGTCAGGTGAGGTGGCTCACATCTATAATCCCAGCACTTTGGGAAGCTGAGGTGGGTGGATCGTTTTAGCCCCGGAGTTCAAGACCAGCCTGAACAACATGGCAAAACCCCGCCTCTACTAAAAATACAAAAATTAGTCAGGTGTGGTGGTGCACACCTGTAATCCCAGCTACTTGGGAGGCCAAGGCACGAGAATTGCTTGAACCCAGGAGGTGGAGGTTGCAGTGAGCTGAGATTGCACCACTGCACCCCAGCCTGGGAGACAGAGCAAGACTCTGTCTCAAAACAAATAAATAAATAAAACGAATGTTGTTTAGAATGTGGAGAAATTAGAACACTTGTACCTTGCTGATGGGAATGTAAAATGGTTCAGCTACTGAGGAAAAAACAGTTTGGTGGTTCCTCAAAAAGTTAAACATAGAATTACCATATGACCTAGCAATTCTACTCCTAGATATACACCCAAAAAGAATGAAAAACATGTACTCAAGAGAATACATGTACACATATGTTTGTAGCAGCAGTATTTACATAGCCAAAAGGGGGAAACAGCCAAAATGTCCATCAGTGGATGAACAGATAGGCAAATTGTGGCACATACACGATGGAATACTATACAGCTATAAGAAGAAATGAGTCAAGCACAGGGGTGCATGCCTGTAGTCCCAGCTCCCCAGGAGGCTGAGGTGGGAGGACTGCTTGAGTCCCAGAGTTCAAGTCTAGCCTTGGCAGCATAGGGAGACCCTGTCTCTAAACAAACAAACAAACAAACAAAAATCAGAAGTACTCATACGTGCTACATGAGCTTCAAAAACATGCTGAGTGAAAGAAGCCAGACAGAAAAAGGTTGCATATTGTACAATTCCATTTATGTGAAAGATACAGAATAGATAAATCCATAGAGAATGCAGATTGATGGTCTGGGGAAAGGTTCCTATGTTTTTGAACCTGCCCAGTTGTGGGTGCAATCTTGTACCAGGCAGCCCAACCCTGACCTAAAGTAAATTCCCAGAAGTCTTTCCTGGGTTTTGAATTTGCAGTAACAGCTGTGGGCATTCTAGCAGCAGTTCGATGATCATGTATGGTACTGCAAACAGGACAAAAAAAAAAAAAAATGCAGATTGGTGGCTGCCAGGGGCTGGGGGCAGGAGGAATGAGAAGTGACAGCTAATAGGCACCTTTTCCTTTTGGGGTGAAGAAATAGATGAAGTTATTCATTAATTGTGCAACCCTGTGAATGCTGCCAAATTGTTCACTTTCAAATTGTTAATTTCATGTTATGTAAATTTCACCCCAATAAAAAAAAGAAATCAATACTAGCCTGGGTAACACCGCAAGACTCTGTCTCAAAAAAATTGTTTTAAAGACAACTACTTTGCTGGGACATCATTTATCTACAACTTACAGAACTGTAAGCTCAAAGGCAATGCAAGGGCAGGGCCCTGCTGAATCGGGAAGAGTATGCTTGAAGCAAAGCAATTTTCCACGAAAGCGCACATTTTTCTCCACAGTGGTTTGAAATCAGCCATGGTGAAAATGAGACAGGAATAATACAGGGTGGTCGCAGGAGAATAGAAAATTCCAGGCAGCAGTTTTGCATGACTAGCAAAAGGAAACTGTTGAAATAGCTGCAGAAGTAGGGGCCCTGAAAAACAGGATGTGGGCCAAGCTGGCTAAGGCCGACTGGAACCAACATAGCGCTAGATTTGACCTAGGTTTCAAGTAGGACCTCATTATGTGCTCATTAACATACTAAACCCTGCGGGGTTCGGTGGCTCCTGCCTGTAATCCCAGCACTTTGGGAGGTTGAGGTGGGCAGATCACCCGAGGTCAGGAGTTCAAGACAGGCCTGGCCAAAATGGTGAAACCCCATCTCTGCTAATAATACAAAAAAATTAGCAGGGCATGGTGGCACATGCCTGTAATCCCAGCTACTCGCGAGGCTGAGGCAGAAGAATCACTTGAACCCAGGAGGTGGAGGTTGCAGTGAGCCGAGATTGCACCATTGCACTCCAGCCTGGGCAACAAGAGTGAAACTCCATCTCAAAACAAAGAAACAAACAAACAACACATACTAAACCCAGCCGGGCGCGGTGGCTCACGCCTGTAATCCCAGCACTTTGGGAGGCCAAGGCCGGCAGATCACGAGGTCAGGAGATTGAGACCATCCTGGCTAACACGGTGAAACCCCGTCTCTACTAAAAATACAAAAAATTAGCCGGGCGAGGTGGCGGGCGCCTGTAGTCCCAGCTACGCGGGAGGCTGAGGCAGGAGAATGGCGTGAACCCGGGAGGCGGAGCTTGCAGTGAGCCGAGATGGCGCCACTGCACTCCAGCCTGGGCAACAGCGAGACTCCGTCTCAAAAAAAAAAAAAAAAAAAAAAAAAAAAAAAAATATATATATATATATATATATACTAAACCCACATCCACCAGTGCCATGACAGTTCCTGGGACATCCATATTTGGCATAAAAACAGGTAACACCACAATTTTGAGAAACCCTCACCTTTTTCCAGGAATCTTCATAAATATCCCACCCCTTGGTTAAAGAAACCCATAAAGGTGGAAGCTCCCAACCCTGCTGGGTGCAACTCTCTCTTGAGTAGGCCCGAACTCTCCTTTCTTGAGTGTGTACCTTTTGCTTTGCAATAAATCTCTGTACTTTCACTATTTTCTGACTTGTCCTTGAATTCCTTCTGGCAAAGGTGTCAAAAGCCTGGACACTGCCTGCGGTTAAGGTCCCACTGGCGTTTGGGGACCTCCCCTAGCCCACTGGCATCAGAAACATTACACAAATCAGCTCACACTATAAATCAGCCCCGGGCCCACCATCCCAGCCTGTTGAACATGTTCCAGCACATCACAGACTCTGGTACTACATCAGGCACCAGATCCAGATAACACATCTTGCATCTCACCCGGGATCTCGAGAAACACGCTTTGGAAGCCAGCAGCCCTATGGGGACAGCCACACCATGTGAGCATCGGCCACACCCTTGGTGGCCCTGGAACCAGACCATCCTCCAGCCCCCGTTGGTCTGGAAACCGGCAACAGCCCCATCACCTGGGAGCTGGTTAGAAAAATGCAAAATCCACTTCACTCCAGACCTGCTGAATCAGAACCTGCATTTTGGCCACATCCCTGGTGGTTCAAGCTCACATTTAAGTTCGAGAAGCTCTGCTCTAGGATTTTCCTGAATGCGGCGCATCAGTGATTCCTCCCGGCCCCAAGGCCTCTGTGCCCAACCAGGACTGACTTACCCCGGCCTTGCACAGCACCCGCAGGACTCTCCTTGGTGTTGATGTGGGCACTGGCTGACTGCCACAGCACTCTGTGCCTGCTCTCCGACTCTGTCACGCGTCTGCTTTTCCTCCTGGGATAATGTGGTGCTGGTGTTGATGAAAAGAGTCAAACTGTAAAATATTTTTAGAGATTTATTCTGAGCCAAGTATGAGTGACTATGGCCTGTCACACAGCCCTCAGGGGGTTCTGAGAACATGTGCCCCAGGGTACAGCTTGCTTTTCTACATTTTAAGGAGGCATGAGACATCAATCAAACACAGTTAAGAAATACATTGTTTTGGTCCAGAAAGGCGGGACAGTTCGAAGGTGGGGGAGGGTTCTTCCAGGCTATAGGTAAATTTAAACACTTTCTGGTTGATAATTGGTTGAATTTGTCTAAAGACCTGGGATTAAACAGAAAGGAATGTCTGTAAGATAAGAGGTTGTGGAGACCAAAGTTTTATCATGCAGATGAAGCTTTTAGCTAGCAGGCTTCAGAGAGAATAAGTTGCAAAATGTTTTTTATCAGCCTTAAAGTCTGTGTCACTGTTGGTGCTGGAGAGGTTTGATGAGGCATGTTCGAACCCCACTTCCATTATGGCCTGAAACAGTCTCTCAGGTTAAGTTTTAAGAGCCCTGACTGAGGAGGAAGTTCATTCAGATGGTTGTGTCGGGAAGGCGGCTTAGAATTTTATTTTTGGTTTACACTGGGGTGGCAGTGGTGCAGGACGGGGCAGGTTTGCTCCCCTCCAGGCCAAGACAAGTGCTGGCTGCAGAAAGGTTTTATCTGCTGGTATTTGAAAAGCTTTCCCTGATGCAATGGGCCCAGGCAAATCCTGGGTTCTGCTGTCTGCCAGGGAGAAAAGCTGAAGGGAGGAAGGGTCTGATCCCATCTGTGGTATCATGGTCCTAAGAAATTGCTGGAAATGCTTTCCTCATTAACAGGTACTGCCCGACAAGAATAAGTCTTCCCTCCCAGGTCCTCTGTTGACTGCTGAGGATGGGCCTGGGGCCCTGGGAATAATGGAAGGGAACTAGTTAATATGAAGTGGGACAGGGAGTTCAATCTTCATGATCACTTGGATAATGTAAGAAAGGCTAACTAGCAGGGATAATGACAGCTGGACTTTCTCTAGGGCTCTTTCTCCAGCTTAGTCATTGCCTGAAGTGTAATTGCCCGATGGGTTCTTTCTGCCCGCTACACAGACAAAGTCAATTGACTGAAACCATGGCATTGCAGTAAAGAAAGAGTTTAATTGCTGCGAGGCCAGCCACGCCCTAAGGGAGAGGGAGTTACCACTCAAATTAATCTCCCAGAAAGCTCAGAGGCTGGGATTTTCTTTCTCTCTCTCTCTCTTTTTTTTTTTTTTTTTTTTTTTTTTTTGAGATGAAGTCTCACTTTGTTGCCCAGGCTGGAGTGCAGTGGCACAATCTCAGCTCACTACAACCTCCGCCTCCCAGGTTCAAGTGATTCTCCTACCTCAGCCTCCTGAGTAGCTAGGATTACAGGCGTGCACCACCATGCCTGGCTAAGTTTTGTATTTTTTTAGTACAGATAGTGTTTCACCAAGTTGGTCAGGTTGGTCTTGAACTCCTGATCTCAAGCAATCCACCCACCTTGGCCTCCCAAAGTGCTGGGATTACAGGCGTGAGCCACTGCGCCTGGCTGAGGCTAGGGATTTTCAAAGATAGTTTGGTGAGCAGTGGACTAGGGAATGGGTGCTATTGATTGGTTGTGGAATGCCATCATAAGGGTATGGAAAATGGTACTGGTGCTTGACAGAGCAGGAGCATCACCATCTTGAGCAAACACCACCATCCTAAGTTCCACTTGATTAAAAAACCCCTAAATCCACCCCCAAAACATCGGCCTAATGGCTAATGTCAGCATAACCAGAAACATTCCAACCCAAAGATAAATCCCTCTCTGACCAGATACATGCCAACCCCAAGACAGCCTCCCCTGTGACCAGAGACATTCCAACCCCACAATAAACTTTCCTTCATATAGAAACATTCCGAATCTATGATAAGTCCCCTCTTTCAAAACCCTTAAATATCCTTAGTCTGTAAGAGAGAAGAGCTGTCTCACCTAACTCGGCCAGAAGCCACTTTCAGGTTTGTTTTCTCTAAAATAAACCTGTCCTTAACTGTCAAGCCACATTTTGTGTTTCTTGCTTCTTTCTTTTATTTTTTTGAGACAAAGCCTTGCTCTGTCGCCCAGGCTGGAGTGCAGTGGTGCAATCTTGGCTCACTGCAAGCTCCGCCTCCCGGGTTCTCGCCATTCTCCTGCCTCAGCCTCCTAAGTAGCTGGGACTACAGGCACCCACCACCATGCCTGGCTAATTTTTTGTATTTTTAGTAGAGATGGGGTTTCACCGTGTTAGCCAGGATGGTCTCAATCTCCCGACCTTGTGATCTTCCCGCCTCGGCCTCCCAAAGTGCTGGAATTACAGGCGTGAGCCACCACGCCTGGCCTCTTTCTTCTTTCTTTAAGTCTTACATTTGGTGCCAAAACCCGGGATGGGTGTTGGCGGCAGAGGCTCTCTTGCAACCCAAGAGGCAGTGGGCAGCAGTGGCCCTCATCCTGAGTTAACTCCTGGATCCTGAGAGCCTCTGGACAGCCGCCCTGTCTTTTCTCTTATCTCACTTTTCAAGCGATTTGTGTGAGGAGGACAACTAATCTGAAGGGGACTGTGAGACTCGGGCCAGGGATACTCTCCAGTGGGTTCTCAAAACCCTCAGGTCTCAGGAATCCACCTCCAAGTGCCCACAACGGGTATTTTGCTCTCTAGCACTTGCTCCCTCTTCCTTCCTCTTCTCTCTCTCTCTCTTCCTCATGTGCCTCCAGTCCAGGAGGCCCTTTGCCAATTCCAACTGGAACATCCAACATTTGGCTTATGGGGGAACCTAAAGCCTAAGCATTTAGTTTTTTATTACAACACAGCCTGGCCCCAATGCAAATGAGACGATGACAGTTGATGGCCTGAAAATGGCACCTTTGACTTTCAAATTCTCAGGGACCTTAACAACTTTATAACCAGGAATAGCAAAAGGCAAGAGATTCCCTGTATTCAGGCTTTCTTCTGTCTTAGATCCCGACCCTCCCTATGCCAAGCTTGCACCCTTCATGAAATCCCTCTTCTTAATGAAAATCCTCCCTGGGTTTTTCTTTCCTCTGGAACCCCTCCTCTGAAACCCCTTTTGACCCTGCAGATAAAACCCCTCCATATTCTCAACTCTCTGCATCCACTCCTCACCCACCCGAACCCTCCACCCAGCTGGCCCCTCCTGCTCCCAAGCCTTTACCACCAAACCACCTCCCTCCTCCTTCTCCACCTATTACCTGTTTGAAAACTACTCCAGCCCCTTGGGTGGCTGCAGTTTGCCAACCACCCCTGGTGGTGGTTCGGCATCTGGCCAACTGCCACTCTCCCCCGCATTCTTCACCCGTTACCCACTCAAAAACTACTTCAGCTGGGTGCAGTGGCTCACGCCTGTAATCCCAGCACTTTGGGAGGTCAAGGTGGGTGGATCACGAGGTCAGGAGATTGAGACCATCCTGGCTAACACGGTGAAATCCCGTCTCTACTAAAAATACAAAAAAATTAGCCAGGCGTGGTGGCGGGTGCCTGAGTCCCAGCTACTCAGGAGGCTGAGGCAGGAGAATTGCTTCAACTCAGGAGGTGGAGGTTGCAGTAAGTCGAGATCGCGCCACTGCACTCCAGCCTGGGTGATAGAGCAAGACTCCATCTCAAAAACAACAACAACAACAACAACAACAAAAACTACTTCAGCCAGTCAAGCCACTCCTGCCAGTCTTCCTCTCTGGAAAGTGGTTGGGATTAAAGGCATCACTTGCGTTCATGTCTTTTTCTCCATCTCTGATTTGTCACAAATCAAACAGCATCTGGGATCTTTCTCTGAAAATTCCTCTCATTATCGCAAGAAATTCCTGCACATAATTCAATCCTTTAATTTAACTTGGCATGACATTCATATAATTCTAACCTCCACCCTCACTCCTGATGAAAAAGAGTACATCTGGTGTTCAGCTGAAATACACGCAGATAAACTCCATAATCAAGCCCCTATACAAAATCCAGTGGCTAATGATGCAGTTCCCCGTAGAGACCCAAACTGAACTTACCAACAGGGAGACGCTGGCATCAGATAAAGAGACCACACAATTACCTGTCTCCTTGTGGGCATGGACAAAAATGCCCATAAGGCAGCTAATTATGAAAAACTTAGAGAAATTACACAAGAGCCCCAGGAAAATCCTACCCTTTTCTTATCACACCTCATTGAAGCTATGCTAAATCATACCAATTTGGACCCAGAATCTAGAAAAGGTCAAACTTTTCTCCACCTTCAATTTATTTCCTAATCTGCCCCAGATATCTAGAAAAAATTATAAAAATTAGAGGAGGGTCCCCAGACATCTCAGTGGGACCTCCTAAATACAGCCTTCTGTGTCTTTAACAACAGAGACAAGGAACAAAAAATTCAAAAAGGCAAGCGTCTCTGTTTAAAATACCAGATGCTTGCCTCTGCTGTCCAAAAGTCAATTACACAAAAGTCTCCCAACAACCCAAAAGGAAACTCCCCCACCTCTCTGGGAGTCTGTTTCTGATGTGGCAACCCTGGACGCTGGCCAAAGGCTTGGCCTAACCCCTGGCTGCCCACCAAACTGTGCCCAACTTGCAGTCTTTGGGAACACTGGAAAATGGACTGCCCCCAATGGGAACACCTTCCCCGTTTGGGTGCCACTCATAATGAAGCCCCCTGACCATCACAGGAGGAAATCTCTTCACAGCTGGCGCTGCCCATGGAGGAATGAGGGTCCCTGGGATTCTTCACCCCCACATCTAGTGAGTCCATGGAACCCAGGGTAACTTGGACAGTATCCATTAATATTACTTCCTTTCTTTTGGATACTGGGGCGAGCCTATCAGTATTAACTGAATATGAAGGCCCATTAGAACATTCATCCGTTTCTGTTGGCGTGAAGGGCATATAAGAAACCAAACACTGCCACTATACTGCTCATTTCAGGGAATCACCCTCACTCACTCTTTTTTGGTCATTCCTCACTGTCCCACTCCTTTATTAAGAAGGGACATTCTACACAAACTAGGGGGAACCATTCATTTATTGGCCCTAAACCAAAGCCACTCTTATGTATTATTATGTCAAGAACAGACCCCTCCTCAGACATTCAACATCAAACAGACTTAAATCCCAAATTCCTCAGCCAAGTAAACCCCATAGTATGGAACACTGACTTCTGCATAATAGCTACCCACCATTCTCCAATCCAAATTTCACTGAAGAATCCTAAGCACTATATAGTGGTCCTACAATATCCCCTCAATCCTGAATGGATTACCGGGACTCAAGCCCATCATCTCCCAACTTTTGGCTGCCAATATTTTAATCCCCACCCATTCTTCCCACAATAATCCTATTCTCCCAATTAAAAAACGGGATGGCTCCTATAGACTGGTTCAGGATTTGCGACAAATCAACTCCGCTCTTGTTCCTGTTTATCCTGTTGTCCCAAACCCCTATACCCTCCTGTCATGAATTCCTCCCAACACTAGCAACTTCTCTGTATTAAGCCTTAAAGATGCCTTTTTTACTATCCCTCTACATCCCTCCTCTCAAAATCTTTTTGCTCTCACTTGGACTGATCCTGACACAGGCTGCTCCCAACAACTCACCTGACTGTCCTCCCCCAGGGGTTTAGGGACAGCCCTCACTATTTCTGTCAGGCACTTCAATTAGACCTCTCCCAACTACCTCTACAACCTAGCATTTTGCTTCAATATGTGGACAATTTACTCCTTTGCAGCCCTTCCCTAAAATATTGTATTCAACACACCACCAAGCTTTTAAATTTTTTGGCTGAATGGGTACTAGGCATCCAAAAGAAAGGCCCAATTAACATCTCCAAAAGTTTCATACCTAGGATTAATCATAACTCCGAATATCCAGGATATTCTGTCAGCACAAAAGCAACGTGTCCAACAAATCCCATTTCCTAAAATAAAAAGGGACTTACTTTCCTTCCTCGGATTAGTGGGATATTTCTGAATATGGATAGCAAATTTTGCCATTATTGCTAAACTCCTTTATTAACACACTAAAGGGAATCTTGACCAACTACTCACTCCCATCCCAGACCTTCTATCATGCTTTCTTGCACCTAAAACATGCCTTATTACAGGACTCCGCTTTAGGCCTTCCAAACCCGCTAAGACCTTTTCATCTATATTTACGTAGTTCTCATAATCAGGCCCTTAGACTTCTAGCCCAACTCATGGGAAACTCCCTCCAACCAGTGGCATATTTTTCCAAACAACTGGACCCCGTTTATAAAAGCTGGCCTCTTTGCTTAAAATTTTTGGCCACAGCTTCAATAATTACACACAAAAGCTCACGTTCTATGAACCTCTTCAAGTATTTCCTTCTCGCAGTCTACAAGATATGGTCAGCCATAAGGTGCTCATCTCCATCTCATCCTCTCATGTGCAAGCCCTATATTCAACTCTCTCAACCCTCTACCTCTCTTCATGATGCCCCCTGTTAATCCTACCACTCTTACCTTCAACGCCAATTTTAAACCCTGACCAACACTCATGCCCTAATCTAATTGAAAGTTCTCTCACCATGTTTTACCACCTTACTTCCACTCACATAAAAGGAGTCCCAGATTGGCTTATAGATGGGAGCGCATCAAAAAACCCTCCCCTCAAAGCAGGATATGCCATCAATGAAGGGTATCATGATAATATCCACTTTCTCCCACCTAGAAAAGTCATAGAGGCTGCTCCCTTGCCTTTGGGCACACCCTCCTGACAAGCAGAACTAGTTGCCCTGATAAGAGCACTAGCTCTAGCAAAAACACACACACTTTAATATATACACCAATTCTAAATATGCCTATAACATTATTCATTCCAGTGCTCAAATTTGGAGTGAGTGGGGCTATCTCACGGCTCAGGGAACCCCTATCATTAATGAAAAACCCATCCACCATCTATTAACGGCAGTTCTACTTCCAGAAAAGGTTGCAGTTATCCATTGCAATGTACATCAATCGGACAAAAGCCACATTTCTTTAGGGAACTATGAGGCTGACTTGGGTAAAACATGCCTCAACCAATCACCCAATTCCCCAATATCTATTTCCCCTCATACAACATATCCCCTCTTTTTATCCAGAACACCAAACACAACAACTAACCACAGTTGGGGCACAATTCAAACCCTACATACTGGTTCATACAAAACAAATTAGTCCTACCTGACCCTGAATAAACAACTCTTCTATGGGACATTCACAACCTCTTCCACACTAGCCATTTCCCTCTACACCATTTCTGAAGTTTCCATATACACTTAACCCCAGATATAAAGGAAGAGTTAAAAGCCATTTCCCATCAATGCTCTATTTGCCAAAAAGCTTCACCCCACTCCAATACCCCCTTCTTTCCCAACCCACCAAGCCAGAGGACACCTTCCAAAACAGGATTTGCAAATTGATTTTACCCATATGCCCCCAGTAAAAAGGGTTCAATTTCTTTTAGTTCTGGTTGATACCTTTTCGGGAGGGGTTGAGGCCTTTCCCACAACAAACAAACGAGCTTCTACTGTCGCCTCCAAATTAATAACAGAAATTATCCCCAGGTTCAGGGTGCCTCTTTCTTTTCAATCTGATAATGGTCCTGAATCCATTTCTCAAATTACTCAAACACTTGCAGGAGCCCTACAAATCGCCTGGAAGCTATGCACCCCCTATCAACCTCAGTCTTCAGGAAAGGTTGAGAAAATGAATGGCATTTTAAAAAACACCCTCACCAGGTACTCACTCCAGACACATAAAGACTGGGTTACCCTTTTGCCTTTAGCCCTTCCAAAAATTTGGGCGCTCCCACGTAAGCCTCTAATGCTCAGACCCTTTGTACTCATGTATAGGAGACCACTCGCCCCTTTTTGCTGCACCTCAGGGTCAAGCCCCACCTCTACAAACCCCTCTCGTTTCCCCTCTTCTGCATACCATCCGCCATGTCATTTGGGAATACGCTGACAAATACTTGCCACAACCCATCGCCAACTCCTTTAATCCCTTCCTACAGCCAGGAGACTGGGTTCTAGTAAAAGACCTCAGCCCTACCCCCAATCCCCACCTCACACCTAAGTGGAAGGGACCTTACCAGATCATCGTTACTATACCCACAGCAGCAAAACTCCAGGGACTCCCCAGCTGGTTTCATCATTTTTCTCTCAAGAAAACAGACTTCCCTTCACCACATACCCAAACAACCAAATCTAAAACCCCTTCAGCCTTCTGTTACATCTCCACAGGACCAACTTCCCTTCGCCTCACCCAAATCCTGGAGGAAAAGGAGGAGGAGTGCACATAAGCCGCTTATGTCTCTTTGTCTCCCAAACTTTCATCACTTCCTAACCAACCTTACTACAGACCTTCAGTGGTATGCTTATGAAACTCCCACTGTACATCCTGATCAGCTCCTCACTATTCTATGGGACCTATGGCTTCAAGGAGCTTTCCAGGACTTTACTCTTACCCAAATAACTTTTTTCTCTTTTTGCTTGTTTCTTTCAATATAAATTCCCTAATCACATCAACCTCACCAATACAACCACTCCTTACTGCTCAAACTAGAACGCTCTATAAACCTTACACAATCTCTCTTGTGGCAAGCTAACTGTTCCTTTTTTTCGGAGTCCTGGATGTGCTTACCGCTGTCTTCCTCAGCTTACACAGCCCTTCCTGCACCCCTTCATGACCTTTTAACAGGAAACATAACCCTAATCTATCAACTCCAAAAAGGAGCTTTGTTTTTGGAAAAAGCTGACATGCTGGTCGGCAATTATCCCATTTCCAGGGCAGATCAGGCCAACAAATTATTTCAAACCGATTACAACTCCCTAGAACACCTTAAGCCCCAAGGCCCTCCCATTGAAGGGCCCATAACTAAACACACGCCCCTTTTACAACAAGCCTCAATTTGCTTTTCAGCCTCTGGGGGAAGTTTCCCTGTAGGGTTCTAAACTTCTAACTAATGCAGCCACACTATCATTGTTAAGCACCCCTCTGACCATCACACTCACCCGGTTGACTACCAAGTATTGCCTGAAGCGAACGGAGCATTCCTGCAACGGCTCCTTTTACTGCCCCTCCCCCTGGCCTAACCTCTGCTTCCCCTAGTGCCCACCTTTTTCCGTGGCTCAATATCAGTGGCGCAACATCTGACCACATTAGATGTGTAAAAAAAACTCCTCCAGATGGGCACGGTGGCTCACGCCTGTATTCCCAGCACTTTGGGAGGCTTAGGCGGGCGGATCACCTGAGATTGGGAGTTCAAGACCAGTCTGACCAACATGGAGAAACCCCGTCTCTACTAAAATACAAAATTAGCTGGGCGTGATGGCGTGTGCCTGTAATCCCAGCTACTCTGGAGGCTGAGACAGGAGAATCGCTTGAACCCAGGAGGCAGAGGTTGTGGTGAGCCGAGATCGCGCCATTGCCCTCCAGTCTGGGCAACAAGAGGGAAACTCTGTCTGAAAAAACAAAAAACAAACAAAAAACCCTCCTCCTATACTCCTCCTATATCTCTACTATAGTAGGTGTGTCTCCTTGGCCTCCTCCTTGTCCACCTGGAGTAATGAACCACAGGAAAGGAAAAATATCCCATCTTTAATTCACTTATTTTCTTTCCATATCTCTGCCTATATTTACGACAAAGGCTTATTCTTTTTGTGTGGCACCAACACATATCTTTTTCTCCCCACCAACTGGACCGGAACCTGTACCCTAGTTTTTCTGTCTCCCACCATTGGCTTAGTTCCTCCTAATCAGCCTTTACCCATCCCATGCGTCCAGTATGTTAGAAAAAGGAGGGCCATCCAAGTCATTCCTTTAATGGCCACCTTAGGTATAACCTCTGGGACTGGGTTGGGAGCAGGAGGATTACCCACCTCCTTAACATACTTTAAAGCTCTGTCAACAGAACTGCAGGATTCATTAGAAGATATGGCCCAAAGCCTTATATGAGTCCAAGACCAATTAGACTCCTTGGCTGAAGTAGTCCTCCAAAATAGACAAGGGTTAAATCTTATAACGGCTGAAAACTGGAGCCTCTGCCTCTCACTGGGTGAAGAATGTTGCTTCTGTCTCAACCAATAGGGCCTAGTAAGAGATGCTGCTAAAAAAACTTAAAGAAAGGACTAAAAAGCTAAGAGAATACCAAGACAACCAAGTAAATTCTTGGTTTAAACACAAAATCCTAACATGGGTCATCCCATTCCTGGGCCCTCTCCTAATAATATGCCTAGGACTAATGTTCTTACCCTGCTTAATTAACCATTTTCAAAGCTTTTTAACCAACAGGATCATGGCCATCTGACAACCAATTACCCAAAAACATCTACAATGGAGTTACTCCTATAATTAATCCGAAACCAAAGAACTCTCCGCCCTCTGCCCCCCAGCCCTCAGCAGGAAGTAGCCAGAAAGAACACGCCGCCCCTCATCCTTTTTATAACTATAGGGACTGGTTGACAGAGCAGGAACATTGCCATCTTGAACAAACACCGCCATCCTACGTTCCCGTTGATGGATGAAAAACCGCCTAAATCCAGCCCCAAAACATCAGCCTAATGGCCAATATTAGCATAACTGGAAACATTCCAATGCTAAGATAAACCCCTCTCTGACCAGAAACATGCCAACCCCAAGACAGCCTCCCCTCTGACCAGAGACATTCTAACCCCGCAATAAATTTTCCCTCACATAGAAACATTCTGAACCTACAATAAGCTCACCCACCTTCCAAAAAACCCTTAAATATCCTTAGTCTGTAAGAGAGAAGGGCTCTCTGACCTAACTCAGCCGGAAGCCCCTCTCAGGTTTGTTTTTTCTAAAATAAACCTGTCCTTAACTGTCAAGCCACATTTTGTGTTTCTTTCTTCTTTCTTTAAGTCTTACAGTGCTGAGTCCTCCTCTGGGTGGGGCCACAGGATGGGTTGAGTCATGAGTCC
The DNA here is from genome assembly GCF_028858775.2 of Pan troglodytes. NCBI lineage: Eukaryota > Metazoa > Chordata > Mammalia > Primates > Hominidae > Pan > Pan troglodytes. The sequence goes on along the minus strand of NC_072398.2, from coordinate 222,911,259 downwards.
AGGTAGAGTTAGCCATCATCAGAAATACAAGTCTGAGACATCTCAAAAAGCAAATCTTAGGTTCTACAATAGTGATGTTACTTACGGGAGTAATTGGGGAGGTTATAAGTCTTGTGACCTCTGGAACAATGGCTGGTAGTCATTTACCTATGCCTACATCTTAGCAGAATTCAGGCCCCTCTCATAATCCTAACCTTGTGGACTTTCATTAGTTTTACAAAGGTGGTTTAGTTTTGAGAAGGGCTATTATCATCCTTGCTTTAAGGTTAAACTCTAAACTAAATTTCTCCCAAAGTTAGCTTGGCCCATACTCAGGAATGACCAAGGACAGCCTGGAGCTTAGAAGCAAGACAGAATCAACAATGTTGGATTTCTCTCACTGTCATAATTTTTGCAAAGGCAGCTTTAGAAGCACTAGATTTCATTTAAGCCTCAATATCACCCCATTTTAGATGAACCTGTGGCTGAGTGAGGTCAACATTTTCTCAGAGTAATACAAGGATAAATAATGGGCCAGGTACAGCAGCTCATGCCTGTAATCCTAGCACTTTGGGAGGCTGAGGCAGGTGGATCACCTGAGGTCAGGAGTTCAAGACCAGCCTGGCCAACATGGCAAAACCCCATCTCTACTAAAAATACAAAAATTAGCTGTGCATGGTAGCATGTGCCTGTAGTCTCAGTTACATGGAAGGCTGGGGCAGGAGAATTGCTTGAACCCAGGAGGTGAAGGTTGCAGTAGGCCAAGATCACACCGTTGCACTCCATCCTGGGCAACAGAGCAAGACTCCGTCTCCAAAAAAAAAAAAAATAATAAATAAATAAAAGATGGAGTCCACTTCTCGGCCTTGTGGCCAAGATCAAGTATAATAAACAATGGAGCCATAGTTGGAACTCAGTCTCTCTCTTTCCAGAGCCTCGTCGTTCACAAACCTGGTCGTTGGGACCCACCTGCTTCTCGTTTCCTTGGAGAATCAAAGCCATCCCCTCAGCTTGTCTACTGTAAGATGACTTGATAAACACACAGCTGCCTTCATCAATATCACTTCACTATGCCCAGGAGATTCTTGTCCTGCAAGACAAATGCTGCAAATAACTTTATGGTTCACTCCAGGAACTTCCTGGAAAGATTCATCAGCTCTTCAACAGAAAGCATCCAATGATAGCTTAGACTCAAAACTCATTCAACTAGCCACCAGCAAATACTCATCATGCTGTGCTCACATGTGTGAAAGGATTACATCACGACTTGCTAATCCCAAGAAGGCTGAAAGACTCATCTGAAACTATATGTTTTGATCTTCAAAAATATGGACTAGGTGTGGTGGTTCACGCCTGTAATCCCAGCACTTTGGGAGGCAGAGGCAGGTGGATCACAAGGTCAGGAGTTCAAGACCAGCCTGGCCAACATGGCTAAACCCTGTCTCTACTAAAAATACAAAAATTAAATTAGCCAGGTGTGGCGGCGCATGCCTGTACTCCCAGCTGCTAGGGAGGCTGAGGCAGGAGAATTGCTAGAACCTGGGAGTTGGAGGTCGCGATGAGCCGAGATCGTGCCACTGTACTCCAGCCTGGGTGACAGAGCAAGACTCTGTCTCAAAAAAAAAAAAAAAAGAATAAATACCCCAATGTTGTTCTCTCCTACTCTGAGACCCTGCTAGTGAAACTGCCACTGCAAAATTATGACTGAGATGGTGAAAGAGATCTGACCTAACCAACTCCATCTTCCTTCTGACCTCCAAGCTGTTCTTGTTCATTCCTGGGCATGGGCTGAACTAATCTGGGGAGGAACTTAGTTTATAGTTTAGAAAAAAGAAGATAGCAGCCCTTTTCTCAAGGTAGATCCCCTTCTTGTCAGCCAAAAGATTAGAAAGTATGGTTTAGCAGTCATGCAGCTGAGGATTCAAGATTCTGACCCTCCCCAAATTGCTCCTAGGCGTAACGTCACTATTGTAAAACCTAAGGTCAGTGCCTGAGATATTTTGCAGACCCTGCACTTGATGGATCAGCTGGCACCAAATCGATAAACTGGCCCATCTCATTTTGTGGCCCTCACCCAGGAACTGACTCAGCACAAGAGGACAGCTTCAACTCCCTATGATTTAATCTCTGACCCAGCCAATCAGCACTCCTGACTCACTGGCCCCTCCCCACCCACCAAATTATCTTTAAAAACTCGATCCCCAAATGCTCTGGGAGACTGATTGGAATAATAATAAAACTCTGGTCTCCCATACAGCTGGCTCTGTGTGAATCGCTCTTTCTCTATTGCAATTCCCCTGTCTTGATAAATCGGCTCTGTCTAGGCAGCGGGCAAGGTGAACCCACTTGGCGGTTACACTAGGGCCCTGCAATAGGAGTGCCTTTCACTTCCCTGGTAAGCACCAGCTTTGTCTTGTGTACAGGCAGTGCCAACTCCGTGGGCCTGTGACCCGTGCAGTTTCCAGGATCCTGCCCACAGAAGGGCAACTTCATATCTGGCCTGGCACAGGGTAAGCACTCAGGAAACGCCAGCTATTAGCTAGTGACAATGTCCTGACCCCGCCACATCTGGCAAATCCTTTTCCTCGTGGAGCCTGGATTCTGGACTCTCCTCCAACAGGTGAGTAATTGTTTCTAGACCCACATGCTTCATTCAGAAAGTGGTCCACCTTTCCCCCAAAGCTTCCCCTGCTGTAGCTTTTCCTATGTGCAAGGCCTAAGCCTCAGCTGCATGCTGGGCTGACCCTTGGATACAGCCTGACTCTGTGCCAGGAGCCTGGCAGGCTCTGGGGAAAATGCCTGGTAGAGTGGTCCCTGGAACTTATGGTTTCTGCAGAGACTGTGGCATCCCAAAGACTGGCTTAGAAGTCTATGGGAGCAGAAGGAGGTGACCCTGTGGGGTGTGAGCTGCATATAGGCAGAAGCAGGAGGTCAGGCAAGATGGAACAGTGTGGAGCGGTGTGGAGCAGTGTGGAACATGGAGCCTGGATTCTGAATGCATGCTGCATTTGCTGGGGTGAGGAAGGCGAAGAGAACTCCGGAGAAGAGGTCAGGGAAGAGGTGAAAAAAGGTTACTGAGGGGAGACAGATGGAAAGGGAAAGGCACATAGCAGTTGATGAGTGGAGGGTCACAGGAGAGGGCCTCAAGGAGATGCTTCCATTTTCTCCCAGGTAAGCACATAGCATCAAGTTTAGAGATGCAAAGACAAAGGCAAGAGAGAATAGTTAACAAACCTCAGAGTGGTCGTGTTGAAGTAGCAGGACCAGGCCTGCTATTTTAATATTACTTAAGTTTGTGTATGTTGTACCTTAATAACCAAATTCAAGATGCCACTTCTAGGGGCTATTCAATGCAGTTTTTGTTGTTGTTTTGTTTGTTTTTTGAGACGGAGTCTTGCTCTGTCACCCAGGCTGGAGTGCAGTGACGTGATCTCGGCTCACTGCGATCTCTGCCTCCCGGGTTCAAGCCATTCTCCTCAATGCAGTTTTAACTGCACAAAATCCAGACAGTGGAAGAAAGTTTAGGAGCTTTTGGCAGCAAAATTCCCAAGGTGGAGCAGTTTCAAGAAAACTATGACCGGAGGTGGGGCTGCATGGCCAGTGCAGATCTGCAAGTCACACAGCAAGGCAGCCAGCTCCAGTAGATGCGTTTGGAAGGCTGCTCCCTTCCAAGAAGAGACCCTGTGTCCCAGCAGTCCCTGACCACCAGGAGGCCTGCAGATGCAGCTGCGGTGGGTCACCATGTGTGTGATACAACCATGCATGAAGGGTGACGGGGTCGGCAGCTCAGCCCTGGAGCATCTCTCTTAATCAAGTTCAGCCCCAAGTCATGGGTGCTTGGAACTTGGACCTGTTGACTCTCGTCGGCTCTATCTAGGCAGCAGGCAAGGTGAACCCACTGGGCGGTTACACTAGGGTCCTGCTATAGGAGTGCCTTTCATTCCCCTGGTAAGCACCAACTTTGTGGACAAAGCCCAGGAATCTGTATTCTAAAACCCTCTCCCTATCTCTCCACCCCCATGATCTTTATTAGGCCAACTCAGGGGAAGCTGGCTATGCCAACAGGGCGGCTGCCTCTTTAGCTACATTTGCCAAGAGAGAAGGGCAGAGCTGTCTTCTCCAGGTTGCAGCCTCATGGTAGGCTCTGGAACCACAGCAACACAGGCCAATGCGAGCCACCTGTCCTGCAACCGCCCCCTCCCCACCCTGCACAACACATCAGGAGGCAATCAGTTTACCAAACACATAGGAGAAAAATAATTTATTTATTTAATTTAAAACAGCAAGACTTCAGCTTCCACCCAGTCAGGGCTTGCATTACAATTTTGCAGGTGCAAAAACTCACACTTTTGATGCCACGACTAGAAGTTTGTAAAAACAATTTTTCCTGTCGTGGACACGTGAAGAGTTCTGTTTGCACCCTCGGCCTGGGCCAAATAATAATCTTTATTTAAAAACAAAACAGAACAAACAAACCAAAAAAACCTCAAAAGCACAAAGAGGCAGAAAGCGGCTGGTAAACCTGGTTAAAAGACCAAAGTTCAGAAAGTGCATGGGAGAGGGACGCTGAGCTGCGGACACCGTTCCGGCTGCAGTACGTGTTATGGCTGAGGTTACACTTGGGTGACTCAGGGATGCAGGCAGATGAACATTAACCACACTAACAGAGGAGAAAGAAGCCCACTGGGGCTGTGCTAAGTGTCCAAGGAGCACAGCCCCTTTTGCCCTGATCAGATGTAACAGCCCCTCGCTTGAACCCAGGAGTTCGAGATCTGACTGGGCAACATGGCAAAACCTTGTCTCTACAAAAAGTCAAAATTTAGCCAGGCCTGTGGTCCCAGCTTCTCAGGGAGCTGAGGTGGGAGGATCGCTTGAGCCTGGGAGGTGGAGGCTGCAGTGAGCCATGATTGCATCACTGCACTCCAGACTGGGTGTGATGCTCCAGACAGCAAAACCCTGCCTCACAAAAATAAATAAACTAAAAAGAATAACAGAAGTAACAGCCCCTCCTGGACTTGTTTTATTTTTTGAGATGGAGTCTCGCTCTGTCACCCAGGCTGGAGTGCAGTGGTGCAGTCTCGGCTCACTGCAACCTCTGCCTTCTGGGTTCAAGCAATTCTCCTGCCTCAGCCTCCTGAGTAGCTGGCACTACAGGCACACGAAACCACATCCAGCTTTTTTTTTTGTATATTTAGTAGAAACAGGGTTTCACCATGTTGGCCAGGCTGGTCTCAAACTCCTGACCTCAGGTGATCTGCCCACCTTGGTCTCCCAAAGTGCTGGGATTACAGGCGTGAGCCACTGCGCCTGGCCCCCTCCTGGACTTTTAGGATGTGACTTCCTTCCCATCCAGCCTTTCCATCTGAGCACTACCCACCCAGCTAGACTGACTTGGTAACTGGATCTAAGAAGGAGGCGATATTGCTGTTTTCGAGGTCGATGGGCCAGAGGCCTGGGCTAAGGCACTTAGACAAGCCCCTGCCCTGCCCACCTGGTCACCACCATTCACAGTGATCATTCATCTGTGGCAAGAGGTGGGCAGCGGAGGAAGCTGACTAGAGATACCCGATGTGTAACTTTTTGGAGGTTTTTACAAAAGCAGATACAGTGGCCAGTGGCATCAAAAAAATGGAATGAGAACTTGAGCCCGGGCACCCGGAGCAGGTGTTTTCTGAGCCCTCAGCTCCCTCTACAGGCCTTTCCTGACCACAGCCAGTCCATCTGGGGAGCCATGTCTCAGCCCTGGCTTGGGTACAGCAGGGAGGGCTCCAGAGGCCCCTGCTGAGCAGGGTTGATCCTAACCCTATTCCTCTGCGGCCTATATTGTCTTTTCTCTTTTACCTGTTAATCATGTTCTCTTTTGCAGCAAGCAAATTCCTGAATTTTCGCTCCCTTCTAGAAGCTCAAGTGAGGGTCTTTACCAGAGACATACCCAGAGATTTGCTGTAATGTCTTTAGGGGAATCCAGAATTCACTTACAGAGGCTATTTCTGCCAAGTGGCTTTCCCTGGAGCAGCCCAGAGCTCTCTTTCAATCCTAAGGGGATGTCTGTCTCACTAATTTCCATCAAGAAATCTGTTTTCTTGGACAGGCACAGTGGCTCATGCCTGCAATCGAAGCATTTTGGGAGGCTGAGGTGGGTGGATCACCTGAGGTCAGGAGTTCGAGACCAGCCTGGCCAACATGGTGAAAACCCATCTCTACTGAAAATACAAAAAATTAGCCGAGCATGGTGGCGCATGCCTGTAATCCCAGCAGCTTGGGATTGGGAAGCAGGAGAATCGCTTGAACCTGGGAGGCGGTGGTTGCAGTGAGTCAAAATTGCACCACTGCACTCCAGCCTGGGCAATAGAGTGAGACTCCATCTCAAAAAAAAAAAAAAAAGAAAAGAAAAGAAAGAAAGAAAGAGACAAAAAGAAATCCATTTTCACAGGAAACCAAAAATGAACATTTTGGACTCAGTCTGCTAAATGATTATTCCTTTCCTGATACAGATTTTGGTTTTGAGAGTCAAACAGGGATCGGCAGCACAGCGTGACTTCGGTTTTGATTCAGAACCATTTTACTAGGCTCAGAAAATCATGCTTTGTCGAGTTCTGATGGATTCCAAGGGAAATCACCTATCAGGTAAAGCTGTACTTTCTCTCACCAAGACCCTGGAGGTAGCATTTCCACTTCCATTCTTTGCCGATGGCTCCCGTGACTGAACACAGAAGCTGTTTTCTGAAATAAGACGAAAGCGTTTGTGGAAGACCCACAGAATAAAAATAGAGATACAGGTGCTTACTTTCAATTCTTTTCTTTTAAATGTAAATAATCGCTCCATGCTCTATGCTGCCACTTACCCCAACTGAATACAAAACAGCTGAATCCTTTTGAATCCTTTTTTTTTTTTTTCTTTTTTTGAGACAGGGTCCTGCTGTTGCCCAGGCTGGAGTGGCAGTGGTGCCATCCCAGTTCAATGAAGCCTCAAATCCCTGGGCTCAAGGGATCCTCCCGTCTCAGCCTCCTGAGTAGTAGGGACTACAGGCACGCACCACCACATCAGCTCTGGGCGACAGAATGAGGCTCCTTTTTAAAAAAAAAAAAGAAAAAAAGAAACTGACTCTGAATCTTAAAACCTTCACCTTTAGGAAGGAATCGTATTTGTTTGTTTGAGACCGAGTTTCACTCTTGTTGCCCAGTCTGGAGTGCAATGGTGTGGTCTTGGCTCACCGCAACCTCCGCCTCCCAGGTTCAGAGATTCTCCTGCCTCAGCCTCCCAAGGACCTGGGATTACAGACGTGCATCACCATGCCTGGCTAATTTTTGTATTTTTAGTAGAGACAGGGTTTCACCATGTTGGCCAAGCTGGTCTTGAACTCCTGACCTCAGGTGATCCGCCCGCCTTGGCCTCCCAAAGTGCTGGGGTTACAGGTGTGAGCCACTGTGCCCGGCCTGAGGAATCGTATTTGGATTACTCATCTCTCCGGCCACTTTACTTACAAAAAACTAAACTAAGAAGTAAATAAGCCAGAACCCCTCCCCACTCATCCCCTTTGGTCTCCCCAAGAACAGGAGGATTCTAAGAAAGGAGCTGGAGAGACAGTGGGGTCTTCGGGGGTTACCTGAGACGCCTCTTCCTGCCCTTGTTCCAGCTTTGGAATTGGAAGGAGGGAACCTGTGTCTGAAGTGATTGACAGGTGGGGACAGGAGTGTGGATTCTGGCCTGTGCTTGACACTCAAACCCAAGCTACAGCAAGGGTTAGCAGCCCACGGAGGGAGAGGCCAGGAGGCCCGGGGAGACTGCTGTCCCTGAGCAGCTGCGCTGGGCTGTGCTTACCCCTGGTGGTCACCATGCAACCTCAGGGGAACCTTCAACCTGGTGAATGGCCACTGGTTCCTCTGTTGAGCAAAGTCTCCAAGGAAAGCTGGGTTCTCCAGAGAATCTTAACACCCTGACCAGCCAGGAATCTGCTCCATGATGTCTGGATGGGGACACATCTCTGAGGGCCCCTGACAGCTTATTTAATCACACAGAGGATAGGTGCACAGATGTGGGTCCCTCAAATTGTAAACAGTGCTGTGTGGTCCTCAGGACACCAAGGTCCACTGGGTGGAGGCACTGTGGCCGCAATCGTGGACCACTGGTTTCCCTGAATTTCATTGCTACCCTTATGCAGATGAATGCCCACCCGTGGGCCAGGACACTGGTACCAGTGGAACTTGCTGCCTGAGGATCTAGGAGGTAGAAGAAGCTGAGTCGGCAGCTGTTCTCCCAACGGAGCCGACAGCATCAATAGCGGGGGCTTCTGGTGCAGCAGACATGCACTTCTGCCCCTGCAGCAGGGACTCACAGAAGTGCCTACCCCCAGGAAGGCAGCACCTATGCACAGAACTAGAAAGGACAAAAGCTCAGGTGCTTGGAAGGTCCCCTGGGGTCCCTTGGGATTCCTGAGATTCTCCTGGCTTGGAAGGCGCAGGAGCCTTGGGAGTGCCAGCCGGGCTCTTGGTGGGAGGCTGAGAAGAGCAGCAGCAGCAACAGAGAGAGAAGAGCCGAGTCCGGACGGCGCGGGTGCAGAGGACGAACATGATGCAGTTGGCACCTCCCTGAAACGTGTTCCCGATACCCTGTCGGGAGAAAAGGAGCTGTGAGCATGGGGCTGGAGCTGGTCTCAGAAACGCACGCGCTGTTCCAATTAAGAGAAACGGCTAGGCCGGGCGCGGTGGCTCACACCTGTAATCCCAGCCCTTTGGGAGGCTGAGGTGGGCGGATCACTTGAGGTCAGGAGTTGAAGATCAGCCTGGCCAACATGGTGAAACCCTGTCTCTACTGAAAATACAAAAATTAGCTGGGCGTGGTGGTGGGCGCCTGTAGTCCCAGCGACACGGAGGCTGAGGCAGGAGAATCGCTTGAACCCAGGAGGCGGAAGTTGCAGTGAGCCGAGATCCCACCACTGCACTCCAACCTGGGTGACAAAGCCAGACTCTGTCCCCGCACCCTCCCAAAAAAAGAGAAATGGCTGAGAAACACACACACACACACACACACACACACATGCATACACACATGCATACATGCACACACATGGGGTAGCTGGGAAGTGCTGTGTACCCCAGAACCTCCCCCCATCCTCCCCGCCATGGCTGATCTGGGATGACCTTGGCAATGGGCCTTCAGCAGGGCTCCAGGTCTTCTTGGCTGGGAAGGACCCAAGATCAGTTAACTCTCCTAGGGCTACTCCTAGGTCACTGGTGAGCACCTCACCACCCCGGACCACACTGATCCCACTCTGCCTTCTCTCTTCAAGGTCCTGTCTCGGGCAGAGAGGAAGGCACAGCACAGTGGGGCCGAGCTCCTCCCTGCAGCTGTGCCTCGGCCGACACTGGGGTGCAGCCACTGTGCTGCGGGAAGGAATCAGGCTGTGCCTCCTCTGGGGGCAGGGACGACAAGGGCCAGGGAGGGCAGACCTACATGCAGAACCACCAGCACCGGCGTCTGCACGGCCGGAGAGCCACAGAGGGTCAGCACGAACCGCACGGTGCTCCAGACCCTGAGGCCGATGAAGATGAGCGGGATGAGCACCAGCTTCTTGTCCGCCGTGGAGGAGTGGCGCGGCAGGCGGTGCTCCTCGGAGAGGATGGGCCGGTACTCAGAGAGTGCCGTGTGCTGTGTGGGGACAGCGAGGGCAGACTTGAGTGGATAGGCACCCTCCCGCCACGTCCACCCAGGCTGCCCAGGTCTTCCCAGGGACTTGAACTAGCTCAGGGAGGTAGGGGAGATGTGTGGTGGAGCCCGGATCCTTCTCCTGAACCCTGACTGCTAGATCCTCTGCCCAGTCCCCACCTCCACATGGAGGTCTCAAAGTCATCTGAAACAGCTCACATCCAAGACAGAAGATGGATCTTGACCCCTGAGGCCAATGCTCCCTTCCTGGTCTCAGCTCATGGAAACAACAGCTTTCTCGTTGCCCAGGCCAAAGCCTTGGGGCTCTGTTTTGACCCCTTTCTTTGTCCCATAGCCCACATCCAATCCCCAGCAAGTCCTGCAGCCCTCTTTTTTTGTTTAAAATAGATGCAGGGTCTCCCTATGTTGCCCAGGCTGATCTCAAACTCTTGAACTCAAGCAACCCTCCTGCCTCGGCCTCTCAAAGTGCTGGGATTACAGGCATCAGCTGCCACCGTGCCGACCTCTAACTTCAAAACAGATCCAGACTCTGGGTACTTCTGCCACCTTCTGCCACTGCCCCCATGTCCAGGCCACGTCACCACGTCTCTGGATGGGCTCCCTCCTCCGCCTCTGCCACCCCCTTCTGCTACCCCCTACAGTCCATTCTCAACACAGAAGCAGCAGGGCTGCTTGAAAACCTGAGTCTGCTCCAGTGAGTCCTCCACTCGGAGCTCTTCAGCGCTCCCCACTCCACATGCTCCTTCCGGTCGCAGCGGGGCCAACCCTTATGGTCACAGCGGGGCCAACCCTGAAGCCACACCGACCTCCTTGTTATGCTGCAGACACGCAGCACCCCTGGCCCAGGGCTCCGCACTGGCTGCTCCCTTGCTCTGGAATGCCCGTCTCTATCTGTCCCCAGGGCTCCCCCCGGCCCTCTTCAAGACTTTGCTCAAGCAGCACCTTCTGGATAAGGCCCGACACCCCTATTTAAACTGCACAGAGGCCGGGTGCAAAGGCTCATGCCTGGAATCCCAGCACTTTGGGAGGCCGAGGCGGGCAGATTGCTTGAAGTCAGGAGTTCGAGACCAGACTGGCCAACATGGTGAAACCCCATCTGTACTAAAAATACAAAAATTAGCTGGTTGTGGTGGCACGTGCCTGTAATCCCAGCTACTTGGGAGGCTGAGGCAGGAGAATCGCTTGAACCTGGGAGATGGAGGTTGCAGTGAGCCGAGATCGCGCCACTGCACTCCAGCCTGGGCAACAGCAAAACTCCAGCTCAAAAATAAATAAGTAAATAAATAAATACATAAATAACTGCACGTGCACTTCCTAGAGAGTCCCATCCTCACGTTCCGCTCTTTATTTCAGTCTGTTTCCCGTAGTTTGTCTCGCCCTCAGTCCCACGATGTTATTCACCCTTGTTCCTTGGGCTTGTTGCTTATCATCCTCCTCCCCTCCAGAATGCAAGCCCCCTCCCTGCACAGGGAGGGCCTGCTGTACCCCCAGCCCACCCACCTCCTCTCCAGAAGGAGAACAAAAACGTGAGCTTGAGCCAGCCTTGGCTTTCCTCCTGGGAATGTCTTTCATGAGAGGAAGGAGGAGATTCCTTCCAGATCAAAGCCGAATTTGTAAAAATAGATGAAACTGCTCATGATGAACATGTGCTTTTTTTTGGCCAGGAGTGGTGGCTCATGCCTGAAATTGCAGCACTTTGGGAGGTCAAGGCAGGAGGATCGCTTGAGCCCAGAAATTTGAGAGTAACCTGGGCAACAGAGTGAGACACTGTCTCTACAAAAAATTTAAAAATTAGCTGGGCGTTGGCCAGGAGCAGTGGCTCATGCCTGTAGTCCCAGCACTTTGGGAGGCTGAGGCGGGCAGATTACTTGAGGCTAGGTGTTCAAAACCAGCCTGGCCAACATGGTGAAACCCCGACTCTACCAAAAATACAAAATTAGGCTAGGCGCGGGCGCAGTGGCTCACGCCTGTAATCCCAGCACTTTGGGAGGCTGAGGCGGGCAGATTACTTGAGGCCAGGTGTTCAAGACCAGCCTGGCTAACATGGTGAAACCCCGACTCTACTAAAAATACAAAATTAGGCTAGGCGCGGGCACAGTGGCTCATGCCTGTAATCCCAGCACTTTGAGAGGCTAAGATGGTCTGGATCACTTGAGGCCAGGAGTTCAAGACCAGGCTGGCCAAAATGGTGAAACCTGTCTACTAAAAATACAAAAAAATTATCGAGGCATGGTGGCGCACACCTGTGGTTCCAGCTACTTGGGAGGCTGAGGCATGAGAATTGCTTGAACCCGGGAGGCAGAGGTTACAGTGAGCTCAGATTTGCCATTACACTCCAACCTGGGCAACAGAGCAAGACTCTGCCTTAAAAACAAAAACAAAATTAGCCAGGTGTGGTGGCACACACCAGTAGTCCCAGCTACTCAGGAGACTGAGGTGGAAGTTGCAGTGAGCCAGAGGTGGAGGTTGCAGTGAGCCAAGATTGAGCCACTGCACTCCAGCCTGGGCAACACAGTGAGACGCTGCCTCAAAAACAAAAAATGCATTTTTGAGCCGGTCCTGTGCCTGGGATGCTGAAGGCCCAGGGGAGGGGAGACACCCAAGGTATTCTGCCAGCACCTGGTGTCTTGTGGAGTCACTGCTGCATCGTGGTATCTCTCAGCCCCCAATCTTCTGCAACTAACCTGCTCAGAGCCGCCCTCCTCCTCCTCCTCCCCGTCCTCCCACCCCCCCTCCCCCTCCCCCTCCCCCCCTCCTCCTCCTGTGGCTTTTAGCAGCAGCCCAGGGAGCTGGCAGTCCTGCTTCACCCCTCCGAAACCAGCAGGGGAGCTACAGGGTGGGGCAGCTGCAGGAACTGCCCACTAGCTTGGCTACTGTCTGCTCCTAGCAGTGCCTGTCCCAGCTCACCGATTCTTGGCTCATTCCTAGCTAGAGGCAACTAGCACATTCTCAGCAACCTGCCCACTTCTATCCCGTTTTTCTGAAACACTTGCTGATTTGGAAAAGAGGACCCATTGTCACCCGTAAGGGTCAGCCTCAGCCCTGTAGGCTTCCTGCCCTGCCAAAGGAAAGGCAGAAAGAAAGACACACAAAGGGCATCTGTAGAGAAGAGTCCTGGGCAGGGCCTGGTGGAGCGCCTGGGATACTTCATCAGGGGTCCCGGAAACTTTCCAGGGCAGTGGAAAAGAAGAGGAGGTGAGGAGGGCATTCATCACCTGGGCAGGAGACCAACTACTAATAAAAGTCTAGAAGAAGACAAAAGATGATTTCATTTTTTCTTTTTTTTGAGACAGGGTCTCACTCTGTCACCCAGGCTGGAATACAGTGAACTCCCAGGCTCAAGTGATCCTCCTGCCTCACTGTCTCAGCCTCTCAAGTAGCTGGGACTATAGACATGCACCAGCACACCAGCTAATTTTTTTTTTTGAGAAGGAGTCTCTCTGTCACCCAGGCTGGAGTGCAGTGGCGCGATCTCAGCTCACTGCAAGCTCCGCCTCCCGGGTTCACACCATTCTCCTACCTCAGCCTCCTGAGTAGCTGGGACTATAGGTGCCCGCCACCACGCTCAGCTAATTTTTTGTATTTTTCATAGAGACAGAGTTTCACCGTGTTGGTCTCGATCTCCTGACCTCGTGATCCGCCCACCTCGGTCTTCCAAAGCGCTGGGATTACAGGCGTGAGCCACCGCGCCCGGCCCTAATTTTTTTTTTTTTTTTTTTTTGAGATGGAGTCTTGCTCTGTGGCCCAGGCTAGAGTACAATGGTGCAATCTCGGCTCACTGCAACCTCTGCCTCCCGGGTTCAAGTGATTCTCCTGCCTCAGCCTCCTCAGTAGCTGGGATTCCAGGCACCTGCCACCACGCCCGGCTAATTTTTGTATTTTTATTAGAGACGGGGTTTCACCACGTTGGCCAGGCTGGTCTTGAACTCCTGACCTCAGGTGATCTACCTGCCTCGGCCTCCCAAAGTGCTGGGATTACAGGTGTGAGCCACCATGCCCAGCCTTAATTTTAATTTTTATTTATTTTTTTTGAGGTGCAGTCTTGCTCTGTCGCCCAGGCTGGAGTGCAGTGGCGTAACCTCGGCTCACCGCAACCTCCATTTCTTGGGTTCAAGTGATTCTCCTGCTTCAGTCTCCCGAGTAGCTGGGACTACAGGCGTGTGTCACCACATCCAGCTAATTTTTGTTATTTTTGGTAGAGACAGGGTTTCACTGTGTTGGCCACACTGGTCTGGAACTCCTGACCTCAAGTGATCCACCCACCTCGGCCCCCCAAACTGTTGGGATTATGGGCATGAGCTACCGCACCCAGTCCAAAAAGATTTCAGACCAATGGGAAGTCCCACAACCATCTCCAGCAAGGACTCCACCTGAGGCAGAAGCGGGGTCTAGGGCGGGTGAGAACTGGTTACATTTCCAAGCAAGAAGAAAAGAGAAAACTAAAGGTCTTGACGTGAGAAGACACAACGGGAGTGGAGGGTGGGGATTAGGTGTCCAGATGGCCACAGCTGCAAGGTGCATCCTGGCTCAGAAATGGCTGCTGGGAGGACAGAATGGCCTACAAGATGGGTACACACCCTCCTACAATTTCAGCCCTGAAAACTCAGAGGGCAAATAGAAACACAGGGACTCACGCCAGCAAGCCTGCAGGATGAGCCCGGAAGTCTAAATTTAGAGCATTTCCTCTGGACCTATCTTACTGCCCCAGCCACTCCTCACATTGAATCTTTGCCTGTAGTTACTTGCACTTCTGCCTCTCTCCAGGAGGGCAGGATCCATGTCCGAGTCCTCAAGATGAACTCCCATGCTATACAGCACTTTGGTGCTAGGAGATGCTCAGTAAAAACATACTGAATGAGGCCAGGCGCGGTGGCTCACGCCTGTAATCCCAGCATTTTGGGAGTCCGAGGCGGGCGGATCACTTGAGGTCAAGAGTTCCAGACCAGCCTGGCCAACATGGTGAAACCCTGCCTCTACTAAAAAAACAAAAATTAGCTGGGCGTGGTGGCACGTGCCTATAATCCCAGCTACTCGGGAGACTGAGGTAGGAGAACCACTTGAACCTGGGAGGCAGAGGTTGCAGTGAGCCGAGATTGTGCCACTGCACTCCAACCTGGGCGACAGAGCAAGACCCTGTCTCAAAAATAAATAAATAAATAAAACTAAAATAACATACAGAATGAGTGACCGAGTGGATTAAAGAATGGGTTAATCTGTGGCCTTTTGCAGGCGTTTGCTTGTGGCCAGGAGGAAGCCCCTAGTTCCACATGTGCAGACTGGGAGGCAGGAACAAGGAGGAACTGGGCCAAGGTGTCAGAGGAAAGCCATTCTTTCCTAGGCTCTCCAGCCAGCCCAGCCCACTCATTTCTGAATTCCGGAAACCCCTGCCATTTAGGATATAATAAATCACTAGGAAAATTTAGGTGAGTTATTTGCATCACTGATTGTGAAATTCCACAGTCCTCCCTTCCCCTGGGGCAGCCCGGCCTTGGGTCCGTCCTCGCCTTTTCGCTAAATTCCTCGAGTTTAAGCAGCCACCACAGGCCGTCCACCAGGGGGCAGGAGAGGGCCGTGACCGACGACACAGCAGCCCTGTCCGCCGCAGCCCTGTGCCCCCACAGGCCCTTAATCGGCTAAGCCTCGTTTCCTTATCTACAAAGGAGTAACAGGACCCGGCTCCTAACGAGGCAGCAGGAACCAATGCACGATCCGTGTAACACAGCGTGTTGCATGGTGTCTGGTGCACAGTAAGTGCCTGGTCCCCTCTGGCCCATCACTGGTTCTGTCCCCAGAGACGCAACCTGTCCCCTCGGGTGGCCAAACTCAATGCCAGGCCTTGCACCTGGGCGCAGCAGCCATATAGAGGGCCCTGAGCTCTGAGGGCAGCGCCTACCGCTCTGTTGATGTGCTTCCGGACCAGGAGGTACAGCAGAGGCAGCAGCACATATGCCAGCATCTCCCACAGCTTCCCCGTCAGCAGCATCCACAGGACATGGTCCTTGGCCTCCAGGTCGATCCAGCACCAGCCCACAGACACGTCCGAGGCATCATAGCCAATCTTCTTCAGGGCGACGGCTGCCACAGTGATGACCAACGGGACCCCCCAGCTGAGGAAGGAGGAGAGAAAGAGGCATCGGGGTCAGGCCATGGCTCCCGGCAATGTCAGCCTTCGCAAAAATGACGGAGGACACCCTTCAGAAAGGGGATGCTCTCCAGAGCCTGGATGGCACAGTGGCCCTGGAAAATAAGAAGGGGTAGGTGTTGCCCTGGGAGCCTGGCTCTACTTTAGAATTCTTCGGGGACTGGCATTAGAATGGAGTGACGTGGGACAGCCAGCTCCCAGCGTGTGCCCAGCTCCTTTTGCATACATGTGTGTACAGAGTTCGAGACCAGGCCGGCCAACATGGTGAAACCCTGTCTCTACCAGAAATACAAAAATTAGCCGGGCGTGGTGGTGCACACCTGTAATCTCAGCTACTTGGGAGGCTGAGGCAGGAGAATCATTTGAACCCAGGAGGTGGAGGTTGCAGTGAGCTGAGATTGTGCCATTGCGTTCCAGCCTGGGTGACAGAGTGAGACTCCATCTCAAAAAAAGAAAAAAGAAAAGAGTTTTGTATACATGTGTGTACAGAGCACAGGCACAGGGCCAGGCAGGTGTGTGAGTGTTTGCTGGTGTCATGACTGTTGTGAGTCATGTCCTGCTGTCCCAGGGTTCAGGCCTGTGGTGCAGACAGTGGTGCTGCGTGAGGCCTGTCTGGTTTCTGTTCCAGGAAGCCTTGGGCACCAGTGTGCGAACACCTGTCCATGCTCGTGCAAATGTGCCACAAACGATCAGCACCCCCTGGTCAGCCCTTGGGTCTAGGAGTGCACACATCGGGGGCTTAGGGTTGCCTGGGCAGGGAATTCCAGGGTTCTGCTTACCTTCGGCAGGCTCTAGGAGGGGGAACGTGAGCTTTGGGCAGTGCGTCCCTTTGGCCTTGAGGACTTCTTACACAATGGCGGGGAATGGAACCTGGCAAGGGTCAACGGGGACCTTTGAAAAATAAAGCTCAGGTAGGGGCCCCTCCAAGGGCAGTGTTGGGCTCAGTTTTCTTTTTTCTTTTTTTGAGACGGAGTCTCGCTCTGTCACCCAGGCTGGAGTGCAGTGGCACAATCTCAGCTCATTGCAACCTCCACCTCCTGGGTTCAAGCGATTCTCCTGCCTCAGCCTCCTAAGTAGCTGAGATTACAGGCGTGCACCACCAAGCCCGGCTAATTTTTATATTTCTACTAGAGACAGGGTTTCACCATGTTGGCCAGCCTGGTCTTGAACTCCTGACCTCAGGTGATCCACCTGCCTCAGCCTCCCAAAGTGCTGGGATTATAGGCCTGAGCCACCATGTCCGGCCCGGGCTCAGTTTTCTAGAGCGCTCTCCCACAGCCAGCCACACAGCCAGGAGCAGGCCCCTTCCCTGTGGTCCTTGAACCAGTCTGTTCCTTACATAGCAATGGAGCACACAAAGGCTATAGTGGCTCCTGAGAGAGGCAGGTAGTGGGGTAGTTAAGAGCTTGGATTTTAGTGTAGTGGGCTTGGATTTTAGTGCAGCGGGCTGGATCCAAGTCCCACTTCTGCCCCTGCTCGGGCAAGTTATTTAGCCTCAACACGTCAGGTTCTCTGCAAAGTGTGGATGACGACAGTGACTACAGGGTGTCATTGCAGGGTCGTTATGAGAATAAACAAATACATGTGTGTACAGAGCACAGGGCCAGGCAGGTGTGTGAGTGTTTGCTGCTGTCGTGAGTCACGTCCTGCTGTCCCAGGGTTCAGGCCTGTGGTGCAGACACTGCTGCTGTGTGGGGCCCGTCTGGTTTCTGTCCTGGGAAGAAGACACAAGTACCCCTGTCCTAGGTCAGGTGCCTGGAGCGCAAAGCCTTAGGTAAACAGGAATGATACTATGACAACTATGAGATCAGAGTTCAACATGAATCTGAGGCCAGAATGAGGCCAGGAGAACTGTGCTTCAAGGGTTTCTCCCAAATGCTGCAGGGCTGGCAGAGCAGGCCGGGCAGGGATGAGGATGGAAGGGAAAAGTCAGTTCCCTGGGACTGGGAAGGCCTCATGCAGGATGCTTCCAGAACAGAGGGGCCCTGGCCAACCATCCCCTCTGCAGCATTCTCCAGTCCCCACTGGCCTCTGTAGGGAAGGGCAGGAGGGCTGATGGCAGAGTCACATCACCCTCAGTGGCCTCGGTGGCAGGAGGCAGCATGTCCTGTTGGAAGTCCCAAAGACACAGGAGCAAAAAGACCACAAAAGGCCAGGCGCGGTGGCTCATGCCTGTAATCCCAACACTTTGGGAGGCCAAGGTGGGCAGAACACTTGGGGTCAGGAGTTTGAGGCCAGCCTGGCCAACATAGTGAAACCCCGTCTCTACTAAAAGTACAAAAATTGGTGGGCGTGGTGGTGCATGCCTGTAATCCCAGCTACTTGGGAGCCTGAGGCAGGAGAATCGCTTGAACCTGGGAGGCAGAGGTTGCGGTGAGCCGAGATCACGCCACTGCACTCCAGCCTGGGTGACAGAGCAAGACCCTGTCTCAAAAAAAAACCAAACACACACACACACACACACACAACACCCATAAAAGAAAGGGTTGTTTTAAAACTCATGACAGGCCAGGCGAGGTGGCTCACGCCCGAATCCCAGGACTTTTGGGACTTTGGGAGGCCGAGACAGGTGGACCACCTGAAGTCACGAGTTCGAGACCAGCCTGGCCAACATGGTGAAACTCCATCTCTACCAAAAATACAAAAATTAGCCAGGTGTGCTAGTGCGTCCCTGTAATCCCAGCTTAGTGGGAGGCTGAGGTGGGAGAATCCCCTGAATCCAGGAGGTGGAGGTTGCAGTGAGCTGAGATTGCGCCACTGAACTCCAGCCTGGATGACGAAGTGAGACTCTGTCTCAAAAAAAAAAAAAAAGTAATCGGCTCTTCAAGTGCCACCACGTCAATCCTCTAGTCATAATGTGCTGTTCCTCGTTACTTTACAGTTGCAGGATTCCGCTAAGGAATTCTGGGAAGGAGGTGAGCACTGTATGTAGGCACAGTCCCCCTGCAGGAGGCTGGTCTGGAGCTGGGGTCACTCAAATAGGGGATTCCCCTCTGAGTTGGGCCTGGGAGGGTCACGGTCGGCACAGCACTCCTTTGGGCTCCCTCTGCATCCCGACGGGCCCTCATGGGAAACCGGGGGACCACACGGAACCGCACTCTGTAACTTTAGGGTTGCAGTACTAAAGCTACAAGGCGGTAGATTTCTTCTGTGATACTGAGTTTGTGCTGGGAAGTAACCAAAGGGAAGGTCAAATAGGCAGAGGGTTTTGAAAGGGTTAAGAATGTGGGTTTAAATTAGCCAGGCGTGGCAGTACACACCTGCAATCCCAGCTACTCAGGAGGCTGAGGCAGGAGAATCATCTGAACCCGAGAGGCAGAGGTTGCAGTGAGCCGAGATTGTGCCACTGCACTTCAGCCTGGGTGACAGAGCGAGACTCCGTCTCAAAAAAAAAAAAAAGAATAAAAGAATATGGGCCTGATCAACAGGGAGGGGTTGTTTGAACACACAGAAGGAGCAGCTGTGTGAGGGCCAGAAGCTGCCAGAGGGTGGTATTTGAGAGAGAAGAGGTAAGAGGTAGAATCAGGGACCAGTGGGAATGGAGAGGGTGGAATGGTCCACTGATCCTGCAAAGCAGGCTGGGCCACACTGACTCACGTACAGGCATGGACAGTGGTGTGTTGGGAACATTTCACAACTGGCTCTCCAGAAAAACACAGACGTATGCATGTGTGCATGTATGCATGTTTACACACACACACATATAAATGTATAAATTTCACCTGCAGGATGTGAAGCGTACAATTTATAAATAATAATAAAGTATACAATAATAATACTCCTTCTTTATTGTCCATTTCATGCAGCCAATTGATTCTCACAGAATGCTTTTGTTGATTTCAGCCAAACCCTGGATTTTGCCAACCTGTGGATGCAATCAGCAAATGAGAGAGCTCCGTGGCATGAAGTTAATTGATGCTTTCATTTCCCTTAACGAGATGAAAATGAAATAAGGAAGACATAGAAAACAAGACATATGTTGGTTGCTCATGTCACTGGTTGGTGACATGAGCAACTTCTTTGCTGAATCAGGTACGAGTTTTCTTCCCCCCACACTGGGAGACTGTTTCCTCAATTTTTTTCTGCTCGATGATCCTGTCTCTTCTCCTTACCTCTTTTTTACATACTGGGTTTTCTGCCTGCCCCAACACAGCTGCCATCTCTTCTTAAGCTCAGAGATAAGTAACACTTAAGTTTAATCTATACCTTTAATGTCTTCTCCATTACTTTCTTAAGTCTAGATCAGGGGTCCAGCAAACTGTGGCTCTCAGGCCAAATCTGGCCCACAGTTTGTTTTTTTTTTTAGATAAAGTTTTATTGCAACACAGGCACACCTAGTCATTTACAGATTGTCTACCGCTGCTTTCAGGCAGAGTTGAGCAGTTACAACTGAGACTGCCTGGTCCACAAAGCTGAAAACACTTACTTTACAGGAAAACTTTGCTGACCTCTGCTCTACACAATCAACAAAGCAATAAATCAAGCCTTGATTTGTAGTCTTTGCCAACTTCCATGTGTAAATACTTCCACCATGGCCAATTTCCAGCCACCAACACATGTGGCTGGGAACAGATGCACATAGCACACCATTATATATATATTTTATATATATATATAAAATATAATTATATATATAATTATATATATAATATTATATATATATATTTTCACCACAGAGATATGATAGACACAACAACCTCAAGCATGTAAAGAGCAAAATAGCTATGACACAATGAGCTTTGAGTATTTATGGCTTTTTTTTTTTTTTTTAATTATTCCTAGCACTTTGAGAGGCCGAGGCGGGCAGATCATGAGGTCAGGAGTTTGAGACCAGCCTAACCAACATGATGAAACCCCGTCTCTACTAAAAATACAAAAAAATTATCTGGGCATAGTGGCACGTGCCTGTAATCCCAGCTACTCAGGAGGCTAAGGCAGGAGAATTGATTGAACCGGGAGGTGGAGGTTGCAGTGAGCCAAGATCGTGCCACTGCACTCCAGCCTGGGTGACAGAGGAAAAAAAAAAAGCATTATTATTTTAGAGACAGGGTCTTGCTCTGTTGCCCAAACTGGAGTGCAGTGGCATAGTCATGGCTCACTGCAGCCTCCATATCTCGGACTCAAGTAATCCTCTCACCTCAACCTCCAGAGTAGGGGGTACTACAGACACATGCTACCATGCCCGGCTTATTTTTTGCTTTTTGTAGAGACAAAGTCTTGCTTTATTGCCCAGGCTGGTCTTGAACTCCTGGCTTCAAGTTATCTTCTCGCCCTGGCCTCTCAAAGTGCTGGGATTACAGACAAGAGCCGCCATGCCCAGTCTATTATTTTTCAAAATGGGATCTCACTATGTTTTCTCAAGTGATCGTCCCGTCTCAGCCTCCCAAGGAGCTAGGACTATAGGCAGGAGCCCCATGCCCAGCTCTGTTTTTAATATAATCTAGTTTTTAATACTGGTCGTATCTAACAATCAACTCACAAAATTCCCTAAAATGGAACAATCGGGTCTCTCAAGCTGGCTCCAGGACACTAGCAGACATAGGATAAAAACGATAAGGAGATGACAGTGCCCCAGGTTCCTGACTACAGGGTAAGGAGAAAGTTGGTGTATCTGGAACTCTCAGAAGGATAAACAGGGCAGTTCTCCAGCCAGGGGGCCACCCTGAGCTGCAGGTAGTCTAAATCTGATAGGTGCTCCACAAACACATGTGTGGCATAAATCCTGCTTTCTAGAAATGCGTATTGCAGTTCTGACATGTAGCCGGGCACGGTGGCTCACACCTGCAATCCCAGCACTTTGGGAGGCTGAGGTGGTTAGATCACCTGAAGTCAGAAGTTTGAGACCAGCCTGGCCAACATGGCGAAACCCCATCTCTACTAAAAATACAAAAAAATTAGTCGGACGTGGTGATGGGCACCTGTAATCCCAGCTACTGGGGAGGCTGAGGCAGGAGAATCACTTGAACCAGGGAGATGGAGGTGGCAGTAAGCCGAGATCGCGCCACCGTACTCCAGCCTGGACAACAGAGTGGGACTCCGTCTCAAAAAAAAGCAAAACAAACAAACAAAAAAACACAAAAAAACAAAAAAACCCCACAGTTCTGACATGTAACACCTAACAGTTTTTCCCCCCTTCATACGGGAAGCCACTACCCCCCAAAAATAAAGCCAGAACAAGTAACACAGGGCTTAATAACTGCACATATGAAAAAGACCAAGGGATTTGGTTGATTACAACCTAGAAATTCATGTGGTTGGAGGGGTCGTCCTGCTGCTCAGATGTGGGTGGCTCAGAACAGCCAATGGCTGGTGCTGTCTGCCTGTGAGTGGACATCTGCAGCTCACATTCTAAACCTGAGACTGACAAGCTGGCGCCAGTGCCAGGTCACCTGAGGAGCATGTAAAGAGACGCTGGGCCTTGAGCTATCCTCAAATGGTTAAAAAGTCTTGAAGAGGAACTGGTGGTGATGAAGTGGTTAGATGCCGGAGGAACGGGCGGGGTCCTGCCCAGTCCTAAATCTGGGGGCTGAATAGGCAGCTTCCACCGAGAGAAGGTGAGTGCCCATGTTCAGGGGCTGCCATGACAGGTGCTGGGTGGGGGTGCAAGGTGGGGATGTGGGTTAGAGCAGGTGACCCATAAGGCCCCTCCTGTCTAAACCTGTGACTCTGAGGCTGGGAGGAGGCCAAGCTGAGGCTGCCTGGACGGAGGAAGCCCGGGACAGCCACCTCGTGTGTAACTCTGATTTGGCAGGGGCACCACAAGCTTCTCCCAGAGGTACCTGGGCCCCAGTTCCAACTTGTATTTGCCTAGAAATGAAAGCCAGACTCCAAGTTGTCTTCCTCCCCACTCAGAGGCCGTTAAGGGTTCAATTGTGTCCCCTACAAATTTCATCTGTTGAAGTCCTAATCCCCAGAACCTCAGAATGTGAGTGTATTTGAGAGATAGGGTCTTTCAAGAGGTGATTAAGTTAAAATGCGGTCATCAGAGTGGAACCTAACCTAACAACCTCTGTGGTCATAACTTAAGAGGAAAGGCTGGGCATGGTGGCTCACACCTGTAATCCCAGCACTCTGGGAGGCCGAAGGATCACTTGAACCCAGGAGAGTTTGAGACCAGCCTGGGCAACAAAGTGAGACCCTGTCTCTACAAAAAAATACATAAATTAGCCAGGCGTGGTGGCACACACCTGAAGTCCCAGCTACCCAGGAGGCTGAGGCGGGAGAACCGCTTGAACCCAGGAGGTTGAGGCTGCAGTGAGCCGTGACTGTGCCACTGCACTCTAGCCTAGGTGAGAGTGAGACCCTGTCTTTTTTTTTTTTTTTTTTTTGAGATGGAATCTCAGTGTGTCTCCCAGGCTGGAGTGCACTGGTGTGATCTTGGCTCATGGCAAACCTCCGCCTCCCAGGTTCAAGCAATTCTCCTGCCTCAGCCTCCCAAATAGCTGGGATCACAGGCATCCACCATTACACCTGGCTAATTTTTGTATTTTTAGTAGAGACGGGGTTTCACCATGTTGGCCAGACTTGTCTTGAACTCCTGACCTCAGGTGATCCGCCCACCTCGGCCTCCCAAAGTGTTGGGATTACAGACGTGAGCCACAATGACCGGCCAAGACTCTGTCTTCAAAAAAACAGACAACAACAAAAACAAGAAGTGATGAGCCCACAGATCTTTACAAAGGGAAGACCAAGTGAAGACCCAGGGAGAAGATGGCCATATACATGCCAAGGAGAGAGGCCTCAGGAAGAACCAGTCCTGCCCTCACCTGGACCTTGCACTTCAGCCTCCAAAACTGTGAGAAAATAAATTTCTGTTGTCTAAGCCCCCAGGCTGTGGTACTTTGTTAGGGCAGCCTGAGGCTTTCTACAGACTAGGCGGGAGAGACATGTGTCCTGGCAGGCGGTACTATCCCAGCTCCTAGGGCCCCCAATCTCAGAGGTCAGGGATGACTTGGAAACTCCCTACCCCCACAATGCCCAGATTGGCAAAGCTGGGCCGGGACCCTCCACCAGCTCATGGAGGAGAAAATGACAAAAAGCCATTCATACTTGTCAGGAGCTTAGCCCTTTTTGGAACTCAACACCTTTTAAGTGTCCTCCAGAGAAAGGAAGTGGAAGTACTGCCGGGGATTAGCCAAGCAGTGAATAAACCATCTGCGAGACCTGAATTCCCCTGCGTGGTGTCGGTCAGATGACCACAGGCAGGCCACTTGTCCCCAGGACAGCAATGCTCTCGGCTTCCCTGCCCTTCAGAGCGGGTCCTTGGGAGTTCCCAGCGCTGCTCAACCGGGGATCTTCTGTTGTGTGGTTCCTGGAACCTGTCCCCACCAGAGTCAGGGTGGGGGCACCTGCAGACAGGGAGACACACCTCCACTTCACACACAAATGGACAGTTACATTGAAAAGCGGCCCACTGGTTTTCAAAGACCCTTAGAATGCCATCCCTGCTGCCAGGAAGGGGTCAGAGGTTAGACTGAAGGGGGCTCAAGGCAGGGTCTGCTCAATCACCTGCTCCCACCCTGGGATTCCTGTACCTTTTCCCCACCCCAAACTTCATCCTTCCTACAGATCTCTGGGGGCTGGCACCTGCCAGGAGGAAAACAAGCAGGTCCCTTCTCTGGGCCAAACACAATGCCTGCTGTAGGTACCATGAGACCTGGGGATGTTAACATAACTCAGAAAACGCTTTGAGAACCAAACTCTTGTGCAACAATATGCCAATTTAAAAACCTCAGGACAGAGCAGGGCTGGGGGAAGCCCAGCTGTAGGGAGTGAGGCCTGGTGAGAGGCTGCCTGGAGGTTTCTTCCCTGGGAACAATGGACACTTATTGTCCAGCTCCAGGGGCAGAAGGGTCAGGACTTGGGAGAAGTTCAGGGAGTCAGCCCCTAGGCCAGGCTACCACGAGGTCACTCTGCAGCTTTAACTGCAGAAGGGGAGAGGAATGTCTAAAGGAACTCGCAGATGCACACTCATGCCCTAGTGCCACCGTCTGTAGCCCTCAGCTCAGGGATGGGCAGCCTGAGTTCTCACACCTCCTGCCAAGTTGCTGGTGCTCAGCGCTCTGCCATGAGCTTCCTGCTGCACACAGGGACACAGCACTGCCACCTTCACCAGTCACCTCAGAAAACTTTTATGGGGAAATAAACGAAACCAGTTCAATGATTGATATTTTCGGTAGTAGTGGCCGACATGGAGTACTATTCATGTGGCCACTGCATCCATCCCTCATTCAGATGCCACTGCCTGGGGAGACGGGCCAGCTCTGCCACTGGCTCGTCCTTGCAGTGCCACGGTGAGCTCGTTTCAAATTAGAGAACTCAGGCCGGGTGCAGTGGCTCACGCCTGTAATCCCAGCACTTTGGGAGGGCGAGGCGGGTGGATCACATGAGGTCAGGAGTTCGAGACCAGCCTGGCCAACATGGTAAAATCCCGTCTTTACTAAAAATACAAAAATTAGCTGGGAGTGGTGGCGCACGCCTGTGATCCCAGCTACTTGGGAGGCTGAGGCAGGAGAATTGCTTGAACCTGGGAGGTAGAGGCTGTACTGAGCAGAGATCACACCACTGCACTCCAGCCTGGGTGACAGAGCCAGACTCTGTCTCAAAAAAACAAAACAAAAAAACCAAAAAAAAAAACAGGCCAGGTGTGGTGGCTCATACCTGTAATTCCAGCACTTAGGAAGGCCGAGGCAGGTGGATCATTTGAGGTCAGGAGTTTGAGACCAGCCTGGCCAACATGGTAAAACACCGTCTCTACTAAAAATACAAAAAAATTAGCCAGACGTGGTGGTGTACGCCTGTATTCCCAGCTACATGGGAGGCTGAGGCAGGATAATGGCTTGAACCCAGGAAGTGGAGGCTGCAGTGAGCCGAGATCGCGCCACTTCACTCCAGCCTGGGTGACAGAGCTAGACGCCATCTCAAAACAAACAAACAAAAAACAAATTAGAGAACTCTGACAACCTTCCAGCTCCAGGCCCAGGTTTCCCCTTTTTGCTACGTTGGGACTTCCCACTGCCCCCAGAGCAGGGATTTTATGGCAAACATGGGGGGTCACAGACTCTTGCTTCCTCTGTAACCCTAGAGGGTGGATGAACGTGTGTGTGAGAGGCACAGGGGCTAGACCCTGCTGGAGTCATACCCACACCTGCCCCCAGCTCAGCGGGGCCAGAAGAAACTCAGAGATGCCCGAGACGAACCGGGTCGGCCAGGACGCTTCCTTCTGACCCCCAAATGAGCTGTCCCGACCCTTTAGCAGCCCCCCATGCTCACAGGCCATACAGCTGATGCCTGGCACCATGGAGGTCCTGGTGGAGGGGGTGGTCACCTCACCCCTGCTGACCCTGGTCTGGCATCACGCTGGCGCCCACCACCGTGCGGGGAGGAAGGGCTGCGCCGCTCTTGGAAAGGCAGGTCCCCTTATGTGGGAGGTGGGGAAATGACCCCCTGCGCAGCAGCTCTGGCCTCCCTCAGGTGGGCATGGTAAACACACAGCCACTCAGGCACACCACATGAAAGTCAAAGACAAGGACGTCTGTGGCAGCCACCTCACCAGCTAAGACAGAGTAGAAAGGGACTTCTTAAACACAGGGACTTCCCCTGAACATTGAGTATCTCACACAACCTTAAAAAAGCAACTGCCACCAAAAAATTCAAAATGCTGTCAGAATCAGTGGACACGAAACGCTTGGGTGAAAGCTGGAGACGTGCTAGGCTTTCGAGCCACCGTTGTCTCTCAGCAAGACACTTCTTAACTACAAAAGGGAAAAGAGTTAACTTGCAGTGCAGGAACTTGGCAGATATCACCTTAGCCCAGTGATGAGAGTTAACATCACCGGTAAGGGAATATGTCCAAGTTGCTGGCCACCAGGTAGAAAGCAATGAGAAAAACATGTTTCTGGGATATCCTGCCAAACATGCACAACCTGAACCCACTTATGAGGAAGCACCAGACAAACCCAAATTGAGAGGCTTTCTATAAAATACCGGGACTGTACTCTTCAAAAATGTCAGTATCATAAAACACCAAGAAAGGTGGGGGAACTGTTTCAGATGGAAGGAGAATAAAGATATATGAAAACTAAGTCAACATACAAGCCAAGATTTTCCTTTGCTATCAGGGACACTGTTAGTCCATGGACAAAAATCTCAATAAAGGCCAGCTGCGGTGGCTCACACCTGTAATCCCAGCACTTTGGGAGGCTGAGGTGGGTGGATCACTTGAGGTCAGGAGTTTGAGATCAGCCTGAGCAACACAGTGAAACCCCATCTCTACTAAAAATACCAAATTAGCCAGGCATGGTGGCGCATGCCTGTCGTCCCAGCTACTTGGAAGGCTGAGGCAGGAGAGTCACTTGAACACAGGAGGTGGAGGTTGCAGTGAGCCGAGAGATCGCACCATTGTACTCCAGCCTGGGCAACAACAGTGAAACTGTCTTGGGTGGGGGAAAAAAAAAAAAAATATATATATATATATAATTTATATATAATTTATATATATAATTTATATATAATTTATATATATATAATTTATATATATAATTTATATATATAATTTATATATATATAAATTATATATATAAATTATATATATTGATTTATATATATTTAAATATATATTTTTAAATATATATATTAAAATATATATATTTAATTTAAATATATATTAAAATATATATTTAATTTAAATATATATAATTAAAATATATATATTTAATTTAAATATATTAAAATATATATATTTAAATTATATATATTTAATTTTAATGTATATTTAATATATATTTAATATTAAATATATATTTTAAATATACATTTAATTTTAAATATATATTTAATATTAAATATATATATTTAAATATATATATTTAATTTTAAATATATATTTAAATACATATTTAATATTAAATATGTATTTAAATATATAATATTAAATATATATTTAATATTATATATATTTAATATTAAATATATATTTAATATTATATATATTTAATATTAAATATATATTTAATATTATATATTTAATATTAAATATATATACATATATTTAATTTTAATTTTTTTGAGATAGGGTCTTGCTCTGTCACCCAGGCTGGAGTACAATGGTACAATCTCAGCTCACTGCAACCTCTGCCTCCTGGGCTCAAGTGATCCTCTTATCTCAGCCTCCTGAGGAGCTGGGACTGCAGCCGCACACCACCACGCTCGGCTAATTTTTAAAATTTTTTGTAGAGACAGGATTTTGCCATGTTGCCCAGGCTGGTCTCAAACTCCTGGGCTCAAGTAATCCATCCACCTCAGCCTCCCAAACTGCTGGGACTACTGGCGTGAGCCACTGTGCCCAACCTAAAAATAAATTATTGTTGAAATTGTATCTCAGTTTTTAAAACCTGTTACAGCCAAAAGACAACATAGACTCCTAAAAGGAGTCTTGGACTGGGTCAGAAGTAGATTCTAACTGTGAGCCTCTCCTTTACTGAAGGGAGACTCCCTGAAACTATTGCTACGGAATAAAAGATGAAATGCTTCTGATTATTGTAAATACAAAATTGCATGCAGGATTGTGTAAAGACAATGCCAGGTTGGACTGCCAGAATGAGCCAACAGCGCGTGATGTGCTTCCCCCTGCAGAGAGCCTATGAATGGACGTGCAGTCAGGGAGGTTTCACATCACCAAGATTCCTATCCCAGAAAAGCAGATGTTCATAGCTCTGGGAATGGAATGCGACCCTTGTGGAGAGCCTATAAACGGACTCATGGGGTGTGCCCGTCCATATGGACAACATAGGGCTATAAATGCCCTCACCTATAAACACCCCACGGCTCTTCTAGGCCTCTTTAGGGTTATGGCATACTCCCTTCTGAGAATTTCTGGTCTAACTGGTTGTCTAGCTTCATCTCCTGTTGCTATGGATTGTTTGTAACCAGCTTTTGCTGCAACTGTTACTGCTGATTAATATCTTGCTAATCATAGGTTATGGAAAGACTGTATTTCTGTTTTAAGGCTCTGTTAGAAATTACTGATGCACACACTATATTGTAAATTCTTATCCCTGTATACTGTACTTCTGCATACAGATGTTATGTTAAAGAATTACTTCATCACCATGTGACCATCTCACCTCATAATCAAATGACCCTAAATCCCTCACTAACCTACCCCCGCCCTCACTAAACTTAATAATAAATGCTGGTATATCCAGTGCATTGTTGGCACTGCGGGACCAGAAGGCGGTGACCCCCCTGGACCCAGCTTTCACTATCTTGTGTGTGTCTATTATTTCTTGACCTGCCGATCTGCCTGGGAACAAAGAGAGAGCCCCATTGCATTGCCGGCTGCTGGCCAGATCCCACAATACCTTACTAGCTATGTAGCCCTGGGCCATCACATCTGCTATGAGGGTAATCACCCCACCCATCCATTCTGTTGGGTTACTTTTTTTTTCTTTTTCTTTTTTTTTTGAGACAGGTCTCACTCTGTCACTCTGGCTGGAATGCAGTGGTGGTCTCGACTCACTGCAGCCTCAACCTCCTGGGCTGAAGTGATCCTCCTGCCTCAGCCTCCCAAAGTGCTGGGATTACAGGTGTGAGCTACCACTCCTGGCCCTGTTGGGTTATTGGTGATTAGTGAGCTAATGAATGGAACAGCACTCTGCAAACAAGGGGCCAGACACAGCTCATGCTGAAATGTGATTTCCTGAGGATGAGGTCTAAACTGCCCTCCTCTCTCTGTAAAGGGGGCCACGCAGGTGCTCTCCTGGGAACTTGTGCACGTGCAGGATTCTCTCTAACCTCCTGCCTTTATGTGGCTGTAATCAGTGTTAGCAATGGTTTCTGTCACTTCGCATTGTATCATATCATTAAAAAAAATGACTTACAGAATTCAAAACCAGGATCAAAGAGCTGCATACCATTTCAGAAGGGGAGGGTAGACTCTTAACTTCCTGTTCCCCCACTGTTGGACCTTGAGGTCACTTCCAAATTCTCACCATAAGTGCCTCACAAACATCTTCGTACATACAGCTTTGTACATATTTTAGATTATCTCATTAGACAAGGCTTGGTAAATAGGATTATTGGATCAAGGGGTATGAACCAAATACTTTCTACAAAGACTATTTCAATTCACACCATCAATAATACTGTAGAAAAATGCCAGTGAAACTGGCATTTATCATGTTTGTATTCTGCCCTTTTTTTTTGATATGGAGACTCGCTCTATCACCCAGGCTGGAGTGCAGTGGCGCGATCGTGGCTCACTGCAACCTCCACTTCCCAGGTTCAAGCGAGTCTCCTGCCTCAGCTTCCTGAGTAGTTGGGACATGCACCACCACGCCCAGCTAATTTTTGTAATTTTAGTAGAGACGCGGTTTTGCCATGTTGGCCAGGCTGGTCTCAAACTCCTGACCTCAAGTGATCCGCCCACCTTGGCCTCCCAAAGTGCTGGGATTTACAGGCATGAGCCACCATGCCCAACTCTGCCTTACTATTTTTTTCCTTCAAATTAAATGAGGAAATGGTACCTTACTGTTATAACTTGTATTGCTTTGCATATTAATGGTATATGACATATATTTTTCAACTGCTGTTACTATTTTGCTTGAGTATGTCCTTTGTCCATTTTTCAGGATATTTGTGGGTTTAAAACAATTCAATTCCTAAACGCACATTAGAATAAGGATGTCAACCTTCTGTGTTGTCATATTTTAAAATACTTTCCAAAACTGAAAGCTTTGAAGAGGACTGAATTCCAGTAGTATGAAATGGTTAAAAAGTGGATAATCATGTAGTCTATGCCTAAAGGTGATATTTCTCACATCAATAGATCCTGCAAACAATAAACTAATATTCCAAAGAAATACATTGGAGAGTCCTTAGTAAGGTCATTGGCAATACAGTCTGGGAAGATCTAGGTTAACAGATGAACCTGTTAGACAGGTTTAACCAATTCCCTTAGACTAGCGAAGTCTGAGTGCTGAGAACTCCGGAGAATAAATTGTCAAACTCCCTCTCTAGCTTGGATACAGATAATTTTATTTTCTTTTAAGATGCAGGCAGGTCACATTCAACAGACAAGATGAATACGTTGCTTGTTTTTTCTTTTCTTTTTCCTTCATTTTTAAAAAAATTTTTTCTTTTTTTTTGAGAGAGGGTGTTGCTCTGTCTGCAGTCATAGCTCACTACAGCCTCGACCTCCCAGGCTCAAGTGATCCTCCCACCTCAGCCTCACAAGTAGCTGGAACTACAGGCATGCGCCACCATGCCCAGCTAATTTTTTAATTTTTAGTAGAGACAAAGCCTCACTGTGTTGGCCAGTTGAACTCCTGGGCTCAAGCGATGCTCCTGCCTCGGCCTCCCAAAGTGCTGGGATTACGGGTACAAGCCACCACACTGGGCCTATTTCTTTATCAAAGAAGCCCCTCCTGAACAACACAGAAAACCCCCCTAGAGGGTCCCTAATGAGAACCGAACAGAAAAACCCCCAACTCAGGTTTGCTGGGCAATCCTTCTTTTCCACAGAAGCTGGACCAGGTTCTGTTACCATTTAAAAAAATACTGTATTCAATATTTTTAAAGACAAGAAGGGAAAGAGAACAGGTTCTTGCAAAGAGAGGTACAGCCTCGACTCCTTCCAAGTACACACGATCTCCCGTGTACTCGGGGCCCACACCCAGCCAGCCATCACGGGACCCAGACAGGGTCAGATGGGATGCTGCCGGGAAGGCAAGGCAGGGCCCTATTCCATCTGCAGCATCTGAGCCTCGGTTTGGATGATGTGTTGCAAAGATTTTTTACTTGTACAGCTGAGAAGCAGGTCACTTAGTTTCTCAAGGACCAGCTGGCCTCAGTGCACAACTGAAGGTCAAGCGACTCTTACAGCCCTGTAGCCTCGCCGTGTGACACCCAGGTGACCTGTCTCTGCCAAAGTGCTGACTGTGCTCGCAGTCCTTGGAAGGCACTTAAGTTTTTAATAGAAAGGACCTATAATTAGGGCAGTATCTGATGCTCTGATCTGGGAGAAGGAGAAAAGGAAAACAGCCCCTAGGATTCCTGCCCTCAGTTCAGCACAGCACAGGACGCCATGAGATTTTCAAAACCTGACATTCCCCAGGGAAGGGCCGACTCTCTTCAGCGAGGCTTACTTGAAAGATGCTTGAATCGCAAAGTAAGGTCTTGGCTTTTCCCCACTCTCAGAGAGACTCCAGGCGGACTCCGAGACTCCCAGACCAGCCCTCGGCTCCTGCCCTCAATCTCAGAATAGCTGAACTCTGGAAAGTCAAGATCATCTAGAACAGAAATACAAGGGGCTGGGGCCTGAGGCTAGAAACGACCAAAGACAGAATAAAAAGGACAGTCCTTTGTAAACTGTACAGCAGAGACACGGCAGCTCGGGAGTGGCGGAGTGCACCAAGCTCACTGTGGCTTGGGGTGGGGTGGTGGCGTGGGACTGGGAGTTGCCGGCTCTCCAGCCCGGGACAGTTACCTAACTCGTCTCCCAGCCTGTTTCCCCATGGGCAGCAGAGACGGCCAGGACACAGTGAAGCAGGTCACAAGGGGCTCAGAGTGTCCTCCCCAGCCCCGTCCAAGGAACCAGGGCCCGGCTCTGGGGGCGAACTCTGTCCCCACTACCCCAAGGGGCTGTGCCCTGGGGCAGGCACAGAGGGGCTCCCTCGGGAGCGAATCTCGGGCAAGGCTGGCCTCCTCCCGCTGGCCCAGGACTGCCTCGGGGGCGCCAGCAGGCACTGCTTGCTGTGGGTAGGGGGTGTCCAACCTAGACGCGGCCTCTGGGAGGGCAAGACCGGGAGGGGTCGGCCTGTGTCAGGGGCTCCTGGAAAAGCAGCGCCACCGCCACCCACCTGACGACATGGAAGGCCCAAAGCAGGCGATCTGTGCGAGGCCCGCGCGCGGCGCGGACGATACTGAGGTACAAGTAGAGCGCAATGGCCACGGTCCAGAAGAAGGAGCTGGTGTTGGCGAAGGTGGACAGCGCGCCCTGCAGCACGCAGTCCCACGACGGGCCCGCGAAGTCCTGCAGCACTCCGTAGAAGTAGGAGGCGGCCGAGAGCAGGTCGGCCAGCGACAGGAAGAGCAGCAGGCGCCGTGCCCGGCTGCGCAGGTCGGGCCACAGGGCGTGCGTGGCCACCAGCAGGCCCGAGCCGAGCGCGGAGAGTACGCACGACAGCAGCACCACGGCGCGCTCCGACGGCACCAGCTCGGTGGGCGGCGGGGACGGCTGCATGGCGTGGGGGACCAGGAGCCGGAGCGCCGCGAGGACAGAAGCCGGGCCGCGCGTGCGGCCACGCCGCCGCCGTCTGGGCACCGAGGCGCCCTAGGCTCGCGTCCAGGCCGCTCCCCCGCCCATCTGGGCCCCGGGCCCTGAACCCCGCCCACGCCCTGAGCCCCGCCCCGGTACCCCGGCCTTTAAGCCCCGCCTACACGCCCCGCCCCGCCGTCCCGGGCCCTGAGCCCCGCCCACGCGCCGCGCCCCGCCCCTCTACCCCTGCCTTTAAGCCCCGCCTACACTCCCAGCCCCGTCCCGCCGTCCCAGGCCCTGAGCCCCGCCCACAAGCCGAGCCCCGCCCACACGTCCCCGGGCCCACATGCCCCTCCCGCCCACACGCCCCCACCCCCCGCCCCGTGCCCCCGCGTTGAAACTGGGACTTAGAGCTCCGCCCACGCGCCCCGATCCCCTGTCCACAGAGCCCAGAGACCTGGTCCTAGAGCCTAACCCACGCGCCCCGCTCCGCCCACGCACCCCGCCACACCCCTGTGTTCCGGGCCCTGACCCTGGCTCAGGTGCCCTTCCTCGTCCCGTTGCCCCGGGCCCTGAGCCCCGCCCCCGCCACGCCCCTGCGGCTTCCAAGCTCCACCCGGTGCCCGAGGCTCCTGAGCTCCGCCCACGCCCTCACACCACGCCCCTAAGCCCCCAGGCCCCTAAGCCCTACCTCAGGGCACCCCCAGGTCCCAGCACCTGTCCCTCCACGCTCCTCCAGGCCCACCCCTGCTCTTGCCAGGTGTCTGGGACATCCAGTCCTGTGAGAGGAAGGGCTGGCATTTTTAGGGCTAATATTACTTTCCCTCTTTTCAGCCAGCTTGTGTGTGTGTTGTGAGTGGAAGGGCGTGAGGATCAGAGGCATTCTTTCCACTAGCAACAGAAACAACTCTCGGGTATGATCCTCATTCCTTCAGCCGTGACCCCGACGTGTTCACAAGTTGGTGGTGACTTGGGGAAGCTGGCGTTTCCACCTTTTCTTAAAATAAGCATGCTATTTTTAAAAAAACATAGCTAACTAGGTGTGATTTTTAAAAAATGAAATGCTAGGCCGGGCATGGCTTTTTCTTGTTTAAAAATTTCAAACTTTGTAATTAAGATGTAATTCACATACCATAAAATTGGCCCTCTTAACCAAACAATTCAGTAGTATGTTCACAAGTTTGTGCAACCATCATTATTATGTAATTCTACAACATTGTCATTACTTCCAAAAAGAAATCCTTATCCCTTAGCTGTTAGCCCTCAGTTCTTCTCCCCTACAGCCCTGGCAACCACTCTTCTACCGTGGATTTGCTTATTCTGTACATTTCCTGTAAATAGAATCATACGCTCTGTGGCCTTTATGTCTGACTTTTTTAACTTAGCACTTTTCCAAGGTTCATCGTAGCATATGCAGTGCTTCATTCCTTTTACTGCCCAGTAATATTCCATTATATGGATATACCACCTTTTTTTTTTTTCTAGAGACGGAGTCTCCCTCTGTCGCCCAGGCTGGAGAGCCGTGGCGCGATCTCGGCTCACTGCAACCTCTGCCTCCCGGCTTCAAGCAGTTCTCCTGCCTCAGCCTCCCGAGTAGCTGGGACTACAGGCACACGCCGCCACGCCCGGCTAATTTCTTTTCTATTTTAGTAGAGATGGGGTTTCACCGTGTTACCCAGGCTGGTCTTGAACTCCTGAGCTCAGGCAATCTGCCTGCCTTGGCCTCCCAAAGTGCTAGGATTACAGGCATGAGCTACCGCACTCGGCAGGATATACCACATTTTACTTAGCTATTATTCATCAGCCGATGGACATTTGCGTTGTTAACACTTTTTAACTATTAAGAATAATACCACTATGAAAATTTGCATACAAGTTTTTTTGTGGGTGTATGTTTTCAATTCTCCTATGTGTATACCTAGGAATGGAGTTGCTGGGCCATACGCAACTTTATATTTCACCTTGTGAGGAGCTGCCAAGGTGTTTTCAAAAGTGACTGTACATATCATTTTACATTTGCACTAGCAATGTATGAAGGTCGCAATTTCTCTATATTCTTCCAAAACTTTTTTTTGAGACAAGGTCTTGTCGCCGAGGCTGGAGTGCAGGTACAACCACAGCTCACTGCAGTCTCAAATTCCTGGGCTCAACAATCCTCCCACCTTGGCCTCCCCAGTAGTTAGGACTTCAGGTGCATGTCACCATGCCCCACTAATTTTTTTTTTTTTTTTTTTTTTTTTTTTTTTGAGACTGAGTCTCGCTCTTGTTGCCCAGGTTGGAGTGCAGTGGCGCGATCTTGGCTCACTGCAACCTCTGCCTCCCGGGTTCAAGCGATTTTCCTGTCTCAGCCTCCTGAGTAGCTGGGATTACAGGTGTATACCACCACAACCTGCTAATTTTTGTATTTTTAGTAGAGACAGGGTTTCACTGTATTGGCCAGGCTGGTCTTGAACTCCTGACCTCAGGTGATCTGCCCGCCTCAACCTCCCAAAGTGCTGGGATTACAGGTGTGAGCCACCTTGCCTGGGCCCCACTAATTTTTTTTTTGGAGATGGGGTCTCACTGTATTGCCCAGGCTGGTCTCAAACTCCTGCCTTGGCCTCCCAAAGTGCTGGGATTACAGGCGTGAGGCCACCTCACCCAGCCTTCCTACATTTTGTATTATCTTTGTGATAATAGCCATCCTAGTGGGTGTGAAGTTGTTCCTCATTGTGGTTTTGATTTGCGCTTCCCTGATGAATAATGCCCTCAAACATCTTTCCATGTGCGTATCGGACATTTGCATATCCTCTTTGGAGAAATGTCTGTTCAACTTTCTTTCTTTCTTTCTCTCTCTCTCTTTCTTTCTTCTGTTTTTTTTTTTTTTTTTTTTTGAGACTGAGTCTCGCACTGTCACCCTGGCTGGAGTGCAATGGCGCGATCTTGGCTCACTGTGACTTCTGCCTCTTGGGTTCAAGCGATTCTCCTGCCTCAGCCTCCCAAGTAGCTGGGATTATAGGCGCCAGCCACCACGCCCAGCTAATTTTTGTGTTTTTAGTAGAGATGGGGTTTCACCATGTTGATCAGGCTGGTCACAAACTCCTGACTTAGAGTGATCCACCCGCCTCGGCCTCTCAAAGTGCTGGGATTACAGGCGTCAGTCACCACACCTGGTCAATTTTCTTTCTTATTTTTAAATTGGTTTGTCTTTTTGTTGTTGAGTTGCAAGAGTTCTTTATATATTCTAGCTATTACACCCTTATCAGCTATATGATTTGCAAATATTTTCTCCCATTTTGTGGTTTGTCTTTTCACTTTCTTGAGAGCATGCTTCAAAGGAAAAAAGTGTTTTTTCAGTATGTCCAATTTGTCCATTTTTTGATTTGGTTGTTGGTGCTTTTGGTGTCACATCTAAGAAACCATCACCTATGCCAAACTCATGAAGGTTTGCATCTATGTTTTGTTTCTTTCCAATACCTCACTGTTACGGTTACTGTAGCTTTGTAGTAAGTTTTGAAATTGGGAAGGGAGTCCTTCAAAATTGTTTTTTCTTTTTTTGGGAGAGTCTTACTATCTTGCCCAGACTGGAGTGCAGTGGTTTGATCTTGGCCCACTGCAACCTCTGCTTCCCAGGTTCAAGCGATTCTCCTGCCTCAGCCTCCCGAGTAGCTGGGACTACAGGCGCCCGCTACCATGCCTGGCTAATTTTTGTATTTTTAGTGGAGGCAGGGTTTCATTCACTATGTTGCCCAGGCTGTTTTCGAACTCCTGATCTCAAGTGATCTGCCCACCTCGACCTCCCAAAGTGCTGGGATTACAGGCATGAACCACCGCACCCCACTCTTCAACATTGTTTTTCTTTTCCAATATTTTGGCTATCTGACGCCCCTTGCAATTCCCTATCAATTTGAGGATCAGTTTTTCCATTTCTGCAAGAGGAATGGAAAAGATTGATAGAGATTGCTTTGATTCTGTAGATAAAAGTGGAGAATAATGCTATATTAATAATATGAGATCTCCTTATCCATGGACCAAGGATGTCTTTCCATTTATTTAGCTCTTCTTTAACTTCCTTTTAGTGATGTTTTGTAGTTTTTGGTGTACATTAGGTTTGATCTTGCATTTGATTCACAGAAAGCAAAGATTATCTTTGTATATCTAACTTTAAAAAAATTGTTTTGGCCGGGCGCAGTGGCCTGTAATCCCAGCTCTTTGGGAGGCTAAGATGGGAGAAACACTTGAGAGGCCAGGAGTTAAGACCAGCCTAGACGACTTAGTGAGACTCCATCTCATACAAAAATAAAATAAAGGCTGGGCATGGTGGCTCACACCTGTAATCCCAGCACTTTGGGAGGCCAAGGCAGGCAGATCACCTGAGGTCAGGAGTTCCAAGACCATCCTGACCAAAATGGTGAAACCCCACCTCAACTAAAAATACAAAATTAGCCAGGCATGGATTTAGGGCATAATCCCAGCTACTTTGGAGGCTGAGGCAGAAGAATCACTTGAACCCGGGAGGCGGAGGTTGCAGTGAGCCGAGATCACACCATTGTGCTCCAGCCTGGGCAATAAGAGTGAAACTCTGTCTCAAAAAAATAAATAAATAAAAATAAAAATAAATTGTTTTATGAAATATGCATATTGAAAAGTGCCTAAAATACAAATGTACAACTTATTAAATAATTGTAAACAGCCATCCAGAGCAAGAAATATTATCAGCATACCACAAACCTCCCCAAACACCCCTTCCCCCTCAGTCATTTCCTTGCTGGTTTTTTTTTTTTTTTTTTTTTTTTTTTTGCGAAGGCTGGTCTTTAACTCCTAGGCTCAAAGGATCCTCTGGCCTCAGCCTCCTAAGTAGCTGGGACTACAGACAGGAGCCACCACTGGAGGCTCTTGCTTTTACCCATCCATGTATGCATCCCTGAACAAAAGAGTGTAGTTTGCCTGTCATTGAGCTTTATGTAAGTGGAATCATACTCTCCGTTCCCTTTTGTGTTTTCTGGTTTTTGTTCAACATTATTTCTGTGAGATTCATCCATCTTCTTACACCTACATGCAATTCATTCATTTTCACTACTGTATAGGATTCCATTGTATAAACAATTCCGTGGTATAAATAATTGTGTATTTATCCATTCTATTGCTTTTGGACGTTTGGGTTGTTTCCAGGTTTTGGCTATTATAAGCAATGCTGGAATAAGCATAGATTCTTTTTTAATCAGAAAAAAAGTTACTACACACAGTTATCAGCACTGTGAGCAAACATATGTGTGGAGTTTGTTCTGCAGAGAGTTAAGAGCGGCTGCTTTCCTTCCAGGTCACTTGTGATCGTTCAAAAGTCCCCTGACCTCCTCCTGAGAGGACCCCAGACCATAAACAGAACCTGGCTGAGAGTTCTGTCAATGAAGCCTCTCAGCTTTTCACTGATGGAAATAGCTGCAAGTTTGGCTTTTGCAATCAGCCTGGGGCTTTGGACTATGGCAAGGCAAGAGTCTGGAATGGATTCTGCCTCCCTAGAGCTCGGTCATTTAATCCTTAGGGTATTTGGGAGAGGGGGGAGGAGATGGGGCACAGGAGAGGTCTTGTAGCAACCTGCTTTGTCAGCAGATCAATTCTGACTATATCTTTCCTGCTTTATTGAGATTGAAGTGCTTTGCCTAAATCTCCAAGTGGGCGGTTGGCTATTTTACAAGGTTTTTTTTTTTTTTTAATTTTTTTCCCCACCTCCCACCTTGCTTACAGACAATTTTGATCAGGAAATCGCTTGGCTTTCTTTGCACTGGAAAACAACATTCAAAGAACTTTCATACTTCCTATACCTAGGGAAAAAATGTGAAAGACATGCAATGATACAGCTTCAGATTGCTTAGATTTAAACGTGAAGCTAATTTTACACTGTCCAGGGTCACGGACATTGTCTAGACGGATCCAGGCATTTATCAGGAGGTGGGGAACTGTGACTCCCACCGCAGCTGCTGAGTGATCTCAAGTAGCCCAGCACGGTCTCCACTAAAGGGAGCTTGGGGTTCCTGACCCTGGGACTCTCAGAGCTCCTGGGGCTCCACTCCTCCTTGGGGGACTCTGGGGAGGTCTGACTGAGAAGAATAAACCTAGAGAAACCCCAGGCTCTGAGCTGTCTCTGATGATCCCTGCCCCATATGGCATGTGATGTCCCATTAGCCACATTTTCAATTTCCGGTCTTTCAGGCCCCCCTCTCCTGCCTCATTCTTTGGGGGAATTGGTAAGAAACCCAGATTCATCTTCTTTGGACCCCGAGTTGTTTCTCTAGTAGCTGTGCCAAGCCAGCTGGCAGTTGTCTGCCGCTCCATGTCCAGCGTCCAAAGGGGCCGTGTCCTGTGTCCTCACACATCATCACAGCCTCGCTTCACCCCAGTTTCCTGGCTGCAGAGCTAGGGCCCAGACCCAGAAAGTCCCCGTCACAGTGGCGAGCAGCCCCCGGAGAAGGCTAGTTTTGGGGTTGCTTTCTCTTCCTCCTTCTCTCACCCCAGGAACTGGCATGAGATTCTCCTCTGACAAGTACAATAGAGGTGACAGTTTGGTGTCTCTCATTTGGAGGAACCTGAAATTATTTTTCTGAGGTCAACTCCAACATAAGTCACAAGCCACAAATGTGGTTTTTAAAACTGGAACAGAAGAGGGACTTTCAGCTTGGGCTGGCCACCTTCCTCATTTCCCTGTTTGAAAGGTGTGTGTGGCACAGGCTCTGCCACTGATCACTGCCCAAATCATGAAGGGAGGGAACTCATGGTGCTCCTTCCTGCCTGGGGACCATGGTGAGTGTATTAGTCAGGGTTCTCTAGAGGGACTGAACTAATAGGATAGATGTAAATATAAAGGGGAGTTTATTTTTTTATTTTTTGAGATGGAGTCTTGCTCTGTTGCCTAGGCTGGAGTGTGGTGGTACAATCTCAGCTCACTGCAACCTCCGCCTTCCAGGTTCAAGCGATTCTCCTGTCTCAGCCTCCCGAGTAGCTGGGACTACAGGCACACACCACCATGCCCTGCTAATTTTTGTATTTTTAGTAGAGACAGGGTTTCTCCATGTTGGACAGGCTGGTCTTGAACTCCTGTCCTCAGATGATCCACCTATCTCACCCTCCCAAAGTGTTGGGATTACAGGCGTGAGCCACCACGCCCAGCCAAGGGGAGTTTATTAAGGAGTTTTTTGTTTTTTTGTTTTTTGTTTTTGAGGCAGAGTCTCACTCTGTCGCCCAGGCTGGAGTGCAGTGATGCGATCTCTGCTCACTGCAGGCTCCGCCTCCTGGGTTCATGCCATTCTCCTGCCTCACCCTCCTGAGTAGCTGGGACTACAGGCACCCACTACCATGCCCAGCCAATTTTTTTTGTATTTTTAGAAGAGACGGGGTTTCACTGTGTTAGCCAGGATGGTCTCGATCTCCTGATCCGCCCGCCTCAGCCTCCCAAAGTGCTGGGATTACAAGCGTGAGCCACCGCACCCGGCCAAGGAGTTTTAACTCACACAATCACAAGGTCCCACAATAGGCCGTCTGCAAGCCGAGGAGCAAGGAAGCCAGTCTGTGTCCCAAAGCTGAAGAACTTGGAGTTCGATGTTCGAGAGCAGGAAGCACCCAGCATGGGAGAAAGATGCAGGCTGGGAGGCTAAGGCAGTCGAATCTCTCCACGTTCTTCTTCTTTTTTTTTTTTTTTTGAGATAGAGTCTCATGCTGTCACCCAGTCTGGAGTGCAGTGACACCACCATGTCCAGCAACTTTTGCATTTTTAGTAGAGACAGGGTTTCACCATTTTGGCCAGGGTGGTCTGGAATTCCTGACCTCAGGTGATCCACCTGCCTCAAAGTGCTGGGATTATATACAGGTGTGAGCCACCGTGCCTGGCCTTCTCCATGTTCTTCTGCTTGCTTTTATTCTGGCCGAGCTGACAGCTGATTAGATGGTGCCCTCTAGATTAAGGGTGAGTCTGCCTCTCCCACGCCGCTAACTCAGATGTTAATCTCCTTTGGCAACACCCTCACCGACACACCCAGGATCCATACTTTCCATCCTTCAATCCAATTAAGTTAACATTCAATATTAACCATCATAGTGAGCAACCATCAACCTCCAGCATCCCCGAGGGGGCCCTGCAACCCCTGGGCATGTTCACGTGACCATTGAGCCACACAGATAAAGAGCAGGGCAAGCCCGGCCAGCACCGTTGCTGGAGTCAGGAGCCTCCTCTTCAAGGGGCCCCATCTGGTGGGTATATTTTCCTCCAGGAGCCCTCGGGTCTCAATGTGATGTGTTTAACCTCTCCCTGATCACCTTGAGCCTTGCCCTCCCCACCCCACACATTGAAGGCTGCTGCCCTCGCTTGCTGTGCACTCGGCCCTCTGACCTGCACGCGCCTTAGAAACAGCCCGGTCCTGGTGGCTGTTTCACTGCAGCAGCTCCCGGTGTGGCCACTGCCCCGCGGTTCCTAGCTGCCCAGGTGAAGAGGAGCCAGGCTAATGAAAGAACAGCTAAGCCACTAAAGGGAAAGGTTATTTTCTTCTCTACCTTTACTCAGAGCCTTGTTTTGCAGGTAAGACTGGCTTATGCTGCTGGTACCGGAAGAGAGGTTTTATGAGTTAGTGGAAGACCCAGGATCTACCCCTGAATTTCTGTCCGGGCCCCATTTGATGGACAGAATTTTCTTTTTTTTTTTTTTTTCTGAGAGGAATTTTGCTCTTGTACCCCAGGCTGGAATGCTGTGGCAGGATCTCAGCTCACTGCAACCTCCACCTCCTAGGGTCAAGCTATCCTCCTGTCTCAGCCTCCTGAATAGTTGGGATTACAGGCACACACCACCATGTCCAGCTAATCTTTGTATTTTTAGTAGAGATGTGGTTTTACCATGTTGGCCAGGCTGGTCTTGAATGCCTGACCTCAAGCCATCCACCCGCCTCGGCCTCCCAAAGTGCTGGGATTACAGGTGTGAGTCACTGCACCTGGCCTTGATGGGCAGAATTCTAAAGCTCCCCCTTCCCCAACCAAGATTCCTGTCTCCTGGTTTTTCAACCAAATGCCAAACTAGGTACTGATGTGGGGGCATTTTTTTTTTTTTTGAGACGGTGTCTAGCTCTGCTGCCCAGGCTGGAGTGCAGTGGTGTGATCTTGGCTTACTGTAACCTCTGCATCTGGGTTCAAGGGAGTCTTCTGCCTCAGCCTCTTGAGTAGCTGGGACTACAGGCGTGCGCCACCACGCCCAGCTAATTTTTGCATTTTTAGTAGAAGAGGAGTTTCACCATGTTGGCCAGGCTGGTCTTGAATTCCTGACTTTCAGTGATCCACCCACCTCGGCCTCCCAAAGTGCTGGGATTACAAGCATGAGCCTCTGCACCTGGCTAGCATTTTGAAGATGTAATTAAAGTCTCATGGCTGGGCGGGCGGATCACTTGAGGATCCTTGAGGTCAGGAGTTTGAGACCAGCCTGGCCAACATGGTGAAACCCAGCCTCTACCAAAAATACAAAAAATTAGCCGAGCGTGGTGGCGCATGCCTATAGTTCCAGCTACTCTGGAGGCTGAGGTGGGCAAATCGCTTTAACCCAGGAGGTGGAAGTTGCAGTGAGCGGAGATCATGCCATTGCACTCTAGCCTGGGCAACGAGAGTGAGACTTCGCCTCAAAAAAAAAAAAAAAAAGTCTCGTTTCAGTGGATCTTAAGATATAAAGAGATATAAAGATTAACAGAATGTGTGGTGGCTCATGCCTGTAATCCCAACACTTTGTGAGGCTGAGGTAGGAGGATCGCTTGAGGCCAGGAGTTCAAGACCAGCCTGGGCAACATAGTGAGACCCTTGTCCCTACAAAAAATTTAAAATTTAGCCAGATATGATGTCACACACCTGTAGTCCCAGCTACTTGGGAGGCTGAGGCAGGAGAATCACTTGAGACCAGGAGGTCGAAGCTGCAGTAAGCCATGATCAGGCTACTGCACTTCAGCCTGGGCAACAGAGTGAGACTCTGTCTCAACAAAACAAAACAAAAAAACAAAGATGACCCAGGTTGGTCTGGTCCAATCAGGTGAAATCTATGAAAGCAGAGTTTGGGGCCAGGTGTGGTGCTCACATCTTCATCCCAGCAACGTGGGAGGCTGAGGAAGACGGCTTGAGGCCAGGAGTTCAAGACCAGTCTGGGCAACATAGCAAGATCCCATCCCTACAAAAATTTAAAAATTAGCCAGGCGTGGTGGTTCACACCTGCAGTCCTAGCCACTCCATCACACCTGTAGTTCTAGCCACTTAGGAGGCTGGAATGGGAGGGTTGCTTGAGCCCAGGAGTTCGAGATTACAGTGAACCATGATCACGCCATTGTACTCCAGCCTCGGCAACAGAGTGAGATCCGTCTCAAAAAAAAAAAAAAAAAAAAGAAAAGAAATTAATTAACTAATTAAAAGCAGGGTTTTATTTGGCTAGTAGCGAAAAAGGAAGTCAGGGAGATTTAGAGCATGAGGGGAATTCTGTAAGCAGAGGGGTTTGGGGCAGTGAGGAGGAGAGATCATGCAGGGCTCAAAGTCAGTGTGAGGACTTCAGCTTGGACACACCAAGGGACACGGGAGTCACTGCAGGGCTGAGCAGAGGTGTGCCGTGGGCTGCCATGATTGAACACCAGTGGGTAGGCCGAACACGGTGGCTCACAACTGTAGTCCCAGCACTTTGGGAGGGAAGGCAGGCAGATCATCTGAGGCCAGGGGTTCGAGACCAGCCTGGCCAACATGGCGAAACCCCGTCTCTACTAAAAATATAAAAAATTAGCCGGGCATGGTGATGGGTGCCTGTAATCACTGTGGGAGGTTACAGTGAGCCGAGATCACACCATTGCACACCAGCCTGGACGACAGAGTGAGACTCCATCTAAAAAAAAAAAAGAAAGAAAAGTGCTGGAATTATAGGCATGAGCCATTGCACCCGGCCCATTTTAACCATTTTAAAGTATACAATTCAGTGGTGTTGATGACA
This sequence comes from Pan troglodytes, assembly GCF_028858775.2. Classification (NCBI taxonomy): domain Eukaryota; kingdom Metazoa; phylum Chordata; class Mammalia; order Primates; family Hominidae; genus Pan; species Pan troglodytes. Next base: position 222,867,251 of record NC_072398.2, on the reverse strand, counting down.
TTTGCAATATTGTGCAACCATATTTCCAAAACATTTCCATCACCTCCAACAGAAATCCCATACCCCTTAAGCAATAACTCCCCATGGCCTTCTCCCCCCAGCCCCTGGTAACCCTGATTCTACTTTCTGTCCCCATGAATTTTCCTATTCTGGATGTTTCACGTGAGTGGAATCCTACAATGTTTGTTCTTTTTGTGTCTGGCTCTCAATATAATGTCTTTGGGGTTCGCCCATGTTATAGCATGTGTCAGAATTTCATGCCTTCTTATGGCCACAAAATATTCCATTGTGTGGATAGACCACCTTTTGTTTATTATTCATCTGTTCCTGGACACCTGGCTGTTTCCACCTCTTGGCTATGGTGAAAAGCGCTGCTATGAATAAGCAGTGACTCTTAATACTGGTTGAGGGGGAAGATAGCAGGAACGAGTGTCTCCCCTCCCCAGAAGCCCTTCAGAATCTTCCAGAGGATGTGAGATTTCTTTTGCTTTGTAAAAGCAGACTGAATGCACGTTGGCTAAACTAGGCTGAAAACTCTTGACTTTAAAGCAAATGGGATTAAAAGGAAACTTTCAATAAGTACTATATATCAGTTACGCACAAAACATTGTTACATATTACATAATGTATTCAATAGGAACATCTTACTTAAATGTTGAGCTAGGCCAGGCACGGTGGCTCTTGCCCGCAATCTGAGTACTTTGGGAAGCCAAGGCAGGAGGATCACATGAGCCCAGGAGTTTGAGATCAGCTTGTGCAACATAGTGAGACCCCCTCTCTACAAATAATTTTAAAAATTAGCCAGGCGCGGTGGCTCACACCTGTAATCCTAGCACTTTGGGAGGCTGAGATGGGCAGATCACTTGAGGTCAGGAGTTCGAGACCAGCCTAGCCAACATGATGAAACCCCCATCGCTACTAAAAATACAAAAATTAGCTAGGCATGGTGGTGGACGCCTGTAATCCCAGCTACTTGGGAGGCTGAGGCAGGAGAATCGCTTAAAGCCAGGAGGTGGAAGTTGCAGTGAGCCAAGATCGCGCCATTGCACTCCTGCTTGGGTGACAAGAGTGAAACTCTATCTCAAAAAAAAAAAAAAAAAAATTAGCCAAGTTTGGTGGCACATGCCTATAGTTCCAGCTACTCGGGAGACTGAGGTGGGAGAATTGCTTGAGCCTGGGCAGTCAAGGCTGCAATGAGCCGTGGTTGTGCCACCGCACTCCAGTCTGGGTGACAGAGTGAGAGCCTATCTCAAAAAAAAAGAAAAAGAAAAAGAAAAAAAAAAAAAGATGAGCTGGTAGAATATGTTCTGTGTATTGTTGGCTTATCATCTGTCCCTGTAGAATGCATGCTTGCTGAGGGCAGATATCTGGTCTATATTGTGCAGTGTCTGCCACACACAGTAGGCCCTCAATCAATCTTTGTGGAACACATAGTGGGAATATGGAGCAGCCAGATGACAGGGAAGTGCAGTGGGCCTTTGGCTGCCTTTCTAAGGCAGGATCTCAGCTGGCGGTCCAGCACCTGCAGGGCGACCAGGCACTTCTTTGTTTTTACCGACTTCTCATAGCAATCGCCCATTTTCTTTATTCATGAATAAAGATGGGCAATAAGTTTCAAGAGGTTGTTTTGTTTTGTTTTGTTTGCTTTGTTTTGAGACAGGGTCTTGCTCTGTTGCCCCAGCTGGAGTGCAATGGTGCGATCATAGCTCACTGCAGCCTCGAACTCCTGGGCTCAGGGGATCCTCCTGCCTCGGCCTCCCAAAGTGCTGGGACCACAGGTGTGAGCCATCATGCCTGGCCTTTGGGAGGTTTTTGTTGTTTGTTCTAGTAGTACGTATGATTCTTTTAACAATAGAAATTGCAGATTTTTCATATGTTAGAGTTGTTGCAAAATATCATGAATTCTCCTCACTACTTTTAAAATTACAGTTATTAGACCAGTTGTTATTGGATATTACTTAATGTGCTAATACTCTCATCAGCACATTACTGCTATCTACTGTGACATACTACTACTGTCATATCTACACGCTATACCAAATTTGGCTTTATCAAATATTTCAATCATTGTATTTCACTATGATTGGTTAGCTTTGTAATCCCATGTAATTTACGCCTTTTTCCTGAGAATCCAGAGAGTTCACTAGACTGACAAAGGGGTTTGTGGTATACCCAAAGTTATGGGCCTGCTCCAAAGGCTTGCCTAGCTTCCCCCTAGTCAACCCCACGACACACATTGTCCTGGCCCCACATTCACACCCAGTCTGCACGTTACGACCAGTTTATACCAGTAGTGCTGCCTTCTCACCACCAGGAGGCACTGCTTCACCCGAGTCACAGGAAGCCCTGGGCAGGTTAGGGCTTCCTCCCTCCCGCCTTCATCCTGACAGGGGCTCGCATCAGAATCCTCCCGGAGCTTTTTTTTCCCCTTACTTCCATCCCTCCTTCCTTTTTTTTTTTTTTTTTTTGAGACAGTCTCACTCTTTCGCTCTGTCGCCCAGCCAGGCTGGGGTGCAGTGGTGCGATAGCTCACTGCAACCTCCACTTCCTGGATTCAAGCGATTCTCCTGCCTCAGCCTCCCGAGTAGCTGGGACTACAGGTGCGTGCCACCACCTGCTAATTTTTGTATTTTTAGTAGAGACAGAGTTTCACCATGTTGGCTGGGCTGGTCTTGAACTTCTGACCTCCAGTGATCCTCCTACCTCAGCCTCCCACAGTGCTGAGATTATAGGCATGAGCCACTGTGCTCAGCCGCTCCTTCCTTTTTCCTTCCTTCCTTCCTCCCTTCCTTCTTTCCTTCCTTCCCTCCCTCCTGTCTTCCATCCTTCCTTCCCTCTCTCCTTCCTTCTTCCCTCCCTCCCTCCTGTCGTCCATCCTTCCTTCCCTTCTCCCTCTCCCTCCTTCCTTCCTTTTTTCCTCCCTTTTAACTTTTTGTTACGAAAAATTTCAAACATACGAAAGTATATGAACCCCCAGAGAGCCATCAGCGACTGCAGTGATCATCTCGGGACCCAAGTCATTTCTGCACCCTGTCTGGGAGCCCTCTAAAGATACAGACGCTTGCCCTGCCCTATATGGGCGCTCAGAGCCTTAAGGTTTACAGAGCTCCTGGGCTGTTTGGGAACCACTGTCACAGCGTGGCCCCTGCCTCCCAGACCCCTGGTGACCGCGCACGGGCTTCCAGCAGCCATTCCCACACACATGAGCGTCTTGCCCATGTCTGCCCCAAGCCCTGGGCTCTCACTCCTGTTCTTTTGCTCAGGCACCACAGGAATTAGGGAACAGCTGACTCCCATTCCCTGCACAGCCTCTTCCTGTGGCTCTGAAAGCCAGGGTGAAGTAACACCCATCAGCCTTGCCCTTGAGCAAGCAACCACAGCCACATTTTGCTGGCATGAGGCTCATGGTGTGGCCTCTTCCTGCGATGGAGGGGCAGGCCCTGGGTTGGCAGCATCTCTGTGTTTCAGACTGAAAGACATTGTCAAGCTATTAAAGCTTGGTTCTGAGTGTCCAGAAGGATCCCTGTTATGAGCTGAATTGTCCCCCCTCCCCATCCATATGCTTTTTAAACATTTTTTATTTTTATTTCTTTTTTCTTTTTTTTTTGAGACGGAGTCTCGTTTTGTCACCCAGGCTGGAGTGCAGTGGTGCAATCTTGGCTCACTGCAACCTCTGCCTCCCAGGTTCAAGCGATTCTCCTGCCTCAGCCTCCCTAGTAGCTAGGATAACAGGTGCCCATCACCACACCCGGCTAATTTTTGTATTTTTAGTAGAGATGGGGTTTCACCATGTTGACCAGGCTGGTCTTGAACTCCTGACCTCAGGTGATCTGCCCACCTCCGCCTCCCAAAGTGCTGGGATTACAGGCGTGAGCCACCGTGCCCGGCCATACTTTAAAAAAATTTTTTGTAGAGATGGAGTCTCACTATGTTGCCCAGGCTGGTCTCGGCCACTCAAGGTGCTGGAATTACAGGTGTGAGCCACCATGCCCAGCCCCCCATTCATATTTTGAGATCTTAGCCTCCATTACCTCAGGATATGACTGTATTTGAAGATAGGGTCTTTAAAAGGTAACTAAGTTAAAATGAGATCGTTAGGGTGCACCCTAAACCAATATGATTGTGTCCTTAAGAGGAAACATGGGCCCGGTGCAGTGGCTCACTCCTGTCATCCCAGCATTTTGGGCGGCCAAGGCAGGCAGATCGCTTGAGCTCAGGAGTTCAAGACCAGCCTGGGCAACATGGTGAAACCTCATCTCTACTAAAAATACAAAAAAATTAGCCAGGCATGGTGGCGCACGCCTATAGCCCCAGATAACTCAGGGTGAAGCGGGGAGTCAATTGAGGCTGGGAGGTTGAGGCTGCAGTGAGTCTAGGTCATGCCACTGCACTCCAGCCTGGGCGACAGAGTGAGACCCTGTCTCAAAAAAAAAAAAAAAAAAAGGAAACATGGACACAGATAAGAACCCAGGGAAGACCAGTGGAGACACAAGGAGAAGATAGCATCTCCAAGCCGAGCAGAGAGGCCTGGGGGCGCCGCGCGCGGTGGCTCACACCTGTAATCCCAGCACTTTGGGAGGCCAAGGCAGGTGGATTACTTAAGGTCAGGAGTTTGAGACCAGCCTGGCCAACATGGTGAAACCTCATCTCTACTAAAAATACAAAAATTAGCCTGGTGTGATGGGCCACACTTGTGTTCCCAGCTACTTGGGAGGCTGAGGCAGGAGAATCACTTGAACCTGGGAGGCGGAGGTTGCAAATGGATACAACTCACTAAACCAGTAAGATCCCTTCCTACATCCTGAGGAACTACCTGTAGGAGTTTCTGATGGGGACCAGAGGCAGCCTGTACATGGGGCCTGGGGCTCTCTATGTGTGTGTGTCCCGGGGCAGCCCTGGGTTTGGTGAGAGGGAGGATTCTGATCTCACTCAGCCCTACTCACTCCGACCCTCTTGGGAAGTGGGTACCAAGCCCTGATCCCACCCGGGCTGGTGCAGGATGGTGGCATCCCCGTGGCCTGCAGCCGAGCCCTGTGGAAGGCCGCTGGGCAGAGACAGCTCCTCCGTTCACAGGACCCTCATCCAAAAACCCTCACATATTTCAACATAGCCGCACCCTGAACGTGGACCCCTTAGGCACCGGGCCCTGTGTGGCCATCCAGGCTGCACACCCATGAAGCCAGCTCTGCTGTTGGGGGACAGCAAAGAGAGGAACAGGCAGGCCGAAAGGTGTCCAGGGCACAGTGATGTCACCAGGAGCCACTGAGTCATCAGGAGGGCCTTTCATCAGTAGGCTGCCTGGTCTGATCTGAGCGAGGTGGAAGCTTCCAAGGCCAGACACGGGGAGACTCTGTGAGGCTCCCACATTGTTGATCGTTTCTTCTCATCTCTCCTCTCCTGACCAGATTGCTCTCTAACCAGATTCATTTCAGGAGTAAGTGACGCCGGCCGAGAAAGACAACCCCCTCAAGGTTACTACTTTAAAGACAGATGGGATCAGCTGTGATTTCAGTCGCAGTTATGAAAATTAGAGCCAGGTGTGGTGGCTCACACCTGTAATCTCAGCACTTTGGGAGGCTGAGGTGGGAGGACTGCTTGAGTCGAGGAGTTAGAGACCAGCCTGGGCAACATAATGAGACCCCTTGTCTTTAGAAAAAATGTAAACATTTGCCAAGTGTGATGGTGTACACCTGTAGTCCCAGCTACTTAGGAGGCTGAGGTGGGAGGCTCGCCTAAGCCCAAGAGGTCAAGGTTGCAGTGAGCCATGATCGCACACTGCACTTCAGCCTGGGCAACAGAGCAAGACCCTGTCTCGGGAAAAAAAAAAAAAAAAAAAGGAAAAGAAAATTAGACTAAGACATGCTTTGTTTTGCAAAGGTGCAGCATCAAGGGGTCCTGGCAGGGAAGAGGTGGCACCAGCCTGCACCACTGCTGCAGAAATACTCGGGAGTACACAAAGCACTTCTCGGCTGGAGTCCAGAGGCCTTCATATTTGGTAGTTTACTCTGATGTTTTCAGTTCCAACAGAGGAAGAGGAAGGGGCTGGTCCACAGTGGCCTCAGGTAATGCTCAGCCTTGGGGGATGATGAACACAATGAGGGGCACTTGGCGTGAAGAGTGAGAGTCCATTTCTCCTTCTCCTCCTCCTCCTCCTCGTCCTCCTCCTCCCCCCGCCCCCTTCCTCCTCCTCCTCTTCCTGCTCCTTCCCCCTACCCTCCCCACACGGGAGGTGTATCAGTTAGTGAGTTTCAGCCCGGCACGGTGGCTCATGCCTGTAATCCCAGCATTTTGGAAGGCTGAGCCAGGCGGTTCACTTGAGGCCAGGAGTTCGAGACAAGCCTGGGCAACATGGTGAAACCCTGTCTCTACTATTAACAAAGCTACAAAAATTAGGCATGGTGGGGTGTGACTGTAATCCCGGCTACTCGGGAGGCTGAGGCAGGAGAATTGCTTGAACCCAGAAGGCGAACATTACAGTGAGTCTAGATCGTGCCACTCTACTCCAGGCTGGGCGACGGAGACTCTGTCTCAAAAAAATATTATTTCTTGAGGTCAGGAATTCAAGATCAGCCTGCCCAACAAGGTGAAACCCGGTCTCTACTAAAAACACAAAAAAATTAGCTGGATGTGGTGGCGCACATCTGCAATCCCAGCTACTTAGGAGGCTGAGGCATGAGAATCGCTTGAATCTGGGAGGCAGAGGTTGCAGTGAGCCGAGATCACGCCACTGCACTCCAGCGAAACTCTATCTGGAACAAACATACATACAGCAAGCTCTCAATGGGGCCAGTGAGCTGTGAGCATGTTTCCTCTGCACGCTAAGCTCTTGATGACTCACATTCCATCAGGAAGTTGGGGTCATCTTGACCAGGGAAGGGCAGGCATCTTGGTGGGGGGCCCCTGGACTGTACCTGGTAGTATATCAGGTGCTGCTAGCAGAGGAATGGAAGCTGGGCAGCAAAAACCCCTGATGCCCACTAGTCCTGAGCATCCCTGGAAGCATCCTGCCAAGTGCAAGGCCCAGGGTAAGTGCTGAATTAATACTTGCATTTTGCCTGGATCCTCACCCCACCCACCAATTTTAACCACGGATCCTGATGAGAGCTAAGTAGAGTACCAAAGGTCATTTCCGTTTTTTTTTTTTAATGTATCACAGCTACTACAATTTGTATTTTGTATGTTTACAAGCACATGCTTGGAAAACAGAAAAGAATTTGGTTTTAAATATTCCAGGAAATTACAATCTAATTGCATCAGTTCCCAACTGTGCCTCAGTTTCTAGCCTGGAAAATGGGGTTGTATTACAATTAACTCTCTCTGACTTGTGATCAGGGTTCCTTTTTTTTTTTTTTTTTTTTTTGGTTTTTTGTTTGTTTTTTGTTTTTGAGACGGAGTTTCGCTCTTGTTGCTCAGGCTGGAGTGCAATGGTGTGATCTCGGGTCACTGCAAACTCCGCCTCCTGGGTTCAAACGATTCTCCTGCCTCAGCCTCCCAAGTAACTGGGATTACAGGCGCCCACCACCACGCCCAGCTAATTTTTGTATTTTTAGTAAGACGGGGTTTCACCATGTTGGCCAGGCTGGTCTCGAACTCCTGACCTCAGGTGATCTGCCCACCTCGGCCTCCCAAAGTGCTGGGATTACAGGCGTGAGCCACTGCGCCCGGACTCTATTTGGTTTTAAAAGCTCTCTAGGGTTCCCTCTGCCCAGACAGCCAAATTAGGGAGTGACATAACCCGCAGCACAGTTGTCAAAGGGGCCCTTAATTATTCACCCATCCCAGAGGCATCGTTTGAAGAAAGTGCCTTCTTTAAGGGCATTGGCTGCCTAGATGTGTTCAAATATAAATGTGTGTGTGTATACTTACATTTTTAATAGACTTTTATTTTGGAATAATTGTAGATTTACAGAAAAGCTGCAAAGAATAGTACAGAGAGTTCCCTCAAATTCTTCGCCCAGTTTCCTCTAACATTTGCATCTTACACAGCCATGGCACATTTGTCAAAACTAAGAAATTAACACTGGTATTACTTTTAACTAAAGGCTTTTTTGGATTTTACCAGTTTTTTCACTCATGCCTTGTTTTGTTCCAAAATCCAACCCAGGATATCACACTGCATTTAATCAAATGTAAATACGTATGCTTTAACTTTTTTATTTTAAAATAATCATAGATTTACAGGAAATTGCAACAACAACAAAAAAAGTACAGAGATTCTGTGTACCCTTCCCCCAGTTTCGTTCAGTGGTAACTCCTTGTATAACTACACAACATCAAAACCATGAAATAGATATTGGCACAATCCATAGACAGTATTAAATATACATGCATATATATATTTTTTTAAGTGAAAAATATTTTTAAACCTCGCTTTGCCTCACAGCCAAGAAGATCAAATACTTTCTCCAAAAACACAGAATTTGTGTCTAACTCCACTCGCTTCCAAACTCAAGTCCAACCATGAAATTATTGATCCCTCTCTCTAACCCTCCGACTACAGGCAAGAATCTGCCCATACATTCCCCAAAGCAGGAGTGCACTCTGCCACAGGCCTAGATGCCGTCAACCTCCTGGACCTTGAACTCCCTAAATTAATGGCCTCTGTGTGAGTATGTGTAAGCAGCCCCTCTCTGTCCCAGTCCATCCTAAAATCACTCCCTTGGAGCCACCACTGCCCCTCTCATCTTCTAGAATTTCTAGAAAGATAAAGAGCTAGTTAAGCATCTAAGTACCTTTCTTCTGCTGTTAGCTCTAAAGACAACTGAATATATCCTAGCTAGGATGTACTCTAAGGAATGCAGAAGTAGGCCGAGTGCAGTGGCTCATTCCTGTAATCCCAGTGCTTTGGGAGGCCGAGGTGGGCGGATCACCTGAGGTCAGGAGTTTGAGTCCAGCCTGGTCAACATGGCAAAGCCCCGTCTCTACTAAAAATACAAAAATTAGCTGGGCATGGTGGTGGGTGCCTGTAATCCCAGCTACTCGGGAGGCTGAGGCAGGAGAATCACTTGAACCCCCAAGGCAGAGGTTGCAGTGAGCCGAGATGGAACCACTACCCATTTCAAAAAAAAAAAAAGAATGCAGAAGTAAATTAAATGACCACAAAGACATTACTTTTTTTTTTTTTTTTTTTTTTTTTGAGACAAGGTCTGGCTCTGTCACCTAGGCTGGAATACAGTGGCGCAATCTCAGCTCACTTCAATCTGTGCCCCCTGGGCTCAAGCCATCCCCTGACCTCAGCCTCCTGAGTAGCTGGGACTACAGTCCTGCCACTATGCCTGGCTAATTTTTGTATTTTTTGTAGAGATGTTGCCCAGGCTGGTCTGAAACTCCTGAGCTCAAGCGATCCATCCACCTGGGCCTCCCCAAGTGCTGGGATTACAGGCATGCCCCACTGTGCCCAACCCAGACATCACTTTTATCTGAAGCAACAACTGTCTGCTCTTTCTGTTTCCTTACTAATTATCCAGGAACTTTTACAGGTGAACTCTGAGGAGGACAATTTTTATTGTTTTTATGTCAGCATCACTAAAAGTAAAGCTGGATAGGAAGAGGTTACTTGAAAATGATTTCACCTGAACTCAAATGAATAAGCTGGCTACTGCATAAAGCAACAGAGGGGTCCCTTTAATTTAAAAGCTCAGGACTCTGAATCAATTGTTGGTTGGGAAAAGGTAGAGACATTCTTTACTTCTGCCTAAAACTGGGGAAAATGGTGTAGACTTCTGCTCTGAAGCGGTCCTCAGTGCTGCTTCGGTCAGAACTCCCGAGAGGCATCTGAGTGCTGGCCTGTCACTGTGGCTGGCATTCCAGGCATTTCATTGGCCCCACTTCAGCCCACGCCTGGCTCCACGGGGCTGGGCAGCTGAGGGGAGTTTGTGGCAGAGTGGGCATGGGGCACGGCCCGTGCAATGTGCGTTACAAAGGGGCTCTCTCTGAAGCAAGTCCTCTGCACTCCAGTCTATTTGAGGAAGAAAAGGACAATTCCCATAGGGAGGGGGTTTGCTGAAGCAACCAGCTGCCTGGTTTCCTCTCCAGCATTGAGAGGGAGGGAGGGCTGGCTTAACTGGGGGACGGCCTTCTCATCTGGACTGTGTCAAGGCCAAGGTTAGGCTCCAAATTCCAGAAAACCTCTCTGCAGGGTCTTCTTTCAGAGTGGTGAGAATGGAAGCAGGCTCCCTTCCCCTCCAGCACTAGGAAGCCCCGCAATTGGTGAGGTGGAAAGAAAGATGGGCCCAGGCAGGGAGGCGGGAGCAGGGGAGGTGCCCAGGGCAGTGGCTGGAAGGGCAACGGGAGAAGCAGCAGAGGCTGGGGGTGGGGGTCACAGCAGGTGCTGTCCCTGGCCTGTGTGAAAGGTACTAGAAGGCCCCATCCTTGGTGCCACATGGACCCCAGAGGCTTGTCTTAGTCCATGGGGTCCGAGGTATAAGACACTGACATTTGGTGTCACCTCTTAGGCTTGGATGAATTTCAGAAAGTGCTAGACTGGAGAACAGTGGAAAAAATCAGTGGAACGAGATCTGGAGCACTCACTGCTCAATGTCAATGTCAGAGAGCACAACGACACCAATGGGAGGAGGGTGAAGACCAGAGGCTGATTGCACGAGCTCTGTTGGAGTGCAGGACCCACTAACGGGTTATCTCAGGGTTCCTGGAGGCCACGGCTGTGCCTTGTGGTCCAAGACCTGGGGAAGCCACCACTGTGTCTTCCCTCTCCATCCTCCGGTGACTTGGGTCCAATTCCTGTTGCCATGGCAATCAGCCCAGCTGGCCTCACAGTTCACTGGCCTCAAAGTTGGCATCTGTAGGTGAAGCCAGTGGGACCCAGAGAACTTAATTCTTCTCAACTGAGCTGGCTTGGAGGAACTTTTCTCATCAGCCACTGGAGCAGAGAACGTCACCAGCGTCTCATTGACGTCAATATCCTGGGCCTGGCTGTAGCTGAAAAGGAAAATTCTCCCCAAGGCAGACACATCTCCCGAAGCCCACACAGGCACTTTCTATGATTGCACTGGAAATCTGTCTCCTGGGGACAGGGAGCGCGTATGCTCACGATCAAGTCACAATGTTGAGCAGTCTCCAGGACTCCACGTTCATCTCTAAGAACAGGAGCCGGTGGTTGGGCGCAGATTCTTGAGCCAGATTGCTTGCGTTCAAAACCTGGTCCCTTTTTATTAATTGCATGCTTAGTTACATTTTCTGTTTGTACTTCTGTTTCCTTCTCTGCAAGACGGGGTTAATCACAGACACTTGTTCATGATGTAATACACTTAGAATACTTAGGACAGGCCTTCCTGCATAGTAAGTGCTCTGCAAACACTGGCTACTATTCTCCCTACGTGCAAACTTCTCCCAGCCAAAAGCCGCCCACACCAAGCCCCTGTGCCTTTTTCCTTCCGCACCCACGAGCAGGCTGCTCCTGGGGCCCTGGAGCTCACTTTCCCAGCCGCCCTCACCACCCACCGTGGCGCAGAAGAGCTTCCGAAGTCCTGGCGTCTCCCACTGGTCTGGGCATCTCTCGCTTCATCTTCCCTCTTGGGCCCCACAACGTGCAGCACTTCTAGGGCAGTATACTTGCTGATTGCTTCCTTACTATTGCTCACAACAACCAGCTAAGACACTGCCAAAGAAACACTCACAGCTGGCCGGTCCATGGCATCCGGAGGGGACTCGGGGGACAGGCCTGTCCTGCCTCTCCCCAGCACCTGTTGATAAGAAGGAAATGTGGGGAGGAAAGAAAGGATGCAGGAGGCCGAGGTGGGAGGATCGCTTCAGGCCAGGAGTTCAAGACCAGCCCAGGCAACTAGCAAGACTCCATCTCTACAAAAAAATTTTAAAAATTAGCCAGGCATGGTGATATGCGTGCCTGTAGTCCTAGCTACTGGAGAGGCCAGGGCAGGAGGATCGCTTGAGCCCAGGAGTTGAGGCTGCAGGGAGCTGTGATTGCGCCAGTCTGGGTGACAGGGTGAGACCCCGTCTCTAAAAATAAAAATTGGATGATGGCTCACACCTGTAATCCCAGCAATTTTAGAGGCCAAGACAGGAGGATCACTTGAGGCGAGAAGTTCAAAACCAGCCTGGTCAACATAGCCAGACCCCCACCTTCAGCAACTGTCTCTACAAAATGAAAATAAAAATAATGAAAGAGAGAGGATGGAGGAGAAGGCTGAGACCAGTAACAGATTCCAAAAGGACTAATTGACAAGGAGAAAAAAAAGTCAGCACTTCCCTGGAAGAGAAAAAATTCGAAAAGGACAGTGGTTGAAAAGTCAGCATGTCTGCGTGAAAGGGAAGCAATGAAGTAGCGCCAACTCCTCCCCCGTCCCGGGCACCGTTTAGGGAGAGGATCAGAGTTCTGCCAGAGAATCAGAACCAGAAGGAGATATAGATTAAGTTTATTTCAAGGAATCGGCTTACGTGATTGTGGGGGCTGGCTAGGCAAGTCTGAAATCCAGAGGGCAGGCCAGCAGGCCGGAAGCTCCCCGGAGGAGCTGACACTGCAGTCCCCAGGCAGGATTTCTTCTTCTTCAGGGAAACCTCGGTTCTGCTCTTGAGGCCTTTCAACCCATTGCATGAGGCCCACCCACCTCGCAGAGGAGAACCTTTGACTTACAGCCAGCGATCGTCAGTGCTGACCACATGTACAACGCACCTCACAGTAGCACCCAGGCAAGCGTTTGGTTGAATCATGGGTATCACAGCCTGGTTAAATTGACAAGGAAATTGCCCATCACAGGCTTTAAGATCTAGTGCTTTAAGATCTAGTGACTTCTTGTTGTTTTGTTGTTGTTTTTATAGAGATGGGGTCTTGCCATGTTGCCCAGGATGGTCTCAAACTCCTGGGCTCAAGTGATCCTTCCACCTCGGCCTCCCAAAATACCGGGGTTATAGGCATGAACCACCATGCCAGGCCAAGATCTAGTGACTTTGGATACGGACCACCATGGAACAGTTCCTCTTCCATGTGGGTGTGGGGGCATGAAGGGCTGTTTTCAGGAGGATCAAAGTCACCTCTACCCCAGCATGGGAATCCCAGAAACTTGAGTTCCAGGTAAGGTAGTGCAGAAAAAAGCAGGCTCATGAGCCAGTGCTGTCTCTCTCTGTGCAAGGGGGAAAGAGCCCCTCTGAGGCCTCCACACACAGTCAGCAGGACACAGGACACAGAGGTCAGCCTGTTGTGGCCACTGTGAAATGTCCCATTGGAGTTGACAGGAGCCTGCTCTGACTCAGTCCTCCTCCTCCAAACAGGTGACCCTGTAATGCTCTGGTTAAAAAGCAAGCCAGCTGGACTGTGTTAACTTTTAGTGTGGGAAAAATGCTCTTAGGCCAGGCGTGGTGGCTCACACCTGTAATCCCAGTACTTTGGGAGGCTGAGGTGGGTGGATCACTTGAGATCAGGAGTTCGAGATCAGCCTGGTCAACATGGTGAAACTCCATCTCTACTAAAAAAAAAAAACAAAAAACAAAAATTAGCTAGGCATGGTGGCATGTGCCTGTAGTTCCAGGTACCTGGGAGGCTGAGGCAGGAGAGTTGCTTGAACCTGGGAGGCAGAGGTTGCAGATCACACCAGTGCACTCCAGCCTGGGTGACAGAGCGAGACTCTGTCTTTTAAAAAAAAAAAAAAAAAAAGCTCCTAATATATCAGATTTTAACCCAAAGGTAAATTCCAGCAGGGTATGCTCATCAGCTAGAGCGGCAGGTCTCGGCTTCACTGTGTAAGCATCGGCTGGGGAGCTTTTGGTAAAATGCAGATTCCCAGGTTCAAACCTAGAAGTTCAGACTTGGCAGCTCTGGGATGATGCCAAAGGTACATCCTGCAGTTGCTGTGTCCCCAGGTCAGCACAGAGACAAGCAAAAACTCAAAGCTTCCTCCCTCCCTCAACTCCCAGCCAAGACTGGACGGGGCAGGGGACCCCAGAATCCTGAAAACAGATAGCCACATGGAAACAGTGACCACAGCACACTTGAACTTTGTGAGCACAGCAGAAGCGTGTGGGATGGGCTGGCCCATCCAGAGATGGGGTGGCCCATCCAGAGATGGGGTGCAAGAGGCGGGAATTTGGCCTCATGGTGGCTCCGGCTTCAGCCCCAGCACTGCCTCCAGAGGGAGGGCAAAGGTCAGTGGGGATGGTGGGAGGGCCGTGTGTTTTCAGGGGTGGGCATGGCAGGGGTCTCAGGCAAACACTAACACAGTGAAGTGCAACTGCCAAGTCTTCCAGCCAGCCCGCTCCTCAGGCTCGGAAACGGTCCCAGAGGAAAAGATGGTTCAGAAGAGAGAGAGAGTAAGATCCCGGGGACATCTGAGCCAAACCACACGCACTTTCCACTGCTCAGCAGCCCCTGTCCCAGACTTCCAAACAGAATTCCATTTTCTGAATCTAGACAGCCACCTGGGTGAAGGCATCTACCCATGAAGGCTGCTGCCCCAGGCACCAGAAGGTCAGGAGGGGGCCCTTCCTCTTCCTCCTGAGTCAGGACCCTGAGATGGAGAAGAAAATCCTCCTAGTCAGAAAGAGGAGGCTCTGACTTTAGGGACAATCTTTCTAGTTAGAGAGAGGAGGTCTGAACTCTGTGGACAATCTTTCCAGTCAGAGAGAGAAGGCCTGGACTTCAGGGACAATTTTTTCTGGTTAGACAGAGGAGGTGGTGGTGGTAGTGCATGCCTGTAGTCCCAGCTATTCAAGAGGCCAGGGTGGGAGGATCACTTGAGCCCAGGAATTGAGGGTGCAGTGAGCCACTGCGCTCTAGCCTGGGTGACAGAGCAAGACCCTGTCTCTAAAAATAAAAATAAAAAATTGGATGGTGGCTCACATGCATAATCCCAACACTTTGGGAGCCCAAGGGGGGAGAATCACTTGGGGACAGTCTTTCCAGTCAGAGAGAGGAGGCCTGGACTCTGAGGACAATCTTTCCAGTCAGAGAGAAGAGGCCTGGACTCTGAGGGCAATCTTTCCAATCAGAGAGAAGAGGCCTGGACTCTGAGGACAGTCTTTCCAGTCAGAGAGAGGAGGCCTGGACTCTGAGGACAGCCTTTTCAGTCAGAGAGAAGAGGCCTGTACTCTGAGGATGATCTTTTCAGTCAGAGAGAGGAGTCCTGGACTCTGAGGACAATCTTTTCAGTCAGAGAGAAGAGGCCTGGACTCTGAAGGCAATCTTTCCAGTCAGATAGAAGAGGCCTGGACTCTGAGGACAGTCTTTCTAGTCAGACAGAGGAGGCCTGGACTCTGAGGACAGTCTTTCCAGTCACAGAGAGGAGGCCTGGACTCTGAGGACAGTCTTTCCAGTCAGAGAGAGGAGGTCTGGACTCTGAGGACAGGCTTTCCAGTCAGAGAGAGGAGGCCTGGACTCTCAGGACAGTCTTTCCAGTCAGAGAGAAGAGGCCTGGACTCTGAGGACAATCTTTTCAGTCAGTGAGAAGAGGCCTGGACTCTGAGGGCAATCTTTCCAGTCAGATAGAAGAGGCCTGGACTCTGAGGACAGTCTTTCTGGTCAGACAGAGGAGGCCTGGACTCTGAGGACAGTCTTTCCAGTCAGAGAGAGGAGGCCTGGACTCTCAGGACAGTCTTTCCAGTCAGAGAGAAGAGGCCTGGACTCTCAGGACAATCTTTTCAGTCAGTGAGAAGAGGCCTGGACTCTGAGGGCAATCTTTCCAGTCAGATAGAAGAGGCCTGGACTCTGAGGACAGTCTTTCTAGTCAGACAGAGGAGGCCTGGACTCTGAGGACAGTCTTTCCAGTCACAGAGAGGAGGCCTGGACTCTGAGGACAGTCTTTCCAGTCAGAGAGAGGAGGTCTGGACTCTGAGGACAGGCTTTCCAGTCAGAGAGAGGAGGCCTGGACTCTCAGGACAGTCTTTCCAGTCAGAGAGAAGAGGCCTGGACTCTGAGGACAATCTTTTCAGTCAGCGAGAAGAGGCCTGGACTCTGAGGGCAATCTTTCCAGTCAGAGGGAGGAGTCCTGGACTCTGAGGACAATCTTTTCAGTCAGAGAGAAGAGGCCTGGACTCTGAGGGCAGTCCTTCCAGTCAGAGAGAAGAGGCCTGGACTCTGAGGACAGTCTTTCCAGTCAGAGAGAGGAGGCCTGGACTCTCAGGACAATCTTTCCAGTCAGCGAGAAGAGGCCTGGACTCTGAGGGCAATCTTTCCAGTCAGAGAGAAGAGGCCTGGACTCTGAGGACAGTCTTTCCAGTCAGAGAGAGGAGGCCTGGACTCTCAGGACAATCTTTCCAGTCAGCGAGAAGAGGCCTGGACTCTGAGGGCAATCTTTCCAGTCAGAGAGAAGAGGCCTGGACTCTGAGGACAGTCTTTCCAGTCAGAGAGAAGAGGCCTGGACTCTGAGGGCAGTCTTTCCAGTCAGAGAGAAGAGGTCTGGACTCTGAGGACAGGCTTTCCAGTCAGACAGAGGAGGCCTGGACTCTCAGGACAGTCTTTCCAGTCAGAGAGAGGAGGCCTGGACTCTGAGGACAATCTTTTCAGTCAGCGAGAAGAGGCCTGGACTCTGAGGGCAATCTTTCTAGTCAGAGGGAGGAGTCCTGGACTCTGAGGACAATCTTTTCAGTCAGAGAGAAGAGGCCTGGACTCTGAGGGCAGTCTTTCCAGTCAGAGAGAAGAGGTCTGGACTCTGAGGACAGTCTTTCCAGTCACAGAGAGGAGGCCTGGACTCTCAGGACAGTCTTTCCAGTCAGCGAGAAGAGGCCTGGACTCTGAGGACAGTCTTTCCAGTCAGACAGAGGAGGCCTGGACTCTCAGGACAATCTTTCCAGTCAGCGAGAAGAGGCCTGGACTCTGAGGGCAATCTTTCCAGTCAGAGAGAAGAGGCCTGGACTCTGAGGACAGTCTTTCCAGTCAGAGGGAGGAGTCCTGGACTCTGAGGACAATCTTTTCAGTCAGAGAGAAGAGGCCTGGACTCTGAGGGCAGTCTTTCCAGTCAGAAAGAAGAGGCCTGGACTCTGAGGACAGTCTTTCCAGTCAGAGAGAAGAGGCCTGGACTCTCAGGGCAGTCTTTCCAGTCGGAGAGAAGAGGCCTGGACTCTGAGGACAATCTTTTCAGTCAGCGAGAAGAGGCCTGGACTCTGAGGGCAATCTTTCCAGTCAGAGGGAGGAGTCCTGGACTCTGAGGACAATCTTTTCAGTCAGAGAGAAGAGGCCTGGACTCTGAGGGCAGTCTTTCCAGTCAGAGAGAAGAGGCCTAGACTCTGAGGACAGTCTTTCCAGTCAGAGAGAAGAGGCCTGGACTCTCAGGGCAGTCTTTCCAGTCGGAGAGAAGAGGCCTGGACTCTGAGGACAATCTTTTCAGTCAGAGAGAAGAGGCCTGGACTCTGAGGGCAATCTTTCCAGTCAGAGGGAGGAGTCCTGGACTCTGAGGACAATCTTTTCAGTCAGAGAGAAGAGGCCTGGACTCTGAGGGCAGTCTTTCCAGTCAGAGAGAAGAGGCCTGGACTCTGAGGACAGTCTTTCCAGTCAGAGGGAGGAGTCCTGGACTCTGAGGACAATCTTTTCAGTCAGAGAGAAGAGGCCTGGACTCTGAGGGCAGTCTTTCCAGTCAGAGAGAAGAGGCCTGGACTCTGAGGACAGTCTTTCCAGTCAGAGAGAGGAGGCCTGGACTCTCAGGACAATCTTTCCAGTCAGAGAGAGGAGGTCTGGACTCTGAGGACAGGCTTTCCAGTCAGAGAGAGGAGGCCTGGACTCTGAGGACAGTCTTTCCAGTCAGAGAGAGGAGGCCTGGACTCTCAGGACAGTCTTTCCAGTCAAAGATTCTAGGCCTGGACTTTGGGGACAGCCTTCTCCGTCAAGAGAGAGGAGGCCAGGATTTTAGGCAATGGGGAATAATTAATCAATACATGAAAATTGATTGTGTTCCACAAAATACAAAATGTACCAAGTCAGCAATCTTTAACCATGTCAGACTTCCCTGGAGTCACAACCTGAGGACAGAGATTTAAATGATGTTCCTTTCTACAGAAAGGCCTTCGCTCTAAGTATCAGGCCCAGCTTCTGCTGCATTAAACATAAGATGTATAAGGCCCCAGGCCTGATGTGTCTTGCTGCCCAGCCAGCCCTGCTGGTCCAGCAAACCAGGAGGAATTCGAGAAAATCAGAAGCCATCTTTAGCAGGAAATAGAACTCCAGAGGGGTTGTGAGCTCCTTCAGCACAAAAGAAAACGTTGATTCTGGCCGGGTGCGGTGGCTCACACCGGTATATCCCACGGCTTTGGGAAGCTGAGGTGGGTGGATCACTTCAGGTCAGGAGTTTGAGACCAACCTGGGCAACATGGTGAAACCCCTGTCTCTACTAAAAACACAAAAACTAGCCGGGCATGGTGGCAGGTGCCTGTAATCCCAACTACTTGGGAGGCTGAGGCAGGAGGATTGTTTGAACCCATAAGGCGGAGGTTACAGTGAGCCGAGATGGTGTCACTGCACTCCAGACTGGGTAACAGAGGAAGACTCTGTCTCAAAAAAAAAAAAAAAAAAAAAAAAAGAAGAAGAAGAAGAAAAGAAAATGCTGATTCTGGTAATGATGTTCTCGGATGGTATGATTCCCAGAAACACAGGCGCTCTCACCATCACTGGGATGTGAAAATTCACTCAGGAAACCTCCTCAGCCCCACAGCACATCTCCCAGAAGCATGACGGTCCCCTCCACATCCAACACACAGCCACCGAGAGCCTCTGACCTGTGGACACCGTGCTGGGTGTTCACCAGTCACGGCGGGGGGACAGACAGGTGTCCTGGGCCTTGGAGAATCTAATGTCCGTGGAGCAGACACAGGCAAGAAATCACAGCTGGGCAAAATGACAATGGGGAGCAGTGCTAGGGAGGAGAGACCCCTAGCTTCTCTTCCAGAGGGGAAGGTAGTCTGGGATGCCGTCCCCGTGGCCTCATCAATGAGATCAGGGAAGGGTAACAGGGAACACGCCGCACCACGGGCATCAGGGTGGGTGAAGTAGGGCTCGGGGAGGGAGGACCAGCAGCCTGGGAGGGGCGTGTGGTGGCTGAAGTTGCCAAGGAGGCTACAGTGTTGAAGCAACCAAGAAGGCGGGGACAAGTGAGGCAGAAGTGGGCGACCTCACAGGCCTCCACGAAGAACCTGCCTTTGTTTTAGGAGCAATGGGAAGACACAGCATGTTTAGAGATGGAGGGATCTCTTGCCAGAACTGTTCTAGAAGCCTGGTGGCGGGGACTGGTAAATATACTGAAAACCAAACCAAACAAAACGAAGCCCCATACCCTTACCCCCCACCACGGGCATGCTTCCACCATGACAGCAAACATCAGGTTGCGGGTGTGTGGGGTCATGACCTCATCCTCTGCTCCCATTTCCCCAACAGCACCTAATGCACAGCGGACACGTGGCAGACCCTTCATACGTGACTATGTCCCAAGGATCTTTATGTGTTGGAGAGGCCTGCTTTGGAGGTCACCTGGACCCAAAAGGCACGGCTTAGCTGGCACCGTCTGCATAAGCAGATGAAACCTCAGACGTCCCTCTGATCCAAACACAATATGACTATATGAAAGCAAAGAGATTGCTTTAATGTCCTCTAACAGGTTAAAGGCCAACACAGCTAAAGTAGGGGCCACAGGTGATGGATTCAGAAAGAAAAGCCATTTTCATGACCGAAATCGGCTAAGGCTGGGCCGGTAGCTTTTCATTTAGAAGTATATCCTGGCCTGGTGTGGTGGCTCACGCATATAATCCCCAACACTTTGAGGGGCTGAGGAGGGAGGACTGCTTGAGGACAGGAGTTCAAGACCTGTCTGGGCAACATTGCAAGGTGCTATCTCTACAAAAAATTAAAAAGTGAGCTGGGCATGGTGGTGCACGCCTGTGAGGCAGGAGGATCACCTGAGCCTGGGAGGCGGAGGCTGCAGTGAGCCGTGATCACACCACTGCACTCCAGCCTGGGTGATAGAGCGAGACCTTGTCTCTAAAAAAATAAATAGGCTGGGCACGGTGGTTCACACCTGTAATCCCTGCACTTTGGGAGGCCGAGGTGGGCAGATCACCTGAGGTCAGGAGTTCAAGACCAGCCTGGCCAACATGGTGAAACCCTGTCTCTACTAAAAAATACAAAAAAAATTAACTGGGTGTAGTGGCACATGCCTGTAATCCCAGCTATTCAGGAGGCTGAGGCGGGAGAATCATTTGAACCCGGGAGGCAGAGGTTGCAGTGAGTCAAGATCACACGATTGTACTCCAGCCTGGGCAACGAGAGCCGAAACTCCATCTCAAAAAAATAAATAAATAAAATAAAATAAATAAAAAATAAAAACATCTCCAGAGACCAAAGCCCTCCTCTCTCCCTCTGCAGGGCAGTTCAATTGTTTCCTCGAATCCCCTCTAAACCACAAGTACTAGTGAAGGGCCCGTCCTGGTGAAGGGAGGACAGTGCTGGGGAGGAACCAGCATCCCAGGCTTTGAGAGGAAGCTGCGGATGTTTAACACCAGCTCAGAGTCCCCTTGAAGGAATTTTTCTGCCACTGTGCCATCTCCTCTTGAAACCCTGGCCTGGGCCAGGTGCGGTGGCTCACGCCTGTAATCCCAGCACTTTGGGGGGCCAAGGTGGGCGGATCACCTGAGGTCAGGAGTTTGAGACCAGCCTGGCCAACATGGTGAAACCCCGTCTCTACTAAAAATACAAAAAATTTGCTGGGAGTGGTGGTGCATGCCTGTAATCCCAGTTACTCAGGAGGCTGAGGCAGGAGAATAGCTTGAACCCGGGAGGCAGAGGTTGCAGTGAGCTGAGATCATGCCACTGCTCTCCAGTCTGGGTGACAAGAGCAAGACTCTGTCTCAAAGAAAAACAATAACAACAAAAAAGAAATTCTGGCCTGGCCTGGAAGAAGCTGGTGGCTAAGAGGGGCTTCAGAGACTCCATCCAGATCTGCAGCTAATTCTGTCCAGGTGGGAGCCATGGCAGAGAGGAGAGTGGCTGTCTTGGGGATGGGGTCAAAAAGATGGATGTGGAAGTTTTGACCCTCAAAAATGACTGACAGGTCCGTGGCTACTGGAACAAGCTTTCACCGGCTGTGGGGGGTGGGGGGCAGGGGACCACCACCCTCGTGTCCCCAGGAGACAGGAGAAAACTGCAGCAGGTTGCTAGTTGCCCTATTGATGATGTGTTAGAATGCTGTCCCTCTGCTGATTCCCGTAGCATCCCTGGGTGAATGGCAGAGAGCCTTGCTGGCTCTTTGGGGCCACCAGCCAAAAGCCTGTTGCCTTTGCCATTTGCAGAGCGAGAGACTCATTCATCTCATACCTCTTAATATTTAAGACTCTGTTTTTCCCTTTTTCTGGTTCTTATGGATGGAACCTTAAGCAGCCAACTCTGGGAGGCAGCAGGTTCATTAAAAAAAAAAAAAAAAAAAGAATAAGAAAAAAGGCTCAAATACCTAAAAACTAGCAGCCCAGCTGCTTACTGGGAAGAGGGGTCTCCCTGGGCAGTGAAAGGTGAAGAGTAGATGCTAGGATTGTCGGAAATTACCACTGCATTGAGAATCTCTTTTTTGTTTTGAGATGGAGTTTCACTCTTGTTGCCCAGGCTGGAGTGCAATGGCACGGTCTCGGCTCACTGCAACCTCTGCTTCCTGGATTCAAGCAATTCTCCTACCTCAGCCTCCCAAGTAGCTGGGATTACAGGCGGCTGCCACCACACTCGGCTAATTTTGTATTTTTAGTAGAGATGGGGTTTCACCCATGTTGGCCAGGCTGGTCTTGAACTCCTGACCTCAGGTGATCTGTCCACCTTGGCCTCCCAAAGTGCTGGGATTACAGGCATGAGCCACTGTGCCTGGTGAGAATTTCTTTAAAAAAAAAAATATATATATACACACACACACACACACACACACACACACACATATATATACACACACACATATATATACACACACATACATATATATATATTTGAGGAGTAAGGGTTATTGTTTTACCCCAAATCAGTTTAA
The DNA here is from genome assembly GCF_028858775.2 of Pan troglodytes. NCBI lineage: Eukaryota > Metazoa > Chordata > Mammalia > Primates > Hominidae > Pan > Pan troglodytes. Next base: position 222,845,301 of record NC_072398.2, on the reverse strand, counting down.
AATCTGAGTAAATTTAAATTTTTGGATGTAGCACATGCTGTTGGTTGCCTGTCCCAAATCCACGCCCCCTCTCCTCCCTGCTCATAGACCCTGATTTGGTTTGGGCAACCCACCCTCCTCCCCTGGCCACATGCCTCATGAAGTCCTCGAGGTCATCCCTTCCTTTGCCACTGATTGGTTTGGGGCTGAGCACAAGACCCAATTCTGGCCAATGAGGTGTGTGAGAAAGTCAGCATGGGCTTTGGGAAAGGCTTCCTCACTCATGAGGAGACCCCGGGAAGAGCCCAATGGGAGAGGAACTGGCAGGTGATGAAGCCAGTGGGGTGAGGGCAGCAGAGCAGAGATATGGAGGGAACCAAAGTCCTTGACATTACTGAGCGCCTGGATGTCACCTGTCCTGAAGCTGCCCTACCTCTGGACTACTTGGTTTATTACTTTTTTTATTTTTGAGACAGTGCGTTGCTCTTTTGCCTAGGTTGGAGTGCAGTGGCACAATCCCAGCTCACTGCAGCCTCCACCTCCTGGGGTCAAGCGATTCTCCCACCTCAGCCTCCTGAGTAGCTGGGACCACAGGTGCATGCCACCACACCTGGCTAGTTTTTTTGTTTTGGTTTGGTTTGGTTTGTTTGTAGAGATACCCCACATCTGCCTGTTTGCCCAGGCTGGTCTCGAACTCCTGGGCTCAAGGGATCCTCCTGCTTCAGCCTCCCAAAGTGTTAGGATTATGGGCGTGATCCACTGCACCTAGCCTTAAAAAATGTTTACTGTTCTGATTAAGTCATTTTAAGTAAGGTTTTCTCTTACTTGCAGCTGTAGGAATCCTAACTGGTATATTCCATAGTCTAAGCAACTGTGTCATCATCAATTACCTTGGAATTTTTTTTGTAAAAAAGCAAATCACTTAACAAACAGCATCTCTGTCACAAAGGGTTCGGTAACAGCAAAAACTGCTCCCCTGTCCTGTCCCTGCAAAGAATGCCATGCAACGGGGGTTTCAGACAAGCATTGTATCTGCTCTTACCCCTCCCCTTCCCAGTAAAATGTTTGGGTGATGTTCCATGGTAGGGAAACAGATAGAAGAAGGCACAGCCTGGTTCAAGGAAGAGGGCAAATGCGTTTTCAACGATGCCAAACTGGGCAAAACTAGTCCTAGTTTCAGGTGGGGTGTCCTGGGCTTGTTCTTCACTGAAACAGACCTGGGCTCCTTTTCTTCCTGTCCTCAGGCCAGAAATGCCCCATCAATTTGTCTAAGGGAACCATCACTGGCCAAGATACAGAGGGGGCAAGAACGCAGGAGACCGAGTCTTCTTACCAGGAGAGGTGATTTCAAAACTCCAAACAATCTCCAAGTAAAATCCAGCCCCAGTAAGAGCCTGTAGCATAAATTTGAATTTTGGAGGGAGTCCAGCCCTCCACGTGTTTCTCTGATAGGAACTGGGAGAGCTTCCCCCATACAGCCAAGTCCTGTCGCGGAGCAGTCCCCCGACCACCCTGTCTCTGCCCCAACCCCTCCTTATGGAGGCAAACAGGCCACCAAACTACAGCCTCCCACGGTGTTCCATCAGCAGTCACAGGAAAACCCTCATGGCTTCCGGGCTTTGCCTCCCCAATTTGCCAGCCAGCACCCAGGTTCCATAAGAAATCTGCTTTCAGAATCAAAGACCTGAAAATTAGAAATGCTTTTCTAATGCCGAGGCCAAATTTCCTCCACACAAAACACCACAAATCCCTCTCCAAACAAATTCGCGATTGCCCCCCAATCTCAATGGCCTTTTTCTTGGGTTGTAAATGTTCCCTAAAGTTGTCAGTGAATTAAACCAGAAAAAAAAAAAGAAAGAAAAGGGTGGGTTACCTGCTCTGTGGGCCAAAGAAGGACCTTGGATTGATTGGATGTCAGCTCTGGTCCTGCAGCTTCCCCAGCCTGGCTCCACCTGTCTGACCTGTTGGGCTCGCTGCCGCCTCTGGGCCTGGCACAGCCGCAGGGAGCGGGGCTCGCTGCCAGCACCCAGGCCCCTCCATAGGTGTGCATTCACCTGCCAAGAGGTGCAGGCGCACAAGTGCCCTCCCCTCTCTGCTCCCACCATGTGACCTGCCCCCCAGCCGGACAGGCACTGGAGCATCTCCCTCGGTGTCACCGGAATTTCAAACCTGAAGCTGGCAGAGAGAAAGAAGAAAGGGAAGAAGAAGAGGGGAGGGGGACAGAGGAAAAATCCTGGCCCCCACAACTAACCAACAGTCCTTCCGTGATGTCGTGGAGGTCAGGCCAGGTGGGGCCAGCAGCCCCGTCACGGTGATCGTCAGGGTCAAATTCCAGGGCTGCTCTTTCCCCCTGGGTGGCTATTTTGGGAAAGCGGCTTTCCTCCAGCAGTGGACAGACTAGCTACTATGGACGCTGGAATCCAGAAGACTCAGAGCTCTGCCAGGGCCCAGCACAGGTAAAGGCACGGAGGACAGCCCTGGGAGCAAAGAGACAGTTTGCCCCCAGGTGCCCCTGAACTCCGCTCTGAGCACACACAATCCCACGGGTCCCTCCTGTCCCTACCCTTCAATAAGGATCACCCAGCACTTGGGGTCCTATCTGGCTTGGAAGAGGACGTGGGGCTTGAGGTATTACCCAAGGTGTTGAGGGGGTACAGCTGGAGGGGCAGGTGGCATCAGGTCTAGCGGCAAGGCCACTATTTTCCTGCCATCCAGGACTGAGAGCCCTTAGCAGCCAGATTTGGCTTCTCTTCCCTTTCACTCCCTGGCCCCTGATGCCCGTCAAGCTCAGGTCGATACTGAACAACTGAGTACACAGCACAGCCTGGGTGTGAGGTCACAGACTCTGTGCCTGGGATTGGGGCGGGTCAGGCATCTGACTCTGAGTTTCAACCACTGCTCAAGTTCAATCATGTGCTTCTAAGCTGCCAATCAAGCCAAACCTCCGGGAGTCACTGAAGAATAGAAACAGCAAGGCCAAGAGGAGGGTTGTGGCGCCCTGTGGTCCGGATAACTTGGGTTTTGAATGCAGGGTGGAGGTTAAGATATAAAGCCCTGCCTAGGAAACCAGAACACATCCTCCTAAGGAGGCAACAAAGCAGGGCAAGGCCCAGGAGAGGACCTGTGATGGAATTCAGACAGAGCCCAACCTCCCAGGGTACAGCCTTGTTCACGGGGCGCAGGAGGAGAAGGCTAACTGCTGCTGAGTGTGGCCAGGCAGGTCTTCAGCTACTGACGTCAGGCCTGTGTCCACCCCTCAGAGCAGCACTGAGCTTGAAAGTGAAGCCCTGGCCGGGCGCGGTCGCTCATGCCTGTAATCCCAGCACTTTGGGAGGCCGAGGAGGGCAGATCACCTGAGGTGAGGAGTTCAAGACTGGCCTGACCAACATGGAGAAACCCCGTCTCTACTTAAAAAAAAAAAAAGTGAGGCTCTCTCTCAAAGCCAGCACTTGCTCTGCTGCCCCAAGAGGGTCCTGCAAACACACGGGCCTTGTCCAGGGGGCCTGATGTGCAGGAGAGGGGCAGGGCCCAGGGGAGTGACCCCGAAGGGCTCCATCCTCGGACCTGACTCCTCCTTGCTCATAAACAACCAGGCCTTTGCCTTCCTCCCACACCAGTCCCCGGGTCAAAGGCCTTAAGAAAATCCCCGGTGCACTAGCCAACTCAGACCGCCCTGGCCCTTAGATCATCCGCTAGTCACTGGGCTGAGACCCAAAGGAGAGGGAAATATTTGGCGATTTCAGGGAACTGAACAGCAAAGGTGTTCACAATCAGACCACCAGCAGGAGTGCAGCACGCCCCTTAAACACTTTAAGGAAGTATTTACCAAGGCTGCTAAAAAAGAAGTTGAGGATTTCTGCCTCTGATTTAGTAGAAAATAATCTTTGAAATTTACATACAAAGTCCCATGATAAGTCATTTGGGATCCCCCAGAGGAGGAAGGCTGCTTGTGGTTAGACTGGGTGAGTCAACGAAACAAACAAATGGGCCCGATGAGGTCAGCTTTTTGGAAAAGGAACAAAGAAAACTGCACCCAAGTGAGAGGCAGCTTACAATGGTGAAGCAGTGGTCACAGAAAATCCATTTCCAAAGCCTCTAATCCAGCAGTTTGGGGGATGATTTTGTCACCCAGGGGACATTTGGCAATATCTAAAGACATTTTTGGGGCCGGGTGTGGTGGCTCATGCCTGTAATCCCAGCACTTTGGGAGGCCGAGGCGGGCAGATCACTTCAGGTCAGGAGTTCGAGACCAGCCTGGCCAACATGACAAGACCCTATCTCCACTAAAAATGCAAAACTTAACTGGGCATGGTGGCACACACCTGTAATCCCAACTACTTGGGAGGCCGAAGCAGGAGAATCACTTGAGACTGGGAGGTGGAGGTTGCAGTGAGCCAAGATCGCATCACTGCACTCCAGCCTGGGTGACAGAGCAAGACTCTGTCTCAAAGAAAAAGAAGAAAACAACCCAGACGTTTTTGATTATCACAATTGAAGGGTAGGGAGGGCTCCTGGCTTCTAGTGGGTAGAAGCCAGGAATGCCACTAAACATCCTACAGTGCACAGGGCAGCCCCCACCACAAAAAATCATCTGGCTCCAAATGTCTGTAGCACTGCCAGTGAAAAACTGTTCTCATCCACTGAGGACTCTCTCTCTCTTCCTTGCAAGTCCTGGGCAAATGGTTGTTTTTAGCAGCCCAGAGGGCCATGGTGGTGACAGCTCCTCCCTGGGTGATGCCAGGCTTCATGGGGTCAGCATCTTTGGAGGGTCCTCTGGGCATAGACCCCAGCTCGGGCAAGCCACTCGGCTGCCCCTGCATGGGTGACCCTGCCTGACTGCCCCTGGCTGCAACAGCCCCTTGCCGAGGCTTCTAGACCCTCAGAACCTCCCCTCTGCTGCTCTGGCTCTCAAGGTCCCACAGTAAAGCCACAGGAATGAGAAGGAGCGATGACAGTTCTCATCATCCCGTCATCGTCACAGCAGACGGGTAGGTGCTTTACAGGTGACAATGAGCTTTCACATTCATTGTCTCACCTGAATACATAAAAGCCTCACCCACTGTTAAAACAATCTGAGTTCTTGACCTGCCAGACCAGTGGAACATGCAGAGGCCACCTGTCCCCGATGAGGGCCTGGGGGAGAGGGAGCCGTGCATTCATCTGGGGAGCCCCCAGAGTCCAGAGCTGGGCAGAGGTGACAGCAGCCTGTCTAGGGGACCTGGGGGAAGCCAGGGTTCTGGCTGCTCCACGGCAGGCCCTGAGGTGGAGGGTCTAGACCCTGGCCAGGCACCAGTCCTGCTGAAATGAGGCTCCGGAAACAGACGCACATCACACTCCCTGGAGTATTTTCTGGGCGGCCACAGAGTTCAGCAAATAGTCAACAGAAAGCATCTACAAGAAGTGGGTGAACCAGAAGGACACATGCCCAAGGCTGATATGGGACGTGTTTGGGGACTTGGGGAAGAAGCAGGACAGAAATAGGCCTAGCTCATTAACTGCATCTACATATGAATTGCTTGACTTTTTTTTTTTTTTTTTTTTCAGAGACAGGGTCTGGCTTTGTCACCCGCTGAGCTGCAGCACAGTGGCATGATCATAGCTCACCAAAGCCTCGACCTCCCCGGCTCCAGCCATCCATCTTACCCCTCAGCTTCTCTAGTAGCTGGGACCACAGGTGTGCACCACCATACCACGCCTAGCTAATCTTTTTTTTTTTTTTTTTTTTTTTGAGACGGAGTCTCACCCTGTCCTTCAGGCTGGAGTGCCGTGGTGTGATCTCGGCTCACTGCAACCTCTGCCTCCCGGATTCAAGCAATTCTCCTGCCTCAGCCTCCCAAGTAGCTGGGATTACAGGTGTGTGCCACCACACCTGGCTAATTTTTTGTATTTTTAGTACAGACCGGGTTTCACTATGTTGACCAGGCTAGTCTCAAACTCCTAACCTCAGGTGATCTGCCCATCTCAGCCTCCCAAAGTGCTGGGATTACAGGTGTGCGCCACCACACCTGGCTAATTTTTTGTATTTTTAGTAGAGACGGGGTTTCACTATGTTGACCAGGCTAGTCTTGAACTCCTAACCTCAGGTGATCTGCCCATCTCGGCCTCCCAAAGTGCTGGGATTACAGACGTCAGCCACTGCACCTGGCAACCCGGCTAATGTTTAAAACAATTCTTTTAGAGACAGGGTCTTACTATGTTGTTCAAGCTGGTCTCAAACCTCTGGGCTGAAGTGTTTCTCCAGCCTCAGCCTCCCGAAGTGCTGGGATTACAAGCATGAGCCACCGCGTCTGGCCTGTTTGAGTTTTTATGAGTATTATTACTTATTTTATAAATCTAAAAGAACATTAGGAAAAAATAAGAATAAGGGCAGAATATCTCGTATCCACACCCCCTTTCTTGGGAAACAGAGCCTTGCCTGCTTGGGAAACTCCTGAACTGCAGTCTGGGTTGCAACTCCATGCGTCATTCATCCTGGTCACCAGACCCTGGAAAACCGACGCCAAGTGAGACTCTGAATAAGTCAAAGGACAGAGACCACAGGAGACAGCTCCCAGCGCTAAGCAAATGCCTGTCTCCAACAAACCTCAGGAAATGAGAGAAACAAGTCCACGCTCCAGCTGGGAGCCCCTGCAGCAGGGAGGCTGCCCATCTGACACCCCTAGACCTCCTGCCTGCACTCCCCCTGAGTAGGTGGCCCCTGCCACTGCCGTTCCCCTCAGACCAAGGCCTTTCCTCAGGAGAGAGGGTGGATGTGGGGAAACACCAGCTCTTCAATGTACCCTGGGAAGGCGGATCCTGGAAGGCCCTTTTGAAGTTTGAGCAAAGAATGGGAGGATGCGACCCACCAGGCAGGCAGGAGCCGCTGACTCCAATGCGAAAATAGAAACTGCTTCCCTGTAGCTTGGATGCCATTGCAGCTGGCACACAGAGGCTGTTAGGATCAAGACGAGGTTCTGGATCCAGTGCCTGCCTCTGAGGCTGCTCACAAGGAGGAAAGTCACTGCAAAAATGCTTGGCCCAGGCCGGGCATGGTGGCTCATGCCTGTCATCCCAGCACTTTGGGAGGCCGAGGCAGGCGGGATCACCTGAGGTCAGCAGTTCAAGATCAGCCTGGCCAACATGGTGAAACTCGTGTCTCCAAAAATACAAAAATTAGCCAGGCGTGGTGGCACACACCTGTAATCTCAGCTACTCGGTAGGCTGAGGCAGGAGAATCGCATGAACCCCAGAGGTGGAAGTTGCAGTGAGCTGAGATGGCACCACTGCACTCCAGCCTGGGTGACAGAGCGAGACTGTCTCAAAAAAAAAAAAAAAAAGAAAAAGAAAAAAGAAAGAAAGGCCAGGCGCAGTGGCTCACCCTGTAATCCCAGCACTTTGGGAGGACAAAGCAGGCAGATCACGAGGTTAGGAGTTCAAGACCAGCCTGACCAGCCTGACCAACATGGTGAAACCCCATCTCTACTAAAAATACAAAAATTAGCCGGGCGTGTGACGTGCTCCTGTAATCCCAGCTATTCAGGAGGCTGAGGCAGGAGAATCACTTGAACCTGGGAGGCAGAAGTTGCAGTGAGCCAAGATCGTGCTACTGCACTCCAGCCTGGGTGACAGAAGGAGACTCTGTCTCAAAAAAAAAAAAAAAAAAAATGCTTGGCTCACCTGGCAGCTTTAAGCTTGGAGCCTCCTGGCCACCTGACCTGCTCTCAATGCACACAAGGCACAGCCTCCTGGAATGGTGCCTGCACGCCCACTTTATCACCCACTTTCCAACCTGCAGAACTGCCATCTAATTTTCCATTTACAACTGTTCCTCCACCTCAGGCCTCAGCATTGTTTCTGCAGCTTCAACTCCTTACTCCTCTCTGCTGTGAGAGCTCTGTGCTCCCACCTCTGGCTCTGTCACCCACAGCCAGTGTGAATAACTCACAAGGTGTCACCAAGACCTTCCACCTCCCCAGGCTCTCTGTCGTGCAAAAGGGATTCACACACCTAGATACAGGGCTGGAGCTGGGTGGCCATGGGACTGACCTAGAGGGACAGCTCATATGCTCCACCATTCTTAAGGGCATCTACTTCCCAGCTAACATGTAAAGCAAGAAATTCAGACCAGGCACGGTGGCTCACACCTGTAATCCTAATGCTTTGGGAAGCTGAGGTGGGAGGATCTCTTGAGCCCAGGAGTTTGAGACCAGCTTGGGCAACACAGGGAGAGGCCATCTCTAAAAATATATTTTAAAATCATCCAGGTGTGCACCTGTAGTCCCAGTTACTCAAGAGGCTGAGGAGCGAGAATCGCTTGAACCCAGGAGTTTGAGGCTGCAGTAGGCTATGATCACACCACTGTACTCCAGCCTGAGCAACAGAGCAAGACCCTGTCTCTAAAAATAAAATAAAATAAATGCAATGTGGGCATAACATCATATTTTGAGGACATAGTATACATTGAAAAATGTCAAGGAAAATGGATAGGTTGATAATATGCAAAATAATCTAAAGTGTGTGTGTGTGCGTGCGTGCGTGCGTGTGTCTTTAGTTCAAGAATATATGGTGCAGGGCTGAGCACAGTGGCTCATATCTGTAATCCCAGAACTTTGGGAGGCCAAGGCCGGCAGATCGCTTGAGCCCAGGAGTTCGAAACCAGCTGGGGCAACATGGTGAAACCCTGTCTCTAAAAAATAAAAAAAAATTAAAAAAAGAATATACGGTGCAAAGGCAAATAAAAGCAATGTTTCCAGTGGGCTAGATGGAGAAGTCCCTTTGCTGCCTCTCTGGGTCACATGGGAGAAGCACAGTTCCCTGTAGCCCCCCTCCAGGGTCCTGGTACTCGGTAAAGGCTGCCAGACCTGGGGGTGAACCAGTGATCTGGGATGCAAGGGAGCAGGCAGTGGAAGAGACAGGAGCCAAGCAGATACAAGTTCACCACACTGGGCCATGCGTTCCTGGAGGAAACCTACTTCCTTCCATCCACAGGGAAGGGACTCAACACAGAGTGTTTTGATAAAGAGTGTCAGGACCCAATGTCTGAATGTGGGGGGATAGCCCACGGCTGGCCCAAGGAACGTGTGTGGACCACCAAGCGCTGTCCTCTCTCTTCCTGTCCCCATATAGAGATGATTTGCTTTCCAACCACATCTACAAGTACTCGGTGTCTTTGGCCCTTGCCTGACCCCTGGTTCATGGCAAAACCTACCCTTGGGTGAATACCAGATGCCCTGATGTGGAAGGGGTTGGTGCCGCAGGAGACTCATCTTCAGTGGATTCTGCATTTGAATATGGAATACATTTTCTTTTCTTTTCTTTTTTTTTTTGAGACAGAGGCTCGCTCTGTTGCCCAGGCTGGAGTGCAATGACATGCTCTTGGCTCACTGCAACCTCTGCCTCCCAGGTTCAAGTGATTCTCCTGCTTCAGCCTCCCAAGTAGCTGGGATTACAGGTGTGCACCACCACACCCAGCTAATTTTTGTATTTTTGCAGAGACGGGGTTTCCCCATGTTGGCCAGGCTGGTCTTAAACTCCTGACCTCAGGTGATCCACCCACCTCGGCCTCCCAAAGTGCTGGGATTATAGGCGTGAGCCACGGTGCCAGGACTGGAATACATTTTCTATCTGGCTTAAGCCAAAAGCATGAAGCTCTAATGGCTGAATTTCAGCCACAAACCAGCTCACTGAAGGAGATTGGGTGGAGGCAGGCAGCATAAGGGGAGGTGTCCCTGAGCTCACAGACCAGGGCCCTCCTCACTCAGATGCTGGCTCTATGCCCCCCAGGCCTTCTGGGGCCAGCCTCTCTGCCTTGAGACCCCACCCTTCTAGCTTCATAAGCAACTCTTACTCATCTTTCAGGCCTCGGTTAAGCGCCCTACAACCCCCCTCACTCAGCTATGGGCTCGCAGTGCCCACCCCAAGCATCACACATCTCCCTGCATCATGGTGGCCAACTCGCTTGTACCTCCCTCTCACCAGACTGAGTGTCAGCTTCCTGTTCCTACTCCCAGCACCTAGCCCAGCAGACAGGACATAGTGAGTGCCAGTAAAGGTCTGTTGAGAAAGCACAGGAGGAGGAGTGGGCAAAAAAAGACAGGCAGCGCTGCCAGCCAGCCTGCGCTGTCAGCGGACCGCACGTTCCAATCCTTCAAGAGCTTAATGATCAGGCTGAGCCTCAGGTGTTTAGTCTGTTGTCAGCCCAGAAAACACAGGTGAGGCAGCAGATGGGAAAGTGCTTTAAAAACTGTAACTGGGGCCGAGCGCTGTGGCTCATGACTGTAATCCCAGCACTTTGGGAGGCCGAGGCAGGTGGATCACAAGGTCAAGAGATCGAGACCATCCTGGCTAACACGGTGAAACCCCATCTCCACTAAAAATACAAAAAATTAGCCGGGTGTGGTGGTGGGTGCCTGTAGTCACAGCTACTTAGGAGGCTATGGCAGGAGAATGGCATGAACCCAGGAGGCAGAGGTTGCAGTGAGCCGAGATCACGCCACTGCACCCCAGCCTGGGCGACAGAGCAAGACTCCATCTCAAAAAAAAAAAAAAGAAAAAAAAAACTGTAACTGGGCTGGGTGTGGTGGCTCACACCTGTAATCCCAGCACTTTGGGAGGCCAAGGAGGGCGGATCATGAGGTCAGGCATTCCAGACCAGCTTGGCCAATATAGTGAAACCCCGTCTCTATTAAAAATACAAAAAATTAGCCAGGTGTGGTGGCAGACACCTGCAGTCCCAGCTACTCAGGAGGTTGAGGCAGGAGAATCGCTTGAACCTGGGAAGTGGAGGTTGCAGTGAGCCAATATCATGCCATTGCACTCCAGCCCAGGTGACAGTGTGAGACTCCGTCTCAAAAAAATTATAAAAAAACAAAACTGTAACTGCAGGGAGTCACACTTCCATTTCAGACCATCTTTAAGTACACCTAATTTTTTTTAAAAACGGAGACTTGCTCTGTCACCCAGGCTGGAGTGCAGTGGCACGATCTCAGCTCACAGCAATCTCCACTCCTGGGTTCAAGTGATTCTCCTGCCTCAGCCTCCCGAGTAGCTGGGATTACAGGCACCCGCCACCACGCATGGCTAATTTTTTGTATTTTTAGTAGAGACGGGATTTCACCATGTTGGTCAGGCTGGTCTCAAACTCCTGACCTCAGGGGATCCACCCACCTCGGCCTCCCAAAGTGCTGAGATTACAGGCATGAGCCACCGTGCCCGGCCAAGTACACCTAATTCATAAGTTGACAATGATTTGGACTTTCCACAAGGTTATCTGGCAAGTTGGCTGCTTGCAACTAGGAATGCCACGCCCCAAAGTGACAATACCATAAGTGTGGCAGGTTTGTAGGCTAGCCAGGACAGTCCACTGTACGGTGGGACCTCAGATATCCAGAAACGTGGGGCATCATCCCCTCGTGGGTCAGGGTGCCTCACTTCACTTAATCCCCCTTGGCACCTAGCATGATGGGGAGCCAGGGCCAATACCCGGATAACCAGTGAATGAATGAAAGGATGAGAAGTAATCCAAAAACAGCAGCAATAGCAATATCAACAGCGGCCCCACTACGCATCAGGCACTGTTCTTCATCCTTTTACTGCGTCACTCATTGCAGTGGGCTGAAAAACACCCTGGAGAGATAGCCACGTCAAATCCCTGCAACCAGAGCATGTGGGTCTTTGCGAAGCTGATTAAGGTTATGAGATGAGACCATCTTGGATGATCTGTGTGAGCCCGAAGACAGGTGTCCTTAGAAACAGAGGCAGAAGGAAATTTAAGACAGTCAGAAGAGGAGAAGACACAGACACACAGAGAAGGCCACTGAAAGACAGAGGCAGAGACTGGAGTGATGCAGCCACCAGCCCAGGAATGCTGGGACAGTCACCAAAGCTAAAAAGAGACAAGGGAGGCTTCTTCCCTAGAGCCTCCAGTGGGAGTACGGCCCTGCTGGATTTCAGATTTCTGGCCTCCAGAACTGTTAGAGAATAATTTAAGCCATCCAGCAGCCACAGGAAATTATTATACTCCTGGAGTCATGAATAAGCTCATTCACAACTGCAATGGGGTTGTTACAGAGAGACAGGGTAGGAAAGCAGCCTCTGGGCTGGGCACGGTGGCTTATGCCTGTAATCACAGCACTTTGGTGGCTCATGCCTGTAATCACAGCACGTTGAGAGGCTGAGGTGAGTGGACCGCTTGAGCCCAGGAGTTCAAGACCAGCCTGGGCAACATGGCGAAACCCATCTCTACAAAAAAAAAAAAAAAAATTAGCCAGGCATGGTGGCACATGCCTATAGTCCCAGCTACTTGGGAGGCTAAAGTGGGAGGACGGCTTGAGTCTGGGAAGTCAAGGCTACAGTAAGCCATGATCACCCCACTGCACTCCAGCCTGAGCAACAAAGCAAGACCCTGTCTTAAAAAAAAGAAAGTCTCTGAGCAGCTCAAACTCCTGTGCTCAAGTTCCTGTCCCTCCTCAGAACATACTGTTACCCTCAACATGGTGTTTTGTTAATATCTCATATTCTGTTAATCAATACTCTCCTTGGATAAACACTCTCTCCACTCCCAACTTCACAGCTGAAATTCAATATCAAGTAAATAGCACAACTAAAGCTAAGCTAAAGGAAAGTGATGAATCAAAGCAATGCTTTGTTTCCAAATGACCTCTGGCCCCTCATTCTGACATTGGGGTGAGGCCCAGCTTGCCCTTGAACTCCACTGTATGAACTCATTTTTTATTTTTTTTTCCCACAGAGTCTCACTGTCGCCCAGGCTGGAGTGCAGTGGCATGATCTTGGCTCACTGCAATCTCCGCCTCCCAGGTTCAAGCAATTCTGCCTCAGCCTTCCGAGTAGCTGGGATTACAGGTGCACGCCACCATGCCTGGCTAATTTTTGTATTTTTAGTAGAGATGGGGTTTCACCATGTTGGCCAGGCTGGTCTCGAACTCGTGACCTCAGATGATCCACCTGCCTCAGCCTCCCAAAAGTGCTGGGATTACAGGCACGACCCACCATATCCAGCCTGAAGAAGCCTCCCTTGTCTCTTTTTACCTTTGGTGGCTGTCCCAGCATTCCTGGGCTGGCTGCATCACTCCAGTCTCTGCCTCTGTCTTTCAGTGGCCTTCTCTGTGTGTCTGTGTTTTCTCCTCTTCTGACTGTCTTAAATTTCCTTCTGCCTCTGTTTCTAAGGACACCTGTCTTAGGGCTCACCCAGATCATCCAAGATGGTCTTATTTCAAAATCTTAACCTAAATAGGAATGAGGGTTCCTGACCCCACAGTAATTTAGAAGCAGCAACTTGGAAGGGAGGGAAAGGTTTGCTGAAATCAGATTCACCGGCAAGAACAAGGAAAGACAAGTGAGAGAAAGAGAACAAGAGAAGAAATGGAAATTCTATAAACCACATTCGTGACACTTAAAAAAGCCCTGCCACCTGAGGCCAGGGCCTCCAGGAGGTGGCTCCACACAGACACAGCAATGCGTGTTCACAGTGACCAGTAAGCTTAGCAAGAAAAGGTAAAATTGTGTTTATTCTGTTTTAAGAAGAGGGAAGCATGAATTATATTCTGGAAAGACTTCCAACCAAAAACGAAACAATTGAAAAGTGCCGGTACAGGGAGGAATTTTTTTTTTCTTTTTTTTTTTTTGAGGCAGGGTCCCGCTCTGTCACCCAGGAGGGAGTGCAGTGGCACAGTCATGGCTCACTGCAGCCTCAACCTCCAGGGCTCAAATAATCCTCCTGCCTCATCTTTTTTGATTTTTTTGTAGAGACAGTGTTTCGCCGTGTTGCCCAGGCTGGTCTCGAACTCCTGGGCTCAAGCAATCCTCCCTCCTCAGCCTCCCAAAGTGCTGGGATTACAGGCATGAGGCACCGCACCCAGCCAGGATGAATCTTTAGCTGTCTAAAACACTTGCTGGGTGCAGTGGCTCACGCCTGTAATCCCAACATTTTGGGAGACTAAGGCAAGTGGGTCACTTGAGGTCACGAGTTCAAGACCAGCCTGGCCAACATGGTGAAACCTCGTTTCTACTAAAAATACAAAAATTAGCCAGGCGTGGTGGCATGCACCTGTAATCCCAGCCACTTGCAAGGCTGAGGCAGGAGAATCGCTTGAACCTGGGAAGCGGAGGTTGCAGTGAGCTGAGATCATGCCATTGCACTCCAGCCTGGGAGTCGCAATGAGACTCTGTCTCAAAATAAAATAAAATAAAATAAAAATAAAACACTCAAGGTTTCCCAGGAACCTGTCTGCCTGGTGTTGAGGCTCCTGTTCAGAGGTATCTTGTGCCCCAAAGACAAACCACCTCAAGGGGTGACATCCCGCTCCCTCCCATTTTCCTAGTGAAGTGGGGAGGCAGGGTGCGGTGGCCACTGCTTCTGGCCCCCTACCTGCCCTGAGGCATGACTGAGCCCCATGGGGTTGCCCCACACCTGCCCTCAGAACCTCTGCACTCCTACCTGCTGTTCCCTTTGCCTGCTTGTGCCTGCAGTGGACTCCAGGATGGTCCCCACGCCCAAAGGGAATGAAGCCACCCACAGTGTCCCAGGCAGAGGTGTCCCACCTCTCCTATCTGTTAACTCTGCCCTGGACACGGTGGGGACACAGCCACGTTTGTGTCAACACCAGCACAGTACTGAACACACCATACAGAAGGAAGTCACTGAAACGTGCTGGATATATGAACACATGCACAGATGAACTGAGGAATCAATAAATAAGTGGATGAATTTTAAAGTTTTACCAAATGCCTAAATTCAACACTGGGCTCTCTCTTCCCTTGTTGCTCTGTCTCAAGATCCCGTGGCTCAGTTCCTCTTCTGTAAACTCCTGGGGATGATTTAACCATAGAAGCAACCCTGACTGTATTAACTCCCCAGAGGGCAGGTCCATGGAATCCAGGAGGGAATAAAAAACATGTCAGACATGCTGCTGGCATCCTAAATATTCTTGTAAGTTGTTGACATGACAAGAAACCATCAGGAACACTGTCACTCCCAATGTTTTTTCTATTTCCCCAGTGACTTACATACAATTTCTAACAAAGTTCATTTGACGCATATTTAAGGACAAGCACAAATGAAGTTAGAAATTGTGGGCGACAAATGATAAGGTGGCCCCTATGGCCACTGCCTCATGGTGTTCATGCCTTTGTGTGACCCCCTCCTTTAGTATGGGCAAGACCTGTAACTGGCTTCTAGCCAACAGAATATGGCATGGACGGCAGAGTGTCACTCAAGGATTGCGCTACGTTATATAAGATGCCCTCTCCTGCTAGCAGGCTCGTGCTGAAGACACTCTCCCTCACTGGCTTTAAAGAAACAAGCTGCCATGCTGTGGGAGAGCCTAGGGAGGGGGCCACAAGGCAAAGGCCTGCGGGCGGACTCTAGGAGCTGAGAGCAGTGCCAATCAACAGCCAGCAAGAAGCCAAGGACTCCAGTCGTCCAACCGCAACGAGATAAATTCCACCAACAACCTGAGTGAGCTTGGAAGAGGATCTTTCCCCAGCTGAGTCACCAGATGAGACCCCAGCCCTGGCTTAGACCTTAATGGCAGCCTCACACAGGACCCAGCTAAACCGTGCCCAGACTCCTGACCCACAGAAACTGTGCGATAATAAATGTGTGTTTCCTAAGCTACTTTGTAGTCCTCTGTTACGCAGCGATAGAAAACTAATCTGATGATGATAATGAAGATGTGGCCATGACAACAGTCCCAGACAAGTGTGCGGTTTATGGTTCTCATGCCTGTCACCCTGCACCTTGACAGAAGCACCATGATCATGTCCACAGACATTGGGTCATACTACACATGTTCAAGCCAGGCTCTACCATGATCACACATGTGCCCATCAACATAACCCCTCTAAGCCTCAGTTTCCTATGTGTAAACGTGGGAACAATAGCAGCCACCTCAGAGGACTGGTATAGGGATGAAATAAGGTAATATTTGTAAACTGCTTAGCACTTTACAGTAAGGGCTGAGCATACTGCGAGTATTCAGTCAATGTTGGCTATTTGTGCATTAGTTATTTACCTTCTGTTGTCCTGACCAGACTGTAAAGACCATCAGGGTGGCAATGAGCTGTCTAGCTATTGTACCTGGAGGACAGAGCTTTGAACATGAGGTGTATCAGGGAGGATTTGGGAATAAGGACCCATCTTGTGTGATCCTCCTAGAGACTCTGGGAGGTAGGCAGGACAGGAATGATTTATTTTAGGATAAGAAAACAGGTTGAGCTGAGGTGGGAAGACTGCTCGAGGCCAGGAATTTGAGACTAGCCTGGGTGACAGAGTGAGATACCACCTTAAAAAAAATTTTTTTTTTTTAAATGAAGTCTCACTCTTTCACCCAGGCTGGAGTGCAATGGTGTGGTCTCGGTTCACTGCAACCTCTGCCTCCTGGGTTCAAGTGATTCTCCTACCTCAGCCCACTGAGTAGCTGGGATCACAGATGCACACCACCGTGCCTGGCTAATTTTTATATTTTTAATAGAGACAGGGTTTCACCATGTTGCCCAGGCTGGTCTGGAATTCCTGACCTCAAGTGATCCACCCGCCTTGGCCTCCCAAAGTTCTGGGATTAGAGATGTAAGCCACAGCGCCAGGCCTAAAATTATTATTTTCTTATTAAAAAACAAAAGAAAATGGATTGAGAGGTGTTATATTCTGGTCATGCACCACTGAGATAATGAAGGGGTAAAATGAAGACCAGCCTGGGCAACATAATGAGACACTGCCCCTACAAAAAATTTAAAAAATTAGTTGGGTGTGGTGCACATGTAAAGTCCCAGCTACTTGGAAGGCTGAGGTGGGAGGATCACTTGAGCCTGGGGAGGTCAAGGCTGCAGTGAGCCGAGATCGCACCACGGCACTCCAGCCTGGGCAACAGAGGGAGACCCTGTCTCAAAAAACAAAAAACAAAAAACAAAAAAACAAGTGCCAACTAACTCCCAGAAACTGTTCTTTATATTTCTCCACTGCCTTAAAAACAACCTCTAACAAAGTTAATTTGACACACATTTAAGGACAAGCACAAGTGTGAGCCTTTCGTATGGTAATTGGGCTTAACTGGAAATAATTCACTTAAATGAACATAATGTGTGCTGTGTGTGCCATCAAAGCGTGCGAATCTGGCAGCATTTGGAGAAGGTGTGATTCTTTATGAAGGGGAGAGAATGAGAGGCAGGGAAGTGTTTGCTGTTTTTTAAAAAATTCAGTGTGGAATAACGTGGCTTATAAGTGGGTCTAAGGGAACGGAAGTTTTGAAGTATTTTAGGGTTCAACAGCATTTGAAGGGATAGGACAGTCCTTGTTAGGTGTCAAAGTTGAGGCATTCTGGAGAGTTACCAGGCCCCACAGTGTAGGCTCAGAGCTGTGGGGCAGCGGGCAAAGTATTATGCCTGAGACCAAAAGGGAAGAGACCGAATGAGAATTATACCTGGTCTGAAATATAGTTGTCTCTCAATGTCCCAGGGGATTAGTCCCAGGATCCCTGTGAATACCAAAATCTGAGGATGCTCAAGCGCCTTTTATACAATTGTGTGGTATTTGTATATAACTACACACATCCTCCACATACATCTTACTCTGTCACTTCCAGTGGTGCAATCTCAGTTCACTGCAACCTCTACCTATGGGGTTCAAGCAATTCTCCTGCCTCAGCTTCCCGAGTAGCTGGGATTACAGGCACGCGCCACCATATTTATTTATTTTGAGATGGAGTTTTGCTCTTGTCGCCCAGGCTGGAGTGCAATGGCGCCATCTCAGCCACTGCAACCTCCACCTCCCAGGTTCAAGCGATTCTACCGCCTCAGCCTCCCGATTATCTGGGATTACAGGCACCTGCCACCACACCTGGCTGATTTTTGCATTTTTAGTAGAGACGGGGTTTCACCATGTTGGCCAGGCTGGTCTCGAACTCCTGACCTCAGGTGATCCACCCACCTTGGCCTCTCAAAGTTCTGGGATTACAGGCGTGAGCCACTGCTCCTGGCCTTTTCACACACTTTAAATCATTCCTAGATTACTTATAATATTTAATACCATGTAAATGCCATGTGAATAGTTGTTATACCGCATGGTTTTTTAATTTGTATTTTTTTTTTTTATTAGACAGGGGTCTTGCTATGTTGCCCAGACTGGACTCCAACTCCTGAGCTCAAGCAATCCTCCAGTCTTGGCCTCCATAGGTGCTGGGATTACACGCATGAGCCACCACAGCCGGCCCTTTTATATTATTTTTTATTGTTGTATTATTATTTATTTTTGCTTTTTCAAACATTTTGGACCCTAGGCTGGCTGAATCAGCTGATGTGGAACCCCCAGGTAAAGAGGCTCGACTGTATTACTTTGGGCCTGTCTCACCTTCTCCCTAAAAGACCATCGCAGCTGTCCTCCAATGCCAGCAGGGTCTCTCTACCTCCCACCCAGCACTATGAGGCTGGGTGTCCAGGGCAGGGGGTGGCTGGGTGGTGGCCAGGTTGTGATAAATTCAACAATATTTTTTTTCTCAGCAAATTATCAAGAACTATTTTTCTGTCTTTCAGGCTGGAGGTGAGGGATTTCTTTTTGTGTTTTTCTTTGAGACACAGTCTCGCTCTGTCACTCAGGCTGGAGTGCAGCAGTGGCATGATCTCGGCTCACTGCAACCTCTGCCTTCTGGGTTCAAGCGATTCTTCTGCCTCAGCCTCCCAAGTAGCTGGGATTACAGGCGCGCACCATGACGCCCAGCTAATTTTTGTATTTTTAGTAGAGACAGGGGTTTCACCATGTTGTCCAGGCTGGTCTCGAACTCCTGGCCTCAAGTGATCCGCCCACCTCAGCACCCCAAAGTGCTGGGATTACAAGTGAGCCACTGCACCCAGCCCTGAAGGTGAGGGCTTTCTATTTGCTTTGGGGTTTGGGAAGCCAGTTCACCACCACTCTCCTTGTGGTGATCATGGACGAGGACTGATCAGTGGTCGACCATGTGGCCCAGGATTTTAAACTCGCTTCACCCCTCACTGGTGGTGGATTGCAGAGTAACGGGGGTGACAGCGACAGTAGTCTTACCCACTTTCAATTCAAGTCCGTTTTAACTAATCTTGTTTGAGATGAGGTGACAGCCTCGCAGGATGTTTAATGCCAGGACTAGGAATCAATTTGGTTCAACAAGTCAACAGACACCCCCAACCCCCACCACTGTCAGGCCAGCTCTGTCTCCTCTGGCGGACCCTCCCTTGCTGCCCCCACTGTGCCAATCTACTGAGTATGGAAACCATCTTCCTCATGAGGAGTTACTGATCTGGCAAGAGGAGTGTGAGCTCTCTGTCCAGAGGAGGCATGGGAATCGGGCAGGAGCTGCTGGGACCGTGTGGGGTGAGGTGGGATGGCTGAGGGCCCCAAATGACAGTGCAGAGTAAGAGTCACCTGGTGCCACAGAGGTCAGAGCGGGGCCCTGGGGTGAGCCTGGTGGGTCAAAAGGTCTATGAGCGTGAGAGGCAGGAGCTTCTGCCAAGCCTTCCCCAGGTGCCACTGCCTGCCCCAGGCGTGGTAACCCACAGCCAGGGACACGGGAGAGGGCGTACTCAAACCGTGTCATGCTTCAGTCAGAATGGATCCCCTTATAGACCCTTATTTTTCCTTTTGGCATCAACTCAAGGCATTTTACTCCATTTAAATATTTGCAATACTAGTTAATGAAAAAAAAATGTAGGCTGGGCGAGGTGGCTCACCCTGTAATCCCAGCACTTTGGGAGGCTGGGGCGGGAGGATCACTTGAGCCCAGGAGGTTGAGACCAACCTGGGAAACATGGTAAGATCCCATCTCAACAGAAAATTTAAAAATTAGCTGGGCATGGTGACATATGCCTGTAGTGCTAGCTACTCAGGATGCTGAGGCAGGAGGATCGCTTGAGCTCAGGAGTTCCAGGTTCCAGTGAGCTACGATTGTGCCACTGCACTCCAGCCTGGGTGACAGAGTGAGGCCCTGTCTCATAAAAAAAAAAAAAAAAAAAAAAAAGCAGTGGTTTTTTTAGGGAGGGGAAGAGAGGAATATTTGCAATGCAAAAATCAAACAAGAAACTCCCCAGACCTCACTAGACTACATCAGCATAGAGGAAAGTTCTGATTTAGTGAACACATAAAATATCCATGAAAGCAAAGTGCTTTATCACTGATGCTACCTAATAGTTGCCACAGCACCCTGCTCCCTGGTTTATGCACATCCTCGAATTATTTTATCTCATGCCTCTACCAAGTAGGTCCTAACATAAGGGCAATTTTTATAGATGAGGAACCAAAGCCAGGAAAGGAAGTCCTATTTCCAAATTAGCACAGCTAGTGACAGAGACGGAGCTGGAAGGCGGGTCCTTAACTCAAAACCCATATCCTTACTGGAACACTGGGGCCCCAGTGGGGTTCTGAGGTGCCTTACGAATGGAGAAAAATGATTGGCACCATGTAAGTCAGTGACCCGCATGGCACTGCCTCCCAGAGCCTGCACTAAACAGTTCGTTCTTACAAGTATGTCAGACAGACAGCTGTAGCTGCAGTACTGATGTGTGCTCTCTGGGAAGGAAGGATCTGCCAACCAAGGCAAATTTCAGGGCTAGACAAGAAAACTTCCTTGTTTTCATGTGATATTCATTACCAAGTATCACGAGTTGATCTTCAGTCTCACCGGCTTTCTTGCAATTTCTCCAATGCACCAAACACAGGGCCTTTGCACTTACTAACCCTTCTGCCTGAAAAGCCGTCCCCCTCATCCTTCTGTAGGTTTCTCCTCAATGACTCATTGCGTATAGCAAGGACTCTGTAAATATTTGTCGCATGAATGAATGAGTCCTGCCTAGTTATTTTCTTATGCACAGATCTGATAACCTCTAGCTGGAGGTAGTGTATCCTATAACCAAGGGCAGCATCTTGTTCATCCTTGCGTCCTCCTACACCCCCCAGCCCAGGGACCAGTTACAAGGGCAGGTGTAGGGCTGGGGAGGCAATTGGGTGACACAATCAATGGGAAGCACTGCATGGATGCTATGATCAGAAAGACCTGGGGGCCTGTCTAGGTTTAGCATTATTGATTTGCGATGTGTGCCAAGGGCAGGGGTGGGGTGCAAAAGTGCAGTCCTCATGGCCACCACGCCAGCTAGCCAAGGGATCCTGGAGGCTCAAGAGAAAGCTGGATTGGGAGGGGAGAGCAGGGCAGTCCTGGCCAGTTTTGGCCAGCTTGGGGAAGCTCAGGAGACAGGCCACTACCCCATGTGGCAGTAGGTGCCAATGGGCTCAGGTACCAACTGATGCTGCCCCCAGCTGCTCCCTCTGCTCCTGGATAGTCCTTCAAGAGGAATGTTTGCAAGCACAGGTACCTCCCCTCTTCCTCAGCCATGACTACACAGCATTTGTGGCTCATGCAGGAAGACACAGGGGCTCAGAGGAGTGGCCATTTGTCCCAGAGATATCTCAGAACTGGGCAGAGGCAGAACTGGCTAACATAACTGCAGTGGGCCGTTTAGCCCCCTTAACATGACTTGGTATCTGCTAGAGTTTCACATGCATGTATGCAGAGAGCCCAGCCACCTCTGGGCTCCAGGAGCCTAGTGTGGATGCAACAGGAAGGCCCAGGCTCTGGAACCTTCTGAAGAGCCTAGCTCATGTCCCCCACCTGACGCAGAAACAGGGAGGCGCTGAAGCATGTGCCCTGTCTGTGCTACAGGCCCCATCCACGTAACCTGAGAGAGGGGGCCTCAGGAGCACTGGCACCTGCTGCTCCAGGCCAGGAGCAAGGAACTCCAGGGACCACCTCCCCTCAGTCTCCTTCCCCACTGGCGGCTCCCAGGCTGGACAGGGCTCCAGCCAGCAGGGGGCGCGCGCGTTCACCTCGGGGCCAGGTTGGCTGAAAGCCCCTCTCCCGTTCCCCTCTTCAAGAGCAAAAGTCTTCCAAAGCCTTGACCTCTTAGACAACGCTACTTTAGTGACCGAAGCACTTTTCCTTTCCCTTTCATGCGAGTTTTTTGCAACCATGGGTGGCTAGTATCAATGCCTCCACTTTCAAGGTGAGGAGAGGAACTGGGGAGGTTGAGCATTTGCTGCAATATCACCGTGCCAGCAGCTCAAGAGAGCCAGGGTCCCCATTTGCCACCCATGGACCAGTCGGCCTTCCTCGCCCCACGCTGGAGATAGAGGAGGGAAGAAAGAACTAGCCGAGCAAAACCCCAAAAAAGGAATCCTTTCTCCCCAGAGATTATGAAATCAAAGAACATTTTGTTGCTTCTTGGAAATTCTTCCCCTTACGGAGGCTACACAATTGAACAGGGTTTTCCTTATTATGACTATGATTATTAAAGTTGTTGGTCTAGTTCCCGCCTCCTTCTTTGCAAACTTTCGCACGGACTGAGAAACACAAGCGTTTACCTGGGTGCATGCTGGGACGGGGCGAGCAGGTAGTGCAGGCTTCCAGGCCTCTCCTGCCCCGGAGCTTGGCTGCAGGACTCCCGCAAAATCTCCAAATGCCCCCGATCTGCGTGGTCACCGAGAAGCAGCCCGGCTCGGAACAAGCCCAGGCAAGCCCAGGCAGAGCCCGCCGCCGGGTCCTCCTTCCTGCTCGTGCCACCAGGCCCCGGGGCCGCGACGCGTCTCTCCAGCCCGGGATCCGGGGAGCTGGGCTGTCCCCAGACCGACGGGACAGAGGCATCTCCTCCACCTGAAAAGGAAAGAGGACCAGGTGGGGGCCAGGCAGGGCGCATGAAGGCGGCGCCAGCACCGCGCGATCCGAATCACGTCGGTGCGGGGGAGGGGTCCGAGCCTGGCCTCGGCCTAGGGCGCAGATGCGGTGCGCACCGCAGGGGGGCGGCGTGGGGTGCGGGGCCAGTCCCACCGGGCACGGGGTCCTGGTCCTCATCCCCTTCACCGCCGCCGCCCGCCTGGGCTGGCGTTTCCCCAGCGAGAGCGCGTAGTTTGCGCAGCGCCCCTCGCCCACGCCGCCGCTGGGTCGCGGGGCGCGCCTACCCAGAGCCGAGGTCCCGGACTCCCCGGCCATCGCGACCCTTCCGGGGACTCCTCGCCCCTTCGCGGTGGGACCAAGGCCCGGGTGAGGCCGGGACAGGGTGGGGGGGGGGACGGGGGACGGTAAAAAAGCAAACAGAAACCACGGGGGGCTCGCCGCGACGCCCAGTCCGAGGGCCTCTCGCCTGGAAGAGGGAAGAAACCCACGTCCTGGACGCGGGTGTGGGGTCTGTCCCGGGTCTGGACCTGTTGTCTCTGCGACGTTGCCAGTCCGGAGAGCTCGGAGGGCCAATGCAGCCTCGGATTCAAGATGCGAAAGGACTTCTAAAGCCAGGAACCGGCACCCAGCCACGGCCACCGCCCGCCGGCCCGGCGCCCTGCCCCCACTCACTGCGCCCCCAAGTTCCGGCGCCGCGGGCTGCAGGGGTGACTTGGCTCGGCGTGCCTCGGGGCACGAGGCTCGGCCCTGCACGGCTCTCGGGTCCCGGGGGGCTGGGGTGGGAAGGGACATGGCCGGCGCGCGGCGCTGGGGAGCCGGGTGCGCCAGGCTGGGGACCTTGCGTGGGGCAGGGCTTGGCTCAGCCGAGGGGCCGCGGCTCAGCCCCCCTCACCGGCCTTAAAGGTTCCCAGAGACGCAAAGTCGGACGCGGGTCCTGAGCGCGGAGCTGCAGGGGGGAGCATGGGGCAGCCCCCAAGGCGCGCTCCCTACATTTCCCACCCTTTCCACGCTGCCCTGCGCGCACGGTCGGGCGCCCTTGGGGTGGGCAGGGAGGCGCGGGCAGGGGCAGCGCCGAAGACCTCCCGCCGCCATGGAGAAGGGGCTCCCCACCCACCCTCCTGCCCCAACCATTATAGATCCCAGCCAGTGCGCCCTGCGGCCCTTCCGGGACAAGCTGCCCCCAGGACCACCGCGCCCCAGTATCAAGCGGACAGCAAATCTCTCGGTGGCTCCTTTTGTAAGGGTTTCTGCCCTCAAGGTTGTTACGGGACAGAAATGGTTTCATCAGAAACAAGCCCTCCTCGCACACTCACAGTTTGCAGGACTCCGAACTGGGCCCGCGAGATCTCCACCTGCGCAAAACGAAAGGGCGGATTCTCCTTGGACTCACGAGGCAACCGCTCCCCGAGGTGAGAACGGGGGACTCATTCCTCCTGCACTGGGAGAAGACGATTCTTTAGGAGGAGGACAGGGAAGCGAATGCTACCCAGGTGCGTAATCACATTTGGGCACCCTCGGGGGCCTGAGAGGAGGCCAGGGCTGACCTGCCCCCATTCTCACAGGGGAGGGGCGGTGAGCCTATTCTCACAGGTGTCTGTGATGAGCCCATGTTTTCCAAACTCCTCCGGGATTCCAGAACAGTCCTAGAGAAGCCGTGAGCCAGCTGGCAGGTGAGAACGCCCAGGTGCAGGTGGATGGCTGCAGGTCAGGCCTACTTTTCCTACACCTGTTGCTGGGGGGCAATTCCATACCCATTCTCAGTCCGGAGTGCCTGTCACCACAGGGCAGGTAGGTGAAGGGCTTCTCAGATCCTCAAAGACTCAGAGGGATAAAAGGAGGCAGATGGGTCCTAGAGGCAGCCCATGGCAAGGGAGAGGTCTGCTTTTTTCTTTTTTTTGAGACGGAGTTTCGCTTTTGTTGCCCAGGCGGAGTGCAATGGCCTGACCCTGGCTCACTGCAACCTCCACCTCCCAGGTTCAAGTGATTCTCCTGCCTCAGCCTCCTGAGTAGCTGGGATTACACGTGCCCACCACTATGCCCAGCTAATTTTTGTGGAGACAGGGTTTCACCATGTTGGCCAGTCAGGTCAAATTCCTGACTTGAGGTCAAACTCCTGACCTCAGGTAATCCACCCATCTCGGTCTCCCAAAGTGCTGGGATTACAGGTGTGAACCACCACACCTGGCCGAGGTCTGCTTTTGTGATCAGACAAAAGTGGGTTCCAACCCTGACTCACTACATGGCCTGGGCAATGTGCCAGCATCTTCCCAACCTCTCCCTGCACCCCCAAGTAATCTCATTCAATCTTCAAAAAGCCCTTTGAGATAAGTCCTAGGACTGCTGCATTTACAGGTGAGGAAATTAGGACCTGAAAGGTAAGACTGGGTTGGCCACAACCAACGCAGGGAGGAGAGCGGGGTGGACCCACGACCCAAGGTGGCGCCTGTCGGTTCTCCAAGCCCTCACTCCTCATGTACCTGCCATCCTGCCTCAACTTCACAAATTGCTTACCCACGCTGAGCGTGTGTCCTCGTGTACACCGACAGCATCAGGCTCCTAGTATGGATGCAATAAGTATTGTGGAATGAATGAATGAATGAAATGAATGCACACCTCCCTACCCCCAGGGTGATGATAAGGACTGTGCAAGACAGAGTGGCTGCACACAGTAGGCCCTCTCATGCATGCAGTCGCTCTTCTAAAACATCTCTATGAAGCACCTGTTTTGTTCCAGGCATTGAGGGAACATTGGTGCTCATTGGTTCTCTGTTCCTTGCAGACAGACCTGGGAGCATTCTCCTTGGAGGTCCCCACCCTTGTGGGCTCTTTTTTTCTTGCTTTCCTTTCACAGCCACCAAAATGCCTGGACCTGGGCAGCTAACAGTGGGATGAATCTGCTTTAGAGACACCAGACTGCCAGCTAGAGAATTGAAATAACCTGATTCTTATCTATTTTTCCATCCAGAGAGGCCACACCAAGGCTAGGCCTCATTTTTTTTTTTCTTTAAACATTTTTGTGTTGACAAATAATGTTTTATAAAGGCCTCACTGTCTGCCAAACTCTGTCTCACTCCTCCCCAGCCCTGCCAGGTGTGGGGACACCGAACCCACCCATATCTCCTCTAGAATCCACCGAGCACCGAGATAGCCACGTCTCTAACCTACACCTTTAACTTACAAGCCACAGTCAAGAGGGCTTTGGAGAAAGGGAACCACAAAGGTAGCACGGACAAGCCTCCACTGTCCGCCCCTGGCGCAGGACGCCCACAACCCCAGACACGGTGCACAACGGTCCCTCAGGAAGCCTTTCCTTGAGTCCTACATTTAACCACAGAGGCCCAGAGGCCCAGGCGTGGTGGTGACTGCCTGCTCGGCCTGCCCCAACCTTTTTTTTTTTTTTGAGACAGAGTCTCCGTCGCTCAGGCTGGAGTGCAGTGGCATGATCTCAGCTCACTGCAACCTCCGCCTCCTGCGTTCAAGCGATTCTCCTGCCTCAGCCTCCTGAGTAGCTGGGACTACAGGCGCCCGCCACCATGCCTGGCTAATTTCTGTATTTCTACTAGAGATGGGGTTTCACCATGTTGGTCAGGCTGGTCTCGAACTCCTGACCACAAGTGATCCACCCACCTCGGCCTCCCGAAGCGCTGGAATTACAGGCGTGAGCCACCGTGCCCTGCTGGCCTCCCGCTCTGAGATTACCTTTTCACCTCAGATGAGAAAAATGAACTCAGTAAAGTGCTTGGGAAAGAAACATCTCAATCCAAGCCAATGGGAAAGCCTGGCAAGGAACCCAAGGAACGTGGATCTCCAGGGAGCCCATGGCTCCATCTTGTTCAAAAGTGAGAATTTAAAAAGGAGGATGAGCTTGAGACCAGCCAGGGCACCATAGTGAGACCCCATCTCTACAAAAAATTTTAAAATTAGCCGGACATGGTGGTGCACACTTGTAGTCCCAGCTACTCAGGAGGCTGAGGCAGGAGGATCACTTGAGGCAGGAGTCTGAGGCTGCAATGAGCCAAGATCACACCAGTGCACTTCAGCCTGGACAACAGAGGGAGACCCTGTCTCTAAAAATTAACCAATTAATTTAAAATTTTAAAAATAAATGAATTAAAGGATGAAAATGTTCTGGAATGAGATAGTGGTGATGGTTGTAAAACTTGGTGAATATACTAAAACCTACAGAGTTGTATACTTTAAGATGGTGAAATTTATGGTATGTAGGTTTATCTCAGTTAAAAGAAAAAAAAAGCCACCATTCGCATTCTTCCTTACTGGCTGAAATATATGGCATAAACCCAGCTAGTTACCGGAAAGCCTCAGCACTCTTGATAAACAGCAACTCTGCTAACTTAGATGATCTCATTTCAGTAGGGAGTACACAAGATCAGCCATCCTAGGGCTGCAGCGGGTCTCTGCAGGGGGCTGTAGTGGCCACGGCAGCACATCATCAAGAGGCCTGGGCAACCTGTCTCTTACACCCCCTGCAGGCAGAACTACAGGGACACAGGGCCCTAGACTGCACCCTGCAGAAGGAAGGGGTCTCAGAGGAAGGGGCTTTCTTCATTGCACCCTGAGATCAGAGAACTGCTTGGTGGGGTGATGGACAGGCCACTGTGTATGGGGGTGTGTGTGTGTGTGGCAGGGCAGGGGGTGATGCCGCATGGCTGGGGGTGCGTGTGTGTGTGTGTGTGGCGGGGCAGGGGGTGATGCCGCATGGCTGGGGGTGCTCCAAAGAGCCCACCTAGTACTTACAAGGCCCCATCTCTCAATAAGGAAGCCCAATTTGTTGTGTTGGTGAAGAAATTGCCACCAGATTAAAAATGGCAAATAAATGCAAGAATTCAAAATACTGTACAAAGGGGGAAATTACTTTTAGGTATTTACTTACTGCTTTGCTGACTGGACATTTTAACCGAATGTAGCTTTCAGCTTCTGTTTATTTTCCAGAAGTTTATTTTCCTAAAACCATTCCTTGGCTCATGCATCAAAGCAACCTTTTTCCCAATTAAATTGAGGACAGAGAGAGGTCAGTTTATTCTTAGGAGATTGACAATCAATAGATGGAATGATACTTAATACATAAAGATGTATTATTTAGCTGTCATATCGAGTCTGTATTGTATATGTTATGTACGGTTACGTGTTTTACAGACTTTCTCTTTTGATTCCCCCACAGCTCTGTAAAATCCCTAGTATTATGCCCATTTAGCAGATAAACTGAGCCTCAGAGAAGCTTCATTCTCACGACCCTGTCTAAGGTCCTACAGTGTGTAAGCAACAGACGTGAGATTTGGACCTCTGCTGGACCCCCAAAGGCGGGGCAGTGAACACTCCCCTCCACTCTGCGCCTCCGCAGAACACACAGGGCACCATTTCACAAACACAGCAGGCACAGAGAGAAACTCCTGCATTTTCATCATAATGCACGGAAACCCCCTGACCTCAAGCCCAGAGAAGTGAGATGCATCCAGGTCTGTTTGCTGCCTGCATGTTTCATAAATACAGCTAACAGGTATGTCCCATTTCTCCAGCTTGAGGTCAAAACGGGCCCAGTTCTCTTTTACTTTTTTTTTTTTTTTTTTTTAATTTCTTTGAGACAGAGTGTCACTCTGTCACCCAGGCTGGAGGTCAGCTGCTCACTACAGCCTCCACTTCCTGGGTTCAAGCGATTCTCCTGCCTCAGCCTCCTGAGTAGCTGGGATTACAGGTGCCCGCCACCAGGCCCAGCTAATTTTTGTGTTTTTTTTGTTTTTTTGAGACAGAGTCACACACTGTTGCCCAGGCTGGAGTGCAGTAGCGCGATCTCGGCTCACTGCAACCTCCGCCTCCCAGGTTCAAGTGATTCTGCTGCCTCAGCCTCCCGAGTACCTGGGATTACAGGCGCATGCCACCACACCCAGCTCATTTTTTTTTTTTAAATTTTTAGTAGAGATGGGATTTCACCATGTTGGCCAGGCTGGTCTCGAACTCCTGACCTCAGGTGATCCACCCGCCTTGGCCTCCCAAAGTTCTGGGATTACAGGCATAAGCCACTGTGTGCAGCCCCAATTTCCTTTTAATGACCAAACTGACCTGAAGCTCCACTCCTAAGGACTGTGGGAAGGGCGTTTTCCCTGTCCAAGGATCCCCCCACCTAAAGAACCCTGGGAGCACCAGCTTACCCCAAGGCTGCCAGTCAATGTCCAATAGGATAGCCACTAACTATATGTGACTATTTGAATTAATTAAATAAAATTTAAAATTCATTTCCTCGTTGTATTCACCCACCTGGCTAGTGGCTACTGTATTGAACAATACAGCTCTAAAGTCTCTGCTGCATTAAGCCAGAGCCTCAGAAAGCTGCAAGCCTGGCTGCACCCCTCATAGGCTCGCTGTCACTGGTTACGTGGAGGGGCCTCACGAGAAAGCCCCATAACACCGCCGTCCACCTGCTGTGCTTACTCTAGGGATCTTGAATGCCGTTCATTCATGAAACACAGTAGGTATTGGTAGGGGTCTCCATGACAGTTCACATTGGTGGTCTGGGATCCCCAAGCAAATGCAACATAGTATGCAGACTTCTTTGGTCACCACATCATCCTTTGAACTAGTTGAAGGCTGAAGAAGGTCTTTCAATATAAAGCTGGCCGATGTGCTTTGATTATAATACAGCAATCTGAATATGAGCACGTGGAAGACATTTGAAGTGCAATAGTGTGACTGAGTCTTAGCAAAATCTTCTGAAAAGTCTGATGGGTCACTTGTGCTGGACAGCTGGTGCTGAAAACCTGGCAGCTCACGATAACACTAGAACTAGTGGCTGGGCACGGCAGCTCACACCTGTAATCCCGGCACTTTGGGAGGCTGAGGCAAGCGGATTATTTGAGGTCAGGAGTTCGAGACCAGCCTGGCTAACATGGTGAAACCCCGTCTCCACTAAAAATACAAAAGGGCATGCTAGCGCATGCCTGTAATTCCAGCTAATCGGAAGGCTGAGGCAGGAGAATTGTTTGAACCCAGGAGGCGGAGGTTGCAGTGAGCTGAGATCACACCACTGCACTCCAGCCTGAGTGACAGAGTGAGACTCCGCCTCAAAAAAAAAAAAAAAAAGACTAGAACTAGATTCCGTTGGCCCCCGGGACCAGGGGCCTGGAGGCACCTCTCTGCAAACACTGGAGACAGAGGACAGGTCCCCAGGTCCTGCAGCTGCTGAAACTTACGGTAGAAGGGACAGGCCTCCGCTGAGCCGCTGAGGTCTACAGAACCTGAAGGCTGCCCAGCCAGTGCCACCCAGTTTTGCTACCACGAGCCCCAATCTGAGAGATCCTTCCCTTCCTGGCACTGGGTCTAGAGAGGCAGCATAAAAGCTTGCTTTTGTTCTACTCGTATCTTATCAAGGTCACAAGTTGACCTCCATGTTGCTAAATCCAATGGTCAGTTTCAAGAACTGTCTGCTGGGCTCATCAACGTAATTTGACACAGCGGGCCCCCTCCAGATCTTTAGAACTCCTGTTTTTACTCCTTTGGATCTTTAGATGCCACTCCTTCTTGGTTCTCACTTACTTCCTCGGCCGTTCCTTTTCAGTCTCCTCTGCTGGTTCCTCCTCCAGCCCCCACCCTCTTTGTGTTAGAGGACCCCATGGCCTGGTCCTTGGACCCTGTCTCTACCTACACTCCCTTTCCGGGTGATTTCATCCAGCCTCCTAGTTTTGAATAACATTTGTACTCTGATGCCTCCCGAGTTACTATCTGCAGCCACCACTTCTCTCACCTCCAGACTCTGATAGCCAACTGCCAATTCCAAGTCCTATAGATGTGTGGTAGGAATCTCCAAAGTTGTGTTTCCAAAACAAAAGTCTTGATTGCATCCTGCCTACCCAGACTGCTCCTCTGAAGTCTTCCCCATCTCCATAGGTACCAACTCCAACCTTCTAGTGCCTGGCCAAAAACCTTGCAGGCCATTCTTGGCTCCTGACTTAGCCTACATCCAATCCATCAGCAAAGCCTGCTGCCTCCATCTGTAAAATACACTCAGGATCCAAACACTTCTCTGTTTTTTTCTCATCACATTCATCGCTTCTACTCTTGTCCAAGCTACTGTTGTTCTCTGTTTTGACACAGGGTCTCACTCTGTTGCCCAGGCTGGAGTGCAGTAGTGCAAACTCAGCTCTGCCTCCAGAGCTCAAGCTATCTGCAACCTCCTCTTCCAGAGCTTAAGCGATCCTCCCATCTCAGCCTCCTGAGTAGTTAATTGCATGCCACCATGACCAGCTAATTTTTTTAGAGATAGGATTTCGCTATGTTTCCCAGGCTGGTCTCAAACTCCTGGACTTAAGTGATCTGCTCACCTCAGCCTCCCAAAGTGCTGGGATTACAGGTGTGAGCCATCACACCTGGCTCATGATCATTCTTTTGCCTGGATGATTGTCCTGGCCTCCTAGCTGGTTTCCCGGGGCCCTTGCTTCCCAAAGTCCATCTTCCATGGGGCATCCGGGAGCCGTCTCTCTGTTCCCACCTCCTTGCTGATCTCGGGACGCTCCAGGCCTGGTCCTACGTCAGGACCCTTTCATTTGCCGTTCCTGACCAGGACTGCTTCTCCCCTAGATGCCCACGTGACTTGTTTCCCCTTTCCTCCTGTTCCCTGATCAAATACCTGCCGATTGACAAGGCCTTTTCAGATCAGCCCCACCTGCTCACTTGCTTGCCTACCTGTCCACATATTTACCATCAGAACAGAATTCTGCCTGTCCGTTTATTGTCTGTCTCCCCCAGCAACCACTAGAATGGAAGCTGCGTGTGGGCATGGCTTAGTTTTGTCCACTGCTGGATCTCAGCATCCAAAACAGTCTACCCCCTGGTAAGTGCTGCAGAAACATTTACGAACAACAAACCAGTACTGGCTACCCCGCCTCTGCCTGTGCTCATCTTATCTTCCACCTGAAAGGTTCTCCCCACTCTAACTTCACCCTGCACCCTTTGACCAGTCAATGATCCCCACAGCTTGGCCCGCTCCAAACCCCTTAAAATCCCTGAACCCAAACTCCTCAGGAGGCAGATTTGAGGTTTCCCCCCATCTTCTCATGTGGCTGCCCTATGATTTAAACTCTTTCTCTGCTGCGGTTCCAGATGTCTCAGTATACTGGCTTGCGGCACATCAGGCAAATGAACCTATCAGATAACAACGGCAGATCAGATGCCTGAGCATTCAGAAGCAACAGCTGTGGAGCCCCCGTGGGTTCAGAAGGCCTGGTTCCCGTCTCCAGAAACCTGGCTCTCCTCCCTCCTGGGCCCACTACTTTGGCTTCTTGTTCCTACGTACAAGAAGTTGCCAAGAAGGCAACTCTTCCCCTGCCTGAAGCCAAAGGAATGAAACAGACTAGGGCGGGAGAGGCGGCCATCCACTGTCATTAGTTGCGGCCATCAGTAACAGCAACAGGACACGGAACCTAAGGCTGTATCCATCCTGGGCCTCCAGGGAAACGTCAGCGGGAGCGGTACTAAGGAAGTGCTCATCTCTTAGAGACAAAGGCCCATGGAGGGGAACAGTAACCATCCCCTCCCAATTCAGAAAATGTTAACATAAGCACTTCATTTCTCATGCAGATAACCACATTAGTCTATTAATAAAAAAGAAAGAGAAAGAAAGAAAAAAAAAAGAAAAAGGAATCCATGCCAGCAGGGTATAGGAATTGGTCTATAGGAGAAAGGGTCACCCACTGAAAGGTGGGCTGAATAGAATTCCTTGCCTGGGCTTTGAGGTCCTGGCATGGAGAAGGCTGTAGAAATGCTGGGATCAGTGGAACCCTCAATAAACAGAGTTCTTGTTAAAGAATCACAGTCATTGGTGGAATGGACTGCCCATCTAAGGTCAATCTACACTAAAGGATGGCAGAGATCAAGAGAAAGAGAAAGAAAAAGCACCCATGGCCGGGCATGCGTGGTGGCTCACACCTGTAATCCCAGCACTTAGGGAGGCCGAGGCAGGCGCATCACTTGAGGTGAGGAGTTTGACACCAGCCTGGCCAACATGGTCAAACCCCATCTCTACTAAAAATATAAAAATTAGCCAGGCGTGGTGGCAGGCACCTGTAATCCCAGCTACTTGGGAGGCTGAGGTGAGAGAATTGCTTGAACCGGGAGGCAGAGGTTGCAATGAGCAGAGATTGCACCACTGCACTCCAGCCTGGGCACTAGAGTGAAACTCCATCTCAAAAAAGAAAGAAAAGGAAAAAGAAAAAAGAAAAGCACCCAGATCCTAGGACATATAAATACTTCCAACATGAGGACCGCGGGGTAGCGCCCATGGGAGGTGCAGGTCACTGTCCTTAGTGGAACCCCTTCTCTACCTTGCCACACCGGCACTAAGCCCTCGATCCTTCTGACAGACATGGCCACGTTTTTGTACATGTTTGCAGCCATCACTCCTTTCACTGTAGTAAGCTGTGCACTCAGCATCACCCATGTCTTTCTATAAATAGGAAGAAAGCTCAGAACAGCCCTCAGAAAACTGCATGTTGACAGCACCCAGAGTCCTGGCTGGAAGAGGGAAGGGCACTCACAGAGCTGCTTCCCTGGAGCTGTGTCTCTCCCAACTGCCTTGAAGGAATCTCTTGGGAAGGCAGCGACTTCTGGCCTCTGGGGACCTAAAGAAGCCAAGTGGCAAAGCGGTATGAAAACTAAACCAATTCTAGGTCCAGGTGTACATCAAGGCAGTTTGTGGGGCACGTGGCAGGTCTGCTGAAACACAGTGCCTGCCCCTCGCCAACCTTCTCTCTCTGGCAGGAACCCCCTCCTTTGAGTTAAAAGTGTTGCAGACCCCAGGAAATGCCTGAGAGACCTTGTGCCTTAACAGAGAGAGATGTTATGTGCACCGGATCCCCAACATGCTTTGCAAATGTTTAAGGGAGAAGACAGACATGGGCCAGATACAACACAAACAAGGCTCTCAGGCCACCAGGCTGAGTGAAAGTGCTATACAGAGGCTTCTTGGCCACCTGGGGCCCCTTTGAGCCTATGAGGGATCCTGGGAGGGTAGTGGAGTGAGGACAGCAGAGGAGCACCAAAGACAAACTCAGCCCATTTCACAATTTTATCGTGAGCCAGCCCTATCTTAGCCCTCTCATTTTGAAGAAAAGCCAAATTTGTATTTAAAAAAATACTTACGCCTGATCCATTCCCTATTGTGAAATAAGCACATTTATTACACAGAAGGAAACCTGATGTCTCTCAGACCTTGAGCAGACTATTTACAACATTTGGGCTACAAGGCAAGGTGACCTTCAGACCACGAAGTGGCGATGGCTTGCATAGGGCAAGGCAGGGTCTCTGAGAGAACGTGAGACACACAGGCCACCACCATGTTTTAGGGGACCTGGGATTTTGCAACAGGAAGAAATAACAGGTTAGAAAAATGCATGCTTTAAAACATTTAAAATTTAAAAATAGAATGCTTTCACACACACACACACTGCAACACAATATAATTGTGCCATTTACTAGTAATGATATAAACATATCTGAATGCCCCTTTGAACACAAAGCACAGCTAAATGCCCCACCTCCAGCAGACAGACCCTGAAGCAACACACCCCCAAAAAAACAAGTGACAGATATATATGATAGATAGATAGATAGATAGATAGATACTATTTTTTTTGAGACAGAGTCTGGTTCTGTCTCAGAAGGGTCAGGTTGCCCAGGCTGGAATGCAGTGGCACGATCTTGGCTCTCTGCAACCTCCACCTCCCTGGCTCAAGCTAGCCTCCTACCTCAGCCTCCCAAGTAGCTGGGACGACAGGTGCATGTCAGCATACCCAGCTAATTTTGGTAGAAATGGAGTCTCACTATGTGGCTCAGGCTGCTCACTACGAGCTCAGAAGAGCTCATGCAATCCACCCACCTCGGCCTCCCAAAGTATTGGGATTACAGACATGAGTCACCATACCCGGCCATAAGTGACAGATATTGACATAAGCCCTGCAATAGGAATCTGAGACCCAGGATTGGACAGGTCAACTAGCAATGCTTCTAAATACAAGTGATCTGGCAAGCTGGCAAAATGTTTGAGTTTCATTCTTTGAGGTCAAAGTTTCATTCTTGATTTGGATCAAAGAGGAAGGAGAAAAAGGCACAAACTGAACCATCAACTCTGTCACTGAAAAGTGGTCCCCTGGATCTTAGTGCTTTGCCACCTTCTTGCCACCCCTATAGTAAAATGCTTTTTTATTCTTTCTTTAAAAATTTCTGTTATTATTATTTTATTTAAATGGGGTCTCGCTATGTTGTCCAGGCTGGTCTCCAACTTCTGGCCTCAAGCAATCTTCCCACTCCAGCCTCCCAAAGTGCTGGGATTACAGACATAAGCCACCATGTCCAGCCATGATTTTTAAAGGCAGGCATACTTTATACTTTTTGTACACACTTATAGCTCTGATTCTTTTTTTAAACATATTTATTTATTTTTGTTGAGATGAGGTCTCGCTATGTTGCCCAGGCTGGTCTTGAACTCCTGGGCCCAAGTGATCCTCCTGCTTCGGCCTCCCAAGTAGCTGAGATTACAGGTGAGAGCCACCATGCCTGGTTCAGGCTCTGATTCTTATGTCAGTGAATGCCCAGTAAATTCTTGTTGGCTTGAACTGAATTATCAAGAAGGTGCTATCAAGAATTCTTTGAGCCGGGCACGGTTGCTGACGCCTGTAATCCCAGCACTTTGGGAGGCTGAGGCAGGCAGATCACTTGAGGCCAGGAGTTCGAGACTAGCCTGGCCAACATGGTGAAACCTGGTCTCTACTAAAAAATAAAAAAATTAGCCAGGCATAGAGATGCACACCTGCAGTCCCAGTTACTCAGGTGGCTGAGGCAAGAGAATTGATTGAACCCAGGAGGCGGAGGTTGCAGTGAGCCAAGATCACACCACTGCACTCCTGGGTGACAGAGTGAGACCCTGTTTCAAAAAAAGAAAAAAAAGAAGAAGTAAAGGAAAGGAAAAAAGAAAGATAAAAAAAAGAAAAATAATTCTTTAGTTAGGTATGATGGCTCTCAACTGTAATCCCAGCACTTTGGGAGGCCGAGGCAGACGGCGCGCTTGAGCCCAGGAGTTCAAGACCAGACTGAGCAGCATGGCAAAACCCCGTCTCTACAAAAAGTACAGAAACATAGCCTGGGGCGGTGGTGGGCGCCTGTAGTCCCAGCTACTCTGAAGGCTGAGATGAGAGGATTGCTTGAGCCCAGGAGGTTGAGGCTACAATGAGCTGAGATCACACCACTGCACTCTAGCCTGGGTGACAGAGCAAGACCCTGTCCCAAAAAAAAAAAATTATTATTTGGGAGATATAATTTTACATAATCAGAGGGTCAAAAAAACCCTCTATTTTGCCTATTGGCCCCATTTGAGATGACCCTGGTGAAATTTCTCAGCTAACTTTCTCCACCTCTGTCAAGTTGACCGAGACACCACCTAAATCTCCATGAAGGACCTGGCAGCTTTCCGGCTCTGCAGCATTTTCCCGACAAGTTTGCTGCGCACACGCGGATGCTGACAGCACAGTCTCATGCTTGCCTAAGCCAGAGCACCACCCTCTAGTGTGACACCGTGTGATCTCTATTTTACCATGCAGAAGAGAGGTCATCTCCTGGTACAAGAAAATGGGCTGTCTTCTGGATAACCGCAGCAATTCATCTCTGAGTAGCTGAAGGTCATTAGTATGCATTATACAAGTGGAACCGTTTGAGAGAAAAGAGGGAACTCACTGGACACAAAAGTGCACTGAGACTGTGAACAGCAAGTCCCGAACAAGGACACAGAGATAGATCCCAAAGGGAAAGGCTGGAGGGGGAAGGATGCGGCCCAGCCGCAGTGGCTGATCCGTGAGGACTCCTGTCTGGGTTCGTGCTGCCAATCAGTAGCATTCCCCAGGCAAGACGTGGGCGCCAGGCCCGACTTGAAACCCAAGGTTGGCTTCAAGATCTTGCAGCTGGATCAGAATGCTGAGTTCATCGTTGCTGGTGGGCCGCCGTCACCTCTCCTTAGCCACCCTGTTGAAGGATGGCCGGCCCCTCCTGGGAAAATTGCTACATTTCCTCAGATAACAGATGCACACATGACTAATCAGGCCTACCCTAAGAAATGAGAGCCAGCAGCAGAAGCCACAGCGCACACCCTGTATTGTGAAAATGGAATGTGGGATGACCTAGGAGATGACACAAATGCCGAACGGCGAACTTTCTGTTTCTATGAGTCTAATAACGAAAAACTTTTCTGCCTGAACCCGTGGGATCGAATAAAATGAAAAACCCCATTCTGCAAACCACTTCGCCCCATGGGAAGCAGCTCGGTTTCCTTCCCGTGTCGTCGGGAGCCCTCTGATGGAGGAAGCCTAAATTACAGCGCTCATAACCTAACAGGCAGCCGCCGGGCTCAAGTGCCCCCTGATTTTCCAGAACTGCAAAGAAGAGAAACCATAAAAGAAGCCGAAAGTTTTCTCCCCCTGGCACTTTGCCCAGTGACAGTTGTCAATCAGAGGTGCTGCAGACCGACTCGAAGGCAGCGTTCAGTGCCCGGGCACACTGCCTGCTGCCGTTGGTTCCTCCCATGGTTCTCAGGGCGCCAGGTCTCTGTCAACTCCCAGCCCCCGGTTTCCTTACCTTGTCCTACTGCGTCTGAGTCAGGATGCCTGATGGGTTGAGCGCTGATGATCTCATCCGTGTCCCACATGTCCCAGGGAATCCCAGGTCTGCCCTGAGCTTCCTGTGTCCTTGGGAAAGTCGGTTAATCTCTGGGCCTCACTGTCCTCATCGCTGAGCTTGGGGACTCGTAACAGATGATTTCTAAGTATCTTCCAGCTTTGAATAGAGCATTTGTCTTGGATGGCCAGGCTTAAAGTTTAAAGGCATAAAAGGAAAATGGGATCTGATCCTTAATCAGAACTGCTGAGAATGAGAAGCGCAGAGCAAACTACCGACTGCATTGGGTGAAAAGTGAAAATGGTCGGTGGGGAGGTGCCATGGTCAGGATCTGGGGCTGAGGCGCTAGGATCTTGCCAGTGCCTTGGCGCCTTTCTCTGCAGTCCCCGGCCTGCCTCCCTGCTGCTCCCTCTCTTCCGGAGTCTGGTGCTGCCAATTTGCCAGGTGAGCCCCGCCAGCGTCCCATTGCCGGGTCTTGTGGCCCTCACCTTTTCCTTTTACCTTCATCCCTGCAGGAGTCGCAGGACCTCAGCTGGCCAGTTGGCTCTGCCTGGAAGGTGCAGGTCTTGTCCTTGTCAGGGAGACTGGCAGCCGCAGTGCTGTGCCTGTCCCAGGCTGAGCAAGAGGCTCCTGGTGTCGATTCTGGAGCAGCCAAAGGCCTCAGCAGGCCCCCGAAAGTGATGACATCAGCACAGTACTGCACCAGCTCTGAGGGCCCCACTGCCCCTGCCATCTCCTCCTCCTCTCCCTCTCCAGTCTCCCTCTCCTCCCAGCACAGTGCAGCCTCCAAGGGCAGCCTCCATGGTGGAGATGCTCAAGCTAACGCGTGGGGACAGGAAAAAGCAACCACCAGGGTGGAGGGTCTCCCAGCGGAAGCACAAGGTCTGGGACAATGAGAGGCATCAGTCACCGAACCATCTCACAACTCGAACAACCCCAGAAGAGCGGGCTGGAGAGTGCAATGTGACATCACTTCCCATCTTGCTGGGAGACAGGGCTTTTGCCAAGAACGGGCCCCTGGGGATTCGTCGGGCGACATTTTCATGCCACTGGCATAAATAAAGACTTGTACCAAAGGCTGCCATTCTGGGCAGAAGGTGCTGTCTAGACCCCCTTAGGGCTGCCCTCTCTGGCCCCAGGCCCCTGGCTCCTACCACCTAAGCCCATCACATCACCCAGGAGGGTCGGCAGCTGCTGGCCCCCACCCACATTCGCTGGCTTGGTTTTCCTCTGCAGGGGAAGCTGGACTTCCTCCACATCCAAGTTCAACTACATGACATCAGGAACACAGCCTTTCTCCCGACACCTTCCAGCCTCTATTTGTCTCCAGTAGCTGTCCCAGAAATCATGGGTGGGAGCATTCAAAAATGTGGTTCCAGAGGTCCCCTTGCCCTAGCCCAAAAGGCTGCCTGAGCTGGGGATCCCTTCCTTACCCCCCAATCCGAAAGGCAGCCTGGCCTTCCAAACTGGAGTCCGTGGTTCAGAGTAGGAGATCCACAGTCAGGGCCCGGGACACGGCTTCCCCTGGCTGGTCTCAAAGCCTTCCTAACCCTCCAGGGGTCCGTCCTGGTCTTCCACGGAGTTTCCCAAAAGCGCGCGCCACACTTGGTGGGCGCTCAGCCCCGAAGCGCCTGTGAACACCGCCCATCCCAGGACGCACGAAGCCAGTTGGTACGAGCACCTAGAAGCAGCACTCCCCATTTGTCATCCTTCCCACGGGGAAGGCTGCCTGCTGCTCCGAGCCCTCAACTCCAATGAAGTACAGTCGTCAAGAAACGGTGGTCTAAATAAAGCCGGAGACTCACTCACTGCACCAATCAGCACCGTGCGTCCGTCTGGATCTCGGCGCCGGCTGCGCGCAGCCGCCAGGAGGTGGCCGTCGGAACGCGAGCGCCGCCCGGAGCAGTGGTGCAGGGTCACCGCATCGCCGGCTGCTGCTGCAGCCCCGCGGCGCTCAGCACTGCTGACTTGGCCCGGGCGGCGGGCAGGCGGGCAGGCGGGCAGGCGGGCGGGGAGGGCGGGGGAGGGCCTGCTGCAGCTTGGGTTCTAACTGCCCCTGCGCAAGGAGACCGGGAGAAGCCGGCTGCAAGGGCTGGGCTGGCCAAGACTGGGGCAGTTGCAAAGGGTGGGAGCGCAGCGAGCGGAGAAATACCCCTGAGTCAGCACTGGTGCATTGGGAGGTGTCCCGGAGAGCCTGGCCCACGACATGGACAGGGTGTCCGAAACGTACGCCCCTCTATGTCACCCTCTAGTCATGCACCCCCATCTAATTCTCAAACCAGCTCTAGCCTCATTTTTTCCCCTCCACGATGATGGACTGTAATGCACCCTGCTCTGAGGCCTGGGGGGAATGGAAAGACAGAATTCTCTTTCAAGCCCAACCCAGGCCCGGGGAACCCCCTAGATGTTACTGTGGGGTCACCGACAAGGCCGTGGGGATTTGACACGTGGGCAGGGACAAGGGCAACCCCAAAGCTAGTGGATCTGACATGGGGGTGACTGGGTGGTGTGGTGGGCATCATTTCATTCACTGCAGTGGATTTGCTGCCTGGGAAATGCAGCCCCCACCGTCCGAGGTCCGCTCTTGTCTTACTAGCTACTTAGCAGCCAGCTTCCCTGTTCTGCTCCCTGAGAGATGAAGGTGTCCCAGGCTAAGATCCCTCCATCACCTGCCCATCCCTGAGGGTCTCATGTCACCTCAGCGGCTGGCACCTCCTCTTCCCAAACACCCTGTGGTGGCTTTGGCCCAGACAGTGCCTGCCTGAGGGAAGGAGGCCTCCGGCCATATGAAGACTGTAGAGGCCAGGGCGGCCATCCCTTGTTCATTTCATCCTGTGTAGTTCCTTTCACAAGCCCCACTGGAGTCATCTGCTCTTCCCCGGGACCCATTTGTGAAGTTCCTGTCTCCCTTGACCTCCCCGTAGGGAACCAGAGACTAGTGGGCAGGGACAGAGTGCTGGGGGCCAACAGTGGCATTTGCTCTGCAGCCCTTAACCAGCAGGCCTCTCCCTTGGCTAATTCCAGGCAGGAAGGACACTCGTTTGTCATCCAGGCTGGGAAGGGAGACCCCAGAAGAGAAAAGTGTGTCTGGGCAGGCCAGGTCTGTTCTCTCCCTCTCCAGGGTGGAGAGGTCACAGATACCTCCATCCCATGGATGAGGGCAAACTAAAAAGTCCAGAGACAAACAGCTGGTCCTCGCAGCTTCCAGGGTTGGGAGTCAGAGGCTGGGATGGGTTACGGTTCAGCCTGCTGCACAGGTGAGTCTCCATCCTTAGCCTCCTGCCATGCTGACTTCAAAAGACCCTAGTGCGTGGGACCCCAATGACTTGTTTCGGTGTGCTGGGCTCAAAATCATTCGTGGCCAAGCACGTTAGTCTGGAAAATTTAAGTTGCTGCAGATTGATGGACAGAAGGAGAGATGGTTTTCAACGTACAGGGAATGTATTTTAAAATGGAGCAAGAGACAGGGCTGCAAGGAGGGAACGGGCACTTCGAAAGCAGCCAGTAGAAAGTCGCTCCTAATTCTGGGGGAGGGAATTGTGTTCAGCCTGCAGAGTGCTTTTCTAGTCCAGGCGATGATTTGGTCTAAGACTTCATTAAACATTTGTCTATGAGCCCAAATTTCCCCAAATGACTGAGGTGTTTGGTATGAGCACATTGCATGCCCCAGGGAGCTTCAACGCCAGCAGCTTCCTGCCACGGTACAGGCAGGTTCTCTAAGCACGAGCTTTCAATTCAGGCTCCTGTCTATAGTGAGAACCAGAACACAATGCAGGGACCCACAGGGGTCATGTGGCTCCACCAGCCTCAGCCGTTCCCAAAAGCCCAGCTGCTGTTTCAGGGGCTTGCCTGGATAACTTATATCTGAGAGGTTTGCTGCACATCCTTTGAGTGATTTATGGTGAGATCTAAAATTTCTTTGTAAAAAGATACCCTTTTGCTTTGGGAGGGATCACAAGGAGCTCAGCCCTCCAGTGCCCAGGACCACCTGGGCAGATGCCACTGTTGGCACTGTATAATGTCGCCCCCCATGCAGACCTGATCTGAGCTCTGCGTGTCAGGGAATGCCACTCCAGCAGTGCCAGCCTGGGAGCTCCTCCAGCCGGCACCTACTGAGGCAGCAAATGACTCTGGGGAGGCCCTTTGGCTGGGTGCATAGGAGTCTGGGTCCCAGAGACCATAGCTCACATGTCTCAGGCTGCTTATGTACTTCCCCAGAAAGAGCCACTGTCCCAAGTGTGCTTCCTGCTGCTTTTGTGCAGTCCCATCTAGACGAGCCCCTTATGGAGACCCCTCCCCTTCTGCCTGGCACCCAATGCTCCCATCATTCAACACCTGCTACCAACACAGAAGCAGTCCATCCCCTTCTTAAATGCTACAGCCTCTGCCCCGGCGGCCACTAATCATTCTATTCGAGTTTCCCTCCAGAGCTCATCTCAGTAAATCCGGAAAAAGAAAACCTCCATCCCCAGTGAACAAGACCATGAAGGCTGCGTCAGTGTTCCCAGGTTTCAAGCCAAGCTGGAGAAAGATCACAACAGAGACCAGACCCGCATTCTCCGGCCCAATTCCACATGGCTGAGAGAGCCAGCTAACCAGACGCAAACACACGCGGCAGGATGGCACGCGACTGAGGCAAGGAATAAGCCTCAACTCATCAGTAAGTCCACGGGGTCTCCGCCCCCAGCATGTGGGAGAGGGAAACTAGCCCAAAGTCAACGTCCTGATTGTGCTTTGGATTTGCCCAGGGCTGAGCACTCCCTGGTCCGAGGTACCCAACAAGCTGACCCGAGAATGGGCAGCATCCCCTTCCCTCCCTCCTTCCCTCCTTCCCTCCTCCTCTCCTTCCTCCTACTCCCCCTCCTCCTCCTCCTCCTCCTCCTCCTCCAGCTGACTCCTTCTGCTGCTGCCTCTGCCGCTGCTGCCTCTGCCGCTGCTGCGGTCTGCAGTCACTTGAAGGAGAAAGATTTCGCAGTACGGCATTCTTAAAGCTGCAGTGTCCAAATTCTCCTTCAAACCCCACTGTCACCGACATCAGCCAACTTACCGGGGTCCTTCGCAGAGGGTAGGTGGGCAAGGAGATGGGGATGGGGGGCTTGGAGAAGTCAGACAGGTGGGAACCAGACGCTCAGACTCTGGCAAGGGTAAAGAGGAGAAGCAGGCTGTACCGTGAGAGCCTCTGCAGTTAAACCAGGTTTCTGGGACTGCAGCGGGACTGCAATGGAGTAGATTTTTTTTTTTTTTAATCGTAAAACCTCCACCAAAATCTTCTCCACAAACTTATACTCTTTGTAGCTTAATTAAAATACAAGGTGCAAACACAAAACCAACATGAGAAAGAAACCCAATCTTTAAAACAAAAAAGAATTCAAACAGCAATTTAAAAAATTATTCCTAAAAATTTACTCCTGTGAGCAACTGACTCAGCTCTCCCCACAGTGCTGTGCCGGTAAGCCATCGGGGAAGGACCTGGATGGAGTTCTTAGCGCCCAGAGTTTCTGCAAAGTGCAGGCAGAGGACTCCAGCTTCTTAGGGGAGAAAGCTTTTTAAAACCCAAAGGAAAGGGGATCTTTCTGCTGGCTATCCAAGGAGCGTGTCAATGAGCTGATCTAGCATCCAGAAACCAACACACCCCTCCCTGAAAGTTACCTCTCTCCTCTGCTCAGCCGCTGCCGTCCTGCCTGGATGCTGGCAAGTTCAGACTGCTTCGGGAGAGGCAGGACCCGAAATAAGAAGTGTCAGCTGGGTCCCTGCACCCAAATGGTGCCGGGAGTCAACGCTGCAGGCGGCAGGGATGGTATCCCCCACCATGCACCCGCCCCCCGCCAGTTGAATTTAAACCCCTGACACTGCAAGATGCTCACTCCTATAGAGACACCTCTCCGCGGAGCCTCCTCCCTCCCCCACGCTCTCACACAACTAGGTCCAAAGCTTTGCCCCACCTCCCAGATTTGTTCACCTGAAGATGCTTTTCTTGAAAAAAACAAAACAAAAAACAAAAACAGAAGATTGAGACTCTGCAGAGTCTTTAATCCTTAATTCTGGAGAAGGCGGGACTTGTTCAGAAGTTTGAGAATTGCAGCCTGATGCCCAGGAAGGAGCAGAGGTGATGAGCCGACAGTGTGCTTTGCACCAGACAAGTTGACACCGTTGCTTTATCAAGAAGGGCAGAGGTAGACCCGGGGTGAAGAGAAGAGGAAAATTCCTCTCCATCCACTGGCAAATTCTCAACAGTTTGGGAAATCTCTATTTTTGTTTTCCTTCAAGAAAACCCCATTTAAAAATTTTTCAGGCACATGAAATGTTCAAGATTGCCACTAAGTGTCAATTTTGTCCTGACACGTCTGTGATTCTTAAAATTCCCGTTCCTGCTTCTGTGCAAGTTAATATTCTTTAAGATTGAGGCAGGGATTTAATTGAGAAAATTCCAGGAGAGAGAAGCACTTTAAATGCAGATATGGTTAAGATAGCACATTCTAATATAACCCACAAGGGGTTAGGCAGAATAGATATACTGAGAGGTAGAAGGTGGTCAGGGATGTAGGTATTTCCAGGTTTTGAGTTTATCACAAACTCAGAGCCCAAGAAAGGAAAATAAAGGAGGAAGTGTGTGTGTGTGTGTGTGTGTGTGTGTGTGTGTGTGTGTGTGTGTGTGTGTTTGAGCGGGGAGACTAAAACTCCCCTTCTAAATAAACTGTTCAGAAAGACCAATTGCATCAATTCCGTGTACATTTCATTACTGAAGTAAGACCAGGAGTGTGTGACTTGTTTCTAAACGGAGTGAGAGGGGAGGCTCTGCTGCCCGCATCCTGCTTGGGACACAGCCACACTGCTGCAGTGCACCACAACCAACGTGGGCACAGTGTTTTGCGGCTGCCCTCACCCGCCCTCCCTCGAGGGCTTTGGCACACAGGTGAGGCTGTGCAGCCTGCGCTATGCTGGCGGACAGAGACGAGGGCCAGCCTCGATCAGGCTGTCTTCCTTCTCCTCCTCCTGGCTGCACCCAGGCTGAGGTGGGGGAAGACCACAGACTCATGGGGTGTCATAGTGGGGAAGGCACCCCACAGAGCATGTAACCCAGTCCTTCCATTTCATGAATGGAAGAATGGAAAGGTGAGAAACGGCTGGGCCTTAGTCACCCAAGGTCACCTAGCCTGTGGGATGCAGCGCCTGGATTAGAATTTGGGTCTTCAGATTCTTTGTCCTGTGATTTTCTCACTGTACCTGTCATCGCACCCTCTTGGGCAAGTGGTCTGCCTCTACCACTTCCTCACGTGACCTTGACAATCACTTCTCTGCTCTGTGACTCAGTTTCCTCTCCATAGATGATGTAATAGATGATATGCAGACCAAAGCCAAAGAATTTCAACTCTGAAACCGGGAAAAATACCAAGTTGTCTTCTTGCAGCCAGAGGCAGAGAACAGGCACAGGGTTGAAGTCCAAAGCAAGCGTTTCTTTAGTCTCCTCCAATTTTGAAACCCAGAATGTCATCTGCATTCATTTCCCTGGCTGCCCTAACAACTGACCACAAGCTTGGTGGCTTAAAACAACAGAAATGTATTCTCTCACAGTTC
This sequence comes from Pan troglodytes, assembly GCF_028858775.2. NCBI lineage: Eukaryota > Metazoa > Chordata > Mammalia > Primates > Hominidae > Pan > Pan troglodytes. The sequence goes on along the minus strand of NC_072398.2, from coordinate 222,800,404 downwards.
TGGAGGCCAAAAGTCCAAACTCAAGGTATGGGCAGGGTTGGTTCCTTCTGGAGGATCAGAGGGAGAATCTGTCTCAGGCCTCTCTCCAGCTTCTGGGAGTGGCCAGCAATCCTTGGTGTTCCTTGGCTTGTACACACATCACTCCAGTCCCTGTGTTTGTCTTCCCCTCTGTGTGTCTTCTTCCCATAAAGACACTTGTCACTGGATTTAGGGCCCATCTTACTGCAGGATGATCTCATCTCCAGATCCTTAATTACATCTACAAAGACCCTTTTTCCAAATAAAGTCACATTCACAACTTCTAGCGGGACATTTCTTTCTGGGGCCATCTTTCAGTCCACGACATCAACCAGTAAAAATTTTCGTATGAGAACTGTCTCATGTGAAAACAGCAGTAAAATGTGATGGCCACCGACCCCATCTCAATTTTTTTTTCTTTTTTTTTGAGACGGAGTCTTGCTCTGTCGCCCAGGCTGGAGTGCAGTGGCGCGATCTCGGCTCACGGCAAGCTCCCCCTCGCGGGTTCACGCCATTCTCCTGCCTCAGCCTCCCGAGTAGCTGGGACTACAGGCACCCGCCACCACGCCCAGCTAATTGTTTTGTATTTTTAGTAGAGACGGGATTTCACCATGTTAGCCAGGATGGTCTCAATCTCCTGACCTCGTGATCCACCCGACTTGGCCTCCCAAAGTTCTGGGATTACAGGCATGAGCCACCGCGCCTGGCCCCCACCCATCTCAATTTTTTGAAGGGTTATAATATGGACCCCTTTGGTTATAAGAAGTTAATAGCTACATCTATAGAATGCTTGGTTTTTTTTTTTTTTTTTGGAGACGGAGTTTCATTCTTGTCGCCCAGGCTGGAGTGCAATGGCGTGATCTCGGTTCACTGCAACCTCTGCCTCTCGGGTTCAAGTGATTCTCCTGCCTCAGCCTCCCGAGTAGCTGGGATTATGGGCATGCACCACCATGCCTGGCTAATTTTGTATTTTTAGTAGAGACAGTGTTTCTCCATGTTGGTCAGGCTGGTCTCGAACTCCCGACCTCAGGTGATCCGCCCGCCTCGGCCTCCCAAAGTGCTGGGATTACAGGCATGAGCCACTGCACCAGGCCTCGCGCTTGGTCTTTTATAGTTTTTTTTTTTTCATTTGTGTTGACATTTGATTCTCATATAACCCTCTCAAGGCAGGTGTTATCAGGATCACCCCCATTTTACAGTTGAGGAAACTGAGGCACAAGGAGGTTTGGGTCACATAGCTAGTAGGTGGCAGGATTTAGGCCATCTGGCTCCAGAATGTGTGCCCTTCTCCATGCTTCTGCTTAATCATGCCAGGGCTGCAGATTCTTCTCCGTCTCCACTTTACGCCATTGATTTTCTATCCAACCCAGGTCTCTGATTTGTGTCTCTTGCTGATGTTTATTGGGCATTTTTGGATGAGTGCTCTGTACTGATCTAACTTTGGGCATCCTCCTTTGCTGTCTTTACCAGAGACGGTCTCTACTGCCTTTGCATACACAGGGGAAACTCACCAAACTTACTCGTGTGGATCAGCACAGGAAGTCATCCTAAGAATGGGGAATGGCGGGCATGGTGGCTCATGCCTGCAATTCCAGCACTTTGGGAGGCTGAGGTGGGAGAATCCCTTGAGGCCAGGAGTTAGAGACCAGCCTGGCCAACACTGCGAGACTCCCATCTCCAGGGAAAAAAAAAGAAAAAGAATGGAGGAAACTTGTTGTTGCACATCTAACTTGGCCAGAGTGACTAACAAAATGTCTCTTGGGGCAATAACTAATGGAAATGAGCATTCATTTTTAAATCAAAAAGAAAAAAGAAACTGAAGGACACTGGCAGCCTTTTGGACACTGTCAAGGTTGCAGGTCTTTGCTTTTGACCGCCCCTTTCCCAGCCATGTTTTGTCAAACTTGATGATCCTTTCCCTTTCTTCAAGAGCAAATTCTAACATATGTTTGATTTCTTCTTAGCCCCTAAATCCTCACAGCTTTGGCATGCAAATACCCCTGTCAACTTAGGTCTTGATTTTCAAAAATGCATGCAGTCTAATTCCTGTTTGCACCCCCAATCGTGGCGATGAGAAGTTTGCACACACAGGGGTGGAAGGCAGATACAGCTACATTCTTTTCCTTGGCTGCCTTTTGTGGGGTTAATATGCAACAATCCCACTGTCTCTTTTATTTTCAGTAACAGCAGGAGAAAACTAGGTTAAACCTAGGGAAACTGTTCTGTCTGGAAGTTGTTCTAAAATATTACCTCTAAAGTTAATCGCACAGTCTTTCCCTATTTTTTTTTTTTTTTTTTTTTTGAGATGGAGTTTTGCTCTTGTTGCCCAGGCTAGAGTGCAATGGTGCGATCTCGGCTCACTGCAACCTCCGCCTCCCGGGTTCAAGCAATTCTCCTGCCTCAGCCTCCTGAGTAGTTGGGATTACAGGCATGCACCACCATGGCTGGCTAATTTTGTATTTTTAGTGGAGATGGGGTTTCTCCATGTTGGTCAGGCTGGTCTCAAACTCCCAACTTCAGATAATCCGCCCGCCTCAGCCTCCCAAAGCACTGGGATTCCAGGCATGAGCCACTGCATGGCCGTCTTTCCCTTTTAAGGATGAGGCAGAACCCCTAAATGGCCGGAAATGGTGCTGCCTGGAGAAGAGGGCTGGCCAAGATAAACTCAAGATCGCCATTCTATTCAGGAGAGTCCCCATGTCTTAAATCATAAAAAGTCCCCTGACCTCTGGATGGTAAAACATCTGGACTGGAGAAAGTTGCATGCATCATAGTGACTCTTCTTTCCGGATGAGTAAAGCCTTCTCTGATGACCTCAATGTGCTTGGCCTCTTCTCCACCAACACAAAACCACAGTTCACAGGGAGGGGAACAAGATGGCGGCTTTCATTATCAATAGAAGATGAAGGTTTTCCCTGCCTTGAATCTCTTATATAGCTCATGTTGATAACTGCACTGCGTGGAGTTCATTCTGCTCCAAGCAATGCCATGTGAGGCTATGAAGATCACAAAGTCAAACGTAGGTCATGATTCGTAAAATCCCTTCCACCCAAAGCAGTCATGTTCTTTCTTCCTCTTGCTTCTGCATCCTCAGCCATGGGTTGGCAACCTCCCATCCACCCAATCTGGCTCTTGGGATATTTAGCAAACCCATAAATGTTCAAATATCAGATGGGCCAGCTTATATATGCACACTGTGGGTTTTCTGACTTGTTCATTTCATACGCGTTTGTTGAGTGCCTACTATGTGCAGAGCAGGGGAGAGATTCAAATTCAGTCCATGCTGATTGAAGTCTTTGCTGGCTTCTCCTTTTCCCTGAATGAAACTAAAGTTTTGCTTGCACCGCATAGATCGTTCCTGTGTCTTTGCTAAGATGCTGGGGGGTAACTGACTTCTGTGGAGATTCTTCTCAAAGGAGTCTTGTTTAACAGAAGAATGAAGACACTAACTACAAAGGAATGAAGGATGCATTTTCAGATCCTGCAGCCAAATGAAAAATATTTCCATTGCATGGAAGCCTTCCTGGGGTCCCTGACATGCATAGGATGTCATGTCATGACATGAGCCATGAACATCTCTGCACATGGAGCCCACATCCCTTGGTCTAGCCCCAAACGTCCCCTTATCAGAGTCCTTCCTTCAAGACAGCACCCCAGCTCCTTCTCACCCCATCCCTTGCTCAGCCTTTTTTCTCTTCTAAGCATGTGTGTCAGCACCTGGCATTATACTTATTTGTTTATTCTTTTTTTGAGATGGAGTCTCGCTCTGTCACGCAGGCTGGAGTGAGGCGGCACGATCTCGGCTCACTGCAACCTCCACCTTCTGGGTTCAAGCGATTCTCCTGCCTCAGCCTCCCGAGTAGCTGGGATTACAGGTGTATGCCACCATGCTTGGCTAATTTTTTGTATTTTTAGTTTCACCATGTTGGCCAGGCTGGTCTTGAACTCCTGACCTCAAGTGATTCACCCTCCTCGGTCTCTGAAAGTGCTGGGATTACAGACATGAGCCACCACGCCCCGCCTGTTTATTCTTTATTGCTTATAATTGTTAAAATAACAGTAATTATTGCCCGGCACAGTGGCTCATGCCTGTAATGCACTTTGGGAGACCGAGGGGGGCGGATCACCTGAAGTTGGGAGTTTGAGACCAGCCTGACCAACGTGGAGAAACCCCATCTCTACTAAAAATACAAAATTAGCTGGGCGTGGTGGGGCATACCTGTAATCCCAGCTACTCGGGAAACTGAGGCGGGAGAATCGCTTGAACCCGGAAGGCGGAGGTTGCAGTGAGCCGAGATTGTGCCATAGCACTCCAGCCTGGGCAATAAGAGCAAAACTCCATCTCAAAAAACAAAAACAAACAAAAAAAAAACCGAATAATTATTTTATTATTGTTATTATTTAAATATTTAGTTATGATTATTTAAGGAATTTATTATTATTTGCCTCCCTGCATGAGAACACAATGGTCCCCCAGGCAGAGAAGTCGGCTGTCTCTTCCCCACATTGTCCCAGCACTAGGACAGTGCCCAGAATGCAGTCGGACTCCGTAAACATTTGTAAATGAAGGAAGGAAGACATATGTTCCCTTTCTTCTCCATCTGTGCCTGGTGGAATTGTTCACCAATTCCAGGCAACCCTATGGTCTGCACCACTGGGGGGACTTCCTTTTTTTTTTTTTTTTGGAAACAGAGTCTCGCTCTGTGGCCCAGGCTGGAGGACCGGAGCGTGATCTCGGCTCACTGCAACCTCTGCTTCCTGGGCTCAAGTGATACATGTGCCTCAGCCTTCTGAGTAGCTGGAATTACAGGCACCTGTCACCACACCCGGAAAATTTTTGTATTTTCTGTAGAGAAAGGGTTTCGCCACGTTGGCCAGGTTGGTCTCGAACTCCTGGCCTCAAGCAATCTGCCTTCTTTGGCCTCCCAAAGTGCTGGGATTACAGGCGTGAGCCACTGTGCCCGGCCCACTGGGGGACTTCTAATTCCCCCCTAAGTGACAGTTGGCCTCCCACAGCCCGCATGACAGCTCCCCAGACCACGGCCCACAGAAGTCGCTGCTGCCGTTCCCGACACGCAGGCTGGGTGGATGGGCTGACTTGGGCAGCCCACCCCTCTGCAGTTCTACCCCCTTCAGAGCTGCCCCTTGTGTTAGAATAAAGCGCAGACCCCTCCCCAAGGCCATGGGGCTAAGAGGTCCAATTGCTGCCCGCTGTCCTCTGCCCACAGCCTCCTCTGGGCCCCCTTCTCCTTCACTTGCTCGGCTCCAGCAAGTCCAGCTTCCTTTGGTTTCTTCACAAGGTCCACCTGGCCCCTTGTCCCCTCCAGGTGTCAACCCAGCGCTCCCTCCTCAGACAGGCACCATCTGATGTCTTCTCTAGAAGCCATCTCTGCTCCCCACCCGCTTCCCAGCCAGTCTCTGTCCGCCACATCTGCTGTGTGTGTGTCTCTGGTTTCTCTAACGACGCACGTGTGCCTCTGCCAGCCACAGCCCTGTAGGCCAGGCATGGTGGCTCACGCCAGTAATCCCAACACTTTGGAAGGCTGAGCTGGGAGGGTTGCTTGAGCTCAGGAGTTCAAAACCAGCCTGGGCAACATAGTGAGACTCTGTCTCTATTAAAAAAAAAAAAAATTAAAATGGCCGGGCGCGGTGGCTCACGCCTGTAATCCCTGCACTTTGGGAGGCTGAGGCAGGCAGATCACCTGAGGTCTGAAGTTCGAGACCAGCCTGACTAACATGGAGAAACCCCGTCTCTACTAAAATACAAAAAAATTAGCCAGGCATGGTGGCGCATGCCTGTAATCCCAGCTACTTGGGAGGCTGAGGCAGCAGAATCACTTGAACACAGGAGGTGGAGGTTGTGGTGAGCTGAGATTACGCCATTGCACTCCAGCCTGGGCAACAAGAGTGAAGCTCCATCCCCCCCCCAAAAAAAAAATTAAAAAATCATCTGGGCATGGTGGTGTGTGCCTATAGTCCCAGCTACTCGGGAGCCTGAGGTGGGAGAATTGCTTGAGCCCGGGAGGTGGAGACTGCAGTGAGTCATGACTGTGCCACTACACTCCAGCCTGGGTGATAGAGCAAGAAGACCCTGTCTCCAAAAAAAAAAAAAAAAAAGAAAAGAAAAAGAAAAAAGAAACACAGCACCGTAAGGGTAGGGCCTCCTCGGCTTCCCTCATCAATAAACAACCTGTGCCCAGGAGAGCACCTGGCATCAATAAACAACAGTAATATCTGCTGGATATGGGGATGAATGACCGCTCCAGGCACTTGGCCTGTGGCTGTCTTTCCACCACCTTCTGTATGAGTCTCCCAGGACCACTGTAACAAAGTTCCACAGACTGGGGGGGCTGGAACACCAGAAACTCATTTCCTCACAGCTCTGGAGGCTGGAAAGCCAAGTTAAGGTGTGAGCAGGGCTGGTTTCTCCTGAGGCCTCTCCGTGGTTTGCAGACACCACCTTCTCCCTGTGTCCTCACAGGGCCTTCCCTCTGTGTATGTCTGTGTCCCAATCGCCTCTTCTTATGAGGACAGCAGTCCGACTGGATTAGGGCTCACCCTAACGACCTTATTTTCACTCAGTGACCTCTTTAAAGACCCTATCTCCAAGTAGAGTCATTTGGAGGTACTGGGGGTTAGGGCTTCAATATTGAATTATGGCTTCAATATATGAATATTGAGGTAACACAATAAATGAATTTGGGGGCTTCAGTATATGAATTTGGGGCTTCAATATATGAATTTGGGGGGACACAATTCAGCTCCTAACAAGCCCCATGCAATCCACTTAGGAAGGAGGGAAGGAAGGAAGGAAGCCCCCACCGCCTCCCCGTCTTGGGCTGGCTGGGACCGCACTCTTCCGCTGGCCTCGGATTTCAGGGCCCAGCTCTCAGCCTCCCTCCCACCCCTTCCTCCCAGGGACCTCAACCTCCCTGTTGCTCATGTTGTACTCATCGAGACCTCTCCTTAGATCCTGTTTATGCAGCCTGGTATCCGGTTGCTAAGCCCACCGCAGGTCAATTGCTCCCATTGGTTCAGTGCTTACTAAGGGCCAAGCGCTGCCTGGCCATATTCTCCACATTAAACATATTTAACCCTCACGTAACCCACAAGGCAGCTCTGACTCTCCCTCCTGTTACATGGGAGGGAACCCAAGCTCAGACAGGTCAAATGACTCACCCGAGGTCACAGAGCGGAAAGCGGGGGACCCAGAGTCCACCCGGGCTTCAGCTCCAGGCACGAGCTCTGAGCACTGCTCAACCATAGACTACCACAGCATGTCACAAGTGGGGAGGGGGCAACAGGCAGGCTGGCACCCTTCGAGCCTCAGCACATGAGGCAATTGGTAAACTAACGACCAAGGAAGAGACAGGAACATAATAAAGAGCAGAATACAAATATAAGAATGAAAAACATGGCAATCTGGGTCCTTTTCATATAAGGACTAAGCGTTGTATATACCTTAATAGGCTCCATATACATCACTGCCACAGGACTGTAGGACACTGCAAAAAAGGAGTCTGTTCAGTTAGGGCTGGCCGATGTAGCGAATATTATTATAGGACTCCCAGTTATATTCAAATTTCATAAACACTGATTTTTTTTATAGTGCAAGTATGAAATATTTGGTACATGCTTTTACTAAGAATTTATTTGTTGTTTATCTAAAATTCCAATTTAGGCTGGGCACAGTGGCTCACGCCTGTAATCCTAGCACTTTGGGAGGCCAAGGCAGGTGGATCACTTGAAGTCAGGAGTTTGAGACCAGCCTGGCCAACATGGTGAAACCCCATCTGTACTAAAAATATAAAAATTAGCTGGGCATGGTGGCGTGTGCCTGTGATCCCAGCTACTCGGGAGGCTGAGGCAAGAGAGTCGCTTGAATCTGGGAGGTGGTGGTTGCAGTGAGCCGAGATCGCATCACTGCACTCCAGCCTGGGTGACAGAGTGAGACTCTGTCTCAAAAAAAAAAAAAAAAATTTAACTGGGTACCTTGTGTGCTAAAGGATCATTTAGGCATGGCACATTTTATTTTAGCCATTTTGGAAGGATGTCTCTCTAAAATGCATGCCATGCTCTCTTGCTTACTGAAATCCAATGCCCACTTTACGCCTGGCTTAAGGGACCAAGAGAGCATGCCATGCATTTTAGAGAGGCATCCTCCCAAAAGAGATAAAATAAAATGGGTCATGCCTAAATGACCCTTTATAACAGATATAACCAATCAAAAGTATAAATTAGAGATGCCACAAACAAAGTCTTAAACAAAGTAGAAGTTTATTTCTCTTTCACATAAAAATATTCCAGAGGTCAGAGCTCCCTGACTGCTATGGTGGCTCTGCAGCAACATCAGAGACCCTGACTCCTCCTACCTTTCTCTTCTACCATCCTTAACCTTAACAGTTGACTCATGAGCCAATGCAATTGCTGGAGCTCCAACTGTCACATCAGCATCCCAAGCAAAAAGCAAGCGGTAGGGGGAAGAAGACTATAAAAAAAAAGCACGTGTCAGCCATCTGTCCCCTTTTTGGTAAATTCTATCTTACAACTTCTGCTTATATTTACTGTCCAGAACTTGGTCACATGGCCACTCTCAGCTGCAACAGAAGCTTGGAAATGTAGGATTATAACTATGTACATTGCCACATTGAATAAAATCAAGGGTCTGTTACTAAAGAAGAACAGGAGAATGGATACTGGCCAGGCAAGCAGCCTCAATAAAATGCAATGTCCTCTTACCTTATAGATTAGAAAACCTGGCCCCCTTTTTTTTGAGACAGGGTCTCACTCTGTTGCATAGGCTAGAGTGCAGCGGCCTGATCACAGCTCACTGCAACCTCCACCTCCCCCACTCTAGTGATCCTCCCCTCTCAGCCCCGGGAGTAGTTGGGACTACAGGCGTGCACCACCACATTCGGCTAATTTTTGCATTTTTGGTAAAGAAGGGGTTTCGCCATGTTGCCGAGGCTGGTCTCGAACTCCTGGGCTCAAGCCTACCTTAGCCTCCCAGAGGTTACAAGTGTCAGCTACCACACTGGCCTAAAGCCTGGTCCTTTCTAATGGAAGATGTTAGGGACCCACTCTTTAAAAAATATAGGCAATTTTAATGTGCTTGCTATTTTGTTTTATTGACTTCACTCATTATAGTTCTAAGCCACCAAGAGCACAATCTAATATAACAGAAGAGTAATAAAATAAAGCAGCAGATTGATTTTTTTTATATCTAAAATCTAATTAAGAAGAATGTTTTTAAGGAGAAGAGTAAAGTCCTTGAAGAATAAATTCCTGGTCTCTGAGGATCTCCCCACTTCATCCATAGGTTGTAATTCAAGTCGGGCTTTGTCTAGATCCTACCATGGGCCAGGCACCATGCTAGGGCGTGAGGATGAAGTGATGGGTAAGGGGTACCCGTCATGCTTGCTTGCCAAGGTGATGAATATGTGCTGAGATGCTCCGAGAAGGTGCCCGGGTCCTTCATAATTAGTTTAGGCGAGGAAAGAGACCACACCTGTATTGCAGTGCCTGGAAGCAGGGCACCCCTGAGATGGCGAATATTGCTGACAAAACTCATCCAGCGGAGGAGAATTCTGGTTTGTTGATTCACCATGGGGGCCATAAAGACCTTTATTCGCTGCTGGAGTCTTAACAGTGACTCGTATTTTTGAGCAATTTTCTGGGCCTCCTGAAGTTGCTTAGTGACTCACCTGGTTCCCTTGAGTTCTGCTGAGAATATTTCACCTTTTAGATTTAGTATTCGGCCAAACAAACTGTGAAAATATGAAAAAAAGAAATCCTTGCTTTGCAACTCAATCCATGGGTCATGAAAAGCGTGTGTGATGGGGCGTTAACAGGGGTCTTGGGCTTCATTTCAGTTGAGGGCCCAGACTTTAGACACCAGCTATTCCCAGTAGTACCAGAGTGAGGTGTGGTCAACCGGGCAAATGTGCAAAGGAGGGGTCAAAGGACAGGTTTGCATCCATTAGCTCAACAACCACTTTAAAGAAAAACGATCCAGATGGCTGGGCGTGGTAACTCAAGCCTGTAATCCTAGCACTTTGGGAGGCCAAGGCAAGAGGATTGCTTGAGCTCAGGAGTTCAAGACCAGCCTGGGCAACATGACAAAACCCTGTCCCTACAAGAAAACACAAAAATTAGCCTGGGTGTGGTGGCATGTGCCTGTGCTCCCCAGCTACTTAAGAGGCTGAGGGGGGAGGATTAATTGAGCCTGGGAGGTCGAGGCTACAATGAGCCATGATTGCACCACTGCACTCCAGCCTGGGCAACAGAGTGAGACCCTGTCTAAAAAAAAAAAAAAAAAAAAAAAAAGAAGGCCAGGCATGGTGGCTCGCGCCGGTAATCCCAACACTTTGGGAGGCCGAGATGGGTGGATCACGAGGTCAGGGGTTCGAGACCAACCCAGCCAACATGGTGAAATGCCGTCTCTACTAAAAATACAAAAACTAGCTAGGCATGGTGGTGCATACCTGTAATCCCAGCTACTCAGGAGACTGAGGCAAGAGAATCGCTTTAACCTGGCAGGTGGAGGTTGTGGTGAGCCGAGATCGTGCCATTGCACTCCAGCCTGGGTGACAGCAAGACTCTGTTTCAAAAAAAAAGAAAAGAAAGATAAAGAAAAAGGATCCAGAAAGTCTGTGATTAGGGAAAGTGGTTTTACAGAAAGTGGTTAGTGTCTTGCAAGTATGCCTCCCCCAACCTTGGAGGAGCAGAGGGGTGGGGAGGGTTGCTTCCCCCTTAGGCTTAGCTAATAGCTGACTAAGGGTCCCCATGGAGAGAAGGCACAAGTCCCTGGGCCCAGAACAAAATGGCCAGCGTGCACCTCCCACACGAAAGACCTGAAGGTGGAGAGGAGGCGCCTGGCTAACGCAGCCGGGTGGTCACATTCCTTCCCCAACAGCCCGTCCAAGGTAGGAGATTTTGTGGACCAGGTGCGGGGCTGGGAGAGCCTGAGATCCTCCCAACCAGACCACCTGGAGCGAAAGGAGAATTTAGAGGAAGAGTTCTGTACTCTAACACCTCATCTCCAGGAGCTGGAGGTGGAATTACAAATAAAAGACCAGCCCCAGGAGATGTTTTTCACTGGAATCAAAAGAACAGCAGTTGTGAGATCCTTGTGTTAAAGGAATCTTGAAAGACCCTGAGGGCTGGGTGCGGTGGCTCATGCCTGTAATCCCAATACTTCAGGAGGCCGAAGCGGGCAGATCACAGGAGTTCCAGACCAGCCTGGCCAACGCGGAGAAACCCTGTCTCTACTAAAAATACAAAAATTAGCCAGGCGTGGTAGTGCGTGCCTGTAATCCCAGCTACTCCGGAGGCTGAGGCAGGAGAATTGCTTGAACCTGGGAGGCCGAGGTTGCAGTGATCACGCCATTGCACTCCAGCCTGGGCGACAGGGTGAAACTCTATCTCAATTAAAAAAATAGAAAGAGGCCGGGCATGGTGGACACGCCTGTAATCCTAGCACTTTGGGAGGCCAAGGCGGGTGGATCACCTGAGGTCAGGAGTTTGAGACCAGCCTGGTCAACATGGCAAAACTCCGTCTCTACTAAAAATAGAAAAATTAGCTGGGCGTGGTGGTGGTGGTGCGCACCGGTAATCCCAGCTACTAGCAGGGGCTAAGGCAGGAGAATTGCTTGAACCCGGGAGGTGGAGGTTGCAGTGAGCGGAGATCGCACCACTGCACTCCAGCCTGGGCGACAGAGCGAGACTTCATCTCAAACAAACAAACAAACAAACCCCAAAAGAGCTCCCATGCAACAAGTTTAAATTCCTATCAAACCCAGGGGATAGCGAAGCCAGCCTGTGACCTACCCGTCCAGTTACACTGCGCCTGTTCTCTCCCTGTGTCTTCTTCCTTCTCCACTGTAAGCCTAGGAAACCGCCAGAAAGTGCAGCTAGCAAGCAAAGGGATGCCCCACAGGGAAAACAGTATCCCACGCCCAGCCGCCTCCCCACCAGGAGCTGGGGGTGGGGAGAAGCTGTCATTTGGGGGGGTTGACACTTACATGGCACTGCACATGTTATTTTATTTATGTATTTATTTGAGATGGAGTCTTGCTCTGTCACCCAGGTTGGGGTACAATGGTGTGATCTCGGCTCATTGCAACCTCCGCCTCCGGGTTCAAGCGATTCTCATGCCTCAGCCTCCCAAGTAGCTGGGATCACAGGTGCGTGCTACCACACCTGGCTAATTTTTGTATTTTTAGTAGACACAGGGTTTCACCATGTTTGCCAGGCTGGTCTCGAATTCCTGACCTCAGGTGATCTGCTCACCTTGGCCTCCCAAACTGCTGGGATTACAGGCGTGAGCCACCATGCCTGGCCTGGGACTGCAGATTGTAGATCCTGATTGGAGAGAGGGGCCAGCAGAGTCAAGGGCCTGCCTTAGATCTCATGCAAGGCATGAATAAGAGCATTTGAACAGGTTTGAACCAGGCAGTGGGGGGAAGATGAAATGTTTTCTACACCCAATGAGTCCCACTTGTTCAATGTACCAGTTACACAAAAAAGCTTTAAAAATATGCCAGGGTTAATCTCCCAATTTCAGGGAAGCACAATTAGCACATCCATTAATTAGGGCTCCATTTACACTTCCTGTCTCACTTCTAAATACCTGTGTGTGTGGAGCCAGTTCTAATTGTAGCACTCATTAATGTTCTATTTGTGATGTGGGCTTCAGGTACCTGGGAACCTCACACTAACATTACCCCGTGTCCTGGAACTTAGTACAGATGCGTCCATTTGGGGCCTCATCTGTGGGGTGCTTAATTCTAGAAGAGTTAGGAAAACATCACTGGCATGCTACCCAATTGCATGGGTTCTGGGAACAGACCTCGGCACACATTTGAATTTTTCATATGCCTTTTATTTTCATTTTATTAATTATTATTATTTTTTTGAGACAGAGTCTCTGTCTGTCGCCCAGGCTGGAGCGCGATGGCGCCATCTGGGCTCACTGCAACCTCCACCTCCCAGGTTCAAGTGATTCTCCTGCCTCAGACTTCTGAGTGCCACCACACCTGACTAATTTCTGTATTTTTGGCAGAGACAGGATTTCACCATGTTGGCCAGGCTGGTCTCAAACTCCTGACCTCAGGTGATCCACCTGCCTCGGCCTCCCAAAGTGCTGGGATTACAGGCGTGAGCTACTGCATCTGGCCGTATGCCTTTTAAGTGTTTTGTTTTGTTTTGTTTTGTTTTGTTTTTGAGACAGGGTCTTGCTCTGTGCAGTGGCACAATCTCAGCTCACTGTAGCCTCAACTTCCTGGGCTCAATGATCCTCTCACCTTAGCCTCTTGAGTAGCTGGGACTATAGGCATGTGCCACCACACCTGGCTAATTTTTGTATTTTTTGTAGGGTTTCACCATGTTGCCCAGGCTGGTCTCGAACTCCTGGGCTCAAGCGATCCACCTGCCTCAGCCTCCCAAAGTGCTGGGATTATAGGCGTGAGCCACAGATGGGCGCGGCTTAAATGTTCTTAACCTTCTCCTATACTGGACTTGTGATGAAGGCCAAGTGTCTGACTTAAGCTGACACATAATTACCCTTTACAATAAATTGCAGATGGGACAGGCGTTGTTGAGCCGTTGAGAGGGATACAGAAATGGAGACGAGACCTGGGCCCTTGAAGAGGCTCCTGTTTTCACCATGTGGACTTGGCTGCTGTCCCAGCTCTGATAGGTGTCAGCCACGGTGATTAAAACCTCCGTGTGCCTAACCCTTCCCATACAAATGCAGAAGGATGGCCGGCTGGTGGCTGGGCTCCTCCTAATCCCAGGACGCGGGAGAGCCAGACAGGATCCTGGGTTAAACGACACTGCACCAGCCAGGTGGCACGTAGCTTCTCATTTATGGGATGTGGCCCCAACTGTGACTCGTCTTTCCTTTTTTTTTTTTTTTTTTTGAGACGGAGTCTCACTCTGTCACCCAGGCTGGAGTGCAATGGCGTGATCTTGGCTCACTGCAACCTCCGCCTCCCTGGTTCGAGCGATTCTCCTGTCTCAGCCTCCTGAGTAGCTGGGATTACAGGAGCGCATCACCACGCCCAGCTAATTTTTATATTTTTAGTAGAGACGGGGTTTCATGATGTTGGCCAGGCTGGTCTCAAACTCCTGACCTCATGATCCGCCCGCCTCAGCCTCCCAAAGTGCTGGGATTACAGGCATGAGCCACTGTGCCCGGCTCGTCTTTTCTTTTTAGTAATTTTTCTATTATGGTAAAATATGCAAATATAAAATTTACGATTTTGATAACTTTTAAGTGTACAATTCAGTGGCACTGTTTTATTTTTATTTGTGTTTTATTTTATTTATGTATTTATTTTATTTTCAGACAGGGTCTGGCTCTGTTGCCCAGGCTGGAGTGCAGTGGCGCTATCACGGCTTACTGTAGACTCAACTTCCTGGGCTCCAGCAATCCTCCCTGTCAGCTTCCAGAGTAGCTGGGACCATAGGCATGTGCCACCACATCTGGCTAATTTTCTTTCTTTCTTTCTTTCTTTTTTTTTTTTGAGACAGGGTCTCACTCTGTCGCCCAGGCTGGAGTGCAGTGGCGCGATCTCGGCTCACTGCAAGCCCCGCCTCCCGGGTTCATGCCATTCTCTTGCCTCGGCCTCCTGAGTAGCTGGGACTACAGGCACCCGCCACCACGCCCAGCTAATTTTTTGTATTTTTAGTAGAGACGGGGTTTCACCGTGTTAGCCAGGATGGTCTCGATCTCCTGACCTCGTGATCCGCCCACCTCGGCCTCCCAAAGTGTTGGGATTACAGGCATGAGCCACTGTGCCCAGCCAACATCTGGCTAATTTTCAGATTTTGGGGAGAGACGTGGTTTCACCATGTTGCCCAGGCTGGTCTCCAACTCCTGAGCTCAAATGATCCACCCACCTCAACTTCCCAAAGTGTGGGATTGCAGGTGTAAGCCACCACTCCCGGCCAGTAGTGGTGTTTTTACAATGGTAAATGACCATCACCACCATCCATCTCCAGAACTTTTCATGTTCCAAAACAGAAATTTTGTCCCCATTAAACACTAACTCCCATTACCTGTCCTCTAGCCCCCTGGCAGCCACCTTTCTGTCTCTATGAATTTGTCCATTTTAAGTATCTCACATAAGTGGAATCAAACAATATTTGTCTTTTTGTGACTGGCTTCTTTCACTTAACATCATGTTTTCAAGTTTCATCCATGTTGTAACATGTGTCAGAATTTCGTTCCTTTTCATGGCTAATATTCCATTGTATGGATAGACCACATTTTGTTTATCCTCGCCCAAGACATTTGGGCTGTTCTTTTGTGAATATTGCTGCTATGAACATTAATGTACAAGTATCTGAGTCCATGCTTTCAATTCTTCCTAGGGTCGGAATTGCCGGATCACACAGCAATTCTATATTTAACTTTTTTTTTTTTTTTAGATGGAGTCTTGCTCTATCGCCCAGGCTGGAGTGCAGTGGCATGATCTCCGACTCCTGGGTTCAAGCAATTCTCCTGCCTCAGCCTCCCGAGTACCTGGGATTACAGGCGCACACCACCACGCTCAGCTAGTTTTTGTGTTTTTAGTAGAGATGGGGTTTCACCATGTTGGCCAGGCTGGTCTCAAACTCCTGACCTCAGGTGATTTACCTGCCTTGGCCTCCCAAAGTGCTGGGATTACAGGCGTGAGCCACCAAGCCCGGCCTATATTTAACTTTTAAAGGAACTGCTAAACTGTTTCCACAGCAGTTGTACTGCTTTACTATCCCATCTGCAGTGCGGGAGGTTTCCATTTTCTCTACATCCTTGCCAACACTTGTTATTTTCTTTTTTGTTGTTGTTTATCATAGCCATCCTAGGGGTATGAAATGGTGTCTCCTAGTGGTTTTGATTTGCATTTCCCTAGTGACTAATGATACTAAGCACCTTTTCATGTGCTTATTGTCCATTTGTATATCTTCTTCGGAAAAGTCTACTCAAGTCTTTTGCCAGTTTTTGAATTGGGTTGTTTGGATTTTTTGCTCTTCAGGTGTAGGAGTTCTTTATATATTCTGAATATTAATTATTTATGAGATGCATGATTTTCAAATATTTTCTCCCGGTCTGCAGGTTGTCTTTTCACTTTCTTGATGGTGTCTTTTGACGCATAACCAAATGTGACTTTCTGCATATGTAAAAAATAATCACTGATCTGACAAAGATCGGCTAGGTGACAACTATGCGGTATTAATCCATTCACCCATTGAACCCACAAACATGTAGAAGAAGAGCCTGGTGCTGGGTGCTGGGGAGGGTTCTATGAATAAGATACAGTAGCCTGGCCTGGTGTGGTGGCTCACATCTGTAATCCCAACACTATGGGAGGTTGAGGTGGGAGAACTGCTTGAGTCTAGGAGTTCAGGACCAGCCTGGGCAACATAGCAAGAACCCCGTCTCTAAAAAAAAAAAAAAAAAAAAAGATAGTAGCTCCCAGACACCTTGCCTGCAATGTGTTTACAGTCTAGTTGACAAGACACTCCCCACAAAAAAGAAAGGCTGAAAAACAGTAACAATGATGTTTGTAGGTGCCATATGATCATGTGTGTGAATTTCAGTTGACGGGTTGGAATGCTCCAATGTGCAAGGAGCCTGATCGGAGACAGCCCCCAAGGTCCTCCTCACCTGCCCTAAACCGCACAACCAAATTTCTCACCAGCAATCAACAGCTCCATCCACACAGTAGGTGCTGTGTGACCTCTTAATTAGCAAGAATTCAAGAGCATTACGTTTAGGTGTTGTAATATCCCCAGTTCATTTAGTCTCTCACCAGGTCAGTGTTATGTTCTAGGCAGGGAGAGCTTTTGTGGCTTTGCAATAGACTTAATAAAAACATCACCAGTTCTGCCTTTTGTGGAGGCTGTGCCATCAAAACAAATCACAAAAACATTTTTTATTGAGCCCCTACTTTGTGTTTTATATTGGTGCTGTTTTCTTATTCTTGATTTTTAAAAACATTAATAGGCTGGGTGCAGTGGTGCATGCCTGTAATCCCAGCACTTTGGGAAGCCAAGGCGGGAGGATCACTTGAGGCCATAAGTTCAAGTCCAGCCTGGGCAACATGGTAAGACCCTGTCTAAACCAAAAAAATTTGTTTAATTAGCTGGGTATGGTGGCGCATGCCTTTACTCCCAGCTGCTAAAGAGGCTGAGGTGGGAGGATCACTTGAGCCCAGGAGGTCAAGGCTGCAGTGAGTTGTGATCATGCCACTGCACTCCAGCCTGGGTAACAGAGCAAGGCCCTGTCTCAAAAAAAAAAAAAAAAAAAAAAAAAAAAATGGTAACAGTTATTTACTGTTACATAAAATTGAACTTAATAAAATGAGATCTAACAAAACAGGCCTGGGCATGCTGTAATCCCAGCACTTTGGGAGGCTGAGGCGGGTGGATCATCTGAGGTCAGGAGTTTGAGACAAGCCTGGCCAACATGGTGAAACCTTGTCTCTACTAAAAATACAAAAATTAGCCGGGCCTGGTGGCACATGCCTGTAATCCCAGCTACTGGTGAGGCTGAGGCACAAGAATCGCTTGAACCTGGGAAGCAGAGGTTACAGTGAGCTGAGACTGTGCCACTGCCCTCCAGCCTGGGCGACAGAGCAAGATTCTGTCTCAACAAAAAAAAAAAAAAAAAAAAAAAAAAAAAGATCTAACAAAACAAAAAAATGTTAGAAGGCAATAATTTACAGGGTCAAAAGAGTCTATATTTTTTAAAGGCTTGTCTTAAATTCCTGTGAAGCGATCCTCTAATGCACATAAGATCTGTTTCTTGAAGCATTCGATTCCTGGGCTATAGTAACAGAGACCTTCATCATGGCAGCATCCTGGGCTTTGGATAAGGGAATGCTAACCAGAAATCACGGTTGCTGAAATGATAATTTCAGTACATGGGGGAAATAGCATTTCTAAATGGTGAATATGAATTTTTGCACTCTGCATTACTTTTTAACAACATATCTGTTATTTAAGGCAAGGTACACACATGCTTCACGGAGCTTAACGCCGCTGCCTCACCTGGCCTGCTTGCTCCACTTGAAGCTTGGCTCATCTGTGAGAGGTGAAGCTCCCTGGTCATAGCCATGTCTCCTGGCTCCCCGAGACGTGCTTCAAGAATTGGGGGGAGCCAAAAAGACACAAAATAAATAACAACAATGAAAAATAAACAATAAAGAATGGGAGGACTCAACTGCTTGAGCCAAAAGCCCAGACAGCATCTTTTTCTTTTTCTTTTTTTTCTTTTTTTTTTGGAAACAGTCTTGCTCTGTTGCCCAGGTTGGAGTGCAGTGGCACCATCTCAGCTCAGGTTTAAGCAATTCTCCTGCCTCAGCCTCCCCAGTAGCTGGGATTACAGGTGTATACCACCATGCCTGGCTCATTTTTTTTTTCTTTGAGACACGGTCTCACTCTGTCACCCAGGCTGGAGGCCTGGTGGCACGATCTCAGCTCACTGCAACCTCTGCCTCCTAGGTTCGAGAGATTCTCATGCCTTAGCCTCCCAAGTAGCTGGGATTACAGGTGTGTGCCACCACGCCTAGTTAATTTTTATATTTTTAGTGGAGACAGGGTTTCACTATGTTGACCAGGATGGTCTCGATCCCTTGACCTCGTGATCTGTCCACCTTGGCCTCCCAAAGTGCTGGGATTACAGGCATGAGCCACCACACCTGGCCTAATTTTTGTATTTTTAGTAGAGACAGGGTTTCACCAGCTTGGCCAGGCTGGTCTTGAACTCCCGACCTCAAGTGATCTGCCCGCCTCAACCTCCCAAAGTGCTGGGAATACAGGTGTGACCCACCACATCCAGCCAAGGCATCATCTTTGATTATACCACTTCCCTGGTCACTTACATCTAATCCATCAGCAAATCCCATCCATTTCCTCTCCCTAACCTCTCTCCATAGAACACAGACGTCCTCTGTGTTAACCTTGTGTTTCTGATGCTTTGACCTTTGGGGCCTTGCTGACCCTAAGGGACTGCCCCTCCCAGGGCTGGCCAGTTTCTAGAGATAGTAAAGGCCTCGCCTGGGAGCCTACCTTTCATGCCAACCCACTCAGAGCCCGCATCCCATCACCTCCTCAACCAGGGTCTCCCTGGACGGCCCCCATCCACCTGCCCTGGTCAACCCAGGCCAGGGACCGGATGATTGGGGACAGCCCTCTGCCCAGAGCCCGCCGGAATCATCCACACTATCCAATCCTAGACCAGCCTGCCCTGCCTCACCCACTCTTTCCACAGAAACCACAGTCAGGGCTCTACCACATTTGCCCCTTGCTTTCTCTACCCCCGTGACCCATGCTGGTGCTTTTCCGCGTGGACTCCCTAGGTGTGGCCTTCTTCTTCTTCTTTGTCTTTGTCTTCTTCTTTGTCATCTTCTTCGTCTTCTTCTTCTTCATCATCTTTTTCTTCTACTTCTTCTTTGTCTTTTTCTTCTTCCTTCTTCTTCGTCTTTTTCTTCTTCTTCCTTCTTCTTCTTCTTTTCTTCTTCTTCTTCATCCTTTTCTTCTTCTTCTTCTTCATCTTTTTCTTCTACTTCTTCTTCATCCTTTTCTTCTTCCTTCTTCTTCATCTTTTTCTTCTTCTACTTCTTCATCTTTTTCTTCTTCTTCATCCTTTTCTTCTTCCTTCTTCTTTTCTTCTTCTTCTTTTTCTTCTACTTCTTCTTCTTCATCCTTTTCTTCTTCTTTCTTCTTCTTCTTCATCTTTTTCTTCTTCTACTTCTTCGTCTTTTTCTTCTTTCTTCTTCTTTGTCTTCTTCTTTGACTTTTTCTTCTTCTTCTTCCTCTTCTTTTTCTTCTTCTTCCTCCTCTTCCTCTTCTTCCTCCTCTTCTTCCTCTTCCTCTTCCTTCTCTTCTTCTTCTTTTTTTTTTTTTTTTTTTTTGAGACGGAGTCTCGCTCTGTCACCAAGCTGGAGTGCAGTGGCGTGATCTCGGCTAACTGCAACCTCTGCCTCCCGGGTTCAAGTGATTCTCCTGCCTCAGCCTCCCAAGTAGCTGGGACTACAGATGCGTGCCACCACACCTGGCTAATTTTTTTGTATTTTTAGTAGAGACAGGTTTTTACCATGTTAGCCAGGATGGTCTCGATCTCCCAACCTCGTGATCTGCCTGCCTCAGCCTCCCAAAATGCTGGGATTACAGGCATGATCCACCGCGCCCAGCCAAGCGTGTTCCCTCTTCTTGGAGTCTGTGAGTCTAAACAATTATCCTTCAATGGCATTTGTATCCTGATCTGTTGGGCTTTGCCAAATCTAAATAATAATAAAACCTTCACTTATTTATTATTATTATTTTTTTGAGACACAGTTTCTCTCTGTCACCCAGGCTGGAGTGCAGTGGCACAGTCTCGGCTCACTGCAACCTCCGCCTTCTGGGTTCAAGTGATTCTCTTGCCTCAGTCTCCCGAGTAGCTGGGATTACAGGTGTGCACCACCATGTTAAGCTATTTTTTGTATTTTTAGTAGAGACGGGGTTTCACCATGTTGATCAAGCTGGTCTCGAACTCCTGGCCTCAAGTGATCTGCCCACCTCAGCTTCCCAAAGTGCTGGGATTACAGGCGTGAGCCACCGCATCTGGCCTATAAAGCCATCATTTTAAAAGACCGCAGCACTGTGCAGCAAGCCCATCAGACCCTCCCAGAGACTCCTCCACACCTGACCAATGTGCTTCTCCTCTAGGCCTGTGACCCAGGAGCCCGAAGGACTTTTCTAAAATGAAAACTGATCACGTCACTCTCTCATTTAAAATTCTCATTTAAAATTCCCTAGAACCTTCTGTTACAAATTACAGTGAACCCCACAGTTCCTACTGTGGTCTACGAGGCCCTGCAGGTCTCAGCCCTGCAATCTGCTCCTGGGTGCTGAGTTCAGTGCTCTGCGTGCTGGCCTCCTTCCCGTTCTTCAATGAAGCCAAGCCAGTTCCCGCCTCAGGGCCTTTGTACCTGCTGTTCTGTCCACCCAGAATGCTCTTCCTCCAGCTCTTGCATGACTGGCCTCTTTCCCTCTAGTTTCAGTCAAACATCACCTTTTGGAGAGGCCACCCTTAAGGACGCAGTCAGACATTTTCTTCCATCACTTGGTTTTATGTGCTTTGTGGCATCTGCCACTCTCTGTCACGATTCACTTGTTTATTGTCTGTCTCCCCACCATGCCTGCCTACTTGGAGTAGAATCTGAGCTCCCTGAGAGCAGGGGCCTGGTTCGCTGCTGTGCCCCCTGAGCCTGGCACATGCCTGGTGCATGGTGTTGGCTGCATGAATGAGGGGTGCCTTACCTCGTTCAGGACTGGACAGCGGAGAGGTGCCAGGGTTGGACCAATGCAGGGTTGTCTCCTGCTGTGACCCTGCAGCCACTTGGGAACTGCCGCCTCACCAGAGGCTTCCAAACTTCTGGCCCCAGACCAACCCACTGCAGTGTCAGGGCTGGGGAAAGACAGACAGTGCCTGCTTCCTGGAGAAGCCAATGGGAAGCCAGCGGCTGTTTGGTGAGGTCCTGCTGACCAGCATATTTCCCCTCTGAGGGTTCCTTGTCCTTCCCCCAGACCCCAGGCTCATCCATCGCCTGGATGTCCCCAGGCTGCGTCTCTACTTGGCCCGAAGGAGATGATGCAGCTTTTGCTGGTGCAGAGATGTCTGGGGTGGCTGCCAGCACTTTTATCTTCTCATTTTATCTGCCAGCCAAGAGCTTCTCCCTGCCTTTGCCTCTTGAAGCTTAAGGCAAGAAACATCGACCTTGAGTACAGGAGCTTCCCTCTTCATTACTCAAGGTCCCCTGTCCTGGTTCATATCCAGGCCAGCTGCTCCCCAGTCTCCTCTCTTCTCTTCCCTCGACTCTCCTTCCCCCAGGCAGCCTCAAAACAAAATCTGGGGCTTTTTTCTCCTGAGATCCCGCTCAGGAAGTAGTAGCACTGATAGTTTGTCCCTTTTCCCCAGGGGCACCAACAGATTGTGGCCAAGCTGAAGTCCCTTGGAGCCTCTGCAGAGCGAAGGAGACTCCAGCACCTGGACTCGGTGGCTCAGGCTCCCTAGCTTACACCACGTGCATTTGACAAACAGTTTTTGAGGGCCTGTTATTTGCCAGGCATTGGTCTTCCAGGGTCTACCTTCTGGACCAGGGAGGCACTTTGGGCATACCATGTTGCACGTCTATGCAAGCCACAGCTCTTGGAGCACACCACGGAACAGCCTGCATTGTTGGGCTGTCCCCGTGGACAATGGGATATCCACATGCAAACGAAGGGGGTTGGACCCCCTACCTCACATCATTTACAAAAACTAACTAAAGATGATCAAAAACCTAAATGCAAGTGCCAAAACCACTGAACTCTTAGAAGAAGAAAATGCAAGCATAAATCTCCATGAGTTTGCTTGGATTGGGCAAAGCCTTTACTATCTATGACACCAAAAGCACAAGCAACAAAAATCAATAGATGGCTGGGTGCCGTGGCTCATACCTGCAATCCCAGCACTTTGGGAGGCCGAGGCAGGTGGATCACTTGAGGTCAGGAGTTCCAGACCAGCCTGACCAACATGATGAGACCCCATCTCTACTAAAAATACAAAAATTATCTGGGTGTGGTGGCACATGCCTGTAATCCCAGCTACTTGGGAGGCTGAGGCAGGAGAATCATTTGAACCCAGGAGGTAGAGGTTGCAGTGAGCCAAGATCATGCCATTACACTCCAGCCTGGGCAACAAGAGTGAAACTCCATCTCAAAAATAAATAAATAAATAAATAGATACACTGAACATCATCAGGATTAAACAAAAATCAATAGATACGCTGAACATCATGGGGGTTAAACACTTAAGCTTTAAAGGACACCATCAAGAAAGTGAAAAGACAATCCACAGAATGGGAGAAAATTTTTGCAAATCATACATTTGGTAAGCGATTTGTATCTAGAATGTATAAACAACTCTAACAACACAATTAAAAAAGACAAAAATAAAAACCCTGAAAAATGTGGGCAGGTGCAGTGGCTCACACCTGTAATCCCAGCACTTTGGGAAGCCGAGGTGGGTGGATCACTTGAGCTCAGGTGTTCCAGATCACCCTGGGCAACATGGCGAAATCCCATCTCTACAAAAAATACAAAAATCAGCCAGGTGTGGTGGCACGCACCTGAGGTCCCAGCTACCATGGAGGCTGAGGTGGGAGGATGGCTTGAGCCCCCTTGGTGGCTGCCGTTGCAGTAAGTGGAGATCACACCACTGCACTTGAGCCTGGGTGACAGAGCCAGACCCTGTCTCAAAAAAAAAAAAAAAAAAAAGATTCCTTCTCTTAAGAAAAAAAGAAAACTGGGCAAAGAATTTGACTAGATATTTCTCCAAAGAAGACACTCAATGGCCAATAAACACATGAAAGATGATCAACACCACAGGCCATCAGGGACATGAAAGCAAAATGACAATTAACTCCCACCTGACACCCACTCAGATAGCTATAATAAAAAAGTCGGGGCCAGGCGTGGTGGCTCACCCTGTAATCCTAGCACTTTGGGAGGCCGAGGCAGGTGGACCACTTGAGGTCGGGATTTCAAAACCAGCCTGGCCAACATGGTGAAACCCCATCTCTACTAAAAATACAAAAAAATTAGCCGGGCATGGTGGTGCACCCCTTTAATCCCAGCTACTTGGGAGGCTGTGGCAGGAGAATTGCTTGAACCTGGGAGGCAGAGGTTGCGGTGAGCCAAGATCGTGCCACTGCACTCCAGCCTGGGCAACAGAGTGAGACTCTGTCTCAAAAAAAAAAAAAAAAAAAGTCAGGCAATAGTAAGTGTTGGTGAGGATGTGGGGGAAATTGGAACCCCTGTACACTGCTGGTGAGAACAGAGAATGGTGCTGTAACTTTGGGAAACAGTCTCGCAGTTCCTGAAAAGGCTAAACATAGAATTACCAGCTGAAGAGCCAGGTACGGTGGCTCACACCTGTAATCCCAGTACTTTGGGGGGCTGAGGCAGGTGGATAACCTGAGGTCAGGAGTTTGAGACCAGTCTGGCCAACATGGTGAAACCTTGCCTCTACTAAAAAATAAAAAAAAAAATTAGCTAGGGATAGTGGCAGACGCCTGTAATCCCAGCGACTCGGGAGGCTGAGGCAGGAGAATTGCTTGAACACAGGAGGCAGAGGTTGCAGTGAGCCGAGATCTTGCCACTGCACTCCAGCCTGGGTGACAGAGCAAGACTGTCTCAAAAAAAAAGAATTACCAGCTAACCCAGTTCTTCCACTCATGGGTATACACCCAAGAAAAATGAAAACATACATCTATAGAAAAACATATACACACATATTCATAACTACATTATTCATAACAGTAAAAAGCAGAAGCAACCCAAATGTTCATCAATGAATGAACGGATCAACAAAATGTGGTGTATATCCATAAAATTAAATATGATTTAGCAATGAAAAGGAACGAAGCAGCCAGGTGAAGTGGCTCATGCCTATAATCCCAGCACTTTGGGAGGCTGAGGCAAGCAGATCATTTGACACCAGGAGTTCAAGACCAGCCTGGCAAGCATGACAAGACCCTGTCTCTACTAAAAATACAAAAATTAACTGGGCATGGTGGCGTATGCCTGTAATCCCAGCTACTCAGGAGGCTGAGGGCTGAGAATCAGCCCGGGAGGCGGAGGTTGCAGTGAGCTAAGATCAGGCCACTGCACTCCAGCCTGAGCGACAGAGCGAGACTCTGTCTCAAAAGAAAAAAAAAAAGGAATGAAGCAGTGATACACAATACAACATGAATGAACCCTGAAAACATTACATAGACACACATATATGCCTGTGTCTATATATAACATATTTAGCCACAAACGGCCATATATTGTATGATTCATTTAGATGAAATGTCTGCAATAGGCAAATCCATAGAAACAGAAAATAGATTAGTGATTGCCTAGGGCCTAGCGGGTGGGGGGAAAATGGGGAGTGACTGCTAATGGGTACAGGGTTTGCTGTCGGGGTGAAAAATACTGTAAACTTGATTGTGGTGATGGTTGCAAAACTCCGTGAATATACTAAAAACCACTGAATTGCACACTTTCAATGAGTAGGTTGCATAGTAGGTGAGTTTTCTCTCAATACAGCTGTTATGAAAAATTGTGGGCCCAGCGCAGTGGCTCATGCCTATAATCCCAGCACTTTGGGAGGCCGAGGCGGGCAGATCACCTGAGGTCAGGAGTTCGAGACCAGCCTGGCCAACACGGTGAAACCCCGTCTCTACTAAAAAATACAAAAATGAGCCAGGCGTGGTGGCAGGCGCCTGTAATCCCAGATACTCGGGAGGCTGAGGCAGGA
The DNA here is from genome assembly GCF_028858775.2 of Pan troglodytes. Lineage (NCBI taxonomy): Eukaryota > Metazoa > Chordata > Mammalia > Primates > Hominidae > Pan > Pan troglodytes. The sequence goes on along the minus strand of NC_072398.2, from coordinate 222,775,065 downwards.
AAATCACTTGAACCCAGGAGGCAGAGATTGCAGTGAGGATTGTGCCACTGCACTCCAGCTTGGGCCACAGAGCGAGAGTCCGTCTCAAGAAAAAAATAAAAATTGTGATAAAAATCCTGGATCGTCAAGAGGGTTTGAGAATTTGCAAATTTATAATTTGTGGTAGGCAGAACAATGACTAAAGATGTCCCGCTGGAACCAGGCTCAGTGGCTCGTGTCTGTAATCCTAGCACTTTGGGAAGCTGAGGTGGGTGGATCACTTGAGGTCAAGAGTTTAAAACCAGCCTGGCCAACATGGTGAAACCCCGTCTCTACTAAAAATACAAAAAAATTTGCCGGGCATGGTGGCGGGTGCCTGTAATCCCAGCTACTTGGGAGGCTGAGGTAGGAGAACAGCTTGAACCCAGGAGGTGGAGGTTGCAGTGAGCCGAGATTGCACCAGTGCACTCCAGCCTGGGTGACAGCAAGAGACTCCACCACAAAAAAAAAAAAAAGCCCAGCTGGGTGCAGTGACTCACACCTGTAATCACTTTGGGAGGCTGAGACAGGAGGATTGCTTGAGCCCAGGAGCTCAAGACCAGCCTGGGCAACAGAATAAGGCTTTGTCACTACAAAAAGTAAATCAGGTGTGTGCCTGTAGTCTCGGCTACTGGAGAGGCTAAGGCAGGAGGGCTGTTTGAGCACGAGGTCACGGATGCATAATTGTGCCACTGCACTCCAGCCTGGGTGACCAAGTGAGACTCTGTTTCAAAAAAACAAAACAAAACAAAACAACAACAAAAAAACAGGCCCCAATGCCTGAACTAGTGTCTGTTACCTTAAGTGGCAAAGGAGGCTTTGCAAGATGTGATTAAGCGTGTGCACCCTGATATAAAGAGATTATCCTGGATTATATAAATGCGCCCAATCTAATCATGAGGATTTTTTATTTTTGAGACGAAGTCTCACTCTGTCACCCAGGCTGGAGTGCAGTGGTGTCATCTCAGCTCACTGCAACCTCTGCCTCCCAGGTTCAAGCTATTCTGCCGTGTCAGCCTCCCAAGTAGCTGGAGAGCAGTGGCACAATCTTGGCTCACTGCAACCTCTGCCTCCTGGGTTTAAGCAATTCTCCTGCCTCAGCCTCCCGAGTAGCTGGGATTATAGGTGCCCACCACCACGCCTGGCTTATTTTTGTTTTTTTATACAGACGGGGTTTCACCATGTTGGTCAGGCTAGTCTCAAACTCCTAACCTCAGGTGATCTGCCTGCTTTGGTCTCCCAAAGTGCTGGGATTATAGGTGTGAGCCACCAAACCTGGCTCACATGAGTTTTTAAAAGCAGAGACCCATCCCTCTCCCTCTCCTGTCTCCCTCTCCCTCTCCCGTCTCCCTCTCCCTCTCCCATCTCCCTCTCCCTCTCCCGTCTCCCTCTCCCTCTCCCGTCTCCATCTCCCTCTCCCTCTCCCTCTCCCTCTCCCGTCTCCCTCTCCCTCTCCTTTCCACGGTCTCCCTCTCATGCCGGGCCAAAGGTGGACTGTACTGCTGCCATCTCGGCTGGCTGCAGCCTCCCTGCCTGATTCTCCTGCCTCAGCCTGCCGAGTGCCTGCAATTGCAGGCGCGCGCCGCCACGCCTGACTGGTTTTCGTGTTTTTTTGGTGGGGACGGGGTTTCGCTGTGTTGGCCGGACTGGTCTCCAGCTCCTTAGCCGCGAGTGATCCGCCAGCCTTGGCCTCCCGAGGTGCCGGGATTGCAGACGGAGTCTCATTCACTCAGTGCTCAATGGTGCCCAGGCTGGAGTGCAGTGGCGTGATCTCGGCTCCGTACAACCTTCACCTCCCAGCCACCTGCCTTGGCCCCCCAAAGTGCGGAGATTGCAGCCTCTGCCCGGCCGCCACCCCGTCTGGGAAGTGAGGAGCGTCTCTGCCTGGCTGCCCATCGTCTGGGATGTGAGGAGCCCCTCTGCCTGGCTGCCCAGTCTGGAAAGTGAGGAGCGTCTCTGCCCGGCCGCCATCCCATCTAGGAAGTGATGAGCGTCTCTGCCCGGCAGCCCATCGTCTGAGATGTGGGGAGCGCCTCTGCCCCGCCGCCCCGTCTGGGATGTGAGGAGCGCCTCGGCCCGGCCGCGACCCCGTCTGGGAGGTGAGGAGCGTCTCTGCCCGGCCGCCCCATCTGAGAAGTGAGGAGACCCTCCGCCTGGCAACTGCCCCATCTGAGAAGTAAGGAGCCCCTCCGCCTGGCTGCCACCCCGTCTGGGAAGTGAGGAGCGTCTCCGCCCGGCAGCCACCCTGTCTGGGAGGGAGGTGGGGGTCAGCCCCCCGCCCGGCCAGCCGCCCCGTCCGGGAGGTGAGGGGTGCCTCTGCCCGGCCACCCCTACTGGGAAGTGAGGAGCCCCTCTGCCCAGCCAGGAGCCCCTCTGCCCAGCCAGCCGCCCCATCCGGGAGGGAGGTGGGGGGGTCAGCCCCCCACCCGGCCAGCCGTCCCGTCTGGGAGGGAGGTGGGGCGGTCAGCCCCCCGCCCGGCCAGCCGCTCCGTCCGGGAGGGAGGTGGGGGTCTCAGCCCCCCTCCCGGCCAGCCACCCGGTCCGGGAGCTGAGGGGCACCTCTGCCCGGCCGCCCCTACTGGGAAGTGAGGAGCCCCTCTGCCCGGCCAGCCGCCCCGTCTGGGAGGGAGGTGGGGGGCTCAGCCCCCCGCCCGGCCAGCCGCTCCGTCTGGGAGGGAGGTGGGGGGGGTCAGCGCCCCCTCCCGGCCAGCCGCCCCATCCGGGAGGGAGGTGGGGGGCTCAGCCCCCCGCCCGGCCAGCCGCCCCGCCCCGTCCGGGAGGGAGGTTGGGGGGGGTCAGCGCCCCCTCCCGGCCAGCCGCCCCATCCGGGAGGGAGGTGGGGGGCTCAGCCCGCCGCCCGGCCAGCTGCCCCGTCCGGGAAGGAGGTGGGGGGGTCAGCCCCCCACCCGGCCAGCCACCCGGTCCGGGAGCTGAGGGGCGCCTCTGCCCGGCCGCCCCTACTGGGAAGTGAGGAGCCCCTCTGCCCAGCCAGGAGCCCCTCTGCCCAGCCAGCCACCCCATCCGGGAGGGAGGTGGGGGGGCCAGCCCCCCACCCGGCCAGCCGTCCCGTCCGGGAAGGAGGTGGGGGGGTCAGCCCCCCGCCCGGCCAGCCACCCGGTCCGGGAGCTGAGGGGCGCCTCTGCCCGGCCACCCCTACTGGGAAGTGAGGAGCCCCTCTGCCCGGCCAGCCGCCCCGTCCGGGAGGGAGGTGGGGGGCTCAGCCCCCCGCCCGGCCAGCCGCCCCGTCTGGGAGGGAGGCGGGGGGGTCAGCCCCACGCCCAGCCAGCCGCCCCGTCCGGGAGGGAGATGGGGGGGTCAGCCCCCCGCCTAGCCAGCCACCCGGTCCGGGAGCTGAGGAGCGCCTCTGCCCGGCCACCCCTACTGGGAAGTGAGGAGCCCCTCTGCCCGGCCACCACCCCGTCTGGGAGGTGTACCCAACAGCTCATTGAGAATGGGCCATGATGACGATGGCGGTTTTCTGGAGTAGAAAGGGGGGCAAGGTGGGGAAAAGATTGAGAAATCGGATGGTTGCCGTGTCTGTGTAGAAAGAAGTAGACATGGGAGACTTTTCATTTTGTTCTGTACTAAGAAAAATTCTTCTGCCTTGGGATCCTGTTGATCTATGACCTTACCCCCAACCCTGTGCTCTCTGAAACATGTGCTGTGTCCACTCAGGGTTAAATGGATTAAGGGCGGCGCAAGATGTGCTTTGTTAAACAGATGCTTGAAGGCGGCATGCTCGTTAAGAGTCATCACCACTCCCTAATCTCAAGTACCCAGGGACACAAACACTCTGCCTAGGAAAACTAGAGACCTTTGTTCACTTGTTTGTCTGCTGACCTTCCCTCCACTAGTGTCCTATGACCCTGCCAAATCCCCCTCTGTGAGAAACACCCAAGAATGATCAATAAAAATAAAATAAAATTAAATTTAAAAAAAGAGAAAAATGGGCAAAGATTATGAATAGATATTTTAGAAAAGGAAAGACAAATGGCTTTTAAAACTTTGAAAAGATGCTCAGCTTTACTCATACTTAGAAAAATCAAAATAAAATTCCAATTTTTTAAACTAAAAAAAATAAATAAATAAAAGCAGAGACCCGGCCAGGCGTGGTGGCTCACGCCTGTAATCCCAGCACTTTGGGAGGCCAAGGTGGGTGGATCACGAGGTCAGGAGATCGAGACCAGCCTGGCTAACACGGTGAAACCCCGTCTCTACTAAAAATACAAAAAATTAGCCAGGCGTGGTGGCGGGCGCCTGTAGTCCCAGCTACTCCGGAGGCTGAGGCAGAAGAATGGCATGAACTCAGGAGGCAGAGGTTGCACTGAGCCGAGATCACACCACTGCACTCTAGCCCGGGTGACAGAGCAAGACTCTGTCTCAAAAAAAAAAAAGCAAAAAAAAAAACGCAGAGAGCCTTCCCCAGCTGGGTCAGAGAGATGACCCTGAAAAGGGCACAGGGGAGAGAGAAATCACTGGATCTCCCATTGCTGGCTTTGAAGGTGGAAGAAAGGGGCCACAAGCCAAAGAGTGTGGTACCCTCTAGAAGCTGAGAATGCCCTTCAGCTGAAGCCAGCAAGGAAACGGGGATTTCCATCCTAAAACCACAAGGTACTGAATTACGCCTTGACCAGAAATGGCTCCTCCAGATAGGAATTTAGGCTGACCCATTATTTTAGCCTGGTAAGAACCAAGTTCTGACCTCCAGAACTGTAAGATAATAAATTTGGGTTGTTTAAGCCACTAAATGGTGGTATATTATTATGGCAACAATGGAAACCATTACATAACTACTTTATGTGGACTTTAGGAAGCTAATCTTAAAAAATAAAAAAGGTCTGTTACAATGGCTCATGCCTGTGATCCTTGCACTTTGGGAGGCCGAGGTGGGAGGATACCTTGAGCCTAGGAGTTAGAGGCCAGTCTGGGCAACATAGTGAGGGCTTAGCTCTACAAAAAAAAAAGAAAGAAAGAAAAAAATTAGCCAGGCATAGTGGCGTACACCTGTAGTTTCAGGTACTCAGGAGGCTAAGGCGGGGGGATCACTTGAGCCAGGAGGTTGAAGCTGCAGTGAGCTATGATCGTGCCACTGCACTCCAGCCTGGGTGACAGAGTGAGATTCCGTCTCAAAAAAATAAAATAAAAAATTTTAAAAAGAGGCTCCTCATGTCTGAGGATGAAAAGATCTACTCGTGGCTGAAAAATCTCTACCTGTTTCCCTCCCTCCCCACCTCCCGCGAGAAGCAAGAGGAAGCCAGCAGAGCTGCCTTAGGGAGTGACACCTGAAAATAGAAACTGCAATGGGATTTTATTTCTAACTCCACAGGCATCTCTGTGAGTCATTCATCTCTCTGGGTCTCACTTTCCTTGTCTGTAAAGCAGGCTGAATTCACCCTGACTTCTGCCTACACCACAGTTAAAGGGCTAGGAAGAAAAATCCCCAAAAATCCACTTCATAAATAGAGCCCCAGGGCGCTCCTTATAAAGCACGAGATAAACCACAGACAGAATTCTGGTCACAGGACACCCCCAGGCCCACCCATGGGGCATCATTCCTTTCTCCCGGCTTCCTTCACGGGGTTCTGGGCACACCTGGTCCCTTGTAGCTGCGGTCAGCACGGAAACAAGAAAAGCTTTAGACAGGCAAAGGTGCAGAAACCAATGCCAGGGCCCACAGGGACAAAGTTTTCAATTTTTGTGTTTTGGGTGGCAGTACTCTCACACCAGGATGACCGGGTCTTAGCACGACCTAATCGTCTTCATGATGGAAAGAAAGCAAAGCAATTGATTGCCCAGAGAAAACTGGAAGGTACAGAGGCAGGATGAGACTGAGGTGAAGGTAAGGTGAGGAAAGACAGGTGGAAATATGAAACATCTCAGGGTGGTGTGGGAGTGGACATAGGGTTGGGAGGGCATTGTGACCCCCTAGGCTAATTCCCCCCTCAGACCGCACCCCAACGTTACCTAATCAGGTGGACGTTTTCTTAGTAAGCAGGTTACAACTGACTTGGTTTGGGGCTTTGTTTTTTTTTCTTTTTTTTTTTTTGAGACCGAGTTTCACTCTTGTTGCCCAGGCTGGAATGCAATGGCGCGATCTCAGCTCCCCGCAACCTCCACCTCCCAGGTTCAAGCTATTCTCCTGCCTCAGCCTCCCGAGTAGCTGGGATTACAGGCATGCGCCACCACACCCAGCTAATTTTGTAGTTTTAGTAGAGACATGGTTTCACCATATTGGTCAGGCTGGTCTCGAACTCCCGACCTCAGGTGATCCACCCGCCTCGGCCTCTCAAAGTGCTGGGATTACAGGCGTGAGCCACCGTGCCCGGCTTTTTTTTTTTTTTTTTTGACACAGTTTCACCCTGTTGCCCTGGCTGGAGTGCAATGGCGCCATCTTGGCTCACTGCAACCTCTGCATCCTGGATTCAAGCGATTCTCGTGCCTCAGCCATCTGAGTAGCTAGGACTACAGGCACGCCACCACGCTTGGCTTTTTTTTTTTTTTTGTATTATTAGTAGAGATGGGATTTCATCATGTTGGCCAGGCTGGTCTCGAACTACTGACCTCAGGGTATCCACCTGCCTCGGCCTCCTAAAGTGCTGTGATTACAGGCATGAGCCACTACGCCTGACCTGGGGCTATTTATAAGAAGCCCTCAAGGTAGCAGATCACCCTCTGATGGCCACATGGAGATCTGGGAAACGAACCCCCGGTCATGCCTCTGGACACCTGCCCACTTCTATCTGTGCCTTCCTGGGCCCTGGTTTTCAGAGCTATGTGGGTGCCTGACACACTCAGGGCCACAGAACATGGGAAGGGCTCTAGGCCAAGAGTCCCAGCATCATTCGAGTTTGCTCTGGCCCGCTCCTGCCCTAAGCCCTCCTGCTCACTTCCAGCTGTGGAGGTAGCCCAGAGAGTGCCTGGCTCCCTGGCTCCCCCCTCTGCCAGGCCCACTCAGTGTGACCTAAATCCTTGCCGAGGCTTGGCAGCCCTCTGCGGGCGCCCGGATGACCTCTGGCCTTGGTGACGGTGAGGCCCAGCTCCCCTCAGCTCCCAGCCTTCCCGGAACCCCTTGCCTAACATCCTGTGTGGTAATCATGCCTGTTGGCCCCACTCAGTCCTGCCGGCCACTGCCAAGTTGCCACTGCTAGTTCCAGACGCTCCCACCTCTAATGGAACCATCGGGAAATAAAAAGCTGCAGCACAGTTTCTCTCTCAGGTCAGAATCTCCTCCCAGCACTTTGGGAGGCCAACGTGGGAGAATCACTTGGGCCCAGGAGTTCGAGACCAGCCTGGGCAACAAAGTGAGACCCCGTCTCTACAAAAAGTTGAAAAATTAGTCAGGAGTGGTGGTGAACATCTGTGATCCCAGTTACTTGGGAGGCTGAGGCGGGAGGATCACTTGAGCCTGGGAGGCGGAGGCTTCAGTGAGCTGTGATAGCGCCACTGCACTCCAGCCTGGGTGACAGAGCGAGACCCTGTCTCAAAAAAAAAGAAAAAGAAAAAAAGAAAAGAAAAGAAAGAAAAAAGTGGGGAGCAGGTTGGGGAGCATGGTGAGGGCCACCTACTGCCTGATAATGGTGGGGGACAGGAAGGGGACTGAGTGCTCTGGGAGGCAGCTGATCCCGTTTTCTCACTTAAATACCTCTCACCCTACAGAGAAGCCCTGATTCCATTTGCTGTCTTTCTTAGCAATGTCCTAGCAAAAGTCTTCTATTTGCCACACGGGTCCAAGCTTCCGCTTACTAAGCACCCAAGTGCCAGACAACCCCGGAGGCAGGTACTCCCATTGTCCCCACTGTACAGATGAAGAAACTGAACTCAGGGTCACACAAGTGATAAGGGGTGGCAGAGATCTGAAGCTGTGCGCGGAGGCGTGGCCAGCGTGTGCGCTCCGACTTCTAAATCCCTACTCTGGATATTGAAGACGGGAAGGACCGAGCCGCTCATTCTACATACAGATGGGGAAAAGCGAGGCCTGGGGAGTCCCAGAGCGGGTGCCAGATCGTAGGGAGCAGCCAGCACCCCGGGTCCCCTCCACGACACAACCACGTCCCTCGGCCACTTCTGGGTCCCGCGCGCGTCTCGGACGCGGCAGGACAGCTCTAGGACGCACGGCCACCAGGGGGCCGAAGGGAAGGGCGGGGGCGGAGGCTCGGAGCTGACCCACCGCCTCGCCCCGGAAGCTCCGAGGCCCCGCCCCGGCGGCCGCCAGCGGGGGGCGTGGCCTCGCCGGCGCCCCCGCCCCGCCCCCGCCCCCGCCGCGCGCGCCCCCGGCCCGGGCCCAAGTCTCGCTGAGCGCAAGGCGGTGGAGGCCTGAGGCCTGGGGCGGGGTGGCGGCCGGGCTGGCCTTGGCCTCGCGCCTTCCCCTGCGGCCGCCGCGGGCTCCGCGGGCGGTATCGGAGTGTCGTGAGGCGCGTGGCCGCGTGACACGCGCACTTGTCGGAGTGACGGGCCCTGCGGAAGAGGAGGTGCGGCCCAGGGCGCAGGGGAGCCCTCGGGAGCGGGCCCGGCCCTCAGCGCCGCCCCGGCCGTGTCCCGGAGGAGCGGCCTGCGCCGCCGCGCGAGAGGAAGTAAGCGTCCCCCGCCGGCCCCGCCGCCGCCCCGGCCCCGGCGCCTCCAACCCGCGCTACCGCCGGGCCCGAGGCCGCGCCGAGCCCCGGAGCCTGCGCTGCCAGCCCCACGGAGCCTGGGGCTGGCGGCTTTGGAACTGCTCAGGAGGCGGCCAGGCTTCCTCCAGGGTCGCCCCGAGCGGCCGAGCTGTCCTTTCCCTGGGCCTCCCGGAACTGAGTTCCAGGAGAGGGGGAACTCCGAGATTTCCCCCGGGACCTGCTTAATCTTTGGCGTTGATTGGCCCTCGGGTTTCACATAGCGTTTCCCGTACCCGGATCCAGTGAACGGTTTTCCAGAGGCAAACCTCTCTGGATCTCTGAAAATCAGCTCACCCAACCTTGAATGCTTAGCCAGAAGTGAGAACTTCTGGAAAGAAGTGTCCTTGCCCACTCCCCCTGCACCCCCAACAGGCCCATGGCTCATGAAAGGCAGCAGATGAGGGAAAACTGGTGTCAAATGGGCATATTTTTTATTTTATCTTTTTACTTTTTTATATAAAAGTAAAAAATCTTTTACTTATAAAAGATGGGGTCTTGCTTGGTTGCCCAGGCTGGAGTGCAGTGGCACAAACACGGTTCCCTGCAGCCTCCACCTCTTGGGCTCAGGCCATCGTCCTGCCTCAGCCTCCCGGGTAGCTGGGACCACAGGCGCACACCACCACGCCTGGCTAATTTTTAAACCTTTTGTAGAGACAGTGGTCTCACTATGTTGCCCTGGCTGGTCTCGAACTCCTGGGCTCAAGCGATCCTCCTGCTTAAGCCTTACGAAGTGTTGGGATTACAGGTGTGAAGCACCACGCCCAGACAGCGTATTTTAAATTATGCATCATATCCCTTTAATTTTTCATCGTTATGATTGGAAGATCATGAAAAGCTGTCTGAGTTTTTCCTTGGCATCTTTCTGTGGTTGATGGTTAGTTGTTTGGTTTTTTTTTAGGGGGACGGAGTTTCACTCTTGTTGCCCAAGCTGGAGTGCAATGGCGCGATCTCGGCCCACTGCAACCTTCTCCTCCTGGTTCAAGCGATTCTTCCACCTTAGCCTCCTGAGTGGCTGGGATTACAGGCGCGTGCCACCACACCCGGCTAATTTTATGTCTTTTTTAGTAGAAACAGGGTTTCACTATGTTATCCAGGCTTGTCTTGAACTCCTGACCTCAGGTGATCCACCACCTCGGCCTCCCAAAGTGCTGGGATTACAGGCATGAACCACCGCGCCCAGCTGGTTAGTTGGTTTTAACAGCAGTTCAAGAAGCTAGCAAGAAGGACTTCATTCGTGATGCTAATGGTTTAATGATAGAAACTAACATTTCTGGCCGGGCCCAGTGGCTCACGCCTGTAATCCCAACACTTTGGGAGGCCAAGGCGGGCAGGTCACTTGAAGAATTCAAGACCAGCCTGGCCAACATGGTGAAACCCCCTCTCTACTAAAAATACAAAAATTTGCTGGGCATGGGGGCAGCGGATGCCTGTAATCCCAGCTGCTGGGGAGGCTAAGGCAGGAAAATCGCTTGAACCGCCCCGCCTCCGGTGACGGAGGTTGCAGTGAACCAAGATCGTGCCACTGCACTCCAGCCTGGGTGACAAAGCTAGACTTCTCCTTAAAAAAAAAAAAAAAAAAAAAGCAGCTAGGATTTCTTGGGTGCTTACTGTATGCCAGGCATTGTGCTAAGTACCTTACATGCTTCCCATCGATTTGTTTTCCCATTCTGTGGCTGAGGTACAGAGAGGTTAAATAACTTGTCTGAGGGTACATAGTTACTGAGTGGCGGGGATTTGAATCCAGAATATTCTCATGTAACCAGTTCTCCAAAAACTAGCCCTTGAAGGTCTTCCAGGTTTCAACAAAGCAACTGAGGCTTATGTATGATGTCTTCATGATGTCAGAAGGAAGAACTGTGAAAGGCAAAGCGGACCCGGGAGGCAGAGGCTGGTTACCGCAGTTAGTGTTCGGAACAGCTTGACTTCATGGAGCAGAGAAACAGCCTGTCTGGTTTAAACCACTGTTCAGTATCTACACTGATACAGTGTAAATGTAATACAGTGTTTTACATTTTGCCATTCAGGGATGTAGTCACATTTTACAGGAAGGTTAGCTCTGGGACCAGACTGCCTGTATTCAAATCCTGTCACCTGTAGCTGCTTGACCTTTGGTAAGTTATTTGACTTCTCTTTTTTTTTTTTTTGAGATGGAGTCTTTCTCTGTTGCCCAGGGGCGCGATCTCAGCTCACTGCAACGTTCGCCTCCTAGGTTCAAGTGATTCTGCTCCCTCAGCCTCCCAAGTAGCTGGGATTACAGGCACCTGCCACCACGCCTGGCTAATTTTTGTATTGTTAGTAGAGACGGGGTTTCACCATGTTGGCCAGGCTGGTTTTAAACTCCCGACCTCCAATGATCCTCCTGCCTCAGCCTCCCAAAGTGCTGGGATTATAGGCGTAAGCCACTGCGCCTGGCCATGTTATTTGACTTCTCTTTGCCTTAGTTTCCTCTCTACTCCCTGCTAAGATGGGGATAATCATGTTACCTACCTCATATGGTTGTGGCAAGATTTAAATGGTGTGATGCATGTCACACCGATAGCCTAGCATTTGGCATATAGTTAAATACTCCATAAATAGCTCTTTTATTATTAAAAGTGTTGTTCCAAGTAGTAAGCTGCTGCTAATGTGTGCTGTGTCACAGTGCTTGAAGTCACCATTAGAGGTATATTCCTTTGTGCCGTATTTCAAATGCAGAAATGACAGTGGTCCTGTGCAAATGGGATTTATTTGTTCATTTAGCAGATATTTACAGAGCGCCTTCTGTATGCCAGGCCTTGTTTTGGATACTGGAGGTACTGCGGAGAACAAAACAAACAAAAGTCCCTGTCCTCATTGGCACGCACACTCTTGGGAAAAGGAATGGCAGACAATAGGCAAAATGAATGTAATTATCATACAGTATATTAGAAAGCGATGTACTGTGGGGAGAAATAAAGCAGGAGAGGAGGATGGGGGTGGGCGGTTTACAATTTTAGAGTGGTCTGAGTAAGCCTCACTGAGAAGATGACATTTTAGCAAAGAACTGAAATTAGTGAGGGAGTAAACCACGTGGACCTGGTGGGGGACATGGGGGAGTTGGCCAGGCGGAGAGAACAAGTGCAAAGGCCCTGAGGCAGGAGGCTGGGCGGCCAGAGCCTAGACGGGCAGGATGGTAAGAGAAGAGATCAAAGAGGTAATGGGTGGGAGGCCAGAATGTGTAGACTCTGCAGACATCTGCACAGAGGAATGGCATGATCCAGCTGGAGCTATAAAAAGGTCACTCTGACTGCCGTGTTGAGGCTTAGCCATAGAGGGTCCAGGTAGACAGAGGAGGCCAATTAGGAAGTTCTGTAGTAATCCAGACGGAGATGACGGTGGCTGGCACTGGAGTGGAGTGGTGGAAGGTGGTGAGGAGCAGTTGTATTCTAGATAAATTTTGAAGATAGAAACTACAGGATTTGCTGACAGATCAGATGACCTCAAGGTTTCTGGGTCTGAACACCTGGAAAGATAGAGTTGTCATTTACTGAGAATGGGGAAAGCTACATTGGAAGCAGATTGGGAGAGAAATCAGTTCAGTTTTGTACATATTAAGTCTGGCAAACATCCCACTCATGCTCTCAGAATAGCAATTGACTGCATGAGTCTGGAGTTTAGGGGAAGTTCGGGCTGTAAATAAAGACTTGGACGGATAGGCAGTTGTATGCTGGTAATGTTTACCAACTGACTCTGTGAGGGGTGGGGTTGGTAGTGGGGAACCTGATTTATAGCCTTTGCCTATATCTGTGGGGTAAATATTCCGACGTTGGCCAACTTCAAATACACTATAATAGAATATCTTCACCTCATAGATGCAGTGGATATAAATAATATCAAGAGCATAGCTATTAGTGAAATGTAGTCAGATGATTAGGAAGTAATGAGTTTTGAGTATTTATTACCTTTCTTTTTAATTTATTCAATGATTTTTTTTTTGAGACGGAGTCTTACTCTGTCACCCAGGCTGGAGTGCAGTGGTTCAATCTCTGCTCACTGCAACTCCGCCTCCTGGGTTCAAGCAATTATTCTGCCTCAGCCTCCCAAGTAGCTGGGATTACAGGCACCCGCCACCACACCCAGCTAACTTTTGTATTTTTAGTAGAAACGGGTTTTTGCCATGTTGCCCAGGCTGGTCTCAATCTCCTGGGCTCAAGTAGTCCTCCCGTCTCAGTCTCCCAAAGTGCTGGGATTACAGGACAGGTGCCTAAAGATGGGATGAGGATTCTCTGAGATGAGGGAGGAACAAGGACCCCAGAGCCCGATCTGGAAGCTTTTGTCCCCATTCTGGCCCTTAGGGCAGTGAATGCAGATCAGAGGTCACTGATAGCAGGCTTGATTTTTATCTGCATTGATGGGTTCAGCATAAATGGACCAGAACAGGAAGAGTGCAAAAAACAGACAAAAAACAACAAAAACGAAAACCTTGAGTTGGCTATTGTAAAAAGACTAGGCACATCACCTTGTGCTTTAGTTTCAAATGATCTTTAGTTTGAACTTTTGTTTTACTCCCACATGTTCTTTTTAAAAAATTCCAAACTCATGGGTCATGATTTGAAGAAAATTTCCCTTCCTCCTGCCTGGCGCACAGAAGGTAACGTCAAAAGCTGGGAAAGGGAACAGGGCAGCAGCAGACATTGACCTTTACCTCCCAGCTCCTCTCTCCCACCCCTTGTCTGCTGGGCATAGAGGATTAGAACTGCTTCCTCCTGTGGTTTACCAGAAAACGCTCTGCGGCTGGAGCTTCAGCACAGGCTGGGTCTGCTGTGCCGGGTCTGTTTGGGGACAGCTGCACGCCTCTTCCGCTTGCGTGAGAACAAAGGCCGGAACCTGGATTCTGATCCAAACCCCCTGGCCCCCACCTTCTGGGATGTTAGCAGAGCCTTTTAACTGGTAAGTCTCTCCCAGGATGACTCGTAGGAGCCTCTCAGGATTAGAGTTGGAGACAGTGAAGGGTGCCCAGGACTGGGTTCACGTGCCTGCAGTCGGCCCTGGCTCTAAGATGAGCCATCAGAAGAAGGCCTTTTCCACCTCCCTACAGGATGCCCCCACAGCACTTTGTTTCGTAGTGAGTGTATTTCTGGCAAGTATCTTAAATAAGAATTGTAAATGAAATTGCATCCTCCACACACGTAAGTCATAGCTTCAAGAGTTTTTGTCTTAACTGCTGAATGACGCACAATTCTCAGCTCTTGGCTTCATATTTTAGTTCTCTGTTTCCCTGCCTGGCTGCAGAGGTCAAGGCTCGAAGCACTCATTTGCCTTATAGAAAAGTGGAGGGCAGTTCCCGGATAATAGGGTGCGGATCACCTTTCCTCGGAAAACAGGACTTAGGGACACTAAAAGATCACACAGATCCTTTATCTCACCCTCCCATTTCCTCGATGAGAAAACTGAGGCCCAGCCAGGCTAAATGACTTGTTCAAGGTTATGTGGTTGTTTAGAGGCAGGGCGCAGACAAGAGCCACCACATATTCGGGTTCCCAGTGTAATGCCCCCTCCCCTTACAGCTGCTCAAACTTTTCACTGAAGATTTTCTCATTGATTTGTTAATTTTTTGAGAAGAAGTGATTCGTAGTTGGATAAGCTTTTGGAAGGCTACTTCCATGCTCTTTGGCTAACTTCAAGTATGTAATTTCGGAAGGTTTATTTCACAGCCCATTCCTCTCAGAGCAGGCAAGGAGGCAGAGGGGAGAAGTGCTTCAGAAGAAAACCTTCTGAAGCAGAGCCGTGCAGCATGAGGAGGAGGCCTGGAGCCCAGGAGATGTGTTGGAGCCGTGGGTGCCTCTGCTACAGAGGCTGGGGTCCCCCTGTCCCTGACTTTGACTTAACTGGGCTTCTCTGGGCCTGCTTCTTTCCCTGTCAGGGCAGCAGGGAGGATGACCAAGCCAGCCTTCCTCCTGCTGCTTCCAGACTAGTTGGGAGTGTTGAGTTAGGAACCAGGGTTGGTTCTCCAGTGCTGTCTGCAGGGCCTGGCTCTGTAGCCCCAGGAGAGGAGGGAGGTTCACAATGTTTTTCCTGAGAGCAATGGTATTATACTACCCTTGGGGGCCAGGAGGAACTTTGCATTTAATTAATTAATTAACATTTGTATAGCATTTTTGTCAAATGTATCATCTCAGTCTTCACTGCCCCTCCCCCCACCCCCACCTCGGGTTGATGGTATTTGCCCTGTTTTGTAGATGAAGAAATGTGGACGCTAAGGCTCTAATCACCTACCCACCCTTATGGAAAGGTGGAGGGCATCTCCCTGATTTAATTAGCTGATTTATTTATTTATTTATTTTATTTACTTTTTTTGAGACAGGATCTTGCTCTGTCACCAGGCTGGAGTGCAGTGGTACGATCATGGCTCACTGCAGCCTGGACCTCTCGGGCTCAAGCAGTCCTCAGCCTCCTGAGTAGCTGAGACTACAGACATGTGCCACCACGCCCAGCTAATTTTTAAATATTTTTTGTAGAGATGGGGGTCTCGCTGTGTTGCCCAGGCTGGTCTGGAAGTCCTGGGCTCAAGTGATCCTCCTGCCTTGGCCTCCCAGAGTGCCGGGATTATAGGCGTGAGCCACTGTGCCTGGCCTAATTAGCTGACTTAATTAGATCACGAAGTTAGGCAGTGGTCTTGAGCCCAGGTCCTTGGACCCCAATGCCTCCTTCTTCTGCTTGACTAAGGAAGCTGTTTAGCATCGTGACTGAGGGTCCAGGCTTTGTGGCTTGACAGTTTCCTTCACCTCCCAGTTTCCTTGTCTGTAGAATGAGACTCCTCACAGAACCTCCTGGAATGATTGGAAAGGTGCGTTTAAGTCATCTGGCACACGCCGACTACTTGGTTAACATAGGTATTATTATTGGATTCAGGAACAACCAGTTTTTACAAGGGGATGGGCGCATGAAACCATTTGAGACTGTTTCGAAACACCTGTGTTAGGACCCACCCTACACCTACTGGATCAGAATGTCTCTGTCTTGAGAAAGGGAGCAGGAGGCGAGGACCGCGTGTTTGTTCTGATGCCCTCCTTTGATGAGAACTGCTGCTCTGGTGCCCGCTGCTCAGTATTCCGGAGTCTCACTATTCAAAGTGTGCTCTTGGACCAGCTGTCAGCACTTCAGGTCCTCTTCCTTCTGCATCAGAGTGTCCTTTTAAAAAGATCCCCAGGAAATTCAAATGCTCATTAAAGTTTGAGAAACACCGTAAAGGTTAAAAAAACATAAAAAAAAAAAAATACCCACACATACTACCCCCACCCATTTAGGAAAGAGTTGTTTTCTAGTTGTTTTGCAACCACAGAGTAAGCAATCATGTTGTAATACCCAATATCTTGGATTTGTTTAAAGGAGTGCTGGCAACATAACAGATAAGGGAGGCCAACCTCAGAACCGGGGACCCACAACAGGACTGGTCAGGGAGGACTGTGGCAAACCTCAGAGTCAGAACAGGATTAAAGAGAGGGCCAGGAGTCAGTTCAGGCCAGGTGGCCATCCGTCACAGCTGTCTGCAGTCTTCTGGGGTGAGGGCAGAGGTGCTGGCCCTTGGGGCTCCCCCACCTGCCCATGCCAGGACTCTGGAGGCTTAGCTCCTCCCTTTGTACCAGGCACGTCCAGAGCCCTGGCTACCAGGATCCGATCAGCAGCTCTGAAGCGCAGCCTGCCAGCTGGCGGCTCCTCCTTCTCCAGGCTGTTCTCTGGGCTTCAGATTTCTTGCTGCCTCTCTCCTGCACTGACCTTGCAGCTTCTCCTTCTCTCCAGACGAGCGATTGCCGGTTGAGGAAAAAACGCTTGAAGGGCCAAGGACAGGGACTGGAAAGCAGGAGGAAAAAGCAGAATGGTCCTGTGGTCCATGTGTGTATTTAGGGGTGAGGGCAGATACAGGGAGAGTGGGAGAGGAAGGCTGGGGAGCCACCCGTGTGGCCCTGATCCTCTAGTGAAAGCTCCAGTGATGGACGCGTCGTGTGTCCTGTAGACACTGGCTCAGACACTGTGGTTGGGTCCTCACCTTGGGTTGGTCACTCCCTAGGACCCTCTTGGAGATGGATCTTGAGAGAGATGAGGAAGAGGCAGAGGGGGTGGTGGGAGGAGGGGGTCTGACGTCAGGGTGAAGAGGCAGATTGGTGCCCTCTGTATAGGGATGGTGGAGAGGTCATTGGGCTGGTTCTGTGGGGACTTTTGTAAGTTATCTCTTTAAACCTCAACTTCTCCATTTGTATTACCAGATTATGGCTTCCTAAAGTTGTTAAAGATTTTGTTAATCCTTTACCTGGTAAATGCCTGACATATAATAGGCGCTAAATCAGCCATTCAGTTCCTTCGTCACTGCTCCCACCTGCAGGCTGAGCCCCATTTCCACCGTGGAGTTCTGACTAGTTCCCATGGGCATACCGGCCGTGATGACTTTCCCCCTCACTTCCTTCTTCCTTTCCCTCCAACACTGGCCTTGGTTGGAAGCTAGAGAGCCAGAGAACTGTGGAGGAAGAATTCAGTGCAGGAAGCCCTACAATCTTGGTTAGAACAGAAGGGCAGAACAAACAAATACTTGGTGTGTTTGTGACCCACCTTAGGCCTCTACTTCTCATGCATGTGAGTGCCTCAGTTTAGGCTGAACACTAGCCCAGGGGGTTTGCTTACCTGGGGGAGGTTGTAGCCACTGGCTCAGACACTGTTGTTGGTCCTCACCTTGGGTTGGTCACTCACTAGGACCCTCTTGGACATGAATTTTGAGAGAGATGAGGAAGAGGCGGGGGGGCGGTGGGAGGGGGGGGTCTGACGTCAGGGTCAAGAGGCAGATTTGGTCCCCTCTATAGCGGTGCTGGAGAGGTCATTGGGCATGTCATGCAGTGGCTGCACAGTCAGTCCCAGCTCCCCTGCTTTCTTACCCTGGGACCTTCATTGACCTGAGCCTCAGCTTTTCCATTTGCAGAATGGGAGGACTGTCACAGAACCCCATGTGGTTCTTTCAGGATTCTTGTCTGGATTCATTGAGCTCTAATACACATAAGTACTTAGTGCCAGCACTAATCGTTTGCTGGTATCACTCTTCCAGGATGACACCTACCACTCGGTGCTTAATAGGTGATAGGTACAGGCCTCAGCTCATTATAAGCATGAACTCCTTTTATCCTTATAACAACGCTGTGCTGTAGGTACCGCTATTACCCCCATTTCAGGTGAGAAAACTGAGGTACAGCCAGGTTAAATAATTGTGCACTTACTAAGGGGTTGAGCTGGGATTCAAACTCAGGCAGTTAGTCTGGAGTCCATGTTTTCTGTCACTATGCTGTAGCAGTTATTAGTCATCATTTGGTAGTTGGAGCCCAGTGGACATGGAGAAGAGGCAAGTGAGAGGTGAGAGGAGGTGGTCCTACCCTCTCACTGTTCCAACTGTCGCCTGAGGACCTGCCACTATACCTAGGCTGGGGCTGCCCTGCTTGTCCGGGTGACCTGTGCTCCTGGAGGAGACTGGCCTTGGTCATGAAATGGACAGCTCCACTCCCAGGCCTGCGGCCCTCCCTGGTGGCCTTTGCCACTTTCCTATGCTCCTGGCAGCAAAGTGGTTCATCTCTAGCAAGTGGCCTCTAACTTTCCCAGGCAGAGTCCCTGTCTACAGGGCAGGCTCCCTACCTGCTGACTTCCTGGAACAGAAGCCAAGCTGTCAGGAGGGAGGGACAAGCTGTGGGCCTGTAACATTTTCTTAAGAAACACGTGGTGGTTTCTTGCCAGGCAGGAAGTGTTTGTTTCCACATCATAGCCACCTGAACCATGTCTGATCCTTCCTTGTTCCTCGTCTGTCTCTCTCTGCACCCCAGGCACCCAGGCATGTGGAATATGCTCATAGTGGCGATGTGCTTGGCCTTTCTGGGCTGCCTGCAAGCCCAGGAGCTCCAGGGACATGTCTCCATAATCCTGCTGGGAGCAACTGGGGACCTGGCTAAGAAGTACTTATGGCAGGGACTGTTCCAGCTGTACCTGGATGAAGCGGGGAGGGGTCACAGTTTTAGCTTCCATGGAGCTGCTCTGACAGCCCCCAGGCAGGGTCAAGAGCTCATGGCCAAGGCCCTGGAATCCCTCTCCTGCCCCAAGGACATGGCACCCAGTCACTGTGCAGAGCACAAGGATCAGTTCCTGCAGCTGAGCCAGTACCGCCAACTGAAGACGGCCGAGGACTATCAGGCCCTGAACAAGGACATCGAGGCACAGCTCCAGCACACAGGCCTCCGGGAGGCTGGCAGGATCTTCTACTTCTCGGTGCCACCCTTCGCCTATGAAGACATTGCCCGCAACATCAACAGTAGCTGCCGGCCAGGCCCGGGCGCCTGGCTGCGGGTTGTCCTTGAGAAACCCTTTGGCCATGACCACTTCTCAGCCCGGCAGCTGGCCACAGAACTCGGGACCTTTTTCCAGGAGGAGGAGATGTACCGGGTGGACCATTACTTAGGCAAGCAGGTGAGCATCAGCGTGGAGCCTGCCAGGGCTAGGGTGAGCTGGGCGCTGGTAGACCCCAGCAACAAAGCCGCTCGCTCATTGTGGAGCTAGGCCCCAAGGCATTGTGAACTCAGAGCTCCCATGGTCTCCTTGAAGGTGGGCAGGAGGCGAGGGGGTAAAGGAAAGACAGCAGCAGGGCAGGACTGTTGGGTCCTTGTCCATGTGTCTGGCCTCTTTTGTCCTTTGCAAAGCCCCCGTTCTCGTTGGGCTCTGGCTTCTCACGGTTGCCCTGCATCCTCTGTAGCGGTGGCTCAGCAACTCTGGTGTCTGGATCTGGCTTCCTGTTGGGTGTGCTGTGGGAATCAGAACGAGCTTTCTTCTCCTGCACCCATCCACCTTTTTTTTTTTTTTTAGACAGAGTCTGCTCTGTCACCAGGCTGGAGTGCAGTGGCATGATCTCGGCTCACTGCAACCTCCGCCTCCTGGGTTCCAGCAATTCTCCCGCCTCAGCCTCCCAAGAAGCTCGGAGTACAGGTGCACATCACCATGCCCGGCTAATTTTTTGCATTTTTAGTAGAAATGGGGTTTCACCATGTTGGCCAGGCTGGTCTCAAAATCCTGACCTCAAGTGATCTGCTCACTTCGGCCTCCCAAAGTGCCGGGATTACAGGCGTGAGCCACCGCACCCTGCCCCATCTACCTTTTTTCAAAATGTTTTTCTTCCTGAGTTCTGTTTTGAGCCAGAAGGTTGGCAACAGGAGCTTAAACCAGGGAGCAGTGGGACCTTAAGCCCTGGGCAGGAGCATGGGTTAACCTCCTGGGTGACACATGTCCGTTGAGCAGTTCACTCAAAATGCCTTGGAGGCCCTTGGGGGCATCCTGCCCCAGGAACCCTGGCAGAGAGTGCAGCAGCCCTGTGTTCTGGTACGTGGCGCGGGTGGGCATAGGCAGTTGTTGAGGACAGAGACATGGCTTTCCATCCTACCCTGCCTGGAGTTGCCCATAGTAGGGTTCCTAAATAGTGGTCCTCAGAACTGGGCCAGTCCTGGGGAGGTTTTCACTTGTTTATGGCAAGATGAGAAGAAATACAGAATGTGCTCAAGTCAGAGCTTTTCTTGCTACATTTTTGGTGTTAAACCTATCTTTATTTTATTAAAAATTGATTGTAATAGAAGATAGGTAATTCTAACTTTTTTTCTTGGCAAAATACAAATCTGGTAACCCTTTGGAGGTCACTTGCAAGTTTTTGGAACCTTTACTGGCCTGTGAGATCGTGAAGTCCAGAACTACTGCTCAGAGGGCATCTTCTGCTCTGAGCAGGGAATAGAAAGGTCAGAGCCCTTCCCGGGAGTCAGGGTTCCTCCTTCATCGTGAGAGTATCCTGCAGCACGCCCAGTCTTACCCCCCGACAGGCTGTGGCACAGATCCTGCCTTTCCGAGACCAGAACCGCAAGGCTTTGGACGGCCTCTGGAACCGGCACCATGTGGAGCGGGTGGAGATCATCATGAAAGAGACCGTGGATGCCGAAGGTGTGTGAGTGGCCCTGCGCGCTCGGTCCCCCAGCCTCTGCCTGCCCGCTGTCTGCGGTGAGGCATGGGGCGCTTCTCAGAGGGAGGTTTTCTGTGGGTGTGTGGTCTCCCTTCAAGCCTGCCGTGTGCCTAACTCTGAACCGGGCTAAACCCCAGGGTGCCAGCTGGCAAAGCTCAAGTAGCCATTGCTGCCCATGAGGAGCGTATGGTCCAGAGAAGTAGGCCTGGCACAGAGGCGGGAAACCACTGGCACGCGGTAGAGGCTGGAGTCTCCCTGAGGTCCCCCAAGTTTTTGAGTGCGTAGAGACCATGGGAACTGCGTGAGGGCTTCCCCGACTGTGGTGCTTGCAGCCGTGGCGCCCCCTGCCTGGGGCACTCCCCCTCGCGTCCCCCTCACCTTCTGACCCCTCTCTCGCTTGTCAGTTCTCAGCTCCATGGCCCTCCAGGAAGACTTTCTGAGCCCTGCAGGCCCACTCCCCTCACCCTCACGGCGCCACACACCTCCCTCCCCTGCCCTGCACGGTGTTACCCTTGCCTCGTCCTTGTCCACCCTGTCTCTTCTGCCAGCCTGTAGGCTCCAGGAGGACACCGCCTCTCCCGCACTGCCACACACCTCAGACACACTGAGTATACACCCGGGAGGCGGGAGCCCTGCGTCATGCCCACCGCTGCCTTCAGCTGGGTGGCCTCAGCATGTCACTCCCTGCAGCTGTGAGATGAGCATGTCCTGTCGATGAGGACAGCTAAGGTCCCTTTGGGACCTGGCATTCTGTGATGGTAGCAAAGTTTTGGAGCATTGACCGTGAAGATGTAAAGCACTGGCTCTTGCCCAGTAACGATAAGAGCTGAAGTTTACTGTGTCCCCGGTCCCCAGCCGCCAGGTGAGGTGGGCGCTGTTATTAGCCTCCTTACAGATGAAGATGGTGGCGAGCCCACAGCCCCACAGTAGAAGGCGGTGGAGCCTGATCCTGGGGGCAACAGTCTGGCCCCAGCACTCAGGCCTGGCACCGCCGCGCTGTGCTGCCAGCGCTGCGTCAGTGGCCAGCTCATCCCCGCAGCCGCTTTCTGCAGCTGCAGCGGGAGCGCCCGAGGCCACTGCTCCCCCCCAGCCCCCGCAGTGCGTGCCCGCCACAGGGCAGGGCCCAGAGCCCTGGACCCAGGGATGGGCCAGGAGGTTTCTCCTCTTTTTCTCTCTACCTTGCTCTTTCTCTGGGCCATTTTCTCTTTTTCTTTCCCCCGCCCCTTGGTTTCTCTCTTCAGCTGCTTCTCCATTCCTCTCTGAATGTGTATTTAGTGCCAGAAGCTCTCTGCGGGGCCGAGGTGCCACAGTGAGGTACAAAACTCAGCCTCTCAGATATGGCTCCCTAATACTGCCCAGATTCACGGGTGCTGTGGGGCTGATGATCTCATCACGCTGGCTGGTGGGACAAACTCCAAAATGGAGCTGGGCGCAGTGGCACACCCGTAGTCCCAGCTACTCGGGGGCAGAGGCGGGAGGATCATTTGAGCTCAGTAGTTGGACACCAGCCTGGGGAGCATAGTGAGCCTCCGTCTCTGAAAAAGAAAACAAAATGGGTGATGGGTGTTGCAGGCAGGCAGCGTGGTGGGGGGACAATGTGGGGGGTGGGCGGGAGGCCAGGCAGGACTTCCCAAGCCAGGCCTTGAAGGACATTGCTGGGTTCGAGAAGGCACTGGGTTTCTCTACTTCAGAACCCACAGCAGAAAAGAGGCCCTACCCCCTGCAGTGAGCCTTCATGGGTCTCAGGGAATCGTCCTCCAGCCCTTCCAAGTTTCCCTCCCAGTCCTCAGCCAGGGCGCTGGCCGTGGGTTGCCCCCCGTGCCTGTCTGTGCCTGATCTCCCAGCAGGCACGTGTGCTGGGCCTATGCCTGCTTCATCTTCAGAGAAGTGAGCTGCACCTGGTGCAGAGAGCCTGGAGCAGAATTGGAGGGGGTCCTGCCCCTGCTGAAGCCAGCGGGCCGGCGCTTGCACTTCTCTACCTGGACTTGGCCCCATCCCCAGCGAGGCTGGGAGACTCCTCTCCCCTTTCTGGCAACTCCTTCCTATCTCCGCCCTGGGCTGGGGAAGAGCCATGATGTCTGGAGTTACCTGTTGGTGCTGTTGCCTCTTAGTTCTTCCAGCCCTCCCACCCTGTTTCCTTCTTGGTATGTGGTGTCATTTATGGGTCCCATGGAGCCAGGGACCAGGCAGATTGCAGGCCCGATTATCCTAGCAAAGGTACTTTTGGATTTTGAAGAAAGAAACACGGAAGATATGAAAGAAAGACAGGTGGAGCTCTGGGCAGGTCTGTTTGCCGGGACAGTCTGAGGATGTTGGGTTTGAACAGCAACACAACAGCCTGGGCTGGCTGTCCTCAAGGTCCAGGAGGGAGAGGCACCTGGAGCCCTGTTGTCACAGCTGCAGGGACTAAAGGAGGCCCAGCCTTGCCTGCCATGTGGGGCTCTAGGGGAGGGTCCGCTGCTCCTAAGCTCCAGAGTCCAAGACCTTTAGTACAGCTGGGCCCTGTACCTTCAGCCCAGGGGCAAAGGGAGCCTCAGCGCAGGACAGGCAGTGGGAGATACACTAGTCCTGGAGGCTTGCAGCCTGTCGCGGTGAGACCAGAGTGGGGCTAGTTCAGTCCACGTTCCTTGTCAGAGGTGGCCAGCAGGACTGCAACTGTCCTGGGGTTTGGCCCTCACTGGTTGGCTTGTTTACCTGCCATTTACAAACAGGTCCTTGATAGCTCGTAGCAGGGAGGGACAGGCTGCTGCTGAGCCCAGCCCCCCAGCAAGTGGGCCTTGGACACAGGGTGCTTTGGCAACAGAATGAGCTTGCTTGCTGCCTCTCTCAATTTTGTGTGCCTGCGTGCCAGGGGACACATTCTTTCTGCATTCCAAGAAGGTGGCCTGGTACAGCCCTGCTGGCCCAAGCACTGCTCTGTGCTGTCCTCTCTGGGTCCTGCTTTGGAGCCAGTCCTTCAGGGGCCTCCCGCCTGTGGTTCAGACTGGAAAGAGGGGACAGGCACCGCAGACCTGCAGCACACCCCAGCATGGCCAGGAGCCCTGTGCCCAGCACAGCAAGGCCTAGGCTGCCACTGCTGTCCCTGGTGAGGGCGGGAAACAGGCAGGAGTAAATGC
Source organism: Pan troglodytes (assembly GCF_028858775.2). NCBI lineage: Eukaryota > Metazoa > Chordata > Mammalia > Primates > Hominidae > Pan > Pan troglodytes. The sequence continues at coordinate 222,751,306 of NC_072398.2, read as the reverse complement.
TGCCTCCTACTGGAGCTTCGTGGACTTGGCAGGCAAGTGCTGCTGCAGTGGGGCTCAGCGTGGGCAGAATGTTTCCAAGGCAGGATTCAGAGCCCCGCGGTCTGACTGCTAATCAGAGGGGTCAAAGTGCACGGCAGGCCATTCTCCCCCACTCCCCACCCCACACACACGGCAGGCCATTCTCCCCCACTCCCCACCCCACACACACCGCAGGCCATTCTCCCCCACTCCCCACCCTACACACACGGCAGGCCATTCTCCCCCACTCCCCACCCTACACACACCGCAGGCCATTCTCCCCCACTCCCCACCCCACACACACCGCAGGCCATTCTCCTCCACTCCCCACCCCACACACACCACAGGCCATTCTCCCTCACTCCCTACCCTGTCCTCTGCCCTGCCAAGGGTTCCGGTGGATCCCAGCTGCCCTCCACCCCTGCAGTGGTGCAACCCTAGCTGACTCCTAGGCAGGGGTGGCACCTGCGTAACCGAAGCCAGCACCCTGAGTGCTGGGAAGGGAGGGGCTGCAAGCCAGGCTTGGGAAATGGAGCATTCCCGGTCCAGAGCTGCTGCAGGCCCCGGGAAAGGGACTTCTGAGCTGCAAGGTCGTTTGGATGTCTTCCCCCACCCGCATCACACACATCTAAGTGGGTGGAAGCCGGCTTCCCCGGCTCCCTCCCCTCCATCCTCCATGCTGGGTGAGTGTTGTTTTTTTTTTTCCTGCTGCAGCCTCTGGCCCAGAGGAGTTTGCTGCAGAGTCAAGGCTGCTGCACAGGCCGGAGGGGGTGGGGAGGAGGAAAGGAAGACGCGATCTGGTTCCCAGCTCCCTCTCAGCCTGACCTGGGGTGCTCCTCCTGTGCGTCCCAGTCCGTGAGCCCCTGAGAGTCACAGCCCCCCTGGGTACCCTGGCTGGGGTCTCGAAGCAGCATGGGCCATAAAAGGAGAGTCACTGAGCCTCCTTCATCCCAGAGATGACCCTGGCTGGCCCTCATCATGGCATCGGGAGGGCTCTGCAGACAGGTGGGCCCATGTGATTAATGGGCTGTGTTCAGCTGTCTGGGTCCGGCTGCCTTTTCTGTCGGGAGTGCTGGAATTGGAACTGAGGTCTTGGCACCTCAGAGCCTGAGCCTCTAACCACTGAGCTCCACAGCCTCCCCAGCTGGCCAGGCCCTCAGCAGTTGGCCTCCCTGCTGGAACGCACTCGAGGCCAGTCTCCTTGCTGCCCTAGTTTCCCCTCTGTGTAGAAGGCCTGCTGCTGTTGTTGTTGCTGCTGCTGTTGTTGTTGTTGTTGTTAGAAAGAAGGAGGGAGACTTCCTGAGGACATCACTGCTGGGAGGGTCCCTGTCCTGACATGGGGGAAAGGAGCTTGATGCTTGCCCACCTCTGAGGGCTGGAGTGACCGTTCACTGCCTCTCACTGAGGGACCAGGGCATCCAGGGTCCTTCCAGGCACACACCAGCTGTCCCGCCTTCCAGCCTGGTGTGCCAGAAGGGGCCAGGAGCTCACTCAGCAGGGCCGGTTCCCCTTCCCGCCCCCTCTGCAGAGCTGTCTGCAAGGTGAGCCCAGGGCAGCTGCCGGATCTCCTGTCCAGAGAGAGCACCAGCAAGCACACTGCGCTCTCCTTGGCCCTCACCTCTTTTTATTTTTAGTAATCCCAGAAGGTGTTGATAGGGATTGCAGCTGGCTCTTAGTTGTCTTTTTTTTTTTTTTAATCTATTTTTGTTGAGAAAACCTGGATTTCCCACAATGTGGAAGCAATGAGGAAGGGGTTTCTGGTCCCGGTTCTGAAGGCTGTGACCTTCAGCGCACATCTATACAATGCTGATAGCCCCGGCACCTCTCTCTCTTGGGTGGTTCTAAGGATTAAATCAGATAATGCACACGGAAATACGTTACAAATGGAAGTGTTGTTGTTCTTCCAAGTTTGCAAGGAGAGGCAGCGGCAGTGTTCTTGCAGTGTGTCTGAGTTCCACGTGACTTATATTGGATTATTATATAAATCCTGTAATTGATCTGTCATACTTTTATGTCCATTCTTTATGTCATATTTCTCTCTCACATATACATACACAGTTGTATACATGCTTAAATCTCTATGTATTAGCAGTCTGCACAACATATACCTTTTAATATTTATATTTCTGTTCAGTTCTGTTCATACCACAGAATATGTGTTATAAACTCTTTATTAAGCTTTTTGGTTGTTTCTAGTTTTTTGCTATTTTATTATTATTATCTTGGAGTCTTGTTATGTTACCCAGGCCGGTCTTGAACGCCTGGTCTCAAGCGATCCTCTCTTGCTTTAACCTCCCAAATAGCTGAGACTACAGGAGTGCTCCACCTCCCCGGCTTCTATCTTAGATAGTACTTTGTGAGCTTTTTTAAAAATTGAGATACAATGCACATACCACAAAATTTACGCTTTTAAAATATAAAATTAAGTGGTTTTTAGTATATTTACAAAGTTATGCAACTACTATCTAATTCGAGAACATTTATGAGCATTTTAAAAAACATATTCCCTTTAAGTATATACTTCGGCAGTAGAACGACGGGGCCGAAGGGGAGAAGTGCTTTCTAGCTGTTACTCTCTGTTATGAGTCTGAGCAGCACAGCTGGCGGGCACAGCCATGGCCCCCCTGCTTTGTCATCCTCTGACCTTGGACGAGCTCTGGATGCGCACAGGTGGGAGCCAAGTTTACAGGGGGTCTTTCCTCCCAGTGTCCACCCTGGTTGTGCTTTTCTCTATCCTTTTCATATACTGATGGGTTTCAACCCTCAACTTTCAACCCGGGAAAATACACTAGGAGCCAATATAGATCATTTTTAGGAGAAATCAGTCCACAATAATGGGCAGTAACTAGAAAAGATCAACATCAGCAGGAGGGCCAGCCCCTCGCCTCCTGTCCTTGCACTCAGCTGCATGGCCTCTTCCCGGGGAGGTGCCAGGCCACAGTCCCGGTCACTGCATTAAACTCTGAAAAGACGGAGCCAACCAGGCAAAGTCCATAAATCTACAGGCCGTGTTAAACACAGGCGCACCCCCTGAAGCTTGAAATTAAGGAATAAAGGAAGCTCTCTTTTACCCAGCAGGTAGTAAACCCGTGGAATGCATTCTTTTTGAGAATTGAGAGAGGATAAAAATAGGAAAGGGGCCGCTTAGGGATTCGCTACATTAATGAATAGTAAGCAGATAACAGGGCTTTTAGGGACTCTGTTGTGTTCCCTTCATCAAAAATTCATCTGTTTTTAAAGCTTTGAGTATGCTGTTGACATATAAATCCACTGTAATTCATTGATTGGAAGACATATTTTTCATATTTGGACGTCTCTGAAGTTGGGTTTATCCTTAATGGGGTGACATACTGGAACTGGAAACCCTTTTCTTTCTTAGGGGTTATAAAACAGCGATGCTTCCGCCACTGATGGCATTTCAGGTTTGATGAAATCCAGTTTATCTCCAGTGTGCGTTGTCTCCCCAGGCCCTAGTTTATACTTCCAGCCGCCTTTTAGATCATTTCATGGGGTGTTGCACCATCCCTTCAGATTCAGCAGATTTAGAATGAAAACCATCACTGCATTTTTCTCATGAAATACCAACTGTGTTTTCTAACCTCTTTATTTCAAATGGGAACAGTGCTCTCTGAGTGACCAGGCTGGTAGCCCTTCTCTTACAGCATCTGTCATAAGAAAAATTCCAACCAGTCTTTATCAGTGTTTCCTGTGTGCTAGCCACTGTTCCAAGCCCTGTGTGGATATTAACTCCTTCAGGCCCACAGAAGCCCTGTAAGGGAGGTGCGGGGATTGTTGCTTGTTGGTATGTGAGGTGACGTCAGTTGCTGGAGATCACAGGGCTGAAAGATGGCAGAGCCGGTATTTAAACCGCGGCAGGCTGGGCACAGTGGCTTATACCTGTAATCCCAGCACTTTGGGAGGCTGAGACGGGTGGATCACTTGAGGTCAGGAGTTCAAGACCAGCCTGGTCAAATGGTGAAACCCCATCTCCACTAAAAATACAAAAATTATCCAGGCATGGTAGTGTGTGCCTGTAATCCCAGCTACTCGGGAGGCTGAGGCAGGAGAATTGCTTGAACCCAGGAGGCGAAGGTTACAGTGAGCCAAGATCACGCCACTGCACTCCAGCCTGGGTAACAGGGGGAGACTCCATCTCCAATAAAATAAAACAAAATAAGATAAGATAAAATAAACTGGAGCAGCCTGGCTCCAGAGACCACACTCCAGATCACAGCTCTGTACCACCATTCAAGGATCCAGCCAGTCACCAAGTAGTTTGTATTCATCTGCTATAATAACTTCTTTGCAGTTCACTGTGACTTGGTTCCCTCCTACCTTTGTTACTTCCTTTGATGGCAGCAAAGGCTGCCTCACTGATTTCACTACCACCAGTCCCATCCTGTTCATCTTGGAGGTCGCAGACAGCTTCATCTTCCTGAAGTACCTCTTTCGTGCTTCTGCTTCCCTGTTCTAAAACCTTTTTAAAAAAGTTTTATTGAGCTGTAACTCACAAATCCTACTACACTTTACCCAGTTAAGGTGGACAGGCCAGTGAGCTTTCGTGTATTCACAGAGTTGTGTGTCAGTACCACAATCAATTTTAGGACATGTTCATCACGGCAAAGGAAGCCCTGTACCCCTTAGTTGTCATCCCACAATTTCCCCCTCTCCCCAGCTCCTGGCAACCACAGAAATGCATTCTCTCTGCGGGGTTGCCTGTTCTGGATATTTTGTACATATAGGATCATACGGTGTGTGGTTTCCATCAGTTAGCATCCTGGGTTCAGAGTTCACCCATGTTCTAGCATGTACCAGCACTTCATTTCTTTTTACTGCTGAATAATATCTTATTGTATAGATATACCATACTTTATCCAGTCACCAGTTAGTGGACATTTGGGTTGCCTCTACTTTTTGGCTGTTATATATAATGCTGCAATGAGCATTCATGTACAAGCTTTTGTGTGGACCTGCATTTTTATTTCTCTTGAGTATAAACCCAGGAGTGGGGTTGCTGGAGGATCATGACTCTGTTTAACTGTTTGAGGCCAAGAACTCTTATTTATTTATTTATTTTTTATTTTTTATTTTTGGAGACAGGGTCTTTATCTGTCGCCCTGGCTGGAGGGCAGTGGTGCAATCATAGCCCACTGCAGCCTCGACCTCCTAGGCTTAAGTGATCCTCCCACCTCAGCCTCCCAAGTAGGTGGGACCACAGGTGTATTTCACCATGCCCAGCTAATTTTTGTATTTTTTGTAGAGATGGGGTTTTGCCATGTTGCCTAGGCTGGTCTTGAACTCCTGGACTCAGGAGATCTGCCCACCTCAGCCTCCCAAAGTGCTGGGATTACAAGCATAAGCCACTGCGCCAGGCCTTAGGTCCCTTTCAAATACAAGATATTCCTGATTTTCCTGTTCTATTATTGCAGGGGAAGGGAAGAATTGTCTTTTTACATTCTCCCGAAAAGGAGAATTGGAAGATTTGGTCACCCTGGGCCCACACTCCTGTGAGGCACCACCTGAATGCACCTGAGGTACTTAACTGTACCTCTGAGGGACACCAGCCTTACTCCATCCTTTTCGCTTTTGCTGGCCCCGGTAGGCATTGGAATCTCTGAGCTTTGCCCTAGACCCCTCCTTCCAGAAGCTCAGCCGTCTTCTTCATTGTGCTCTGTTTCTAAAGGCCAGTGGTGCCCACGCCACTCAACTTCACACCGTTCTGTTGTAGGGTTGAAGAGTGGGTAATTAAAAGGGAAATGTTTTGGGGGTAAGAATTGCAGGCTCTGGGTCCAACTGCCTGGGTTTGAAGCTATTTTTACCTCTTTACCAGCTGTGTGTGACCTTGGGTAAGTTATCCAACCTCTCTGAACTTCAGGTTCCTTATATTTTAAAATAGGGGAAATAGAGGGGCCTCCTTATATGTTGTTATTCTGAGGATAAATGGACTGATCCACAAACATTGCTGGCATCAGTTTCTCTTTTTCTGGATGTCTTCTCAACAATAGCACAAGAACTTGAAGGCCACAACACTACAGAGCTGGGGGATCTCAGCCATTGTTTTCCCAGTGGAGACCACTCTTGGCATTTTGGTTGGCACAGTTGGGCTGGACTTCCTGCTCATTTGAAGGTTTAGTATCCCTGGACAGAGCTGCACCCTCCAGCTCCTGGTTGTTATGGCCGGGGACAGAGTGCCTTCCTACGAGTGGCTGCCGGCTTCATTTCTTGCCCCCCAACACTGGTGCTGCTGTCGGGAATGGCATATCGGGCTGGATTCAGGGCAGGTTGTTCCCCCAGCTGTGACCTGGACATGCTTGCTGTCTGGTTGGCCGGAGAGTGCACACCACCAACCTGGTCAGGGCAGGTGCCCAGGACTGGCGCCATGGACCCAGAGTGGCTGCTGGGAGGGGAGCATGCTGGGCTCAGCAGGCCTGAACTTAGGATCTGCTGCTTTTTGTCTGTTGGAATTAAATGTTAACTAGATACTAGGTAAATTTAAAGTTTACAGAATGCATGGAAGAGATACAGAACTATGGTATAACAAACGGGGATGCACCTACCACCCGTTTTTAAAAAAGAATTTGATTCTCCTGCGTGTCCCTCCCCACGTTCTGACCTATTTCCTCATCTTACACTTCCAAGTTGTGGATAGATTATTCCCTCACTTCTCTTTCTGTTTCCATGCACGCCTAGTTCCCTAAACAACCTGTTGTTTAATTTTGAACAAGAGTCATCCTGTATGTGTCCGAGCATGGATCTTTTTGTCTCTGTGTCCAGCATTTGGGAGAATCGCCTCAGCTCTGTCTTCTGCTAGCTGACTCTTTTCAGCTGTTTCTCATCTGTAAGGCCCATCTACTGAATTTCTAGTTTCCAATTATATTTTTCATTTATTGAAGTTCTGTTTATTTTGGTCACTTTATATCCTGTTTTCTTTTTCTTTTCTTTTCTTTTCTTTTCTTTTTTTTTTGAGACAGGGTCTCATGCGGTGTTGTCCAGATGGGGTGCAGTGGCAGGTTCACAGCTCACTGCAGCCTTGACCTCCTGGGCTCAAGCAATCCTCCCACCCCAGCCTCCCAAATAGTTGGGACCACACTTGGCTAATTTTTTTTTTTTTTTGAATTTTTTGTAGAAACAGGGTCTCACTTTGTTGCCCAAGATGGTCTTGAACTCCTGGACTCTGGGCTCAAGTGATCCTCCTGCCTTGGCCTCCCAAAGTGCTGGGATTACCAGCATGAGCCAGTCCGCCTGGCCTATATCCTATTTTCAAGTTAATTTTTATTTTATCAAAGTAATCATGTTGCTTTCTCACCACATTACGTTTTGGAGGCTTATCCGTGACAATGTGTGGATCTTCATTTTCTCTGCTGTCCACTGTCTGAACGTAGTGCTGTGTTAGCGGCTAGGGATGCAGCAGAGGGCAGATGCCACTCAGATGGAGCCTCCCTCGTAGTGGGGAAGAAAGAGAAACAGGCCGAATTACAGTCAGCTGGGCTAGAAGAAGCCAGGGCCCCTCAGAAGGGGTAGGACAAAGCTCCTAGAAGCTGAGCCCTTAAGGATGACTGGGAGTTTGCTGGGTGAACAAACGAATCCCAGGTTAGGGGTCCTGCGTGCAGAAGCCTTTGAGAAACGATGGCTCCTCGTGTCTGAGGCCAGGCTCTGTCTGTAGGTGAGGGTGTGAGGAGACTTGGGCATTGGAACTCTCCTGCGAGGTGGTATGCGTTGGAACCCTGAGCTCTGGGACTGTCCTGTATATTCGAGTCACCGATAATCAGTGCTCACCGGGGTTCAGCCTCAGAGGAGGGAGTGGAGTGGAGCTCGTGGTTAAGCAGTGTCTGCTTCTGCCCCCGCAGCCTGGTCACCTGCCTCCTTCCTCACTCGCGGAGCAGGAGTGATCACGGTGCCTGCGTGCAGGGTCTTTGTGAGTGTGGGGAGGAGCGGCGCGGGCCGGGGCTGCTGTCAGCGTTGGTGTTGTTATGCTGGTGGTGTTAGGTTGGTGTTGTTACACTGGTGTTATGTTGTTGTTACATCAGTGTTATGTTGCTGTTATGCCAGTGTTGTTATGCCAGTGTTGTTACGCCAGTGTTGTTACATTGCTGTTATGCTGGTGTTATATTGTTATGCTGGTGTTGTTACATTGCTGTTAACACCGTTGTTATGTTGCTGTTGTTATGCCAGTGTTATGCCAGCGTTGTTTTGTTGTTGTTACGCTGGTGTTATGTTGTTACACCAGTGTTATGTTGTTGTTACACCAGTGTTGTTATGTTGCTGTTGTTATGCCAGCATAACACTGCTGTTATGCTGGTGTTGTTACACTGGTGTTGTTACGTTGCTGTTGTTACATCGGTGTTGTTACATTGTTATGCTGGTGTTGTTACACCGGTGTTGTTACATTGCTGTTGTTACTCTGGTGTTGTTATGTTGTTATGCCAGTGTTAATGTTGCTGTTGTTATGCCAGTGTTACATTGCTGTTATGACGATGGTGTTATGTTGCTGTTGTTACACTGATGTTTTTTGTTTGTTTGTTTTTGTTTTTGAGGCGGAGTCTCGCTCTGTCGCCCAGGCTGGAGTGCAGTGGCACGATCTCAGCTCACTGCAAGCTCTGCCTCCTGGGTTCATGCCATTCTCCTGCCTCAGCCTCCCAAGTAGCTGGGACTACAGGCACCTGCCACCACGCCCAGCTAATTTTTTGTATTTTTTAGTAGAGATGGGGTTTCACCATGTTAGGATGGTCTCGATCTCCTGACCTCGTGATCCGCCTGCCTTGGCCTCCCAAAGTGCTGGGATTATGGGCGTGAGCCACCATGCCCAGCCACACCGGTGTTGTTATGTTGCTGTTGTTACACCAGTGTTGTTATGTTGTTACATCAGTGTTGTTATGTTGTTGTTACACTGGTGTTGTATGGTTACACCATTGTTGTGCCAGTGTTGTGTTGTTGTTACACTGGTATTGTTGTTACAACAACTTGTTGTTACACCAGTGTTATGTTGCTGTTAAGCCAGTGTTGTTATGTTGTTATGCTGGTGGTGTTATATTGTTGTTACGCCAGTGTTGTTACATTGTTGTTATGCTGGTGTTATGTGGTTGTTACACTAGTATTATGTTGCTGTTATTCCAGTGTTGTTACATTGTCACACCAGTGTTGTTATGTTGCCGTTACAATGGTGTTATAATTGCTGTTATTAAGCTGGTGTTATGTTGTTGTTATGCTGGTGTTGTTACATTGCTCTTAACACCGGTGTTATGTTGCTGTTGTTATACTGGTGTTACATTGTTGTTACACCGGTGTTGTTATGTTGCTGTTGTTACGGTGGTGTTATGTTCTTATGCTGGTGTTATGTTTTTACACCAGTGTTATGTTGTTGTTACACCAGTGTTGTTACGTTGCTGTTGTTACTCTGCTGTTGTTATGTTGTTACACTGGTGTTGCACTGCTGTTATTCTGATGTTGTTATGTTACGCCGGTGCTGTTGTGTTGCTGTTGTTACTCTGGTGTTGTTATGTTGTTGTTACGCTGGTGTTGCTGCACTGCTGTTATGCTGGTGTTGTGTTGTTAGGCTGGTGTTGTTATGTTGCTGTTGTTATGCTGGGTGTGCTGCTCCATGTTCTCCAGGTGTTCTTCCCTTTTATCATCACAGTTACCCCGTACACCTGACAACTGGACATCTGCGCCTGGGGGTCTTCAGCCTAAACACACCTAAACCCTCCACCAAACCCCTCTGCTTCCGCCTCCCCGTGTCTGTGAGCACCTCCACTGCCCATCCCTCTGCTCAGGCCCCACTTCCAGGGCTCATGTTTGGGGGCCTCCATTTTGCTCACACCCACCCATCTGTCAGCAGGTCCAGTCAATCCTGACTCTGGGGTGCCTCTCCCTCCCCTCCAGCTCCTGTACTGCCCATTAGTCCAGGCCCTGTCGTCTCTGCTGGGCAGCTGTGCAGCCTCTTCCTTGCCTTCCCTGCGTCTGCACCCATTCTCCCCCCAAGACCAGGGGTCGATCCCCAATATAGGTCAGGTCTCGTCTTCTCCTGCCTCAGATCCTCCAGTGTCCCCCCTACAACTGATCTTAGAAAAAAGTCCAGCCTCTTCGCCTTATCCTGCAAGACCCCTGATCTCCTCTCCAGCCTCACCGCTGTCCCCACTCTTCGCTCACCTCCATCTGGCCCCCAGCACACCAAGTTCCTTCCTGCCTCGGGGCTTTGGCACCTGAGGGTCCCTGCAGCTGAGATGCTTTCTCCCTGGCTTTTTGCGGGGCTGGCTCTTCAGGTCTCGGAGGGGCCTTTTCATTACCCTCTGTCACAACTGCTCTGTAATTTTGTTTACTTCCTTTTCTCTTCTTCCCACTTTCCCTCCCTCCCACTCCCCTGCACATTGCCTGGCACAGGTGTGCGCCCGGTAGTGAGGTGGCACTTGTTAGTCTCATCCAAGGGCAGGATGCAGGAACAAAAGTCAAGTAACTTACCCAAGATCACATGCTAGTAAGCGGCAGTCATACTCTGGGGTGCTGCAGCCCCCGCCATGGTGCCATAGCCCCCACAGTGCCGAGCCTCCTACTGGCAGTGGCCAGGCAGGGCGGGGCGAGGGGCTGGCCAGTATCTACAGAGGCAATCTGGCCTTTGCTGGGAATAGAGCTTTCTTCACGTGGATTTCTGCAGAGGCTCACGGATTTGACGCCTTCTCTTACAGTAGTTCTCATTGACAGAGGTGGCTTCAAGACTTCCTCCCTCCCTTCTTGTGGTGAGGTTGGCTTTGGTGTGCACCATTTTTATAGGCCCTGTGGACTGGGGGAAGAGGATGCAGGATGAATGTGCGGGCTGGGGTTTTGGTGCACCTCGGGGAGATCTGATGTTCTGGCCTCTCTTTACATCCTCCCCACTCCTCCACCTCCCTCCACCAGGCCGCACCGGCTTCTATGAGGAGTACGGTGTCATTCGCGACGTCCTTCAGAACCATCTCACGGAGGTCCTCACCCTCGTGGCCATGGAGCTGCCCCACAATGTCAGCAGTGCGGAGGCTGTGCTGCGGCACAAGCTTCAGGTCTTCCAGGCGCTGCGGGGCCTGCAGAGGGGCAGTGCCATCGTGGGCCAGTACCAGTCTTACAGTGAGCAGGTGCGCAGAGAGCTGCAGAAGCCAGACAGCTTCCACAGCCTGACGCCGACCTTCGCAGGTGGGCCCTGGGGCTGGGCATGGGGCACTGGGCTGCCCACTTCGCCGGGAGCAGCTTTCCAAATGCAGACGCCCTTGGGTGGAGTGGAGGGGACTTGAGGTGGGATTTCCCCCAGGGTGCTCGGAGGCAAGGATGGCATTCCCCTGTCTCCCTGGCCTCCTACCAGCCTAAAGTGGCAGGCCAGCTGGTGGTGCCCTCAGGGCGAAGGACATCCCAATGGCCATGGCCTAGTGTCAGCCCCAGTTCAGTCCCAGATGCTTCCCAAGGGTTTGTCGTGCGAGGCTCAGACAGACCTGGTTCCTGCCTCATAGGGTCTCCCCAGTGAGGCCGCAAGCCTTTTGCCTGGCCACAGCTGGAGACACTTCCAGCGGCCAAGTGCCATGCCAGGGCTGTCCTCTGGGCAGTTCCAGAGACCCAGGGCTTTCTGGGAGAGGCTGGCTCCTCACCAGGTAGCAGCCAGGCAGTAAGAGCCACAGCTGCCTGTTGAGCACGCGCCGTATGCCAGGTGCTTTATAGATGCCTCTCATACAAGCCTCACGCACCAACCACGAGGCAGGGGCCATTAGCCCCGTTTTACAGGTGAGGAAACGTAAGGCTCGGTGAAGTCGTCAAAATGAACCAGGCTTGGAACTTGGGCATGGAATACTGTCAGCCCCTGGCTCTTGCCACCAGGCCTTGCCCCTCCTTGCCAACACCCCACCCACGGGCCTCTGCTTGGTGACTCTCTCCTCACCCCGCACCTCTGACCCTGCGTCGGGTGCATCCTGAATGCTTCACAAACAGGAGGGAAGCACGTTTCTCTGTAGGACCCCCTGACCCCTCAAATACCTAAGAGTCAGGGTCCCCCACCCCACTTGCCCCCACTGTGGGGCGTCCTTTAGAGTCTCCAGGTTGGATGCTCTCAGCCCGGTTCTCCTTTCCTGGGGGACCATAACTCTAAGAGGGACCTCAACAAAGGCAGGTGTCAAAGCCATAGAGATAGCCCCAGAGGCCGGTTTTCAAGCATGGACTGGGAAGAGAAGGTCATGGAAGAGATGCCAGGCGAGGGGTGAGCATGGCAAGGCGAGGGGCTTCCCTGAGGCAGGGGGACGCCCAGAGGAGCCGGCAAGGAGAGGAGAGGGCTGGCCGGAGAGTCCTGGTCTGTGCCAGAGAGTCACCCTCTGCTGTTCCCTCACCCCAGCCGTCCTAGTGCACATTGACAACCTTCGCTGGGAGGGCGTGCCTTTCATCCTGATGTCTGGCAAAGCCTTGGACGAGAGAGTGGGCTACGCTCGGATCTTGTTCAAGAACCAGGCCTGCTGTGTGCAGAGCGAAAAGCACTGGGCCGCGGCGCAGAGCCAGTGCCTGCCCCGGCAGCTCGTCTTCCACATCGGCCATGGCGACCTGGGCAGCCCTGCCGTGCTGGTCAGCAGGAACCTGTTCAGGCCCTCCCTGCCCTCCAGCTGGAAGGAAATGGAGGGACCACCTGGGCTCCGCCTTTTCGGCAGCCCTCTGTCCGATTACTATGCCTACAGCCCTGTGCAGGAGCGGGACGCCCACTCCGTCCTCTTATCCCATATCTTCCATGGCCGGAAGGATTTCTTCATCACCACAGAGAACTTGCTGGCCTCCTGGGACTTCTGGACCCCTCTGCTGGAGAGCCTGGCCCATAAGGCCCCACGCCTCTACCCTGGAGGAGCTGAGAACGGCCGTCTGTTGGACTTTGAGTTCAGTAGCGGCCGGTTGTTCTTTTCCCAGCAGCAGCCGGAGCAGCTGGTGCCAGGGCCAGGGCCGGCCCCAATGCCCAGTGACTTCCAGGTCCTCAGGGCCAAGTACCGAGAGAGCCCGCTGGTCTCCGCCTGGTCCGAGGAGCTGATCTCTAAGCTGGCTAATGACATCGAGGCCACCGCTGTGCGAGCCGTGCGGCGCTTTGGCCAGTTCCACCTGGCGCTGTCGGGGGGCTCGAGCCCCGTGGCCCTGTTCCAGCAGCTGGCCACGGCGCACTATGGCTTCCCCTGGGCCCACACGCACCTGTGGCTGGTTGACGAGCGCTGCGTCCCACTCTCAGACCCGGAGTCCAACTTCCAGGGCCTGCAGGCCCACCTGCTGCAGCACGTCCGGATCCCCTACTACAACATCCACCCCATGCCTGTGCACCTGCAGCAGCGGCTCTGCGCCGAGGAGGACCAGGGCGCCCAGATCTACGCCAGGGAGATCTCAGCCCTGGTGGCCAACAGCAGCTTCGACCTGGTGCTGCTGGGCATGGGTGCCGACGGGCACACAGCCTCCCTCTTCCCACAGTCGCCCACTGGCCTGGACGGCGAGCAGCTGGTCGTGCTGACCACGAGCCCCTCCCAGCCACACCGCCGCATGAGCCTTAGCCTGCCTCTCATCAACCGCGCCAAGAAGGTGGCAGTCCTGGTCATGGGCAGGATGAAGCGTGAGATCACCACGCTGGTGAGCCGGGTGGGCCATGAGCCCAAGAAGTGGCCCATCTCGGGTGTCCTGCCGCACTCTGGCCAGCTGGTGTGGTACATGGATTACGACGCCTTCCTGGGATGAGGGCGCCTGTGCCCCTTGCCCGCTTCACTCCTGTGCTTTCCTTCGCCCGTGTCTTCCCTCCCTTCTCGGCCCCGCCACCTGCCCAGCGTGCCCTGGCTCTCCAGAACCTTCTATCCCACAGTCAGGCCCCAGAGAGGGCAGGACAAGCCTTGTCCCGATGCCTTTGACCGGCAGCTCTGTGTATTGGTAGATAGATGCAGAAACAAGGAAGAAATGGAGTCTGCTCCTGAGAAGCTTCAAATCCAGGCCAGGAGAGAAGTCTTAAGACCTCCAGCAGTTACACATTCATATCAACCAGCACAACACGGGATGGCGCCCAAACTCCGGCGTTCACAAGAGGAGACGTGACGTGGTGGGCTGAGGTTAATCAGGGAAGGTTTCCTGGGGGAGGTGATCCTTGAACTGGCTCCCGGGGAACATTCAGAGCATGATTGGTAGACAGAAGCGTGCAGAGGCGCCCAGGGGAGTACATTGCCCCGTGCAAAGCAGGGGCATTGGGGACTGTCTTGAGACCCTGAGGAGGTCAAGCCCCTCCTTCCCCAGCTGCCCCTCCTTCTAGAACCTCTGCACATCTAGCCTCTGGCCCTCCTCTTCACTGCCTCCACCTGCTCCGGCTTGCCATCCCTGTCTCCTCCATCCTGGCTGTGCAGTAGGAATTCCAGGCTCCTCCCTGTGTCTTTGCTGTTCTTCAGACTCCATTTATAGAGAATGAGGGCTGATAACAGGAATACAGCGGTAAAGACTAGACTGTGGAAAGGGTTCCAGAAATCTTTTTTTCTTTTTTAATTAAAAAAAATATTTGCAGAGATGAGCTCTTGCTATGTTGCCCAGGCTGGTCTCAAACTCCTGGGCTCAAGCGATCCTCCCATCTCAGCCTCCCAGAGTGCTGGGATTACAGGTGTGAGCTACTGCGCCCAGCCCCAGAAATCTCAGTGCTGTTTGGAGCTCCATTTCTCATTTGATGACTTGCTCTGCGTGGGGAGGTGGGGTCTCATTCCCCCAGCTTCCTCAGGGAGGACCCCTGCCCTCCGCTGCTCCTCTGTCCTGCTAGCCTTCCTCCAGGAAGCACACTGGGTGCAGATAATCAGGCCATTCCAGAGAGCCCCAATTTAAGAGGGTCATTTCCATCTCAGGGGACTCCCGCATGGGTGTTTCCGCTCTCAGTAGCCCCTCTTGTTTTACCAGGAAAGATCCAGTTAAATCACCCACTGAGGTGACAGCTCATTAGCGGGGAGAGAGATGGAGCATCGAGTGACGCTGGGCCATCCAGGCGGCTCTGCTCCCACCAGACAGGAGCTAGGCCTCACTGGCAGGGGGGCTGCCCACAGCCTTTTCAGGGGCTCGCTTGGCGGGTGACAGGGCCGCAGCCAGGCCTTCTCTCCCTGCCCCTTGGTGACCCCGTGGCTTCCTGTCTGCTGGCCTCTCCTGCTACTTATCACTTCACCACGAACTCTCTGCCTGAGACTGGGGAAGTAAGCGGGTATCTTCTCAGTGAGCGTAGGTTGGGGACTGTGATCTTGAGAAGCCATGGGCCAGCAATACCTGCTTTTCTGAAACCCCCAAGGAGGGCTCTGACATTCTTTTTAAAAACACCACAAAGCAAAATTCCCAGGACACGTGTAGTTTTGTTTGTTCAACATCCCACAACTTAAGGCTGGGAGATGGAATTCTTGGTTAAGGTCGATTTTTCTGTCTGGCTTCTCCCGCACCTTCCACTTGCTCTCTGGATCAGGCAGATATAAACTTTCTAGCGCATTTTGAGAGAGGGCTTTCTTGGGTGAGGGAGCATGGCGAAGTTGGTTTCTCTCTGGACTGTTTACACTTCAAGGCGGTGGATTTAAAGGAATCCTGGCTTTCATTTTCAATGCCAGTCTGAGACATGTTCCCAAGCCGGGGCTCTTGTTCACACTACTTACTCTGGCCACCAACGACAACCCAGGCCAGACAGAGCATCTCTTTTTTTTTTTTTTTTTTTTTTTTTTTGAGACAGAGTCTCTGTCGCCCAGGCTGGAGCCCAGTGGCGAGATCTTGGCTCACTACAACCTCCGCCTCCCGGGTTCAGGCAATTCTCGTGCCTAAGCCTCCCGAGTAGCTGCGACTACAGGCGCCGGCCACCATGCCTGTCTAATTTTTGTGTTTTAGTAGAGGCAGGGTTTCACCATGTTGCCCAGGTTGGTCTCGAACTCCTGAGCTCAGGCAGTCTACCCACCTCAGCCTCCCAAAGTGCTGGGATTACAGGCGTGAGCCACCGCGCCCAGCCAGAACATCTGTTTTTATACCCAGAGAGCGCCCCTCGTTAGGACACAACCACGGTGCCCAGAGCCGGGAAGCCGCCCTCCTGGCGCCCAGCATCTGAGCTTCTACACGTGATGGGCGGGCTCAGGAGAGGACAGGGAGTCGTGGTGGAAGTTCCACAGCTGGCCGCGTGGGGGGGCCCTTGCACTGCACTGCCGCCTCCTGACTGCCCCGATCCCCGCAGCTCCTGTGCCGGATTTCATTTCCCTCCTCTCTCCCAGGGTACCTGGCCCCAGCACTCTCCCATCTGTTCTTGAGGAACCGACTCCTCTTCAGTTGCAACACCAGAGAGAAAGGGGCCTCCACATGCCCAAGTACCCCTGCAGGATGAAGGGGAGGCCGGCCCTTGATGTGCCATTTCTGAATAATAGTCACTGCCGCCGAGTCTAGGATGTCCTGTTCTAACTCAGCCCTGCCTCGGATGCACCACCGATCTGTGCAGAGTGGGTGTGAGAGTGTGGGTGAGGGTCGAAATGCCAAAGGTCTACTTTCCAGAATCAAGTGCCTTCTGCAAATCACGTTGGAAAAGTCCAAACCTGGAGATGTCCCTGTGCCTCCGCCCCTACCCACCCCCTTTCCTTCAGCTGTGTTAGGAAGAAGTTTTCAGAACCCTTCTAGGCTGGTGGCTTTCAAACTTCAGACCATGATCTTCAGCAAGAAACGTGCCTTCCATCATAAATCAGTCCATTTGTTTACAACTGTGTTCCAAGCAGGTTTCATAAAGAAATTCTTACCCTTAGAACCTCGGATATCCTCTATGTTTTAGTTTTCATTTTTTTAAAATGCTTCTTAAAATTCACTAAATTGGGCTAGGTGTGGGTCATGCCTGTAATCCCAGCACTATGGGAGGCTGAGGTGAGAGGATCACTTGAGCCCAGAAGGTTGAAACCAGCCTGGGCAACATAGTGAGACCCCATCTCTACAAAAAGTTTTAAAACCAGGTATGGTGGTGCCCTCCTGTGGTCCCAGCTACTCGGGAGTCTGAGGTGGGAGGATCACCTGAGCCCAGGAGACTGAGGCTGCAGTAAGGTGTGATTGCACTATTGCTCTCTAGCCTGGAAAACAGAGTGAGACCCTGTCTCAAAAAAAAAAAAAAAAGGAAAGAGTGATGACAACAGCCCAGGGAGCAGCCCCGCTCAGAACCCAAGTCCCAAGTTCCAGCGCTGTGTTCCCAGGCAGGCTGTTTGCCTCTTCCTGGTCTGGAAGCCCTTGGGTCCTATGGTGGCGGCAGCTCCCACAGTCCAGGTTGCCTGGTGGGGACCAATGATTCCATCCGCATGGAAGCCCACGTGTGCACTTAGGGGCCCATAAATGGCAGAAGGGCCCCTCCTTTGGGAGACCATGTCAGTCAGCATCTCTAGGGCAAGCGTGATTACCATTTGTAGAGGGGAAGGAATCAAGGGACTTTAAGCTAGATCAAAATCTGGGGACAAATTCTCCTGCTAACTGCAAGTTAAAATAGGCCCTTTTTACTGAATTTCCTTGTTTGTTTCTCTGAAGACAATGCTTTAGCCCTACTCTTGGGCCCCCAAGTTAGCAGAGTAATCAAAGCTTCCTACCGTTTGGCCTACTATTCCAGACTAGTCCCTCGAGGGGTTCCATTCCAAAATATGCAGAGCTCAGGCTCCCAATTCCGGGCCTGTCTGCTTTGCTTGTGTTTCTCCTGTCTCTGTTCTCCCGGAGGGCCCAGATGGAACTCACGACAGGGAGGGAGACGCTTCCCACAAACCTGCAGGGCTATTTCCCAGAATTTGGTTTTCAAGTACAAAACTTTTTGTCCTGTAAGATATATGCAGCCTCACAGAAGCAGCCTCTGCCTCCACTTTACCAGCTACGTTTTTATCTTAAGCACATGGGGCTCCCTTAGAACTTACTCCACTGATTTAAAAAAAAAAAAAACTGCCTGGCAGCATCTCAGTGTCAGAGTGAGCACGGCACAGGAAAGGCCCGTGGTGACGAGGGTGAGGTGGCCACAGTGACCGGACGACAAATGAGACTCTGCAAATGAGACTCCAGAGGGTGAAGATCTGCGGTCTCCAGACGTCATAGGCCATGTGACCCACTAGGGGCCGCTTACCCCTGGCCGTCCGCTGGCTGAACTGAACGCATTCCCTCTCTCCGCAACTCTCCCGTGAGGCTGCACTAGCACTGGAAGCGGCACTGTTTGCATTGTACATAGGAAGGAAGGAAGTTCTTCCAGCCTCACCAGCACCTGGCAGCGAATCAGAGCCTGTGAGGGCATCCGAAGCAGTGATGCAGTGTCAACCTCCCAGCTGGTGCCACTCTGCCCTCGGGGGCTCCAAGCATTGTAACTCAGTCATGGGAGCTGCCTCTTTGGAAGTGCAGATTTATTCCTGTAATAATCCTGCCTGCTTTTACCTCTCGTCCACTGACTGAGTGTGAGTCGCGGTGTCAGTCGGCACAGTCCAGTGTCCATCTGCATTTGCTCATGCAGAGGGGGTGAGTTGGGCACTCCCTGTTGTTGGTTTTCCTTCTGCAGCGCACTGGGCAGTCTCCCTATAAAACAAAAACCCCACCTTCTGTGCCTTCTGCTTTAGAGCAGAGCTCCCCCTCCCATTTCCTCAGTCTTCCCTGCAGAATCTGTCCACCGGGGAAGGCAGCAGGAACCCTGGGCAGCGGGTGTTCTGGGAAGGCTAGTGACAGCAGATGTCATCCAGGAACAGCCACACACGGTTCTCCAGGCCGCCGTCAGCAGCTCGAGGTGGGGTATGAGTGAGAAGCTGAGGATCTCGCAGCTTGTTGCTGAGCAAGGTGCAACCGGGCTCACGCTGTCATCAGCACAAGACGGGATGGCAAGGGCTTTCAGACGCATTTCTGAGAGTCCAGCAAGCCAGGGGGAAGATGATCCCTTTGCCGAAGTGTTCCCTCTAGCCAACTTTTGGGAGCGCTTCTGTTTGCAAAGCTTTGGGGATGTGCCTGTCTCTGTGTGACCCACGAACGGGAAGGGAGAGCACTGGAGTAATGACACTTCTGCTGCTGCTTTGATTCTCAAGGCTGATCTTTAAAACCCTCGCCTTGCTGACAGGTGCTTTAAAGGCAGTCTGCATCTTTTCTTCCCTTGGTGTGGGAGAGGTAAACACTTTGATTTGCTGAAAGCTGTATGGAGTATATTTGAACAGCTAGTAGTTAGCTTTGAAAGTGGACGTGTGAACAGACACTACCTGTGTCACTTTGGGTCCTTCACTTTACCCCCACAGAAGTCTAGAGGCGTCTGTTACAAAGCGTTACGGGGCGCCTGCATGCAGGAGGAAGGACATGTATTAGCTGGAAATCATCAGGAACCCAGCTTGCCTCCATCTCTCTGAGATGTGCTGGGTACAGCCTGCCCCTCCTAGTTCTGTCCACCGGGAAGAGCCGGCTGGTGGCAGATCCCCAGGGGCAGAGCCCCTGCTGGATCCTGGGAGCTCATCTTTACCTGTGCCGGAGTGGGAACTGTGATTCCAGCCGGGCAGGTCAGAGTAGAGCAGTGCTAAGAGGCTGTTGCAGGAGAACTAGACGGGCGGGGCCTGCTGCATCTGGATCATGTTTCTGTGCTCTGCCCCACGCTAGGGACTCAGGGTCTGGGCTTCTGCCAGGTGAGGAGCAGAGAGACTTCCCTTGGGTGGAGAGGTGTGGGCATGAGAGCCACCCACTGCCAAGCAGCAAGAATGTTCGTGCTTTTTTCCAGAGAGGGGAACCCCACTGGTTTTTGTGGAAACAATGGAAACTTACAGATGCCTGCCTGGGATGATGAGGCACATTCAGAACAAATGCTTTTTTTTTTTTTTTTTTTTTTTTTGAGACAGAGTCTCGCTCTGACGCCCAGGCTGGAGTGCAGTGGCGCGATCTCGGCTCACTGCAAACTTTGCCTCCCAGGTTCAAGTGATTCTCCTACCTCAGCCTCCCGAGTAGCTGGGATTACACCACCATGCCCAGCAAATTTTTGTGTTTTTAGTAGAGACAGAGTTTCACCATGTTGGCCAGGCTGGTCTCGAACTCCTGACCTCAGGTGATCCATCCGCCTCGGCCTCCCAAAGTGCTGGGATTACAGGCGGGAGCCACCATGCCTGGCCAGAACAAATGCCTTTTTAAACCTTTTAAGAACATTTTTTAAATGTCTTTTTCTATGTCAAATGTAACGTTTATTTTTTTAAACAATAAAATTGATTTGCCAAAATCCGGGCTTTAATTCTTTATTTGGGGCATGAGATGTAGGGGTTTGTGGGCCCCAGCGTCATGCTGTGTGTGTTCTTGGAGGAGGGGAGGGCTGCCGTGAGTGAGGGACCTGAACCGAGGACAGCCGCGTGCCCGTTGCGAGTGTAAGTGTGTCTGACTGAGCAAGCCAGTGCATTCCGTTTGCAAGAGGGTCTGTGGGCCTCATGGGAGAGAGCGCGGTGGGCAGGATGATCGTATTTCATAGACTCCCAAGCAGTCTAGGAAGAGTCCCCCAACCTTCCCGGCAGCCCACTGGAGGGGAAGGAGCTCACCCCTGAGTGGGAGATATCAGGAGGGGAGGGTCTTTGAGGACACCAGAGCCTGATGCCTTCATTTGTCTTCTCTCCTGTCCCCTGCCTGAGTCCTACCTCCAAGCTGTGTCACACTCCCAGGAATGTAAGTGTTTTGGGGAAGTCAAATAGGATTTCAGGACCACTTGAGGTACAGGAGTTAGAGATTTGCAGGTTGTCACCAACAGCATGCAGGACCCACACAGGCTTGGTGACATCACAAGGTGGCGAAAGGAGCAGCGCACACATTCGAAATAGGTGAGCTCTGGGCAGGGACCCCATGGCAGAGGGGACAGAGACGGGTGAGACATGCCCAGAGCCTGCAAGGGAAGATGTCACGAAGGCCAGAAACCAGAGCTGCAGTGACCGTCCCCGCCTGTCCCTCAGATGGGAGGTGCGCGGGGGATCTGCTGCTTCCCGGGGGGTAGCCCAGGGTGTCCCCTCCCTGCTTCTCTGTGGTGATGGCTGCTGGTTCCGCAGTCCTCACAGAAACATGGCGGGGCAGGACTGTGGGACCCAGCCAGCGTCTGTGAGGGCCGCACTGGAGGGTCACCTGGTGTCCAGCCCCCGTTTGGGGACCCTCCCATACATGTGTTCTGGGGAGTTCCGATGGCAGGCATGGGGCGTGTGACCCAGTGCTAGCCGATCAGGACATCCAATGCCCACAGCCGCAGCAATGGGATCTGGGAGGGCTCAGGGCCCAAACTGGTCAAATCAGAGTGACCCCGAGGACTCAGGCTGAAGCGGCACCATTTCTCTGGATTCAGGCCTTGGTGAGCTGCAGCAGCCATCTCGGCACCACGGAGGCCTAAGGACAAGGCTGGCATGGAGGAGAGGAGAGCCCCAGGATCCCACTTCGGGGGCTGTCTCTGGGACCTGATTCCAGTCTCCTGAAGTCAGCCTGCGGGCCTCGTTTCTGGGTGCCTAAACTACCTTGTAGCAGCAGAACTTAATAGATACTGGAGCTAGTAGCTTTGTTACGTATTTCCGGAAGCCCAGCAGAAACCCCACACTGACCTAAGTAAGAAGGTGATTCTCATGAACCAAGAGGACAGATCCTTCTGTTTGGGGTCAGGGTTTCAGCAGTCCAGTGTGGCAACACCAGTTGGGTGGCCCCTGCTGTGCAGCATCAGTTTCTTCTTGCTTAATTGGAACTGTTTTCCTGATAGACCATAGTTTTGGAGATGCAGGGACAGATGGAAGGGCAGGAGGGGAAGAGTTGCGCAAATCATAAAAGAAGCCGTGGTGAAGACAAGCTCAGGAGCTGCCAGCCAGAGTCCACCTTCTCCAGGGTCTCTTACAAGCTCTTTACAGACAGCCAGAGCCCGGGTGGGGTCAGCCAGCTGCCCCTCGCCACCCAGCTCCACCCACGCCCTCTATTACCCCCATCTTCCCACTCACCTGTCGGGCTGAGGACCACGAAGGCAGAGACTCCACACATTCTGCTCCTTTTCATGTTTCTGGCACTTTACACGCCGCCCTGCAGTGAATGTGTGAGTGAATGAATGAGTGAATGGCAATAATGAAAGAGAGTGGTCAGCAAGGCGGCTGGAGGGGTGGAGGCCTGAGCGGGTGTGGGGCCAGCGGTGAGCCTGGCATGTGTCATCCTCTCTAGGGGAGGGAGGGTCTAAGCACATGGGTCTCCTGTGCCCAGAGTGGGCCAGGGCCTAGGGGTGCAATGGATGTGGTCCAGCCATGGCAGGCCACCACGCTTGTTGGCACCGTGGGATAGGAGGGCCACGCAGAAGCAGGGCAAGGTCTGACCCCCACTCCTGACAGCTCCCACTGGCTGCTGATGGAGAGCAAAGCCAGGGTCAGCGCCCACTGCTGGACGCTGCAGCAGGGATGGCAGCCAGGGGGGCCCCCAACAGCTTAGGGCTGCTCTGCCCCCCTGGAGAGGTCTCACTACAGCCCTTTCCTTTCCCCCATCCCCACTCACTGGCTGCGGAAACCCAGCCTCATGAGTTCTGTTTGTCTGAAGAAGTATCGTTGGGAGGAAAAATTATCAAACTAAGCTCATGCTATCAGTCAGGCCCTCCTCCTACTCCGTATGTCTTTATTTTTTTACTGAAAAAAATAAAATACAGTAAGCACTCGGATGAGAATATTAATCCATGGAGATTGCCCCCTTCAGCATTCACTGTATGAGGCCTTTTTATATTTGCTTTTTTAAAAGAAAAAAAATATATATTTTTTTTGATGGCAAAAACCTGGACACACATATTTTTGCAAAAATCACACATGCTTGTTACAAATGCATTGAAACAGTGCAGAACAGTACACAAATGTGTGTAAAGAAAATCACTGTCGTCCAGCCCTCCAGAAACGAACAACAGTAACAACGGGTGCACATCCTTCAAGACACGGATGCAAATAGAAGATTCAAAATATTTCGTAAAAATGGGATCCTCCTCTTGATGCTAATTTTAATCTTAATACTTAATAAATAATAGTGCATTAATAATTTTACTAGAAACTGAAGGAATTTCATTCCATTCAGAAATATATTTTGTCACACAATCAATATCATTTCCCAAAAGGTCTCTAACATTAGAAGTGTATGAAAAGCCAGGTGCGGTGGCTCACTCCTGTAATCCCAACACTTTGGGAGACCGAGGCAGGCAGATTATCTGAGGTCAGGAGTTCGAGATTAGCCTGACCAACATGGCGAAACCTCGTCTCTACTAAAAATACAAAAATTAGCTGGGTGTGGTGGCAGATGCCTGTAATCCCAGCTGCTGGGGAGGCTGAGACAGGAGAATCGCTTGAACCCAGGAGGTGGGGGTTGCAATGAGCTCTAATCACGCCACTGCACTCCAGCCTGGGGGGACAGAGCGAGACTCTGTCTCAAAAAAAAAAGTAGTTTATGGAAAAACATCAAGTCTGAAGTCCTTAATGAATTTTAATGTGATTTTTAACTCCCTGAATCAGTTTTGATTGGGGGTATCTACTGACTTTGACAAATACAGACATTGATTCTCCATCACTTCCCATTTCCTGGCTTCCAACTCTGGATTATTATTATTTTTTTTTTTTTTGAGATTACTCACTCTGTCACCTAGGCTGGAGAGCAGTGGCGCGATCTCGGTTGATTACTCACTCTGTCACCTAGGCTGGAGAGCAGTGGCGCGATCTCGGTTCACTGCAACCTCTGCCTCCTGGGTTCAAGTGATTCTCCTGCCTCAGCCTCCCAAGTAGCTGGGACTACAGATGTGCACCACCATACTTGGCTAAGTTTTGTTTTGTATTTTTAGTAGAGATGGGGTTTAGCCATATTGGCCAGGCTGGTCTCGCACTCCTGACCTCATGTGATCCACCTATCTTGGCCTCCCAAAGTGCTGGAATTAACAGGCGTGAGCCACTGCTCCCGGCCCCAACTCTGGATTTTTGTAGGCACATTATTTTTTCTCGCTATTCTCCAGGGTCCTTCATTGTTCCTTCCTTGCTGGCTCTGTCCGATTTGCCTCCTGTGGGCTCCCACCTGGCTGCCTCCCACTTCTAATGCCCAAACTCCAGGCACCGTCTGCTGTCCGGGAGGATGGAGGTATGACCACGTCTCATTTGTCTTCCTGCCTGTGGAGCACCCTTCTTCTCTGTGTCCTTCTCTTACTGGGGCCAGGGCTGCCCCATATTCTGGCTGTGTCCATCTGTCCCTCACGCATGTGGACAGGCAGGCTGACCACACAGCCTTGCACCGCCCAGCACGCGGGGCTCAGGTCCTAACAACTGCTGACTGCTGGCTCAGGGCTGGGCACTGTTCCAGGGGATACCAAGGAACCAAGACCCCGTCTTCCTGGGCCGTATGTTTTTTGTTCTCTTGAGTCTTTCATTGCTCCCTTATTTGGGTTTCACCCATCCATCTTCAAAAGAGTCTTCCTTACCCTCTGCTGCCCCTGTCAGCTCTCACCATTTTAACCCAAAGACTTTAAAGACGATAAAGGCACTATCTCGAAGGCCACCACTGCCCTCCTGCAGGACAAATGCACAGCTTGGAGGTTGCCACCACAAGAGGGTAAGAGGCCACCACCCCCACAACAGCTGACTCACAGCTCGGGTAAGAGGCTCCCAGTTTGCAGATGCGAAACCAAGGCTTGAAGTCACCTATCTTGCCCGAGATGACAGCTGCCAAGTGGCAACGCTGCTAGAGTCTGCCCGAGCCCTTAGTGCACTCCCGTAACCAGCAGGTCACACTAGGAGCCACTGCTCCAGGGAGAGGAAGAGCTGACACTGGGCAAACCAGCAGCTCCAGCCACCAGCAGCCGACCCATTGCCAGACACTGTGTTACATCTCCAGTCTGTATCAGGCCCCCAGGGCCCCCAGGGCCCCCAGGTCAGGACTCCAACCAAGATTGGGATCCAGTTTGCTCAGCTCTGGCTTATCCCTGGGGAAGTGTCTTCCTACTGAGCCACAGCAGAGAACATCATTCACTTGGGGCAGGAGTTGTCACCAAGGCCTGCTGGCTGCCACCAAATCTAGGAGACTAGAACAATGTCTCCCAATCCTGAGAGCAGGTCCAGACGGGTAACTTTTATCTTTATTGCCTGGGCTGCTCTATCGTCCTCTTCCTTTATTCTCTTTGTGAATTTAATTATGGGGGGCACATAGCCGAGGTTTGTCTACCTTCTCGCTTCTACCCCAAAGGGAAGGCAGTTTGTTAAGGGTGAATTTTCTCCCCTTGGATTTCTATTTATGTATAAAAACTACCTTGGGCCGGGTGCAGTGGCTCACGCCTGTAATCCCAGCACTTTGGGAGGCCGAGGCAGGAGGATCACTTGAGGTCAGGAGTTTGAGACCAACCTGACTAACATGGTGAAACCCCGTCTCTACTAAAAATACAAAACATTAGCTGGGCGTGGTAGTGCACGCCTGTAATCCCAGCTACTTGGGAAGCTGAGGTGGGAGAATTGCTTGAATCCCGGAGGCGGAGGTTGCAGTGAGCCAAGATTGCGCCACTGCACTCCAACCTGGGTGACAGAGTGAGACTCTGTCTCAAACAAACAAAAAAATTCATCATGTAACGAAAAACCACTTGTTGGCGATTGAAATAAAATATATATGTATATATAATATTCTAATGAAAAAATACAAAAATAAAATGACCCAGTAAGTACAAATTTCTTTGTAATAGAAGACAAATGCTGATATAATTTAAATCACAATAACAGCCAATGGCCTAAGAAAGAAAGGAAGGGAGGGTTTAGAAGACTCTCGAGATAGCCCAGGCACAGGTGGAGGCCCAGAAAAGCTTTAGGTCAGGAGAAAGGCGTAAACCCCAGGTCACTTGCTATGTAGGCAGCTGCAGGGATGCAGGGCACCCACAGTGAGAGAGAGAAAAGGCTGCCCTGGGCTGGAGGCCACAACACCAGACCCCAAAATCGTCCTTTAAGAGGTCTTGAGCCCCTGTGTATTAGTCTGTTTTCACGCTGCTGATAAAGACATACCCGAGATTGGGTATTTTATTTTGTTTTGTTTTATTTTATTGAGATGGAGTCTCGCTCTGTCACATAAGCTGGAGCGCAGGGTACGATCTTGGCTCACTGCAACCTGTGCCTCCAGGGTTCAAGCAATTCTCCTGTCTCAGCCTCCCCAGTAGAGTAGCTGGGACTACAGGTGTGCACCACCATGCCCAGCTAATTTTTTTTTTTTTTTTTTTGAGATGGAGTCTCGGTCTGCCACCCAGGCTGGAGTGCAGTGGCACAATCTCGGCTCACTGCAAGCTCCACCTCCCGGGTTCATGCCATTATCCTGCCTCAGCCTCCCCAGTAGCTGGGACTACAGGCGCCCACCACCACGCCCAGCTAATTTTTTTTTGTATTTTTGTAGAGACAGGGTTTCACCGTGTTAGCCAGGATGGTCTCGATCTCCTCGTGATCCGCCTGCCTCGGCCTCCCAAAGAGCTGGGATTACAGGCATGAGCCATCGCGCCCAGCCTAATTTTTGTGTTTTTAGTAAAGACAGGGTTTCACCATGTTGGTCAGGCTGGTCTCAAACTCCTGACCTCAAGTGATTGGCCCACCTCGGCCTCCCAAAGTGCTGGGATTACAGGTGTGAGCCACCCCACCCGGCCCAGACTGAGTAATTTATAAAGCAAAAAAGGTTTAATGAACTCACAGTTCTATGTGGCCGGGGAGGCCTCACAATCATGGCAGAAGGTGAGAGGCACATCTTACATGGTGGCAGGCAAGCAGAGAATGAGAGCCTAGTGAAAGGGGAAACCCCTTATAAAATCGTCAGATCTCGTGAGACTTATTCACTACCGGGAGAACAGTACTGGGAAAACCGCGCCCATGATTCAATGACTTCCCACCGGGTCTCTCCCACAACACTTGGGAATTCTGGGAGCTACAATGCAAGATGAGATTTGGGTGGGGACAGAGCCAAACTGTATCAGCCTGGTTCTAAACTCTCCCTTTCCAAGCCACTAGATTTCCATGCCACACCTCACTTTGATCCTGAATTTTGGCCATCACTTGCTATATTTCCCAGGACTCCTTTGGTTGCAAGGGACAGCAACCCAACTCGAACTAAATTTAAAAATGAAAAAATAAAAATAAAAGGAAATGTCCTGGCCCTTCTCCTTGGAAGGCCCCAGGGGTGGAAACAGCTTCAGCAGAGCTGGGTCCAGGGCCGTTAAGCAACGTCGCCAGGAAACTGTGAGTTCAGCTCCCTTTGCATTTGCGTTGCCAGATTGAGCAAGTCAATCTTCAAGATGCCTAGTTAAGTCTGAATTTCAGATAAAGAACAAATACAGTTTTAATATAAGTATGTCCCTTGCAACATTTGCGACATACTTATACTAAAAGTTATCTGCTGTTTATTTGAAATCCAAATGTGCCTAGATGTCCTCTGTTTTATCTGGCAGTTCCACCGTATGTATCAGCCATTTTCTTGCCTCCTGCATTTGGCTTTTCTTGTAAGGGAAAACGGCTCCAAGTAGCTCTCAGCGTCTTGATGGCCCAAGATGCCAGAGGAAGAGAGGCCATCGAGCTGCATGGCTGCACCTTGTACATCTAGGGAAGCCCTGGCTGGGTCTGTCGTGGATGCCGTGGCTGCAGCATTGGGAAGCCCCTGGGGTGCCTTCTCACTTCCCCCAACACCAGCAGCTTCCTCCCTCCTCTACCAGTTCTTGGGTAGGACTGGTTGAGAGTTTCTCAGTCTTTGTCAAGGGCAGTGCCAAGGCAGTTTCAAGCCTGGCTGTGCTCTCTCTTCCAATCGGATTCTGCCCAGAGCCCCTCCCCATGGGGATTCTGGTAGGGTTCACGTCTGAATCGATCACTTGCTGGATTGGGATGGGGGCCGGTTGTCCATCCCTGGGGTGTTGCACAGCCCTGGGTGGGATGCTCCCAGAAGGAAATGCTGAGCACAGAACCACACAGATCTGTGCAGGGGCTGGAGGTGAAAGTTCCAAGGGATCCCGGAACTTGTCACTAAGCGTCTACCAGGCCATAGAAATCAGGACGGCCTAGTGAACAGAAAAAACAACTTTAGCAGTTGTGATTCCATGTTCCAGGGAAGGGAACATCCACCCAAAAGTTTTTCTAATCATAAAGTTATTTCAGAAGCAAGTCATGCCCCAAGAAAACCACGCCGAGGGGTGTGTTTATAACCAGAGGCTTACAGGCAGTCGGCTCCAACGCCCACCTGCATTGGAGAGCAAAGTTCACAGAAGACTGAGGTGGGAGGGGAAGAAGCCTCTTCCTGCTCTCAAGAATCAGCATGGGTCACAGTGCTTCCCTTCCTCAGCTCCCCCACCGCAGGCTGCTAAAATGACCCCGAGTGCCTCAGAAATCTCAGGGCCACCGCAGCCTCTCCCCTCTCAGCCATGGTTCGATTCCTCATAAATATTAAGACTTCATGTGCTCCTGCGTGGATTTTCACCAAGTCCTAAAATGCAGTGTAGACGCTCCAGGGAAGAGGAAGCAAGTGACATTCCTGGCCCACTCGTACGCCACGAGCTCTGCAGACGCCGAAAGGTTGCTCACAGGAGGCGGAAAGTGCCAGGGGTTGGGCCTGAGGTCATGCAGAGGGCAACTGTGGGCCGGGGTCCCAGCGGCAGCCTCCCCACCGAGGGCTGTGTTGAACCCTGGAGAGAGAGGGCGAGAGAGAGAGAGAGAGAGAGAGAGAGAGACAAAGCGAGAGAGAGAGAAAGCTAGCATGAAGGCTTGTTGGAGGCCTGACTCCCCAAGGCCAGACCCTAAGGCCTTGAAGGTCAGCCAAGAAGTTGACCAAGCCAAGAAGTCCTGAGACTTGGAGCCGCAGGGCCAGTGGGGCACCATCTCCCCAGAACAAAAACTGTACCCCAAGAATTGAAGGGAAATATTATTTTTACTCTGAAACGTTCTGGAGCAGAATGCAAAATTCCATCCCTTTCAAATAGAAAACACAAGCTATTCCCACTTGAGGTGGGTGAGGGTGCTTTTGGGGAAAAGTTTGAGAGTCGCATCCTGGGCACTGGGCAATCATCAGAGGGTGTCTCCCTCGGGAGGGGTCCAGTCAGGCCTGGCTTCACGGGGATGGTCAGTGAGGCAGGGCTGGGCGATGGGCGCCGTCTCCTCCTGGAGTCAACCTTTCATTCATTCATTCAGCAAATGGCAGCCGTGGGGTAGGCAGCCATGCACATGGCAGTCAAGGCCCTCCCTTTCCATTCCAGACTGTGATTGATCCGTGCTCCCCTCCCCGCCCCACCCCACTCCCCGCCCCACCCCCACTCCCCGCCCCGCCGCTGGCAGCGGGCAAGGACCCACGACTCATCCCATGGCCTCCCTCTGGGTAAGTGCTTGTCGACTGAGTCAACGACTGAATCAGCCGCGGTTGTCAGGGCTCAGCTGGACTGAGCGCTGCTGCCTGTGGGCGTTTCCTCCTCATGCAGCGGCTGCAGGGTCCCCGTGCCCAGGGGTTGCCTCTGCGTGCTCACTCTGCCCCACGCTCTGCCCACAACCCTGCTCCATCCAACTCGCAGATGGAGCGGTTTCCTTTGAGCCCCAGTCCTGTCCAAACACACATGGGTGCTGGGCTTTCCCTGTGGCACATTTTCTACCCTCTGTAGGCGGGAAAGAGCAAGCACATGGAGGCAGCCCTGTTGTCCTTGGCCTTTCCAGGACACCTGGGAGGAGACAGCACCCTGTGAGGCTAAGAGCTGGACTCTGGAGTCAGAAAGGTCTGAGTTTAAATCCCAGCCCTGCTGCTGAGAGAGTGGCACAGGGCAGTTTCACCACTGTGAGCTTGTTCCTCCTCTGTGAACTGAATAATAAACCCTGCTTTCCAGAAAAGAGGCGCACAGAGAGGACTTTATCATAGGGCCCACGATGAGCTCCCGGGGTCCGAGCGAGAGACCCGCAGCACCACTTGGTGGGGGCAGGGCCGTGTGTCTGCATGTGCACCTGTTCATCTGCCCACCGCAGGCTCTCACGTACCAGGGCTTTGTCTTCTGCAAGGATGACCAAGACATGGCCCTGCACTCAGAACGCAAGGAGCGTTCTCAGGGGTGGCAGATGTAGCGAGAGCACTTGGGTCGGAGCCACAGGGCTCTGGGCAGAGACTGCGGTTCTGTGTTGAGAGAAGGCGGTTAGGGAGTCAGGAAAGATCTCCCTCATGTGGGGGCCTCGAATTAGAAGTTCAGCAAGTGCCACAGACTGATTTCACATCCCACCACAAGTATTTATTGAGCACCTATTGTGTAATAGGCACTGTGCCTGGTGCTGGGATACACGGGGTGGTAGCACAAAGGAAGACACTGCCCAGGGCTCCTGGCCAGGCAGGGACACAGACAAGGGCCCAAGGGATGGCAGCCCCAAGGGGCAGGGCCAAGCTGGGCCATGCGGAGGGTGCCGTGGGACTGCCTGGCAGGGGCATCTGTCCACCCTGGGGATCAGCGCAGAACGTGATTCCATCCTGATGGAAAAGACGTTTCGGCTGGGAGCAGAAAGATGAGGAAAGCGCTGCTGTGTGGCATGGGGCCAGCTGCTTCCCCTCTCTGAGCCTCGGTCTCCTCACCCACAAGCAGAGGGACTTGGAGCTCTGCTCTCTCAGGTTCCGGTGGCTCTGATGGGATGTGACGCCCATGACATTCCCAGGAGCCGAGAGGATCTCCTGCTACTTGATAACCTGGAAGGCCGTGAAAGCTTAGGGCTCTGTCAATGTAGGAATCAAGGCTGTGGAGGCAGATTAGCAGCAGTCCAGCCCCGGGCTGGGGCCTGCTCAGCACGCCTCCTCTGCACTGGCATTGCCTGCATGCCCGGGTCCTGCCACAACTGCACACTCCACCTCCCAGCTCGAGCCCCAGGGCCCTCTGAGAGGAGGCAGAGCTTCTCTCTTGGCCTTTGCTGCAGCTCCGCACCCTCCCCAGCCGGCCCAGGAGCCAGATGGGACCCTGCCGAGCTGCAGATCACCGTGCACCTTCCTGCAGTCCCCAGCCTGGGACCTGAGGAGCACAGGCTGATGGCCTGATGTGGCTTCCAGACAGAGCTCAGCCCACTCTTGGGAGGTGCCAGCTGCCTGGGTGGTCTGGTATCGGAATGAAATCCAGAGGCCAGAAGGAGCCCAGGGTTCAAATTGCCACCAATTTCCTGAAAGTTCCTCTAGAGCTCCGGGCAAACCCACCAGTTGATTGCGGAAAATAACAGACCCCTCACTTAAAACCAGATGTCAGCATCTGTCTTGAACCAGCCCAGGGAGACAGAGGCCCCTGCTCCCCCCTTTTCCTCCTCCTCCTCCCCCTCTTTTTCCTCCTCTTCCTCCTCTTCCTCCCCCTCCTCCCCCTCCTCCTTGTCTCCTCCCTCCCTCTCCCCCTTCCCCCTCCCCCCTCCCCTTTCCCCCTCCCCCTCATTGTCCTCCTCCTCCTCTTCCCCCTCCTCCCCCTCCTCTTCCCCCTCCTCCCCCTCCTCCTCCTCCCCCTTCCCCCTCCTCCTTCCCCCTCCCCCTCCTTGTCCTCCTCCTCTCCCCCTTCCAACTCTGCAACCAGGTCAACCACGACCTCTGGCCACACAACAGACCCTCTGCAAAGGAAACAACTTAGCTGGCACCTAAAAATATTGACTTGTGCTTTTCTTTAAATAGAAAGGAAACTCAGCTCACTCCACCCCAGTGCTCCTCTTTCTGGATTCGAGTGGGCACCCTGGGACCTCACCCAGACTCAGCCGCCCCCTCACTGAGCCACCTCGGTTCGGAGGGATGGAGCCATTCAGGATGGAGGAGGGAGTGGGGCTTGCCTGCTCCTGAGAAAGGTCTCCTGGGGCAGGGTGGGAGTGGGGCTGACCAGGATATCTCAAAGCCCCATTCATCCAGAGAGGGATGGCCTTTGATCAAGGAATGGGGTGTCTCTGTGGCACACATAAATCAGAGGATGAGGTGGTCACAGTTACCAGATGATCCATAAAGCAAGAAGAGTGACAAGGGCCAGGCACAGTGGCTCATGCCTGGAATCCCAACACTTTGGTAGGCCAAGGCTGAAGGATCACTTGAGGCCAGGAGTTTGAAACCAGCCTGGGCGACATAGAAAGACCCTGTCTCTACAAAAAAAAAAAAAAGCTAGCTGGGCATTGTGGCATGTGCCTGTAGTCTACAGGCAATAATTGGGAGGCTGAGGTGGGAGGATCACTTGAGGCTGCAGTGAGCTAGGATCATGCCACTGCACTGCAGCCTGACTCTAAAAAAAAAAGAAAAGAAAAGAAAAGGAAGGGGGTGACAGGGAGGCTCTGATGCCTCAAGCAGCCAGGCCTCACCCAGATCTCCTGGGCTTACTGAGCTTACCCCACCCCAGATCCCCACTTGGGCCTGTCTGAAAAGCAAGTTGGTGGACAGTGGCCAGGGCAGGAGCATCTCCTTCTGAGTTGGGTGCCAAGGCTGTGAGCTCTGCCTGAGAGTAGAGGCCCCTGGGCCCGGTGGCTCTACTCCTGCATCTGTGGCTGGCCTCATGAGGGCTCTTGAGCTCACACAGGCCCCTGCAGCTGGGAGCCCCTCCTTGATAATGAGGCACAGCCATGCGATGGGAACTAGGGAGAGACCCTGACGCACTGATGGAAGCCATCTCCAAATAAGGCTGTTGGGGGAAAGAGGAAAGAGGGAGCCCCGTGTGTGGTGTGCGGTACCCACCTTGGAGAGCACAGATGGGTCTGAAAGCTCTGGGCGATGCCCAGGAAGCTGACCAGTGGGTGACCACTGGAGAGGGGAATGGGGATTCCTTTTACTGTCGGAATCCCCTTTTCTCGATTTGGTTTGCGTTTTCATCCAATAATGCATGCTGCTCAGTTCTGAATGTTTGTGTTCCCCTCAACCCCCAAATTCCTCTGCTGAAATCCTAACCCCCAAGGTGGTGGTATTAGGAGGTAGGAGCTTTGGGAGGTGATGAGGTCATGACGGTGGAGCCCTTAGGATGAGATTTAGTGCTCTTGCGAATGTGGCCCCAGGGAGCTCCCTTACTCCTCCACCACACGGGGTCACACAAAAAGAAGCCAGCCCTCAAGGAACACCAAATCTGCCAGCACCTTCATCTTGGACTTCCCAGCCTCCAGAACTGTGAGAAATAAAATTTCTGTTGTATATTTCTCTTTTGCTTATAAGCTACCCAGTTTACAGTACTTTGTTACAGCAGTCTGGATGGACTAAGACACATGCAAATAGTTTTTAAAATGTCAGAGTGCGACAAGTAAAACAAACAAAAAAAAAACCCAACCACTTCCTACCCCACCCCTTCCCACGCCCAACTGCTACACCCAAGAGGTGACAACTTACTATTCTTTTTAGCTGTTCTGATATTTACTGCCGTATTTCTCAATAGCCTGCTTATGCTTCTGTTTTATAATCTTTTCATTTTTGGCATTACCTGGGTTCAATTCCAGGTGCTGCCACTTACTAGCTGTGCAACCCTGAACAAGTCACTAATCTGTGCCTCAGTTTCCTTATCTATGACATGGGATCATAGTACCTACACCATAGGGCTCATGTGAGGATTAAAGGAGTTTACACATGTAAGGATTTATTCTGTGCTTGGAACATAATAAGCTCTCAATTAAGTGTTGGCACTATTATTATTATCACTATTAACTTCCAGGTATGAGAGATGAGGAGTCACACTCTTCTTCCAACTTCATGGTATGGTTGTATTACAACTTTTGGTTAATCAATATTCATCATATTATTATCACTATATAAATATTGTTTACAGCTGAGCCATGTAGTGTACTATGATTAAATTTCCTTTATAGTTTATTTTTTGCTCTATTTTTCCTGTATGTAATTATCGCCTTGTCTTTTAGTTTCCTAACATGAGATTTTCCCCTCCAAATCACTGACAGAATTGTGACTTTTCTGTCAATATAACCAATATGTAAGGTCACTCATTGATTCCACTTCTGGAGCCTGTTGGCCTCCTCCTCCTCACTGCAACCTCCGTCTCCAGGGTTCAAGCGATTCTCCTGCCTCAGCCTCCTGAGTAGCTGGGACTACAAGCATGTGCCACCTAATGTTTGTATTTTTAGTAGAGACAGGGTTTCACCATGTTGGTCAGGCTGGTCTTGAACTCCTGACCTCGTGATCCGCCTGCTTCGGCCTCCCAAAGTGCTGGGATTACAGGCGTGAGCCACCGCGCCCGGCCTAACATATTTTTGTAAATGAGATAGACATTAAACAAATCAGTAAAAGAAATAAGTATTAACAATTGTGGTAAGTGCAATACAGGAAAAGCAAGAGTGTTTGACAGGGAACCTAATCTTACTAGGGCAAAGGGCAGATCAGCAAAAGTTACTTGAAGAAGTGATATTTAAGCTGTGACCTCAGTGAGTAGAAATTATCCAGGTTAGAAGGTGGTACAGAGTCTAAATACAGAGGAAAAAGAAAGCAATATATGAAAGCAGTATGGTATGAAGGATCAACCGGGGATCAGAGGGTACAATGGTAGAAAGGTGTGTGACTCGGTGTGATCAGAGGGGGGCCCATGGGAGCCATGAGAAAAGTAAGCAGCAGAGGGTCCTGTCCCAGAGTCCTCTTCTGTGGCCATGGCAGGGCCAGCGTGTGTCACCCCATGGTGAAGGTGGGCAGGTATGCGTATGTCCTTCCACAGGAGCCTAATGCTAACCTTGGCAGGGTCCCCTGGAGAAGGTTTCCCGAAGGCCACCTCAAGAGGCGGGGGCTGTAGCCCGTTAGACCTACAGACTCCCAAGGTCCTCCTTCGGTTCTTCTCCTGCTGTCTCTTTGTTTCCACTTGACTCAGTTTTGCTCAAGCAAATGTCTCCATTTGTTCAACAAACATTGTTTGAGGACGGTAGAAGATTACATTAGTGTTCAAATGTTTACTGTCCCCCCACCCAGTGAAGCAGCATCCTTTCCCATGGCCTGGGGCTCGACCATAGGACTTGTTTTGCAAAGCCACTGGAAGTGAGTGGATGGGACTGAAGCCGAATTGAAATGCACTCGTTCCGACAGGCTTTCCTCCTCCTCCTCTACCATCGCCAGGAGAACTTTCAGGCCTCCCACTGCCCTTCAGCCCAAACCCCAGGATGAACGCATGCAGAGCTGCTCTGTGGGCCAAGTCCAGGCAGCCTACATGCCAAAGCAGTCACCCAGTCAAGCCCAGGGGGACCCGCTGAGCCCCCTCCAGCCACCCTGCAGAAATGAGAATGAGAACAAATAGTTTGAAGCCACTGAGTTTGGGGGTGGTTTGTTCCACAGCAATGGATGACTGATACAAGGGACTACCACGGCTCAAGGTCCCACCCACATAAGCCTTGGGAGTTCAGTGGGAAGCAAAGGCAGACCCTCATGAAATGAACAGTCTGGCGAGATGTAGATTAGAATCAGACAAGTAAGTGTGAAAATCGCCCCCGTGACAAGTGCAATGAGGGGTTTCATGGGAGCGTGTGCCATAGGAGCAGTGAGCAAGTCAGACCACAGAGAGTCTGTGGCCATGTAAGGTTTTTGGACTCTATTTTAAAAGCAGTGAGTGGGGGTCTGAAATGTGCACTTTGCAAAGATCATTTCTGCTGCTGAGTGGGAAACAGATTGGGAGGGGCTACGAATGCCAGGAGGTGGGTGAGGAGGCTCGGCAGTCAACCAGGTGAGAAGCGATGGTGGCACGTGGCTGTCAAGGTCACGATCAAGGTGTGGGCCAGGCTGTGCTCTCTCTGAAGGCTCTGGGGGAGGATCCTTCCTTGCCACTTTCAGCTTCTGATGGTTGTGGGCAATCATTGGCATTCTTTGGCTTGTAACGCATCACTCCAATCTCTGCTTCTCTTCTCTGTGTTTCTGTGTTCAAATCTCCCTCCTCTTGTGAAAAGGACACCTGTCATTAGATTAAGGCCTGTCCTAATCCAGTATGGTCTCATCTTAACTTGGTTATGTCTGCAAATACCCTATTTCCAAATAAGGTCGTATTCACAGGTTCCAGGTGGACATGAATTTTGGGGGCACACTCTTTAACCCAGCACAGAGTGGCATGGGGTGGGGGCAGAGGATGTGACAGGGTGGACAGTGTTGGGGGTTACTTGGGGGGGGGAATGAATGGAATGTGGGAGGGGGCCACCGGTGGGCCATCTGGTGCCCTATTGTTTTCTTGACCACCTTCTGACCCTTCTGTCTGGCCACGGAGCCACTCCTTAGAGCCGACGTCTGCTCATTTCTTTGTCATGTGGTCAGGCTTGTCCCTGACTTGCACAGATCCTTTATGTGGCTATTGTTCTGCTTACGATCCTTACTGGGGCTGCGAAGGCAGCACCTACCCTTTTCTTTGCCACTTGGTACTCCCAGTGCTCTGGGTTCAGAAGAGTCACTGTCAGTCTGACCTGGGCCAACGTGCAGCTTGGCTTTTGAGTTCAGGGGTTCAAGTCCTGGCCCTACCACTTACTGGCTTGGCGACTCTGGGAGATCTATGTAACCACTTTGTATCTCAGCTTCCCCACCATAGAGCGGAGATAATCATAGAACCCACCTCCTAGGAGGGTCACATGAGATGCTCCCTGTACCATACAGAGCACGGTGCCTGGCACATAGCACTCAATAAATTTTAGCTTTGAAAACATCTATTGTCATTCTATGGGTTTGGGTCCCTTAATTATTTCTTCTTCCAACCTGATATCTCCTGAAGAGAAAGATCCAGGACATCCCAACTGAAACAGCCCTCCCAGAGCCGGCATCACTGAGTTTTCAGCTGGAATGTGCCAAGCTCTATGCAGAAGGGTGGCAGGACAGACTGGGTGTGGTGGCTCACACCCGTAATCCCAACACTTTGGGAGGCTGAGGCAGGCAGATCACTTGAGCTCAGGGGTTCGAGACCAGCCTGGCCAACATGGTGAAACCCCATCTCTACTAAAAAATACAAAAATTAGCCAGGCATGGTGACGGGTGCCTGTAGCTCCAGCTACTAGGGAGGCTGAGGCAGGAGAATCCCTTGAACCTGGGAGGTGGAGGTTGCAGTGAGCCAAGATCATGCCACTACACTCTAGCCTGGTCAACAGAGTGAGACTTCCTCTGAGAAAAAAGAAGGGTGGCAGGACTGACACTCCAAGCTCCTGGGCGTATTTTTCCAGGAATGAGGCAGAATGGGAGCTGATTCACTCTCATTCTCCAATCTGGTCCCTCACGGGATCAACACTAACTTTAAAACCTCCCAGCACAGAGCAAGGCATACAACTTACATCCAATAAATGCTTGCTGAATGAATGAGGCAGTTGATCCTCTGGCTGGGGACAGGGGCATCCTGAGATGAGGATGGAGCAGAGAAGCTGGACCTGTTGGTTTGGACTCTTTGTCAGGGTGTTGACCAAACACAGCAAGCCCTGTGGTGGGGAACAGGAGGGTGAGATGTGTCCCTGACTATTGGAAGTCTCTGATCTGTTATTTGAGACAGAAAGGTGACCTTTTCTATAATATTTATATAGAGTCTTAAAATTTGAACTGAAGCCACTGAATACAGGTCTTTCTCCCTCTCTAAGTTTAAAAAAAAAGATCACAGAGCAAACTTATATAAAATGATTATTTGTTAACACTGTTACCATCTGGAATGATCTCATTTATTGTTTACTATTGGTCTCTCCCACTGAAATGGAAATTCTCTAAGGCCCAGAGCCTGGTCCATGTTGTTTATCACTCTCCAGCATGCAGAACAGCACTGTTCCATATTTATTCATTAGGTTCCTAAATTTTTAATAAAAATAAATACTGAAGGGCCAAATAATAAATACTTGGAGGCGGTTTCACTTTGATTGTTTAATGGAGTTTTACTACATTAATACTACTAAAATTAATTAATTATATTATAATGTATATTCAAGATGTCCCATGAATAGAAATAAACTGAAATACTGTTAAAAGCAACTGGTGAAGATTTAAGATAGGCACCAATATCACAGTCTGCTGTTACTTCACTGTGTTTTTGAAGAACTTTGCAATAGTTATTGTCCCAAACCCAATATCATCTCCTTATTATTTTTTTCTCAAAGTCATAGGAACTCTTTCCAAGCCTGTTTATCATCTAATGTCTCATTTAAATCTCCCCAAAACTTTGCTCTAAGTCTTTTCCTTTATTCGTGATTAACAAAGTCTGATAGAGCTATAGTGCAATATCATGCTTTGCCAGCAGGCGTCGCTGTCTGACAAGATGTGATCCAGTGTGAGTACTACAGTAATTTATGACCAAATGATCTACAAAATGAATCAATGTACTAAATTAGGGAATATCATGAGATCAAAATTCTGTAAGAAGTCAGCTGTGATGGCTCATGCCTATAATCCCAGTACTTCCGGAGGCCAAGGCAGGAAGATCACTTGAGCCCAGAAGTTCAAGACCAGCCTGGGCAATATGGTAAGACCCTGCCTCTATTTTTTTTTTTTAATTAACATATAAACACTCTACTTCTGTTTTGCATCATGAGATAAGTACACATCTTATGCTAAGGATGCATAATAGATGTAGATTTTATTAATATGCTTCAGTGTTCTTCATGTTCTGGTGGATCTTGCTACAATTCTGTGTTGTGGATACCAAGCTTTTCTTTAAAAAAAAACCTATTACCTTGAAAATTCTCAAAATCCTTGATTTCATTCTAGCACAATTAATTGTGCTCAGTTAATGTTGGTTGAATGATTGCACCACCTCCCCAATTTCTGGGGAAATGTGTAGAGCAGTTCTACAGATGAGAACAGGAAATCTCAGAAAGGTTAAGTAACTTGCTCAAGGTCACACAGCTGATGAATGGCAGAGCTGGGGGTTGCACTGGGTTTGTCTATTACCAAATCCTTTGCATATTTGCTCCAATCAGCAAAAGGGACTCAGAGAAGATGGCAGCCGTTAACACTTGTGAGGGCAGCAGGATTCTGTGCTAAGAGCTCAAGGCTCAGAACCATCATCAGAAAGAGCAGCTGA
This sequence comes from Pan troglodytes, assembly GCF_028858775.2. Lineage (NCBI taxonomy): Eukaryota > Metazoa > Chordata > Mammalia > Primates > Hominidae > Pan > Pan troglodytes. The sequence goes on along the minus strand of NC_072398.2, from coordinate 222,712,434 downwards.
TGCTAATTCACCATCTAACAGTTTCTCTTCACCATTTCCCGGAGACAGATTAAAGACATGAACAAATTGTGCTGATGCAAGTGATAAAATGTGTGTGGGGGTGGGGTGGAGTTGGGGAGGAGGTTGGGGATGACACCACTGGGAGCCCAGAGCCACCTCCCTCCCGACTCACCCCTGCAGTACACAGATCCTTGTATAAGTCCTGAGTCACCCTTCAAATTTTTGGATAGTATCTATCAGCTTATGTCACAATGTTGCAAGATTATGTACCTTTTTTTAACAAACAATAGTATCAGCATGCTAGGGTGATTCTGAGCCCTTCTGACACATAAACTGGCTTCCAGGATTGCTCAACATTGCCCCATGCTGCAGCAGTCACTGCCGGCTGACCAGCTTTCCATCATCCGGCCAACCTGCCCAGCGTCCTGGAGGAGAGGAGGCCCACTCCCCAGGGGTTCTTCTGGGAAATTTAGGTCAGCAGGGTCTAATTATTCAACTGGATCAAGAGCTGAGATTTCCAGATTAACGCCAAAGGGGGGTGGGGTGGGGGTGCTGAAGACTTTTCATCAGGAACTCTCTTTCAGGGCCTTAAACATCAAAGCTGGGTCTCTAGCTCCAAAGTGCCCCAGTCTGCCCTGGAAGCTTCCCAGATGTTAAGAGGTGAGGCTTGGTGGAGTTCCTCTTAGGAAAGCTGACAACACCATGGCCCCAGGCCACGTGGCCGTAGCACCAGCCCCATGAGATGACAGTGTCTGGTAGATGCCACACACACAGTGAAGAACCCACCAAACAGGGCTACTCTCCCAAGGAGAAATGAACCCATCAGAGGCAGCTGTGATTTTCAGCAATGACTGACATGGGCTGCACCCCATGGGCCTGTCCCAGAGGCTCTCACCAGTCTCCCAAGTAAACAACAGTTCTCAAACTGCAGAGTGGCTGGAGGGGGTCATATGCTCTTTTAAAATTATTATTACCTTTTTTTTCTTTTTTTTGAGATGGAGTCTCGCTCTGTTGCCCAGGCTGGAGTGCAGTGGTGCGATGTCGGCTCACTGCAACCTCCGCCTCCTGGGTTCAAGAGATTCTCCTGCCTCAGCTTCCTGAGTAGCTGGGATCGCAGGCACGTACCACCACACCCAGCTAATTTTTGCATTTTCAGTAGAGATGGAGTGTTGCCATGTTGGCCAGGCTGGTCCTGAACTTCTTTTTTTTTTTTTTTTTTTTTGTGTGTGTGAGACGGAGTCTCGCTCTGTCACCTGGGCTGGAGTGCAGTGGCGCAATCTCGGCTCACTGCAATCTCTGCCTCCCGGGTTCACACCATTCTCCTGCCTCAGCCTCCCAAGTAGCTGGGACTTACAGGTGCCCGCCACCACGCCCAGCTAATTTTTTATATTTGTAGTAGTGACGGGGTTTCATCGTGTTCGCCAGGATGGTCTCCATCTCCTGACCTCGTGATCCGCCCGCCTCGACCTCCCAAAGTGCTGGGATTACAGGCATGAGTCACCAAGCCCAGCCTGGTCCTGAACTTCTGACCTCAGGTGATCCACCTGCCTCAGCCTCCCAAAGCGCTGGGATTACAGGTGTGAGCCATCATGCCCGGCCAATTATTATTATTATTATTTAATTTTTGTGCAGAGTCTGTGTCTTGCTCTGTTGCCCGGGCTGGTCTTGAACTCCTGGGCTTAAGTGATCTGCCTGCCTCAGCCACCCAAAGTGTGGGGATTAAGGGCGTGAGAGCCACCACCTCCAGCCTCAAGTGATCTTTTAAATGGGAAGCACCCCTAAGCTGCTGGCCATGGCTGCCCACCTGACTAGTCTGGGTTCAACATTCCTAAACCGCTGGCACCTGGAAAGTCAGAATGCCCACTCAGGTCCGCCCAGCCCAGGGCAGTTGGCTGAGTCTCCGTAATCCTATTCTGAGTTCAAACAAAGCTAAACCAAACTGATTTTCAGCACCGTAAAATGAGAGACATCAAACTTTGTAATCTCACAGTTCAACTGGGTTCCAAGCTCTGGACAGCTGGCCTCGGGCCAGGCACTGTTTCCTCGCCTTTACAGTGAGTGTGTCATTAGTCCCACCCTCACTGTACTGGGTTATGGTAAAGACACAGTAACTACGGAAGCCCCGCTATTTGTTTCGGCTCCCCCAGAAAGGCTAACTCCTCACCGTTTTCAATGGACACTACACAGCGAGGGGTGGGGAATGCCAGGAGATTTTGCTCTTAAAACAGCAAAGTCTTTAAAAAATCTTCCCAGTCCCAAGTGACTGCTCTGTTCGGGGAAGGGGGAGGAAAATTCCTTGAACGAGCTAGAGCCACAGGACAAGTCCCCAGAGGCTGGGACCTGTTCAGGGAGCGGCCCTGCGGATGCCAGGTGCCCGCGCCCTCAGGGTCTCGAGGTCCGAGGCCCCCGTCCCCGTGGGCACCGAAACGTGAGCGGCCGAAACAGCGCTGCAGGAAGCTCCCTGGACCCCCGGCGGCTGCCCACTCGTCCCCGCTGGGCACTTCAGAGGAGGCCGGCGAGGCCTTGCTCGGGGTTCCTGGGACAACCCCACTCTCCGCGAAGATTTCTCCTCGTAAGACCCCCGCCCCCACTCCAGCCTCCCACGGCTGCAACCCAGGCCCTGCGCCACGCGTTTCCCAAAGACGCCTCCGGAGGGACCGGAGCTTCGGGCCGGCAACAACAGGGCGGCGGCTCGGGAGAGGGCTGCGGACTAAGGGGGCGGAGGGGGCGGCCGAACCAGCGCCGGGCTGACGCGCCCCGCGCCCCGCGCCCCCGGCCTTCCCTGCAGTGCTGAGTGGTCCATGCGCCCGAGGTCGGGGGCGGGGCGGGGCGGGGCGGGGCAGGGACGGCCCCGCCCACCGGCGCTTTTCTCTTTTTTTTCACTTTAAAGCCGTCGGTTGCTTTTTCTCCTCTGCACAGAAGTCGCGCTCGGGCAGCCTGCGCGCTCGCAGCAGGAACCAGGCTCCAGGCGCCGGCGCCGGGGCCGCGGGGAGGAGGCGACTTCGCTCCCTGCGGCGGGCGCGGCCCGGGCGCCCGAGCCTCCTCGGCCTTGGAGAGCAGCGGCGGCGGCCGCACCGCGGGCGCGGTAGGCGGCGCGGGGCACCTGGGACCCGATGGGTGGGCGTCCGGCCCGGGAGGGGGAGGCGCGGGGGGCCGGGCGGGGGCGGACGCGGGGATCGCGCCGCTGGGGGACCGAGTGGGTGGCGCGGGGCCGGGCGCGGGGGAGCGGGTGGAGTACGGGATGGGGACTCGGGGCGCGGCCCCTCCCGCGGTGGCTCCGGGGGCGCCTCCCTCGCCGCGGCTCCTGGGAGAGGGGCCCAGGCCCGCCCCGCGCTGCCGCCGCTGCAGGGCAGGGGGTCCCGGGTCGAGGCGCGGCGGGGGTCTCGGGGCGCGGGGACCGTCGCAACGAGTTGCGGTCCCGAGTAGGGGCTGGGGCGCTCCGGGGCCGCCGACCCGTCCCCCCCTTAGCCCGGGGAAAGCGGGACCCCGCTCGGCTGAGTTAGTTTCGCTTTTCCCGCCAGTCCGAGTCGGGATTGGCGGCGCGGCCCGGTCCCCCGTCGGGGCGCCCCCACCCTCCCGCAGCGCCTCCCCCAGGGAGCCTGCCGGGGACACCCGAGCGCCGCCCTCCCTGCCGCCGCGGAGCCGCCGCGGCTTCTCCCAGCAGCGGAGGGAGAGCCGGAGGGTTGTCAGGAAATCGATTAAATCAGAAAAACAAGGGCGGCCTGGGCCCGCGGGAGGAACCGCGGATGGGTCACAGTCCCCGGGCGTGTACTGGGCTCGGTGGCGTCCAGGCTCCGGTGAGGACGGGACGGCCCCGAGGGGAGGGTGCGGGTCTGCAGGAAGAGCGGGTGTCTCTGAGAGTGCATCTGCGTGTGTGTTTGTGCGTGTCCTTGTGAATATGTGCCTGCGTAGGAGTGTCTGTGTGTTCATGTGGGGGTGTGTGTGTCTCTTAAGTGCATCTGTGTATTTATGTGCCTTTGAGTGTGTGTATGAGTCTGTGTGTCTGTCAATGTGTGCCTGAGACTCTAAGTGACTGTGTGTGTGTGTCTCTGAGTGCGTCTTTGTGTATTTGTGTGTGCCTCTCTGTGTATGTGTGTGTCTTTGTGAGTGTGTGTCTGTGTGTGAGTGTGTATATATCTTTGGGTGTGTGTCTCTGCAAGTTTGTGTCTCTGAGTGTCTGTCTCTGCAAATGTGTGTCTCTGTGTCTTTGTGTCTGTGTGTGTCTTTGTGTGCGAGTGTGTGTCTTTGTGTCTCTGTGTGTCTTTGTGTGTCCACACGTGTGTCTCTGTGAGTGTCTGTCTCTGTGTCTGTGTCTCTGAGTGCGTCTGTGTATGTGTGGGTGTCTGTGTGTCTCCAAGTGTGTGTCTGTGTGTCTTTGTGTGTGTTTCTCTGTGAGTGTGTGTGGGGACCATCCAGGGGGCCCTCTGGTTCCTAGGTACTGCTCCTCATGGTGATTTCTTTGCTTGGTTCTGGATAGCCGGGCATGCTGGGCCACAGACACCCCACTAGGCAAGCCCTGCTGGTGCCCCCGAGGAGAGCGCAGGCTCTTCCTCTCTCCATTTCTCTGAAAATGAACTACACAGTTTGGGGGTGAGTTGGCAGGGGCTGCTTCCTGAGTGAGTAATATTTAATTAAACACTCCAGTCTGTAGCATCAGAAACTGGTCATGAGTTGAGTTTTAACAGGTGTTCATGGTAAAAGCGCCATCCCTGGTGACTAAGGTTTGGTGTCCTTGGAAGAATTTTCTCGTTGAGGGGGCTGGGCCCACAACTTCATTTCTCATCGTGGGGTGTGAGGAGAACAGCAAGCAAAGAAGGGGATGGGGGCCTCTCCCTTCTGCCCTGTCCCCCTCCTCAGACCCCCCTCCCAGTGGTGGAAAGCCCTGGGCTAAGCATGGGCGACACAGGTGGTCTCTCCCCACTGAGGAATTTTGGAGTCAGGGAAGTCCTGTCTTACTGTCTAGGCCAGCCTGTCCTAGAGAGGCCCAGAGAGGGTGGTTCACTTACCCAGACTGCACAGCCAGGGCTGTGGACCAAGACTCCCCAGTCCTGAAACTGTTGCTGTTGGTTACTGTCCCCAGCACTGAGGTCATGGGCCAGGCACTTGGTGTCTCCCCAGCTGTGAAGTGATGGGCTGGATTAGATCATTTAAAGCACTCCTGCTCTCTTACAGCTGCTTTTCTTCTGCAGGGAGCACTTTACCCAGTAGATGGAGTGTGAGTGTGTGTGTGTGTTTGCGGTTGGGGAGGTGTGGAGTGGACTAAGGCAATCACTTTACAAGTCTTCCTTTTCCAGTCTGGCTACCACCCTAGCAGCAGAGAAAACAAAAGCAGTAGCACGTTGGCCCCAGTGGCTCAGACAGCCCCGAGCAGGGAGCAAGGCGGGTGCCATGCCGGCTTCAGAGAGGCCTGGCCCTGGGAAGAATCAGTGGGTTTCAGGGCTCTTAGGAAGGAGTGGTCCTGCCTGGGGCCCTGGTGATGTCACTTTGGAGCTGGGTGAGGCCGTTTCTTGGGCTGCTGTAGTAAGGCTGGATCCACCCTTCAGTGGGTTCCTCTGGGCTGCTGCAAAATCTCACCCCCTTGGAATCATCACAGATGTTTAATTTCTTCACCAGAGCTGGGGAATGGGGTGGGGGCCTAGCCCGTGGAAGCCAGCGCTGCCCTCCCACCCCCATGGTATGTGCCGTGCTCCCTTCCTGCACCTGCCCCTCCTCCTGGGTGGATGGAAACTTGCCTGCAGACGCATTTTCAAATTTGGCGAAACCTCTGATTCTTATGGTGTTCATGAGTTCGTCTGAGCATTTTGTATCAATTCTTCTCGAGACATAGGTTTTAGCTGGTGTGCATGACTCAGTATATCTTTTTGTTCTGAAAAATTTTATCAGACGAAAGCACAAGGTCAGGTACAGGTGTGCCTCAGTCTGCCCAGGGGTGTGTTATCCTCTCCCCAGCCCTCAACACTAGATCAGTGAAATCCAGACTCTAAGGGACTTTGATTTTGGACTTTCAGTGAGTGCTCTCCCCTCCCCCAGTTGCCTGATAACATCTCCCCCAGTCTAAAGTTCCACTGGCAGCCAGGTGCCCGGCTCTGTGCTACAGAGTGCTTTATGGACGTGACTTTGTTTGAATCCTAAGCATAATAATAGCGGGAAATGGTTTCATGGTTTCACGGTGTGCGCGAGTACTGGCTCTGATCTGAGTCCTTGACGCATTGACTCATGGGCTTCCTGAGGACCCTGAGAAGTGGGTTTTGCCTCCATGTCCATTCTGCTGAGGATTGCAGGTAACTTGGCTAAGGTCTCGCGGCAAGGGAATGGTGGAGCCAAAACTCGAATCCAGATTTGGCACCCAAGCCCTTCACCAGTAAGTTTGTCACCTCCACCACCTGAGCCTTTTCTTCAAGAAGCATGGGCTCATTTTTTAGTGAAATTTTTTGTTATTATGGAAAATGTCAAACACACCAAAGTTAGAGGCAGAGTATAATGAGCGATCAGGTTTCCTCACCTCGCATGCACACACATACACATACTCACATATGCACATGCATACTTATGCTCACAGAAGATGTGCACATGTGTACACACACATATACAAACGTGTGCATGCACACATACATATGCACACACATATATGCACACATACACACACACGCTGGATTATTTTGAAGCAAATACAAGATGTCAGGTCATCTGTAGCTTCTTCCTAAGAAGCATTTAAAGGAAGCATCACGTCTCAAAGAGGTTGACTGTTACTCTATGCGGGGCAAGAGTCGGGAGATGTACGTCCTTTCTGACTTGGGCTTGAGGCTCCTTCCTTGCTTGGACAAAGGGAGGATGGCAAAACCCAACAGCACATTGGGGGATCTGTCCTGCTGCCAACCCCCTGAAACCTTTGGGAAGCTGCCTGTTTGCTTTGTGTTTTAAAAGTTCTGTTCATTGCCCAACGTTAAAAATAAATGAGTCCAGTGGTCATGAGACAGACCACATCAACAACAGGCTTAGGCTCTCGGGGCCTTTCTTGGAGATGGGGAAGAGAATCCGCCAAGGCACAGCCCAGCCTTGCCTGCCATTGAGGTCCAGACCTTGTGCAATGCAGGCATGGGATTTGTGGCAGGGCTGGGTGTCAGGAGATGTGACTGTGAGAATGGTTTGTCAACAAGCTCTGAATCTGACCTGAAGCTTAGCCTGACCCTCTTGAGTTTACTGCGTAGGCGATGGGTGGAGGAATCCAAGAACCTCTGCCACCCTTGGGCGTCTCTTGGAAAAGTAGGGAGGCATTGGGTGATTTGAGCACAAGATGAAGAAAGTATCAGGATGCAAACTCCACACTTGAGAAATGACTGCTGAGTAGGAATATAGGATTCTAGGGTTGGAAAAACCTACCTGTGAGAAGGGCTTGACAGGTGCCCCAGTTGTGAACACACCTTGCCAGACAGTCTGAGTGTGGCCGATCTGGTCACACCCTTTCCAAGGTCAGAGTGAGGAGCTGTACTCCACGCCAAGAGAACCACTTGAGTTTTCTTATTTATATAAGCAGACACCAAGGGAGCATGAGTGGGAGTGGATATTAGGATGTGGAATGAACATGAAGTTGGATCCGGCCGAATTTATGGATATGGGCCAACTAAGCGGAGATTCTGCACTTGGTGTTGTAGCTCAGGGGGTTAAGAAGAGATCTGTTTGGTTGGCTGACTGGAACATGGATCAAAGGATGACCCACTGTGAGTGAGTTGGAGTTTCTGGGTCTCCTTTGGTTTAATATAGAGTTAGGGATTCATAGGCTTGGGTTTCATGTAGAGTTAGGGATTCAAAGGCTTAGGGACATTGGAATGCTGGAGTGGATTTGTCTCTTAAAAGCTACTCACCCACACTGGGAAGATTCAGAAGACAGATCTTTCACCCATACGTTGAGAAATAGATTTGTGAGGGGGGCCCCAGCATCCCTGAAGAGCTCCATGATCCAGCCCTTACAGTGGGAGCCGCAGTCACTCAAATGGAAAACTTAAATGCAACGGGAGTAATTGCATTTGGAGTGCAGGGGCCAAGTGGCAGTACTCAGCCATCCAAGGCAAGGTGAGTGTGGTTACCTAATGGATGGCAGAGGCAAAGCTGCCGTCAGAATAGTCTGACTTGTGTGGATCTATGGCATTGGATAGTTAATCATGGTGTTCCTAGAAGTGAAATAGACAGGAAACCTGTGAAATTCTTACTTGATCTTGTAAGTTACTTGATTCTTTTAAGTTTTCTGTATAAGCAGAAACTTACAGGTCAAATGAAAAAAAGTCTAACTTGAATAATTAAAACAGAAAAATAATTACAACAGAAAATCACAGCCCTCAATCAACTTCCCAGACTTAACCCAGTTTACACAACTAAGCCCCCATGAATGAATGAATGAATGAGTGAATGAATGAATGAATAAGTGAATGAATGAGTGAATGAATGAATGAATGAATTGGAAGCTGGGTCCCTTTGAAGAAGGACCTCAGTACACTAGAGAAAGTTTATGCTATTAATTTTTCTCCTAGCCTTCCTCAAAGGGACCTGTGACCTTTTACCAGAGTGAATATGTATTGAGGAAAGGGAAATAATTAGACTGTTCAGGGATAGCTGGTTACTGAACTGATACTGATTCCAGGAAACCAAAAATATCACTCACTGTGGCCCACTAGTCAGAGAAGGGGCTTATGGAGGTCAGGTGATCAATGGAGTTTTAGCTTAGGTTTGACTCCTGGTGGCTCCCGTGGATCCCTGAACCCATCCTGGGGTTATTTCCTGGTTCCAGATTCAAAGTTGACATACTTAGCGCCTAGCAGAATCCACGCACTGATTCCCTGCCTTGTGCGGTGAGGGCTATTATGGTGGGAAAGGCCTAGTGGAAACCATTAGCGTTGCCTCTGCCTAGGAAAATAGTACATCAAAAGCAACATTGCATCCCTGGGGTGGGGCTGCAGAGATTAGCACCACCATCAAGGACTTGGAGGAGGCGGGGGTGGTGACCCCCACCACATCCCCATTCAACTCTCCGATTTGGCCTGTGCAGAAGACAGATGGACTTTGGAAACTGATAGTGGATTATTGTAAACTTAACCAAGTGGTGACTGCAAAATTCACACATCTCTGGTCCCTGCTACTGCATGCAGCTGTTGATCTGACGAATGCCCTTCTCTTTATACCTGTCCATAAGGCCCAGCAGAAGCAGTTTGCATCCAGCTGGTAAGGCCGGCAATGCCCCTTGGCGGTCTGGGCTGATGGGTATATCAGCTCTCTAGCCCTATGTCACAGTTTAGTTCACAGTCATCTTGATCACCTTTCCCTTCCACAAATATCATGCTGGGGCTGGGTGCGGTGGCTCACTCCTGTAATCCTAGCACTTCAGGAGGCCGAGGCAGGAGGATCGCTTGAACTTAGGAGTTTGAGACCAGCCTGGGCAACACAGTGAGACGTCATCTCTCTCTCTCTCTCTCTCTCTCTCTCTCTTTGAGATGGATTTTTTGCTCCTGTTGCCTAGGCTGGAGTGCAATGGTGCAATCTCGGCTCACTGCAACCTCCGCCTCCCAGGTTCAAGCAATTCTCCTGCTTCAGCCTCCTGAGTAGCTGGGATTACAGGCATGCGCCACCACACCCAGCTAATTTTTTGTATTTAGTAGAGACAGGGTTTCACTATGTTGGTCAGGCTGGTCTTGAACTCCTGACATCAAGTGATTCACCCGCCTTGGCCTCCCAAAGTTCTGGGATTACAGGCATGAGCCACTGCGCCCGGGCCGAAATCATCTCTATAATTTTTTTTTTTTTTTAATTAGCCAGGCATGATGGTGTGTGCCTGTGGTCCCAGCTACTTGGGTGGCTGAGGTGGGAGGATTGCTTGAGCTCAGGAGTTTGAGACCAGCCTGGGCAACATAGTGAGACATTATCTCTACAATTTTTCAATTAAAAAAATTTTTTTTTTTTTAGGCAGAGTCTCACTTGAGCTTGGTTCACTGCATCCTCTGCCTCCTGGACTTAAGTGATTCTCGTGCTTCAGCCTCCCGAGTAGCTGGGCTACAAGTGCGCACCACCACGCCCAGCCAATTTTTTTTTTTTTTCAGTAGAGATGGGGTTTCACCATTATCGTCTTTACAAAAACCTTTTAAAAAAATTAGCCAGACATGATGGTGCATTCCTGTGGTCCCAGCTACTTGGGTGGCTGAGGTGGGAGGATTGCTTGAGCCTAGGAGGTCAAGACTTGCAGTGAGCAGTGATTGTGTTACTTTACTCCAACCTGGGCAACAGAGCAAGACCCTGTCTCAAAAAAAAAAAAAATAGGGTCTCATGCTGGTCCATTACATTGATGTCATTATGCTTCATTGGACCTAGTGAGCAAGAAGTCGCAACCACTGTAGCCTTATTGGTAGGACATTTACATGTCAAGCGATGGGAAATAAATTCTACTGAAATTCGGGGACCTTCTCCCTTAGTGAAATTTCTCGGGGTCCAGTAGTGTCAGGCCTGTGAAGGTATCCCCTCTAAGGTGAAGAATAAGTTGTTACAGCTTTCCTCCTGCAACCAAGAAAGAGGCACAATGCCTCGTGGGCCTGTTTGGACTTTGGAGGCAACACATTCCTCATTTGGGTGTGTTACTCCAGCCCATTTGCTAAGTCGCCCTAACGCTTCTAGTTTTGAGTGGGGCCCGTAGCAGAAGACTGCAACAGGTCCAGGCTGCTGTGCAACCTGCTTTGCCGCTTGGGCCACCAGCAGATCCAGTGGTGGTTGAGGTCAGCGGCAGACAGGGAGGCTGCTTAAAGCCTTTGGCAGGCCCCTGTAGATGAATCGCAGTACAGGCCTTGGGGTTCTGGAGCAAGGCCCTGCCATCATCCACAAATAACTTCATTCCTTTTGAGAGACAGCTCTTGGCCTAATACTGGACCCTAGTAGAGACTTAATGTTTGACCATCAGCCACGAAGTTGCCGTGTGACCTGAGCTGCCCATCATGAAGTGGGTGTTATCTATGATCTGACCGACCAAACCAGACATTGGGCATGTGTGGCAGAACGCTGCCATCGAGAGGAAGTGGTATATATGGGATCAGGTCTGAGCAGGTCCTGAAGGCACAAGTAAGTGACATGAGGAAGTGGTCCAAAGGCCCATGGTTCTTACTTTGCCCACTGCCTTCTCTCTCCAGCCTGTATCTATGGTCTCCTGGGGAGTTCCCTCTGATCGGTTGACAGTGGAAGAGAAGACTTAGTCAGCCTGGTTTGCAGATGGCTACAGATGGCTCTGCACTATATGAAGGCACAACCCGAAAGTGGACAGCTGCAGCACTATAGCCCCTTGCTGGGACACCTCTGAAGGATGGGGGTGAAGGGAAATCCTCCCTGGCAGAGCTTCGGGCAGTGCACCTGGTTGTGCACCTTGCTTCGAAGGAGAGATGGCCAGATGAGTGATTATATACTGATTCATGGGCTGTGCCTGATGATTTGGCTGGATGGTCAGAGATTTGGGGACTTGGAAAGAATATGATTGGAAGATTGGTGACAAAGAAATCTGGGGGCCTGGCATAGTGGCTCACACCTGTAATCCCAGCACTTTGGGAGGCCAAGGTGGGAGGATTGCTTGAGCCCAAGGAGTTCGAGACCAGCCTGAGCAACATAGTGAGACTCCCCGCCCCTGCCATCTCTACAAAAATAAAAAATTAGCTGGGCGTGGTAGCTCATGCCTGCAGTCCCAGCTACTTGGGAGGCTGAGGTGGGAGGATCACTTGAGCCTAGGAGGTTGAGGCTGCAGTGAGCTGTGATTGCTCCAGCCTGGGCAACAGAATGAGACCCTGTATCAAAAAACCCAACCAAACAAAAAAGCAATTGGGGGAAGATGTATGTGGATAGACCTCCCGAGTGCGCACAGGACATGAGGTATGTGGGTAGGATGACCTAGGTGGATTCTCGTCAGCCTCTTTCCCTGGCCACCCCTGTCATCGCCTGGTGGGCTCAGGAACAAAGTGGTCATGGTGGCAGAGATGGAGGTGATGCATGGGCTCAGCAACATGGACTGCCACTCACCAAAGCCGACCTGGCTATGGCTACCACTGGCTGCTAGTCTGCCAGAAGCGGAGACTAACACTGAGCTCCAGTATGGCCCCATTCCCCGGGATGATCACTGCACCTGGTGGAAGGCACATTGGACCACTTCTGTTTTGGAAGGGGCAGCGTTTTGTCCTTACTGGAGCAGGCACTTATTCTGGATACAGATTCGTCTTCCCTGCATGCAGTGCTTCTGCCAAAGTCACCATCCATTGATTGACAGAACACCTTTCCCACTGTCATGCTGTCCATGTAGCACTGCTTCCAGGGAGCTCACTTCACAACCAAGGAAGTGTGGCACTGGGATCATGTGCAGGGAATTGGCCGGTGAGCACGAGCCCACTGGTTTCGCCTATCATGCTAAGTGAAACTACGGTCTTGTTATTGCCTTTATTTGGAAATTAATTGTGGTTTAAGAAGATGCCAGTGGGTGCCTATGGGTGCCAGTTGGTAAGGGGTGGACCTGTGATGATTGATTTTGGATGTCAACTTGACTAGATTAAGGAATACCCAGGTAGATGGTAAAGCATTGATTATTCTCTATGCTTCAGTACACACTGAGACTGTCCCTTTTCTGCTGACAGGGAAGCCCAGTGGTTTGACATTGTGTAGAATGATCGGGCTGCCCCAGATGTGTCTGTGAGGGTGTTTTTGGAGGACACTGGCAATGGAGTCACTCAACTGGGTGGGGAGGATCTGCCCTCCATGTGGGCAGGCACCATCCAGTCAGCCGGGGGCCTGGATGAAACAAAAAGCTGGAAGAAGGGTGAATCCTGGCTCTCTGTCCCGGAGCTGGGATGCTCTTCTCCTGCGCTTGGATGTCAGAACTCCAGGTTCTCTGGCCTTTAGACTCTGGGACTCATACGAGTGGTCTCCGGAGTCTTTGACCTGGGACTGGGAATGACCACGTTCCCCACCATCCTGAAGCAGCTGACTTGAAAGAAGGGCAGTAGAGTCTTTTGAAGTTGCAATTACAATGCCAGCTAGGTGACAATACTTTGTAGGGCTGGGTCAGGGGTCTTCAAAAGGCTCTATGTACTCTGTATCAGCATCCAATATATGGTGCTGGTTTCTCCCGTAGCCAGGATTCACGGGTCCAGGAATCAAGGGGAGGAAATGGGAGTGGCACTGCGCATCATATCCCCTAGGGACCCACTAGCGAAATTGTTGCTTCCTGTTCCTGTGACTTTATGCTCTGCTGGCCTGGAGGTCTTGGTTCCAGAGAGAGGAATGCTCCTACCAGGAGACACAACAGTGATTCCATTGAACGGGGGGTAAGGCTGCCACCTGGCTACTTTGGGCTCCCTGTGCCTCTGGGTCAGCAGGCTGAGAGGGGAGTGATGGTGTTGGCTGTGGAGATTGATCTGGACTACCAAGGGGAGATTGATCTGGACTGCTCCACAATGAGGCAAGGAAGAGTGTGTCTGGAGTACAGGATACTCCTTAGGGCATCTGTTAGTATTACCATGCCCTGTGATTAAGTCAATGGGAAATTACAAGGATACAATCCAGGCAGGACTGTGAATGACTCAGACCCTTCAGGAATGAATGTTTGGGTCACTCTGCCACTTAAAGAACCACAGCCAGCTGAGGTGCTTGTTGCAGACGAAAGGAACACAGAACAGGACAGAGGGAGGTAGTTATAATAAATACCAGCTCCAACCACGTGACCAGTTACAGAAACAAGGGCCAGAATTGCTGGGAGTATTTCCTCCCTATTTTGTTCAGAATACGGTTGTATGCATTTACATGTATATTAGGCAAATATCTGTTTTCTTTCCTCTCTTACTCCTTATTCTTAGAACATGTGTTGAGTCTATAGCAGTATTTAAGTATTAATTTTACATCATAGTATTTAAGTTATTGAGTATCAGAGGAGAGAGGAGTGAATAGCACTCAAGGACTGTACCTCCTCTCTGGAGAAGGGATTAATGTGTCTTTGGTATGCAGGATAGTAGTGTCACGTTAGGTGGAACTATGACCTTGATACTGTCCTTGGAGATTAAGTATGGTTTAAGGAGATGCCAGTGGGTGCCTCTGGGTGCCAGTTGATAAGGGGCGAACCTGTGATGATTGATTTCAGATGTCAACTTGACTAGACTAAGGAATACCTGGATAGATGGTAAAGCATTGATGATTCTCAATGCTTCAGCACACACTGAGCCCATCCCTTTTCTGCTGACAGGGAAGCCCAGTGGTTTGGCATTTGTGTAGAATGATTGGGCTGCCCCAGGTGTGTCTGTGAGGGTGTTTTTGGCATTGGAGTCACTGGACTGGGCAGGGAGGATCTGCCCTCCATGGGGTCAGCCACCGTCCAATCAGCTGGTGGCCTGGATGGAACAAAAAGCTGGAAGAAGGGCAAATCCTGGCTCTCTGTCCCGGAGCTGGGACATCCTCCTTCTCCTGCGCTCAGATGTCACAACTCCAGGTTCTCTGGCATTTAGACTCTGGGACTCATACCATTGGTCCCCGGGGTCTTTGGCCCGGGGCTGAGAATGACCCCATTGGTCTCCCTGGTTCTGAGGCCTTCAGACTTGGCTGAGCCACACTCCTGGCTCCCCTGGGTCTCCAGCTTGCAGATGGCCTGTAGTGGGACCCAGCCTCCATAACCGATGAGCCAGTTCCCCTAACCCATCCTTTCTCATCTGTCTCTCCCTCTCGATCCTATGGGTTTTGCATCTCTGGAGAATCCTGGCTAATGCAGTTATGGTCGCCTTAAGAATCTGGTGGAGAGGAAGCTGGAGCTGGAAGGCCAGGGAGATGGCGGTTCATATCCCTGACCTGCCAGTTGGGATGGAAGCTTGTGGCATCTCCAAGGTGGCATGGGTAGGCTTCGGTAACTAGTTGAATGTGGGGTGTAGAGAAGGGTGAAGAATTGCAGGTGCCTCGGGTTCCCAGCTAGTTTGGGGGTCATCGTGAATAATGACCTACAGGCTGGGGGACTAGGTCCATGGAGGTGCTTTGAACCTGTCCTAAGTGGAAGTGGTCCGAGTGGACGTGTCCAGATGGCAACTGGGCTCAACGCGCAAGCAATCCTCCCACCTCAGCCCCCCAGTAGCTGGGACTATCGGTACACACCACCACCCCCAGCTAATTTTTAAATTCCTCACAAAGACGGTGTCTCCCTATGTTGCCCAGGCTGGTCTCGAACTCCTGGGTTCAAGCAATCCTCCCAAAGTGCTAGGATCATGGGCATGAGCCACAGCGCTCACCCTCTGCTGCTTGGGTGCCATTGCCCCATCCTGGCTTAGAAAGCTCTGGCCATTCCCTGGGCTTCACCTGCCTCCTGTGCCCAGACCCATCTGGCATTGCCTTCCCTACAGGGGCCTCTCCCACTTCTCCCTCTCGCCCTTGTGGCCCATCTGCCCCCTCAGGAGAGTCCCTCTCCTCCCTTATAGCCTCAGCCACTGTCACCTATATTCTGCTGACCCCGTCTCACACTCTTCATGCTGCCTGGTCCCGCCTCGGCTGGCCCGTTCCTACCGGCTGGCCCATACCCTCTCGCTTCACTTTCCAAAACCGGATCCCCTCACTCCTCCCCTCTTCCCAGGGATGTCCCCTTCAGCAGGTAGCCCTGCCATCCACGGTCCACCCTGTCACCCAGACACATGCACCCTCAGCCATGCCAGGGACAGCTGCTGTTGTGGGCAGCCCGGTGACCTGTGGGCTCCAGGAGGGCAGGACCCGGCCGGCCACATGGCTGTTGTTCACGGCTGAGTCCCCAGTAGTTAGGTCCACAGTAGGTTCTTGGACACCTGTCGGATGAAGGAGTAACGGTAAGACCGGTGGCGTAGTGGATCCTAGCAGGGTCTGGGAGAGCTCGATGTGGGCCCAGGGTGTGGGTGCTGGGGGTGGGGACTCCCCGTCACGGAACTAAACTGCCAGGTGTTCCGTTCTCAGACCAGACTTCCTTCCATGCCCCGTGGGAGGTCAGGAACTCCGAATAAGCCTCTGTTCTCAGGAGCTGTTAGTGGACCACTTGTCATTCATGCTTTTATTCAAACATTTGCTGAGCACCTACTGTATGCAGCCAGTCTGCTGGGGCCGAGGATACAAAGAATGAGGAAGCTTTCTCTGTCTAGTGGGTGAGACAGGCCCGTCTCTGCTGATGATAGCGCTCAGGGTATCAGAGGACACTGGTGGCAGGGGTGGCCAGGTTGGAAAGGCGGGAAGGGTGCCCATGTGTGGCCGAAATGAGTGCAGAGAGGCAGGAGGGCCCACAGACCTGGGGACATTTGTGCAATTGCGAGTAACGTGGGAGAGGGGTTCGTGCTTTAGGGAACGAAGGCGTGTTGGGGACAGAGCAGTGGTTTTTGAGAATCAGCCAGCAGGCTGAGTCCCAGCCATGCTCCTGCAGCGGGAGGAACCGAGACATGGGGGTTGCTAGAGGGCGAGCCTCACCCTTGACCCCACAGGGCAGGGACTGAGGGCACCTCAGGCGATTGCCTGTTGCCATCAACTGCCTTCATCCTTTCGGGTGTGCCGAGGGATGGCCGAGCTCTGGGCCTTCCTAGCCGCGTCCTGCAGCAGTCGGCTTTTCTGCTCTGTGGTTTCCACCACGGAGAGCATTTGGAGCACAGCAGAGCTGGAGTGGGAGGGATAACCAGTTTTCCTTTGTGATGCCCAGCCTGGAGGAGGTGGAAGATGGATGGAGTGGAGGGGGCTGTGGGAGGTGCATGGACTGGGGTCTGTCTATAGTGGGGTCAGTGACAATAGCCATCAACGATGTGGCATATCTGAGCACACTTCCAGGTGCTGTGCATGCATCAAGTCATTCAGTCGTCATAATGTCCGTGATACCTATAGGGTAGGTACTACCCATTTTACAGATGAGAAAAACCAGGGCAACTCTGGGCCTCCCTGCCACCCAGGGGAAGAGCTGGGAGCTGAGCCCCAGCAGCCAGGCTCTCAGTCTTACTCTTCAGCACCATTTGCCACAAAAGAGGAGCGAGGAAGAAATGAGCGATCCGAGAGATAGGTCAGCAGAGTGAATGTCACTGTGGCTGGGTAAATAGGCTGCAGGGGGCTGATGAGAGTCAGAAGTGGTCCCAGGTAATGGGGATTGGTGTCTGAGCTAAGGAGAGAAAGTAAAGTCAGCCCCAAGCAAGATGTCCTGGACATGCAGATGTGTTCTGTGACATTGGCTAATTAGGGTGTCTTTTTTCTTTTACTTTTCTTCTTTTTTTTTTTTAAGTGGAATCTCGCTCTGTCATTCCGGCTAGGGTGCAGCGGCACAGTCTCAGCTCACTGCAGCCTCCGCCTCCCAGGTTCCAGTGATTCTCCCTCCTTAGCCTCCTGGGTAGCTGGGATTACAGGCACGTGCCACCACGCCTGGCTAATTTTTGTATTTTTAGTAGAGATGGGGTTTCACCATGTTGGCCAGGCCGGTCTCGAACTCCTGACCTCAGGTGATCTGCCCGCTTTGGCCTCCCAAAGTGCTGGGATTACAGGCATGAGCCACTGTGCCTGGCCGTCTTTTCTCAGTTGAGGTGAAATTCACATAATGTAAAATGAGCCATTTTAAAGTGAACAGGTCAGTGGCATTTGGTATATTCACAATGTCGTGCAACTATCCCCTCTGTCTAGTTCCAAACCATCTTCACCCCGCCGGAAGGAAACCCCATCCACATTAGGCGTCACCTCCCATCCTCCCTCCCCAGCCCCTGGGAACCAATCTGTATTCTGATTTGACGGGTTTGCCTGTGCTGGACAGTTCATATAAATGGAACCATACGTTGCATGGCCTTCTGCGTCTGACTTCTGGCTAATTAAATTTTGCATGGAAGATTGAAGCATTTCCTAAGTGGAAGCTGGATTTCCCGTCCTGGCTCAGTTGTAGAGGCCACGTGAAGGTGGGATGGAAGAGTCCGATCCAAACAGCTTGTCTAAGAGGTTGGCTGGGAAATAGGAACACCTGTCTTTCTTTCCATATCCCTCATCACCAGAGACTCAGCCACCATCCTCTTGCAGCCAGCGATCTTGTTACTTATTTGTATCTTTTCCCGTTGATCTATTAAAAATGACACCTGTTGTCAGCTCCCTTCTTGAGCCCATCAGCAGTTCCCGTTGCTATTACGGTGAATTTGTAAATCCGTGATGTGGTCTTCGGGGTGCGCGTGGCCCCTCCCAGGCTTACCCTGTGTCACTCCCTCCTCGCCATGGTCCCCCTCAACTGTGATGCCAGAGGTGCCCCATGGGGACCGACCCTGAGGCTGGGGGTCTGTAACTCATGGTGCTCCTCCTCCTGGGGGGCAGGAGCTGTTTCCAGGATTGGTTGCTGACAGTATTGCAATTTGGTGCCCCTTCCAAATCCTGTTAACCCGTCTGGGACCAGAACTTCAGCTTTAGCAAGTTGCTGTCTTAATTCCATTCCTTCCAGTGTTTTCCAAGACATATCAGGCCCAAAGGGGGTGGACTGCCTCTCATTTGACAGAGAGGATGACAGAAGTGTGCTTAGGAGCTTCTTGCCAGTGCTGTTGGGGCAGTGCTGCAGTTGCCCTGACTGGTGGCACCTAGCAAGGGGGCCATTTGCCCTGGGCCCATCCTTGGTGGGGTCATGGATACCCAGGTCCTGCATACCCAGCAGTAGGTCCTGCATACCCAGGGCCCCCGGAGCCGCGGTGCCCTGACTGTGGGTCGGGGGACAGTTTCTAGAAAGCAGATGGGTGGGGTTGCCTCAGGCACGAGAGAAAACCTAAGCTGTCATCAACTGGGGGACCACTGGCCCCTTCCTTGTTGGAGCTCCTGACAACTTGTTCCTGCCTTTTCCCTCCCATGCTGGGGCCGGCATTTAGTTTAGGGTGTCTCAGATCCCATCTGCTGTGAGTGTGATTCTGCCTGAAATAGTCTTCACATGTATTGATTGAATGTGTGCCATGAGCCAGGCGCTATGCTTGCCACTGTAGATGGGTTTTTAACCCCTTAAACAGTCCTGTGAGTTAGATGTTACCTCCCGGTTTACAGATGAGAAAGGAGGACTCTTTTTTTAGAGAGGTTTTCTGCGTTGCAGGAAGTGGCATGACTCCCTGGATGCTGGAAGGTGGGCCTGACCCCACAGCCTGTGTTTTTTTCTACTGCGACAGTGGAACGTGCCAGTCCTGTTGATTGGGCACCTGCTATTGCCAAGCACAGCTTGGGAGGCGTGTGATGCACCTCCAGGCCCCTGAGAGCCTGTGGCCCAGCAGGTGTATGCAGGAAACATGAGCTCCCTGCCAGGGGCTGGGCGGGCACCAGGCCTGCGTGGGTACAGAGGGCCTCCTGAGACTGTCAGGAGGGTTTGTTCTAGGCTGGGGGGCTTCATGGTAGGGGACCAGGAGATTGACTGCCATGAGGAGGACCGGGAGAAGGCCGCAGAGCTGTGTAGCAGGGAGGGCATCAAATGCCAGGCCCAGGGGTCGTCGGTGGGCATGGGGTGTCCTTGCACTTCCATGCCATTCACCTCCAAAGTTGTTCCTGAGATGTGCAGATAAGCTAGACTCCCCCCTCAATTCCTGTGTGCTCCCCTGCAGAGAGAGAGTGTGAGTGTGTGTGTGTGTGTGTGTGTGTGTGACAGATCTCTCTCTGTCACCCAGGCTGGAGTGCAGTGGTGCGGTCACAGCCCACTGCAGCCTCGAACTCCTGGGCTTAAGCGATCTTCCCACCTCAGCGTCCTGAGTAGCGGGGATTATAGGTATGTGTCACCATACCTGGCTAATTTTTAAAAGTTTTTGTAGAGATGGGGTCTCACCATGTTGCCCAGGCTCTCCCTTGCATTTAAAACATGGTAATCAGGCCAGGCACAGTGGCTCACGCCTGTAATCCCAGCACTTTGGGAGGCCGAGACGGGTGGATCACCCGAGGTCAGGAGTTCGAGACCAGCCTGACCAACATAGTGAAACCCCGTCTCTACTAAAAATACAAAAATTAGCCGGGGATGGTGGTGCATGCCCATAATCCCACTACTTGGGAGGCTGAGGCAGGAGAATCGCTTGAACCCAGGAGGCAGAGTTTGCAGTGAGCCAAGACTGCACCATTGCACTCCAGCCTGGGCAATAGTGTGTGACTTTGTCTCAAATAAATACAGTAGAGTAGAGTAGAATAAAATAGTGGTAACTGGGGGCCCTGACCAGTCTCCCTTGGGAGACCCAATTCAACTTCCTGGTCCTTTTGTTTGGCTGTGCCTGGAGCTCTTATCTGTCTTCTTGGGGGTTTGGCTGTGGGTCTGCCCGAGGTCCTGGGCTTCTGGCTGGGGTAGTGTTGCCTGTTGCCCTAAAGCTCTCCTCAGGTGGGGGATGGTGAGGGGCCTGTGATGATGCCTCTGCACCTGCCGTGGGAAGGCCACAGAGTCTAGAGGCCATCTGTGATGATGCTCCTGCACCTGCCGTGGGAAGGCCGCAGAGTCTAGGGGCCATCTGTGATGATGCTCCTGCACCTGCCGTGGGAAGGTCGCAGAGTCTAGAGGCCATCTGTGATGATGCTCCTGCACCTGCCGTGGGAAGGTCACAGAGTCTAGAGGCCATCTGTGATGATGCTCCTGCACCTGCCGTGGGAAGGCCGCAGAGTCTAGGGGCCATCTGTGATGATGCTCCTGCACCTGCCGTGGGAAGGCCACAGAGTCTAGGGCCTGTGCTGGTGGGACTTGCCTCTTGGGTTGATCCCAGGAAGCTTCAAGCAAACTCAAGATTCACAGGATTCAGACAACGGTAATTTCTGTGAGGGGCAAGGCATCTCATGTGAGGTTCTTGGGGCGCCTTCCTGGATTTCTAAGGGATAAGCTCCTGGATAGATCAAGAAGACCTAAAGGGCCGGGCGCAGTGGCTCACGCCTGTAATCCCAGCACTTTGGGAGGCCGAGGCAGGCAGATCACTTGAGGCCTGGAGTTCATGACCAGCCTGGGCAACATGGTGAAACCCCATCTCTACTAAAAATACAGAAAAATTAGCTGGATGTGATGGTGCATGCCTGTGATCCCAGCTACTCTGGCGGCTGAGGTAGGAGGATCACTTGAGTTTGGGAGGTCGAGGCTGCAGTGAGTTGTGATTGCATCACTGCACTACAGCCTGGGCAATGGGAGTTAGACCTTGTCTTAAAAAAAAAAAAAAAAGAGAGACCTGGGCAGCAGGACTTTGTCACCTCATTCCTCTGCAGATGGGGGTTGGGGGAGATTCTCAAGTGTTTCTCCTGTCTGAGGGTCTTCTCATTTGGAGATTTGAAGAAAGTGCTAATGAGAAAGGTTGCCTTGCATTTGTGAAGCTTGGGGAAGTCATCCTAAGGGGGCCACAGCGTGCTTAATTTATTCCAATTCCGTAATATATAAATTATACGTACATGTCAGGGTTCTTCTAAAAACACTTCGCCATCTTTGGAAAAATGGAATGTTCAAAAAGATAAATATGTTCCCCCCTTCTTCTAATTGTATCCTATCGGGCCAATTTTGAGCTGGTCAGTGTGAACAGATCCTTTCTTCTCCCGCCTCTAGCCTCCCAGGCTCCCTGAAAGCCAAGTCCTCACCCCCACGCCACTCTCAGGGGTGTCTAGACAGCGCGGGATAAAGGGTTTTTTTTTTTTTTTTTTAATGCCTTCATCATGCAGCCAGTATTCCCTGAATGCCCGCTCTGTCCTGGCTGTCACAGTGCCTATGCTGAGAGAGCCATGCCCAGACAGGGCCGACCCAGGAGGCTGCGTCTGAGCTGAGTCCTGACCCATGACTGGGGTTTCTGTCTTCCCCCTGATGGGTCTCGGCGTGGCTGAGGTTTTGCTTTGCTGTCTGCATTTATGGAGATTTTTATAATGGAAAATTTCAAACACAGGACAGAGTAGAGAGACTGGTGTCCTGAACCCCATACCCACACCACCCAGCACCAACAAATATTCACTGGTCTCTTCACCATGCATGGGACATCTTCTTTTCTGGAAAGACCGATCGGGCTTAGAAATAGCATCAAAGTCCTGGAAAAGGATCAGACTTGAACCAACGCTTGAGCCAGAGCAGTCTCACTCTTATCTCTAGGCTTTTTTTTGCGGGGCGGGGGAGCATTCTGTAGAAGATTTAACTCCCGCTACTTCTGGCAAAGAGCAGGAATAGATAAGGGTCAGCACCCAGGATGTTTCTGCCGGGGTTGCCGAGTGGTAGACGTGAAACGTGGCTTTATCCACAACGTTTTGTGTGTTTGGGATGGGACCTCTATTTTCTCCCTGAAAAGGTGGGTTTGGTGCATCCCTGGGGGGTATGAATTTTCTTGGTGGCACTGAGCCCTGTTTCATCCTCTGCCAGATGAAATAGCTATGCTCAGACAAAGCAGGAAAATGGGACTGGTTTTCTCTCCTTAAGCCAGTGGCTAAGTATTGAGATACAGGAGACCTCATGCAGATGATGTTTTTGTCTTGGTGTAGCCGTTGGCCCTGCCTGTCTCTGTCACCCAGGCTGGAGTGCAGTGGCGTGATCATAGCTCACTGCACCTCAAACTCCTCAAGTCATCCTCCCTCCTCAGCCTCCTGAGTAGCTGGGACCACAGACACATGCCACCACGCTTGGCTAATTTTTATTTTATTTTAATTTTTTAATTTTTTTCGAGGCAGAATCTCGCTCTGTCACCCAGGCTGCAGTGCTATGTTGCTCAGGTTGGTCTCGAACCCGTCCTGGGCTCAAGCAGTCTTCCCAACTTGGCCTCCCAAAGCTCTGGGATTACAGGCACGAGCCATTGTGTCCGGTCTGTCTGGTTTTTTATGAGACAAAGCAGGGAGTCCCTGACTTTCCTGAATATTGTAGGCAGTGAGCGCTAACACAGGGTTCTTTCGTGCTGTGGAGGTATTATGCACACGCCACGCAGTTCGCCTATTGTAAATGTACACATTGATGATTATTAGTGCACACATGTGGTCAGGCAGCCGTGGACACCGTCCTAGAATTCATTTTTTCTCCCTACCTCAGCATGCTGTGCGGCGGGGACTGGGGGAGGGCCGCATTCTCCCAAGTTTCCTGAGTGCTGATGGTAACACAGTCAGGTGCCAGCACGGAGTTTTGTTGGACGAGCAGCTCATGAGCTGAATTTTGCAATGATTGGATGATTGTGCATGGACTCATCTCATTAAATTGGCGTGGTTTTGGTTTTCTTTGGGTTTTATTATTATTATTATTTGATTTTTTCAACCTGGTCAGTCTTATTGCAAGTGGCGCAGTTTTGGAAGGCACCCAGGGAAGGCTACTTGGTTGGCATTTGGAACTGTGTGGAAGGAGTGGAGGTGAGGTGGCCAGAGGCAGTGAGTGCCGATTGTCCAAAGCCAGGCCCAAGAACATGTGTCCCCTGCAGACACACCTTTTACCTCTGGCTTTAGAACAAGACCAGTTTGCTTGATGTTTACTGAGTGCTTGCTCTGTGCCTGGCACTGTTCTGGGCACTTTCCACACATTAACTTACTGACTGCTGCACAGAACCCTGTGGAATGGGGATTACCCATTTTACAGATAGGAAAACCAAAGTTTAAAAAAAGTCAAGGCCGGGCGCGGTGGCTCACGCCTGTAATCCCAGCACTTTGGGAGGCTGAGGCGGGTGGATCACTCAAGGTTTGGAGTTCGAGACCAGCCTGACCAACATGATGAAACCCTGTCTCTACTAAAAAAAATACAAAAAATTAGCCAGACGTGGTGCCGGGCACCTATAATCCCAGCTACTTAGGAGGCTGAGGCAGGAAAATCGCTTGGACCCGGGAGGCAGAGGCTGCAGTGAGCCAAGATTGCACCACTGCACTCCAGCCTGGGCAACAAGAGTGAAACACCGTCTCTAAAATAAAATGAAATAAAATAAAATAAAATAACTTGCCCAGGGCTGCACAGCCAAGAACTCAAGCTGGACGCAGACCCAGGCAGTCTGTGCTCCGAACTGCTGCCCACATGACCTCTGAGTGGGAACAGGCTCCTGATCTGGGGTGGGAGGATTCTGGGATGTGAATTCTGGGAGGGGTGGGCCCGGGCTGCTGGGGGAGAAATTTCTGATGGAGAGAAGCCTTAGCCAGGCAAAGGAGAGGGCATGGGAGGGTGCTCCCGGGGAGGGGTCGAGTGAGCACAGGCAGGAAGGTAAGATTGAACATTCCCAGGAAGCTGCAGCAGGGGCCAAGGCCTGGCCAGTCCAGCCTGCCCGCTGTGCTTCAGTGGCTGGCCCTTAGCAGGTGCTCAGTGAAGGCTGAGTGAATGGAGGAGTGTTATTGGAGAGGCGAGATGGCTGGGGATCTCGAATCTCCTGCTTTTCCCTATAGGAGTGAACAAGACAACTGGCCAGGCGCTGTGGCTCACGCCTGTAATCCCAACATTTTGGGAGGCCTAGGCGGGCGGATCATTTGAGGTCAGGAGCTTGAGACCAGCCTGGCCAACATGGTGAAATCCCTTTTCCACTAAAAATACAAAAATTAGCCAGGTGTGGTGGCGGGCACTTGTTATCCCAGCTACCTGGGAGGCTGAGGCAGGAGAATTGCTTGAACCAAGGAGGCAGAGGTTGCAGTGAGCTGAGATCGCACTACTGCACTCCAGCCTGGGCAACAGATTGAGACTCTATCTCAAAAAAAAAAAAAAAAAAAAAAAAAAACAGTGAATGGGACAGCTGGAAAATACCCCCAAATATCCACCTGACATTTTCAGTGTCTCTGCTGGGCCGGGAGTAGATCTGGCCATGCCCCACTGAATCCTTCCTCCCTCCCACTCCTAAATATACAAGGCAGCTGTCTGGCTTGGAAAGCTAGAGGGCTCCCTGTTCTGCGAGCAGCTATCCTGGTACCTTCCTGATGGGAAGATGGGCACCGGGCTGCCCACTTGTGAGCATCTAGACCCCGACTGCCAACCCACCTTCTGCGGACCCAGAGGGCTGAGATCTACACAACAAGGCCGTTCATCACCAAATGGAGAGAGAGGCAGGTTAGCGAAAGGGAGAGCAAGACCCTAGATATTTGCCTCTGCTCTTCATCTAGTAAATAACACAAAGAATTGCAGAAAGTGGCAGCCTCATCCCTGAGTGTCCCTCAGCCAGACTGGGGCATAGGTCTTCTTACATCGTCTTGTTTTTCTCCGGGAAGAATCAGCCTTGAGTGTCAGACTTGAATTACCTTATTCCCAGGGGACACTTCCTGTGGCCATTTCTAGTGGCAAGTGGCTGAGGTTGTACCCCTAAATAAAAGTAGGGTTTTAAACTGGGTCACAAACTCACATGCCCCCAGGGGTCAGGAAGGAGGCACAAATGAGGGAGGCAGCCAGTGGGAGGCTCCAGGGCAGGGAGAGGACTGCGGCAAAGGAGAACAGCATGTCCTGCACACAGGAGTGGCCTCTCTTACCTGAGGGAGTGGAGTCCTTGGCACTGTAGTATTCCTTTTGAAGTCAAGAATCCAGACTTTTTAAGATGTTGGCAAATAATTCAGTGGGATTTTTGTTTGTTTGTTTTTAAAGACAGAGCATTGCACTGGTTTAAAATACAACATCTTGTGGGATGAATCTCCCCTCTCTGTAGAGGTGAGGAGGGCAAGGCTGAGAAGCTCAGCGGGGCTGGGACAAGAGCTGCACCTGCCGGCACCCAGCCTGGCCCTCTGCCTGCCTCCCCATGCTGCATCACAGACAAAGCAGTAGGGCTGGGAACCAGCTCAGCAGATTCCACTGCGACAAAAGACCCCGTACTGGCTCCAAGGGACACAGCCCCATGCCAGTGTTGCCCACCCACGTTAGCTCTCCCGCAGGAGGGCATCACAGCAGCAGTCAGGACTTTGTGGCTGCCTTTTGGGTACCAGGCACAAAGCATCTTGTGTCGTTGTCTCATGCAAGTCTTTACAATACAACACACACACCTTGTGGTTTCTGCTCTCCCCGTTTTACAGATGAGGAAACCGAGACCTGGAGAGGTTTGAGTCACATGACGGGGTGGGAGTTGAATGTGAATGTGACTCCTGAGCTGCAGCTTCTAACCATCGAGTGATGCACACTCTGAGGCCCACAGTGACATGTGCATGGCACCCTTGGCCTGATGCCAGTGACCTTGCCCTCCACCTGTGTGATGCAGCCTCGTTTCAACCCTCTACCAGGGCATCACGTGCAGCAAAGAACACTGAGTGGGGAGTTGGTGGGGGGCCTCAGGAGCACAGGCAGCCCCACCTACGGAGGGACCGCACTGCTCACAAGGTTGCTGACTAATTCTCTTTGCAAACGGTTCAGTTTCACATGCTTGAGTTTCCAGTAACTATGTGGGTGGATTTGTTTCATTTAAGGGGAAAACAAAACAAAACAAAACAAAACAAAACATGGAGTTTTCTTTCCCAAGAAGAGGGCTCGCCAATTACGGGTTTCACGCGTGCAGCTCCGGGCATCCTGGTGCAGTTCTGCAGCCAGCGGGGCCTCTTGGCAGACGGGTTCAGAGGTGGAAATTGCTTAGTCATTTGCAAGCTGGGACCAGGTGCCCAAGGTCAGGGAGGTGGTGGGGCTGCAGCGGCACAGTGGTCTCCGGGTCCTGCTGAGGGAACCACGGTGGTCCTGTGTTCTTCCTGACTCAGCCTTGCCCTGGGCTATCGGGGGGTGGGGACCTGGGTGAAGAGGAAGGTGCCAGGTCAGACAGCCGGCCTCCCTGATCCTGGGGCTCCGGCACCCCCAGGAGACCTGGCCTGGGAAGGAGACCCTCCCTGTGGGTGAGTCACCTGCTTCGGGTGAGTTGGAGATGGGGGTGTCCCTTGGCATGCTAGACTGTGCTAGGGCAGAGGTGAGAGACAGCCCCTGGGGGACAAGGGAGGGGCATGTGTGCACGTGTATTTATGTGTGTGCATATGTGCTTGTGTGTGTGTCTGTGTGTGTGTCCCCACACGGGCTCAACCAGGTGATACTGGTACTCAGCAAGCAGAGCAGACTTTGATGGGCACGTAGGGCAGGGTCCTAGGGGGCTGCTGCTGGGCCGGGCATCACGCCTTGAGGTGCTGGATGGCGAGGAGGTGGGGGCTGATCGAAGCGGGTTCAGGGGCTGCCATTTACGAAAGGCTGGGAGCGTTTTGCTACCTTAGAGCCCACCTGTTCCCGCCATCTTGGGGCACAGGCGCAGGTGGTCAGCCGTGACTCCCGGATTCCTGTGGCGCGGCACGGGCCTTCGTCAGGACCACGGCTGCTTCTCCAGAGGAGACCGCCCCGGAAGCGGCATTGGGTCTGGGTCTGGGGGCCGCAGCAGCTTCGAGCCCAGCTTGGCAGGTGGCTGGCTTTCCACCTCGGTTCTCCCTGCTCCTATTACCTGGCCGGACCTTGTGACCTCTCTGAGCTTCAGTTTCCATCTGTGAAATGCGGGTATAAGAGTGCCCCCGGGTAGAGGGAGCTGCCTCGTGCTCTCCTTCTGATCGCAGAGATCCCAGGCCCGTAGCAGGGCCAGGCCTCACCTTGGATGCACCTTCCTGCTTCCAAGTGGAAACACACTGTGGAATTTAGAATCCTTAACCTGGCCTGTGAGGGTTTGCTTCCGGTGCTCTCGCGAAGGAAAGAGAGAACTCACAAATAATATATTATACTAGGCAGAGGGTGAGAAAGGTGCTTAGAGGCCAGCAAGGTTCTGGCCTTGGGGATCAGGGTTTACTCTCAGCAGGTGAATCTGGGAAGGCTTCCTGGAGGAGGTGATGCTGAAACTGGGCCTTGGGATGTATAAGCACTGGAGAGGGAGGAGGAAGGGAAGAAGGGAATAAATGTCACTGGCGGAAGGTGGCATGTGTGTGCAAAACCACTGGGAGCTTTGATGATACCCGGTATATAGTAAGTGCTTGATAAAAGTCATCACCAAAATCAATCTGGCTCCAGGATTTGGTTTAGGTATCTGGGAGAAGGGGTGTGGGGGCGTGTGGTAGAGATTTTCAGACCACCAGGTGAGAACAGACAGGTTTTTTGTCGTTTGTTTTTGAGACAGAGTCTTGCTTTGTCACCCAGGCTGGGGACAAAGCTCACTGCGGCTTCTGCCTCCCAGGCTCGGGGATCCTCACACCTCAGCCTCTTGAGTAGCTGGGACCTCAGGTATGCACTACCACGCCCAGATATATATATATTTTTGTATTTTGTATTTTTTGTAGAGTTGGGGTTTCACCCTATTGCCAGGCTGGTCTCAAACTCCTGAGCTGAAGCAGTCCACCCTCCTTGGCCTCCCAGAGTGTTGGGATTACAGGCGTGAGTCACCTTGCCTGGCCAGAAAAGACAGTTTCAGAGCCTTATGTAGGTGATTTCCGGTGGCGAGGGAACCAATTTTTTTTTTTTTTTTTTTTTTGAGACCCTGCAGATTGGCGGGTCGCTTTGGTGGGAGTTTCTTGCTTCCTTGGCACACCATTCGCTCCGCGAGTTTGTTAAGGGCCCCTGTGTGCCAGGCTCGGCCCAAGCATCTGTGGAACCAGAGGAAGCTGGGTGGACAGTCGCAGGTTTGGTGACGTGCCAGGTGGGGAGAGGAAGCAGCTGCGCTCATTCCCCTTTCCGGGCAGGTTGGGGAAACGCAGCGATTGTTCTGGGAAGCTGCAGCTTGGGGAGAGATGACGTTCCCTGTGGCCCAGTGAGGGTGGGGCCCTGGGGTCTGGGCTGACAGCAGGCAGTGGGGGAAGGTGGGTGTGGGCACCCGGAGGCCCATGATGCCCCCAGATCCTCCACCACGAATGCAGCCGGCAGCAGAACAGTGACGGGTCCTTTGCCCGCTTGGGTCTCTGCCCACCCATGCCTCCCTGGCTGGTTGTTCTCTCCGGCCTCTGCCTCCTTGCTTTCTTGGCTGACAGTGTAGGACCCTGCCTGAGGCACAGCATTTCCAGGCTGCCTTGGGGACAGACAGGGAATGGGGACAGCGTCCTCTCCTATCGCCCACGAAGCCCCCCTGCCATGTTCCTCTTTGTCCCCAAGACCACCCTCCTTCCTCCACTCCCAGGTTTCCAGCATCCAAGGAAGACCCTGAGTTTGGAATCTGGCTTCCAACCTGGATCCTGGACAAGTTACTCAGCCTCTTTGAGCCTTGGTTTCCACATCTGTAAGAATGGGTGTGAGACTTACCTTGCGGAATCGTGCAGGATTGACCAAAGCCAGACCGTGTGGCTAGTGCCTCGGAGGCAGCTGTTTCCACCATTCAGAGGGTTGTTCTTCTGTCCATTCAGCAATTCGGGCAGCTCACTCAGATCAGGGCCTCTGTCAGGCTCTGGATGTACAGCAGGACAGGATCCCTGTCTCCAAGGACTCACTGCATATAGTGGGGGACAGTCACATGAGCTGGTGATTGTAACACAGGGTGACAAAAGAGGAGTCCAGCCTGTGGTGTCCTGCAGTGAGTCCTAAAGGCGTGGTAGGGCCGGGCGCAGTGGCTCACACCTGTAATCCCGTACTTTGGGAGGCTGAGGCGGGCACATCACCTGAGGTCATGAGTTCAAGACCAGCCTGGGCAACATGGCAAAACCTGTCTCTACTAAAAATACAAAAAAATTAGCCGGGCATGGTGGCGCACCCCTGTAATCCCAGCTGCTCCAGAGGCTGAGGTGGGAGAATTGCTTGAACCTGGGAAGAGGCAGAGGTTGCAGTGAGCCGAGATCACACCACTGCACTCTAGCCTGGGCAACAGAGTGAGACTCCATCTCAAAAAAAAAAAACAAAACAACAGTAACAACAACAAAAGAGGAGGTAGGAACTGGGAAGTGGGGGAACCGGGGTGTGGCACAGGGAGGGCACCAAGGCAGGCAGCACTGTGGGCTGCGGGTCAGCGTGTGGACATGTGTGCGCTGCCCTGGCCGTGGCATGTTGCTCACCAAGGCGGGGAACACACCCAGCCCCCACAGTTCAGGTGCTTTGCTTCTCCTCCCTCCTCCCTCCGCCTTCCTCCCTCCTCTTCCTCCTTCTCCTCCCTCTAGGATCTCAAAGTACGGGGGTGGGAGGAGAGGCCCCAGGGCCCTGCTGTCCCCATGTCTTCCTTGTGGGACTCCTGGGCCACTGTGCTCCCCGCTGAAGTCGAGTGGAGGAGGTGGGGAGCGCTTGGGTCAGGCCCTCTGGCCTGCGCATGCCGTGTCTCACGGTGGCTGATGTTCCATACCGGGCTGGTATTCCGTTCCGGCTGGTGCAGAGGATGCTGCGGGAGGCCAAGCCTGCTCATCTGGCCCGGCCAGATCTGCAGTGCAGAGCAGCCCCCAAAGGTCCGCTGTAGTGAAGGGAGGGTACTACAGGGAAGTTGGCCTGGGGTGGCGGGGTGACTGGTTCCATGAGCCTTTGAGTGAGCCCTCACATCCACACCCGCTGTTTCTGTGACCACTGGAGCTGCTGGCCCAGCCAGTCTCCACCTGGCTTCAGGTGGGAAGCAGCCTCCCCGCCTATCTAGCCCCAGACCTGCTGGGAGGACCATAGCTGGCCCCTGAGCTGGCCACCTGCAGGCCTGGTCCCTGGGGTCAGAGGCAGGACCCTCGACTTCTCAGAGGGGTGGAGGGGAGTCTGTGCTTCGAACCCCCTGGGCCAGGTGACTCTTGCTGTGTGTGCAGCTAGACTCACCTGCTCAGGGCAGGCCGCCAGGGACCCCAGGTGTCCAGGCGTCTGCTTCTCACCGGCCCCACCCCCCACTATAGTTTCTCTTTGCCTTCCTCCTCAATTTGCGTGGCAGAAACTTCCTTCTACAGATATTTGCGGAGCACCCACTGTGGGCCAAGCATTGTTCTAGGCAGGGGGTTGCAGCTCGACCAAGACAGACTGCAGGGCGGTCATCAGCCATTATTGCCTCTTGGGCCAGGACTGTCCTCTGTGTCTGTGTCGCCTCCTCCATCCCAGCCAGATGGCTGAAAGCTCCCGGGGACTTTGCCTCCTTTCACCTTTCCTCCCCCTGCCCTGCCCCACGTGTGTGCAGATATGGGGTGGCCCCATCTCCGCCATTTGGGAGGCCTCTCAAGGGCTGGGAGAAGCCGTTTCCCTTGGCATTCCATAGCACGCTGCTATTGAGATGTTTTGTATATAGTGGCCTCGCTCCGTGCATCTAAGTTGTTCCTTGATACACAGAGGAAGCACGCAGCCCTCTCTTCCATTTTGCAAGTATTTGGAGCAATGGAGCAGGAGAAACTGACTTGCCCCAAATCTCTGATCATTTTCTAGACATTGCCCTACCCTGGTGACTTAGGGTCGTGACTGCACCCCGGGCTCGCCTCTCTCGGCTCTGGCTGGCCACGACCTTCCTTTTGAAGGTGCCTGGAGGGTGACTCCGTGTTTCTTGTTTCCTCGTGGGGGATTTTAAATTTATGTCACTGGTGGTTTGGAAGCCACAACGTCCTGCGCTGGGTTTAGCAGGATGGAGTTGGAGTGAGCTCTGGCCACGAAAGGCTGGCCTGATGGGGAAGGGCCAACCCCCCCCCCCCCCCGCCCCGCCCAGGCTCCAGTGGAAGATCCCCCTCCCCTGCTTAAAATGCTCCTGAGTCCGTGGCTGCCACTCTCCAGGCCAAGGCAGTGGGAGTTGCTGTGCGGGGGATTCTGGCTGGAAAAGGCAGCCATGTAATTACAGGTACTGGAAATAGTCCTGTTTCCCTTTCAGCCTTTTCCTTCTACCCCTCCCCCGAAAAGAAAACAACAACCAAAAAATCCCCCAAAAACACAAAGCTGGAAAAAGCTCTTAAACCTTCTTAGTTTAGTCTGCAGAGGCGTCTCAGGCGGTGGGCCTTAAACATTTACATTCTTGGGGCTTAGCTGACTCCTTCGAGCGTCGAGTTTCTGGGTTGATGGCACATCCAGGGTGAAGGAAGAACTCCTTACAGAGAAAGCCCGTGTGTGTGGTGGAGCTCTAGACAGCCCGATGGCAGGGGGTGGGCTCCGAGCTCCAGGGCCCATTCTTGGGAGAGAGCGGATCCTGTGTGATTTTACGAAACTTGTCCTGACCCGTTATTCGTCACCTTGGTGCCCGATAGAGAAGTGTCTCAGCAGTTCTGTTCTCCAGACCTTTACCGAACACTTACTGCGTGCCAAGGATTCAGCTCAGAACGGGGAAGAGGGTGTTTGAGAGACTGATGAGTCAGTGAGGGAGGCGGATGCATAGGCAGCTCGCTAATGCTGTATTTCATCACATCTGAGACCCGTCGACCGTGAGCTTCACCTTTAAAAAAAAAAAAAAATGCTGCTGATTGTCACTGTGATGTGCCCTTGACTCCAGGACCAGCCTGATGGCAGAGATCTTAAGATGTGAATCACATGACTCTGAGTCGGTGGAGGAGGAGGACTCTGAGAGGCTGGGAGACTGGCCGGGGCACCGCAGAGACCACGGGAGAGGCTCTTCAGTGGCAGAAGTATCTTGGGTGGTGTTTTATGGGCAGAGTGGGGTGGGGAATATGACAGCAGCAAGATTAATACCCGTAGGTGCCACTGATGAGTGATCCTGCTCTGGGCTCTCCAGTCACCTCTAACCCTGTGGGGGACAACCACAATGTCTGTTTTATAGATGGGCCACAACCATCTCCAGGTGATGTGTACCTGGGAATCACACTGGGCAGGTGATGTAAATACGTGCACTCCCCGAGCACCCATCCCGCAAGGGGCTTGAATGGCTCTTTATTAACGACCCACATTCCCGGGACTTAGCTCCTGGTGGTTGAGGCTGGCTCCGTCTTCGTCTTGGACTCATCTCTGTGGCTTCTCTTTAATCAGCACTTAAAAATGCATCAGGCTGAGTAGGGTCCCAGCATCGTCTCCTCTAATCCCCACATCATCCCAGTGAGACAGGGCTATTAGCCTCGGTTTGCAGGTGGGGAAACTGAGGTTCGGAAAGTCTCTCAGGTTATAGCCGGGTAAGGGCAGAGCTGGGATTAGAACGCAGGGTTGTCAGCTCCAGAGTCCGTGCCTCGCTCTCATTTGTGCATGTTTTCAGCAGATTCTCTTTTGTTATTCCTGTCCCAAAAGGCGCCTGCTCACCTGCACGATCTGTCACCTACTGGGCCCTTGGCCAGAGGCATTTAAAGCCCTAATCTGATGGTTAATTGAGGAGGGATGGCAATCATGATGAGGGCTCAGGGTTCGTAGCTGATGAGTTTTCTTTCAAGCCCCTGAGAAGTGGCATCGTTGCGGACAGAGGTGGGAGGTGGGGTGGGGAGAATCTTGGGCCAGATTCTGGGGAGGCCAGGACCACCTGCAGGTTCCACTGTGGCTGGAATATTCTGGAGGCTGAGGAGAGCCAGCACACAAGGTGGCAGGTGTCGGAGAGGGATGGTGACTTGGAGCTTGGGTCTTGTTCTGGCCGGTCTGATGGTCAGCGGGGGCAGGCAGCCCTGACGTGTAGGGAAGCGCTGCGTTAGGTCACCAGGCACCTCCAGCCCGCACCCACCCCACCCGCCCGGACGCTCTTCTCAGCCCCTTTTTTTGTTGTCTGGCTGCGTCAGACGTCTGGGCTCGCAAGGAGGTTCCTGAATGGGCCTTGGAAATAGGTCACTCCCTTCCCGTGCCGCCAGCACTGACCCAGATGTGACCTTCCCCACGGTGACAGTGTCTGGCTGTCACTCTTTGATGCTGGTGGTGGACAGGCCAGGCGGCCGCCCCTCCCCAGCTCCGGCCTTCGAGGACTTTGCGGCCTCTGCAGCCACCTGCCGGACATTCCTTCCTGCTGCCATGTTGGAGGGGGGTATCCACGGGGCCTCTGTCCCAGCACTCAGCCTTTTCGCTCTCACGAAGTGCCCTGGCTGGGCTGGCGGCTTTGAGCGTCTGGATGAAACATTCTAGTTCCCGCCGAGCCGAGGGGGGCTGTGGCTCCACTGGGCCCCTCTCTGGCCCCAGCCCCTTGGTGGGGCACTCAGCAGTGGATGTGCCCTCCGTGGAGTCACTGGGGACTTTCCACGTCTCCCCCTGGCTGTCTGTGGAGCTTCCCTCGCGGCCCGTTGGCAGAGATCTCAGGGGATGTCAGAGGGTGCTCAGCCTGGCACTGGGTACCAAGGCTGACCTTGAAGGTCAGAAGTCAGTGGTGGACTGTGCTGCCCTCATGGGGGTCTGGAGCCCTGTCCACAAGCAGGGGCTTCATTGGAGCTCAATGTTTAGTCTTCGTGGAATCCAGATGTAAACAAAGCGGAGAAGGGAGAATAGCAGACGCGCCTCCCTGCATAGAGATGGTCTCGCACACATGGCTGCCCGCGCGTCTCCAGGCACCGAGAGCCCATGTTGGGCAGATTCTGGGGATTCAGCCTTTGGAGGTCCTCAAGGTGGCTGGTCCTACAGGCCTCAGTGAGACAGTGCTATGTCATTTTGCTGCTAGTTTCCAGGGTGATGAGGAATACATTTCTTCTGCTGTTGCCCATGGACGGCAGGGGCTGTGCCATGTGGGACCTTGGAACCCGAGCCTTCTCCCATCCCTTCCTCTTATATCTGCCCTCTCTGTGGCCCATGGGAAATTCAGGGGGTCTTTTCCTGCAGGAAGGAGAGCCAGGGTGCAGACCCGGAGGAGGTGGGCCACTTGCAGGTGACTACCCACAGCTGTCCTTGATGGCCCAAACTCGGGCCGCAGAACCCCTCCTCAGGCCAGCCTGGTTGCTCTGAGCCTGGTTGCTCCGTCATGGCCCCACCTTTTTTCCTAGGTTTTTTAAGTCCGTATCTTTTTTTGTGTGCCAAAGTGGGGAACCATATTTCTGGTAGATAATCACTGGTTTTTCTCATCCGGCAAGTGGACGCCTCTGACGCAGCTGGAATGGGCCTAGGTGGGAGGGACTTTGTCTTTACTACCACGTGGAGCCGGCACATAGTGGGACTCATAGCTCTTCATGGCATCGATGAATCATGTCCCGATTAGCTGTTGGTGGTGTGCCATCTGTGGCTCTGCTCTGGTGAGTTCTGCTGCGATCCTGTGGCTCAGCACGTGGTAGGTCTTCAGTGAGGCTGTGATGAGCGTGGGGGCGTCTGGTGCCTGGGTGCACGTCCCTGGCTGTCCTCCATGGTGTCTCTCTGTGCCCAGCCTCTGGAGGGTCGGCTCGGAGGGCTGTGGGCCCGGGACTCGGTGTGTCCGATGAGGAAACCAGCTTGGGTGGGGAGGGGGAGTCAAGACAAAAGCCTGGTTGTGCCCTGGGAGAAAACCCAAACCTGGGTTTCCCTGAGGCTGAAACTGCCAGTGGCCAGCCTGTCTTGTTCCTATAAAGGGCACTTTGTGTGTGGCTCCTGGCAGGAGGCAGCGGCCAGCCAGCATCTCCCGGAGCCCAGACTCTCTCTGGGAATGAGCGCAGCCACCTCCGAGCCACAGCTCACTCTGACAAAAACGCTTGTGGCCCTGGACTTCTTAGAGCCGACACTGGGCCAGACAGTCGTGTTTGCGACAAGTCTGTTCGCCTGGCCATGGAGCCAGCACGGTCTTGTCGGATCCAGACCAGACAAATGCTTTCTTGGAAAAGCGAGTGGGGTGGGGGAGCAGGGACACCCGGCCTGGCGGGCTGGTGGATCGGAGGCGCCTGTGAGCGGGTCTGTACTGGGTAGGCAGCCCCATTGGGAGCCACAGCCACTCGCTGGCTGCTGCCTCCTGAATGGGCAGCTGGTGTGGATGCAGTGGCTGCACTCGCTGGAAGCTGGGACTCCAGAGCTCAGCACGTGGAGTTGGATGAAGCTTCCTGTGCTCTCACTGTAGACTGGGCTTCCCCCAGCCGGGGCGCTGGGCATCCAAGAAGACCTGTACTCCGCCCTCCAGCCTGAGCCAATGCCTCCCACCACCCCCTGCCTCCACCGGTGCAGATGGAGAGCTGTCCCCGCTCCTTGGGTCCTCACCAGCCCTGCACACTAGGGACAGTCTGGGCTGTGTGGGATTGAGCTCTTGCCACCTTAGGGGAGTGAGTTCTCAATGAATGAGGGGCCTGGAAGGCAGACCTGGGGCAGGAGAGCTTTGGATCCAGTGGGGAAGGTTCCATAGCAGGTCTGGGACAGAGAGATGGATGCCTGCCCACCTCTTCAGGAAGGTGGTGTGGGAGACCCTAGGCCCTACTTCTATGGGAGCGGCATTTCTGCAGAGCATGGTGGTGTGAGCAGGTGGCACCGTGGAACAGGCAGTCACTCAGCAGGCATGTATTGAGCACTTACTCTGTGCCAGGCACTGTGCCAGCCCCTGAGGCACAGTGTGAACAAGACTGAGTTCCAGCCCCTGTGTTCTCACAGGGGACGGGTCTTAAGCAGATAACCAAGTGAACGTCATTGTGAAGTTCCATGGGGAAGCTCAGAGCATGGCACAGGGGCAAAGGACGTTTGCCATTTGGGCAGGATGGCTGAGAAAGGCCTCAGTGACGTGGTGACCTCAGAGCAGAGCACTGAGGGAAGTGGGGGAACAGCCACCTGGGGCCTCAGGCCCGGTGTGCCCAGAGCCAGGCAGAGGACTTGGGAAGTACAGAGATCCTGAGGCAGGAGCTTGGCAGGTACCAGGAACAGCCAGAAGACCAGTGGGGCAGGCAGGAGAGAATGGGGGAAGGAGGTGACAGAGTGTCCTGGGTCCTGGCCAGGAGGAGTGTGGGCTCCATGAGGTCAGAGTGACCTGTCCCACTCCACCCCTGCATGTCCCTTAGTTCATCTGTCCCCAGGAGGGTGGCTGGGCTGCCGACACGTGGGGAGGTCGGGTGGCATGCTCTTGGTGGGGCTGAATTTAGTCTTCCCTGCCTTTCATTGGTTGAGGTTTTGGTGCTCATGAGAAGACTTCTTCAATAACAAAGAACCAGCCCCTGGGACCCTTTCCGATCTGCGTTTATTCCCAGCACCACCCCAAGGGCTGGGCAGGTTGCTTTTCTGATCCTCAGTCTCCCTGCGCACTGGAGGTAGAGACACCCAGGGGCCACTCAGACTGGGCCCCGTGGAAGCTCTTGGAGTCTCTGAAGGGGCCACAGAAAAGTCAGTGGGTGGTGTCGGAGGAGTCACCTCACACTGCCTGGGCACAGTGGCCAAAGGTATGACCAGAGGGAACAGGGAGGCAGGAGGTTCACCTCGAGACCACCAGAGTCACTGTCTGCATGTGGCTGAATGTTCTCCCTGGTGGACTGGTGGGGGAGGGCTGGGTGGGCTCTGAGTGGGACGTGGGGTGTGAGTCTGAGAGCCCCAAGAAGCTGGGGGACCAGAGGCCTTGCTGTGGCTCCTGTGCCCCGTCCCAGAAGGAAACCACTGAGGCTAAGCCACCCTTGGTCAGCTGCTTCCAGAGAAAAACAGCAGCCTGATCATCAGCCGTCTTCCCTCCCACTGGCGGAGCAGAAATGGTAAGCCCGCTGCTTCTGAGGGGCCTTCCTCATTCCTGCAGTTTAGTCTGTGTTGGTTTAATTGGAAAGGCTTATTGCCTCTGAGTCAAAACACAAAAATCCCCGTGGATGCAGCAGGGTGTTTGCTGCCAAGGGAGCAGCTGGCGCCTTTTTTAGGTGGAGGCGGGGACCCTAACCCCTTCTTTCCTGCTTGCTGCCCTTTTCCAGACTTCCAGATTGGAGAGGCACCTGGATCCCGAGAACCCCAGCCTCCTTGCACCTGGGGGTCTTGGCTTAGGGGCAGGTGCTCAGGGCAGGGCACTGGGATGGTTCCTCATTCTTAGATGCATCTGCCGTCATTTCCTGGGGAAGAGACTAGCACAACCCCCAGTGCCCACTTGCAGCGCTTCCGGGGGTCCCAGGATGGTCCTCTAAGCCCACGGCCTCCACAGTGGCCACTCATACGATGATCCCCCTGAGTATGGGCAGAAATTGGTAGCTATTTTTATCTCATCCAGTTTCATTTCTATTTTTGGGATGTGTGTTTCATAATGTATATAATCTATTGATACAGAAGCATGTGAGTAGCACGTATGCGTGGATATGTATGTCTTTGGCAGGTACATGCTTAAAAGTCGATCGCCAGGCCAGTGCATAACTAAAACAGGATAGTAGCTGCTGGAAATGAGGTTCTGGGGTGTAAAGGGAAGGGGGTGTCATCGGGGGTCCAGGAAAGGCTGTGCCATGGGGAATGCACCTTACGAGGCAGAGCAGGCAGACTGGGAGTGTAGGGTTGGGCACGAGCTGGGCAGACAGCAGGATCTGAGCACTTGTCTGTGCTTGGGGAGCAGCTGGCCACTCCAGTGCACCAGGATGCAAGCACCTGAGCCAGTAGGACAGAGTCTTGGGGGAGTGTGGGGGAGAAATTTGACCCCTGTTTCTTCACCATTTCCTAAGGTCTCAACCAAGGGTCAGCAAACTTTAAGGGCCTGATGGTAATGATTTAGGCTTTGTAGACCATATGGTGTCTGCCGCAACTACTCGACTCTGTAGCATGAAAGCAGCCACAGACAACATGTAAACTGGTGAGCCTGGCTGTGTGCCAATCAAGCTTCACTTCCAGAAGTAGATAGTGGGCCATATTTGGCCCCTGGGCATAATTTGCCCAACTCTGGTCTAGATTTAAGAGGACGGGCCCTAACGGGGCCCAGGACCTGCCTCAGTTTCTCACCAAAGTGCAAGCCGCTGACCTTGGATGGTGAATGGAGTGCTGCAATCACACTTATGCTTTGGGAGGATTTCGAGGGCCATGGTGTGGACTTTTCAGAGAGTTCGCTTAGCTGGAGCAGGTGATGAACAGCCCCTTACCTCACACAGTAAACATCTCAGCTCTGCCACACACCTTTACACCCCCTCCTATAGAGCCAGACGAACGTGGCTGTGTGGAGGATTCAGTACAGGGGCTGAGGGAGGAGGCAGGGCCTGGCCCATCAATGGAATCTTGAAACAGCTGAGCCCAAAGACATTCGGAGGTCCTCCAAACTGTCATCCCTCATGATGCTGTGCAAAGATGCACTCCAGGAAGAATGTCCCTTTTCTTCAAGTTTGGGAACTGCTAGAGTTCAGCAGAACCTTGCGTTTCTGTCCTGCGGGACTTCTCAGAGCCTTTAAGATGCTGATGCGTTTGTGACTCTCTAGGAGGGGAGATGATGTTTCCTAACCCAGCTCAGACATGATTTCAAATGCCTTAAGAATCCGTCAAGGCCACTTCGGGGGAAGAGCTGATTTCTTTCAATGCTTCGTTTTATAAACAGGGACTCTAAGGCCCAGAGAGGTAAACATCTCGTTCGGGGTAACCCAGAGGCTGATGAGTGTGTTGGGGTGAGCACCAAGCCCCCACCCACTACCTCCCTCTGGCCTGGGAGAGCCATGGAGTTGACACAGGGTCACAGGTGTTGGGTCCTAGGTGGTGCTTCTGGGCACGTGAAGATGGTTTTGTCCCAGGAATACCCTGCATCTTTTCACCTGAAGCTCACTCTGTGCTGGGGCTTCCCAACATGGCACTATTGACATAGGGCAGGGGAATTGTCGATGTGAGGCTTGTGTCGGGCATGGCTGGGTGTTTAGCAACATCCCTGGCCCCCACCCACCAGATGCCACCCCAACTTGTGAGCCCCACATGTGTCTCCAGACATTGCCAAATCTCCCAGGGTACACTGGGATGAAGGAAGGAGGGTAGTAAAATCACCCGGGTTGAAAACCACTGCTCTGTCCTACTAGGGGTGGGCCCTGCATTTGCTGGAATTTGCCAGTAAAGGGCAGAAAGACTTGCTGGAGCTCTGGCAGATGTGTAGGAGTTCGCTTGGGGGACAGGGTGGCGGGGACGGCCTCCCAAGGGGGAGAATTGAAGACACCTAAGGGCAGTTGTATGAAGCAGTGTGAGGGGCACTGCAGGTGGTTCAGTCTGCATGGGGCCCGAGCACAGCCGGTTGAGGGTTTGTGGGTGGGGGGAAATGCAGCTGGAGAGGGAGGAAAGGTGAGATCCCGGATGGGTGGATGGGTGGACGTGTGTGAGTGTCTCAGTCCAGGAACTTCATGCCAAGGGCTGGAGGGCAGTGATGGAGAGGTCAGGGGAGGTGACACCCGGTGGCAGGTAGGTCAGGTGAGAGGATCCGAGGAAGGGAGTAGGGAAGAGAGCCTTTGGGAAGATGGGCATGGCCACCCATCAGAAGTTAGTGCTGGACAGCCTGGCCAACACAATGAAACCCCGTCTCTACAAAAAATGCAAAAATTAGGCACAGTGGCATGCGCCTGTAGTCCCAGCTACTCAGGAGGCTGAGGCAGGAGAATCCCTTAAACCAGGATGGGGAGGTTGCAGTGAGCCGAGATCACACCACTGCACTCCAGCCTGGGTGACAGAGTGAGACCTCATTTCAAAAACAACAACAAAAAAAAAAAAAAAAGAGAAAAGAAAGAAAGAAGTTAGTGCTGGAGTCCAGGAGACTTCCCAGATCTCGGCATCAGACAAATGGCGGTGGGGCCGTGGGGATGGTAGGCTTGGGTGTGGAGGTAGAAGAGAGCGTTCTGTGGGTAACGTGACTCTGCAGACATTTCTTCTCAAAACTTGGATACTATGAGGCCTTTGGAATCTTTTCTGGGACTCATTCCTAGAGTCCAGGGAGAAAATTGCTGTGGATGACAGGACAGCGGGTTCAGAGTGGCCCAGGAGCAGGTGACTGCACATTTTTGCAAAGAAGAAAAGGGAAACCTGACCATCTGCATGGGTCTCTTACCTCCATTCTGAGGACACAAGGCATCTCTTCTCACTGTAGTTTGTCAAAGATCAGTGGCGTAAATAATTGCTAGGTGCTTGCTCATCGAGAAGAATCTGAATGACACCTGATATGTACACATAAAGATGTACCAGGCTGGGCACAGTGGCTCACGCCTGTAATCCCAGCACTTTGGGAGACTGAGGCGGGTGGATCACCTGAGGTCAGGAGTTTAAGACCAGCCTGGGCAACACGGTGAAACCCCGTCTCTACTAAAAATACAAAATACAAAATTAGTCGGGCGTGGTGGTGCATCTCTACTACTCAGGAGGCTGAGGCAGGAGAATCGCTTGAACCCGGGAGGCGGAGGTTGCAGTGAGCCAAGATTGTGTCACTGCGCTCCAGCCTGGGCAACAAGAGCTAAATTCTGTCTCAAAATAATAATAATAATAATAATAATAATAATAATAATAATAATAATAAAGATTTGCCAGTCTCCTTACTTCTACCACCCCAAGGGAACCACAGTAACATCCTGCCAGCTGACCTTGTGATGCAGACACATGTATCCCTAACTTCACCCGACACGTTTGGGGGAGTATTTTGGGTTTGCCTGTCCTCTTCCTTTCCTCCCCTCCTTTTTCTCTCCCTTCCCAAACTGATGTTAGACTGGAGCATGTTCTTTCTGAACTTTTTTTTTTAATCGTGGTAAAACATACAAAAACCTGAAATTTACCATCTTAACCATTTAAGACGTGCAGTTCAGTAGCGTTGAGTACATCACTGGATCATACGATCATTTTGAGTTTGAGGAACCACCCTACTGTGTCCAGTGGCTGCGCCATTTTGCATTTCCATCAGTGATACACAAGGGTTCCAGTTTCTCCACATCCTTGTCAACACTTGTAATTTTCTGCGTCTTTTTTTTTACATACTTAAAAAAAAATCCTAAATCTTTTATTGAAGGATGATATACCCAGAGTAGTTCCATACCTCCCTGCCTGCACTGACCTGTATGTCTGCATCTTTGGGGATGCCATTATTTTATTAGGATGGGCTCTCCTTTCATATTCTGTCGTGCTCTCCCCGCTGAATGCTTGTGGAAGTGTCTCCAGGCTCACTGATGTGGTTCTACCTCGTCTTTTTAATTGCTGTGTAACAACGGTTCATGGTGCAAACATATCAGAGCGGTCTGCCTAAGTGACCTTTGTCAATGACTGTGCACTCGATTTGGAGTGGCAGGAAGTGGCCGCACCTCTGTCATAAATACCCGTTTATGGATCTCCTTCTGCTACTGGTGCTCTTGTTTTTTTTGTTTTTTTTGTTTTTTTTTTGAGGTGGAGTTTCACTCTTGTTGCCCAGGCTGAAGTACAGTGGTACGATCTTGGCTCACTGTAACCTCTGCCTCCTGGGCTCAAGCGATTCTCCTGCCTCTGCCTCCTGAGTAGCTGGGATTACAGGCATGCGCCACCATGCCCGACTAATTTTTTGTATTTTTAGTAGAAACGGGGTTTCATCATGTTGGCCAGGCTGGTCTTGAACTCCTGACCTCAGTTGATCTACTGCCTTAGCCTCCCAAACTGCTGGGATTACAGGCGTGAGTCACCGTGCCCAGCCGGCACTCATTCTTATGGGCTCACGCACCAGGGGTGGAATTGTTGGATCAGTTGCCATTCATTTACCCGAAGCTGCCGGATTCAGATCCCACCAGCCACGTTGGTACTTGCTCTCCGCTTCCTGTATGTAGACAGGAGGCACCATCTCTGTATTGACTCTGTAGCAATCTGGAGGGTGCAACGTGCGATCTCATTACTGCTTTTCTTTTATGTCCTTTTGTCTCCTTGGGAGGTTGAGCTTCTTTTCCTACAAGTTTACTTACTGTTTGCATTTCCTTTTTCTTTGCATTGTGTGTTCCAATCCTCTGGCTATTTGACTATTGTGTAATAAAAGGACCAAAAACAAATGTGCCAAACTGTTGACAGTTTGAGTGTTGAAAATATGTGACTCTTTTGTACGTGTTTGAATTACAGATTTTCAAAATTTAAAAAAGCCTTGGCCAGACGAGGTGGCTGATGCCTATAAATCCCAGCACTTTGGGAGGCCAAGGTGGGAGGATTGCTTGAGGGCAGAAGTTTGAGAATAGCCTGGGCAACATAGTGAGATCCCATCTCTACCAAAAAAAAAAAAAATCTCAGAGCGTTTTAGGAAGATTTGTTTGAGTGGGCTGAGATCTAAGGGACTTGGAGACTCTTGCAGTGGCCTTGCAAGTGATGACTTAAACAGTGAGAGTGAAGGTGGGATTCAGCAACTATGGGGGCAGCAATTTACAATGTTTGGCGCTAATGTGGGAAGCCAAGAAGATGAGGAATTGAGGGAGATGAGGGGTTTGAATCTGGGTGAACTAGAGGTTGATGATAGAAATTGGCAGCATTGTAGAGGCCAGGAGGGGGCCATTTGAGTCTACAAGGGATGTATGAGTGGGGGCAGGGTCACTGCTGGGGAGATGATATTTGGTGGACACATCAGGTTCACAGGCAGACACTCCCTGGAGCCATGAGAGCAAAGGATCCCACGGAGGGAGGTCCTGTGGAGGGAGAGACCCTCAAAAACATCTGTGTGTAAGGAGCAGGAAGAACAGGCGGAGGAGCTGGGACAGAACCTTAGAGAGAGAGTCAGATACTGTCACAAAACTAGGAGCGTTTCAGGTCAAGGGCATGGTGGTATTTTCAGATACAGTTGAGAGGTAGAGAGAGGATGCTTGTTTTTTGGGCCCGTTCAATTTATCGATTAGGAGGTCATGATCTTGGAAGAGCATTTTCCCTGCAGGGTCTAGGCCTGAGGTCAGCCTGCTGCTTCTGCAGCCTGAGTGCGTAGAGGGTGACGGAGACCACAGGAAGTGTGGTGGCAGCAGGAGAGGGCATCGGCCGCGGGTGGTTCTGGCCTGGGCCCCATCCTGGGCTCCGTGGCTGAGACTTGGTTTCAGTGCTCTCCACCAGCAAGTGCTGACTGAGCTCCTGCCCTCGTGGGCTGCGTCAGGCACCCAGCAAACCCCCAGGGTCCAGGAATCAGCCTCCCAGGTGCACACTCCACGGGAAAATGGCCAGAAACATGGAACCCACCTTCTTCGGTGAGAACCTTGGTCTGCCCCGTTCAGTGTCTGCTCCCAGAGGGACCAGCACAGCCATGTGTCACTTCCTGGACAGCAGCCTGTCCCTAATTCTTAGCCATTTAGGGCCTGGTCTTATATGCATTTATCTCCTCTTTCAAGTCCACTTCTACTTCCTGTCAGTTCTGTCTTCTTGTCAGCTTCTTTTTTTTTTAAGGCAGAGTCTCACTCTGTTGCCCAGGCTGGAGTGCAATGGTGTGATCTCGGCTCACTGCAACCTCCGCCTCCCAGGTTCAGGCGATTCTTCTGCCTCAGCTTCCTGAGTAAGTGGGACTACAGGCGCATGCCACTATGCCTGGCTAATTTTTGTATTTTTAGTAGAGACGGGGTTTCGCCATGTTGGGCAGGCTGGTCTCGAACTCTTGACCTCAGGTGATCCGCCCACCTCGGCCTCCCAAAGTGCTGGGATTACAAGCGTGAGCCACCATGCCCAGCCCTCCTTGTCAGCTTCCTGAAGCGCCTGCGGTGTGAGCCTACTGTGAACAGCCTCATCCAGTGTAGGCTGACCCCAGAGCGGCCCGGGGAAGAGCACAGTCATTTTTTTATTCCAATGGAAAGGAAAGGAGGTTGCCAAAGAGGCCCAAGGAGCCCACGGGCCAAATAAATAGCAACATTCTCCCTCTGCCCAGCTGGCTTTCCTCTCCAGCGCGGCTCCGGGGAAAACAGCTCAAGGTAGAGAGGACCTGGCTGTTGGCTGGCTTAGAGGCAGGTGGGGCCTGGCCAGGGATGCTCTGCCACATTCCTTCTCATTTTTTCGCTTTTGTCCCAGTAGCATCAGGACAGAGGGACTCCATTCATCACCTAATCTCCATGCCTCAGGTTTCTGTTTATTTTTATATAAACCAAAGCATTTTTCAATTGTAGCAAATACATATAACATAAAATTAAGATTTTATTTTATTTATTCTTTGAGGCAGAGTCTTGTTCTGTTGCCCAGGCTGGAGTGTGGTGGTGCGATCTCGGCTCGTTGCAACTTCCGCTTCCCGGGCTCAAGCAATTCTCCTGCCTCAGCCTCCCGAGTAGCTGGGATTACAGGCGCCCACC
Source organism: Pan troglodytes (assembly GCF_028858775.2). Classification (NCBI taxonomy): domain Eukaryota; kingdom Metazoa; phylum Chordata; class Mammalia; order Primates; family Hominidae; genus Pan; species Pan troglodytes. Next base: position 222,667,785 of record NC_072398.2, on the reverse strand, counting down.
ACCACACCTGTCTAATTTTTGTATTTTTAGTAGAGATGGGATTTCACCATGTTGGCCAGGCTGCTCTCGAACTCTTGACCTCAGGTGATCCGCCCGCCTCAACCTGTCAAAAGTGCTGGGATTACAGGCATGAGCCACCGTGCCTGGTCAATTTTTGTATTTTTAGTAGAGACAGGATTTCGCCATGTTGACCAGGCTGGTCTCGAACTTCTGGCCTCAAGTGATCCGCCTGCCTTGGCCTCCCAAAGTGCTGGAATTACAGGCGTGAGCCACCGTGCCTGGCCAAATTTACCATTTTAAAACCATTTTTAAGAGTTCAGTGGCATTAGGTACCTTCATATTGTTGTACAACCATCACCGTTGTCCATCTCCAGAACTTTCTTATCTTCCCCAACGGAAACTCTGTGCCCATTAGTCACTGACCCCCCATTCCTGCTCCCTGGAGCTCCTGGCACTGACTCCCCATTCCTGCTCCCCGGAGATCCTGGCAACCACCATTCAACTTTCTGTCTCTATGGATCCGATTGTCTTAGGTACCTCATGTAAGTGCAATCATATAGTATTTGTCTTTTTGTTACTGGCTTATTTTACTTCATATAATGTGTTCAAGATTCACTCGTATAGCATGTATCAAAATGTCCTTCCGTGTTAAGGCTGAGTAATATTTCATCGTGGGGATGGGCCCCATTTTGCTTCTCTGTTCATCTGTCCGTGGACGCGGGTTGCTTGCACCTTTTGGCCCTTGTGAACGATGCTGCTATGAACATGGGTGTACAAACATCTGTTCAAGGCCCTGCTTTGCATTTATTTGAGTGAACACCCAGAAGTGGATTTTCTAGGTCATATGGTAATTCTATTTTGAGTTTTTTGAGGAATCGCCATATTGTTTTCTACAGGGCCTGTAAAATGCACCATTTTGTAAAATGGTGCATTTTCGTTGGGTGATCTTTAAGGTATCTTTGTGCTTTAAAAGAATGTTGTGGGGTTAGGCACAGTGGCTCACGCCTGTAATTCTTGCACTTTGGGAGGCTGAGGTGGGCAGATCACTTGAGGTCAGGAGTTTGAGACCAGCCTGGCCAACATGGCGAAACCCCGTCTCTACTAAAAATACAAAAATTAACCAGGTGTGGTGGTGAGCACCTGTAATCCCAGTTACTCAGGAGGCTTAGACAGGAGAATCACTTGAACCCAGGAGGTGAAGGTTGCAGTGAGCTGAGATCACACCACTGCACTCCAGCCTGGGTGACAGAGCGAGTCTCTGTCTCAAAAAAAAAAAAAAGATCGTTGTGGGGTCGGGTGCAGTGGCTCATGCCTGTAATCCCAGCACTTCGGGATTCCAAGGTGGGAGGGTTACTTTAGCCCAGGAGTTCAAGACCAGCCTGGGGGAGATCCCATCTCTACAAAAACTAAAAAATTAGCTGAGCATGGTGGCGCATGCCTGTAGTCCCAGGTACTTGGGAGGCTGAGGCAGGAAGATCACTTGAGCACTTGAGCCCAGAAGGTTGAGGCTGCACTGAGCCATGATCGTGCCACTGCACTCCAGCCTGGGCGACAGGGCAGGACCCTGTCTGTGAAAAAAAAGAAAGAAAGAATGTTGTGGTTCTCTGGTCCCTTGGTCAGTGGCTGGAAGATGATCTTTGGAGTTTTTACCCTCCGAATGTCATGTGCACAGTAATAATGATAGCTACCACCTAATGCATTCATACGTATCAAGTACAAGGTACTCAGAGATGCCCCATGCAGAGCTGTGTAAGCATCCAGCACTGTTTGAGGACCTAGTGTGTGCTGGGAACCGTAAGACTCTTCGTGTCTGTCCATTTTCTTCTCTGAGGCTCTCTGCAGGCTTCCAGGGTAGGCATTTATTGTTCTCGTCTCTGTAGGTGGAAAGTGAGCAGTGCTCTCTCATGTTGTTGGTTTGAAATGTTATTTCTCGGGTTGGTAACTCACTTTGAATTTTCTGTTTACTTAAAACAAATTTTCTAATTTTTCCTCCTGGTTCTTTTTTTTTTGAGATGGAGTTTCACTCTTGTTGCCCAGGCTGGAGTGCAATGGTGTGATCTCGGCTCACTGCAACCTCCGCCTCCCGAGTTCGAGTGATTCTCCTCCCTCAGCCTCCTGAGTAGCTGGGATTACAGGCACGCACCACCACGCCCGGCTAATTTTGTATTTTTAGTAGAGACGGGGTTTCTCCACGTTGGTCAGGCTGGTCTCGAACTCCTGACCTCAGGTGATCCACCTGCCTCGGCCTCCCAAAGTGCTGGGATTACAGGCGTGAGCCACCACGTCCGGCTCCTCCTCCTGGTTCTTTACTGCTTCCCCCAAAGCAAAAGGAAGAAAGAGGAGAGGGGGATCCTCTGCCCGCGTGCATTCAAGGAAGAGTCTGGGGCAGAGGCAGGGGCAGGAGGCTGCTGCCTGAGTTCACCCGTGGCGCTGGGCTAGTGAGGACGCAACTCCTGGCTGGCTCGGGCAGGTCCCTCACTCTGAGACAATAAAAGGGCATAGTTGCTGTGTTCAGGGAGCCACTGCCCTTTGCTGCCTTTCATTCGGTGATGAAACTGCACTGCTCCCTGGAAAGAGGGGGACACTAGCCCTCCATCTCCATTTATAGTTCTTTCTATAGTCCCTGTCCAGAGACCCAGGCGGGTACGGGTGAGTTTGGGGAAGGAGCCTTCTGACCTGCCACCTCCCCTTCTGGTGCCTGCTGGTCCCCACTGAGGGGCCGCTTCACAGTGCTGGGGCCTGACTCCCTATCGTGGCATTCAAGGCCCTTGGCATCTGGCTGCAGACCATGTTTCTAGCTCTCTCTGGCATCATTGCCCCAAATGCTCCTGGCATTCTAAGAAACTCCTCCATCAGTTCTGCTTGTCCCAATGAGAAGAGATGACAAGGGGCCTACATGAGAGGGGAAGGGGTGCTTTCTGGTCGTTTCCATCTGGTTGTCCTAGAAACGGTCCATTTATGTTACCAGCACATCAGAGTCAGGATCTGAGCCTCTAACCCCTGGGATTAGCTCCTGCTCAATGGCCTTCCCCCTCCAAGGCAGAGTGGAGGACAAGAGTTGGCCCTGAAGTCCCTCTAAGAGGCCAAGGACGGGGGCTCAGTGGGGGAAAGAGGAGAGGGCTCCTGACACTCAGGGGAGGAGTGTGGCCAGGGCAGGCACCTCACACCTGGCCAGCCACCTGCCCACCTAGCCAGTGAGATTGTTCACTCGTTTTAACTTTAAGGCCTCCATGGTTTGGGGACAGGAAGCCCTCTTTGGGGGGATGGGAGAACAGGGCGAGGCTGGGGGTAGGGGAGGGGTGCACCCTAACCTCACACCCCAGCCCTCTGCGGGCTTTTCTCCCCTTCAGCTGTGAGTGCAGCGCCTCCAGCCTTGCTGAGGTGGGATCACCAGTTAGGTGCCTCTCTGGGGGTGGCACCCGCTCAGAGCCTCAGGCCACCCTCCTGATGGGGACCTCCTGGCCACCGGGGCCCTGAGCCAATATCCGTGGAGGCTGCAGAGCCGCTGGCAAGGATGAACCTCCCTGCTCCCTGCCTCCGTTCATTCTCTTGCTCCCTCACTCTGTCTCTCTCTCTCCTGGGAGGCCCCGTGAAGCCAGGGCAGCTGCTCTAGCCGAAGACCAGCGTGGGGAAAAACAGACCCAAGAGCACCTTCAGGGGCGGGAGGGGTAACTTAAGAGAGTGACCCGGTGGCTCTTCCGGTGAGGAAGGGATGTGTGTCTGCTGCCAACGCTCTGGCCAAGGTCAGCAGCCTGTCTCTGAAAAAAGGCAGGGATGGAGATGTCCCCACCTCCTCAGCTGGGGTGCAGGGAAGAGAGCAGGTTTGAATTGGTTCCTGGAAGACATTGAGTGCTCAGATGGGGGAGGGGCCAACATCTCTCCCTGCAGGTCCCCTGTCCCCTCCCTCCTCCCCCCAGACCTGGAGACATGGAGGTTGGCGGTTGGGGGGTGCCACTCAGCTCTCCCCTACCCCATTTCTTCAGGCTTCTGCTCATGGAGACCTGGGAGACAGCCAAGGCCCTGGCCGTGGGCTCCCCAGGACCCCTTTGTGGGGTGCCCCTGCCCAGGGGAGACCCTGTCCCCAGGGAGGAAGTTCGTGACTGTCTGGGGGCTCCGGGTGTGCTGTGACAGGAGGCAGTTGGGGATCCGTGCCTGGGCTATTGCCTGCGCCTAAGGCCCCTCCAGGACAGCACTTGTGGGGGTCAGTGTACCTAAGGCCACCCAGGACAGCACTTGCTGGGGAGGGCAGGGGGCACAGCCAGATGCTGCCCTGGCCACTCTCTTGCCAGCTCCGGCCTCGCCCAGGAGGAAGTATACTTTCCTCTTTGCTGGTGAGTGTCTGTTCATTTCAGGACAAGTTGCCTGGGAACCAGAGAGTGGGTCACGGCTGGAAAAGGGTCTGGGAAGGGAATCGTGCTGGCTTCACCTTTGAGTCTGGCCTTGCAGGCAGGGCTGGGGTCTTCAGTGCCGCCTTTTGAGGTCTGAGGGGGCGTCACCTCCCCCATATGACTTCGTAGCTGTGAAACGTGGGTGGCGTGGGCCACGATTCTGCCTTTGTCCCAGCTTCCTGGGGGCGCTCCCGCCTTGCTCTGCTGTGCTTTCCTGAATGGGTTGAGGGGGTCTCTGGGTCTTGGGGAGGGTGCAGCAGCCACAGAACAGGAGCGTGGACACCCTGGCCCCATTCTGGAGGACTCTGGAAAACCCGGCCGATTACCTTGTAATTGTTCCCAGCAGTGAGGAGCGAGTCTGGGCCCGGGAGCGGCCTCCAGTGTTTGTTTTGCCTTCTGGTTCTCCAGGCCAGTGGTAACCAAGGGCCGCTTCCCCTTGGAGACAGTGGAGCTTGCTCCGGCCAGGGCTGATCCAGCCCAGGCAAGGCAGGCCTGGGGACCCGGCAGGGAGGCCCCTCCTACTGCGGGGGCTCCGGAGGTGCTGCCCTCACCCCTCTTCTGTCATTCTCCCCCCAGCGGTGAGGACCTGTGGGGCTTTTCTCCTGGGTCTTTTCCCAGGCACTTGCCTAGAATATTCGAGAACTCCAGATCCCCCGGTAGGTATCTGGGACACCCTGAGAATGCTCACTGGCCAGCCACATGTGGGTGGTCTCGGGTGGGGCGTGGACTTCAGCTAGGACTCAGGGCTGTGACTCACCGCCAGGCCAGGTTCTGGCAGGACCCAGGGTCCTCAGGTAATTCCGGGGCGAGTTTGGAGGCGAAGGAGAGGTGCTCTGAGACGGCTGCAGTGGAGGCCAACCAGGGAAGGCTCCGTGGAGGAGGGGCCCCTGGAAGATCCCACACAGATGGGATTCCTGTCAGATGGAGTTGTTTGACGTGAAAAGAACATCGTTACAACTCACGTGGTTCTTAAGGACTAGCAGGGCTGGTGTGGCCACTGGTGTCTAAGGGACCTTTGGAGAAGCTGAGAGGGCCTGTCAGGGGCTTGGAGGGTGGAGAGCAGGGACCCTGTGAGGAGGGGAGGGGCCTCCAGCAGGGTCACCCTGACCTCTGTCTTCCCAGACCCCGAGTGACTGACGGCTTCTACGGGGTCTGGGCAAGGGGATCGGCAGCCTGTTTATGTGCCCTGCCCCCCATTCTTGTGGACCTGGTGGCAGGACAGGGGAAGCTGCCTGCTCCTTCCGTGGCACAGGTCGGCCTCTAGATGTGGCTGGTTCAGGTCAGTTGTATTTTAGGATTGGCTTGGAGAGGGATGGGAGCCCCTCCACCTTTCTCTTCTGATGTGTGTTTCCTCCAGCCCCCCACCTCGGGAGGACCCCCACCGACAGCCCTGAACCACCTGGGCATGCAGGTCACCCGGAGGTCTGGGGCTAGTGCCATTCAGGGGCAGTAGCCCGAGACTCTGCATTTCCAGCAAGCTCCCGGGTGATGGTCTGTGGGCCGCCCTAGGGTCACCGGGTGCAGGGCACGCAGGGTGAGCAGTTCCCTCGCCCCTGTAGGAACTGTTCTCAAGAAAGGAGACAGACTCTCCTTGGGCAGGCTTTCTCTCCTGTCTGGTTTTCCATTTGGGGGCCTAGAGAAGGGGTGCTGTCAATCAGCAGAGGAGGGGCCTGGGGGGGAAGGCAGGGACACTGGTGTTTGGGGACTGGCCCGAGCCCCGCGGTCTGACTTTCACACGGATTCCTGCCACCAGCCCAGCTGCCGATACAATTAAACCTCAGTGATTCACTGTAGTGCATGTCAAGGCAAGGCGTTGTGTTATGAAAACGTGGGTCCCAGAGGTTTGTTTTGTTGGCAGGTCTTGCTGCCTCAGCAGAAAAGAGGCGCTTTTGATATGGGAACGGAAACTTGGGACCATGTTAGAAATAGTGTGTTCGGCAGAGAGGACCTTGGTCCTCCTCCAGCTGTGGCAACTCCACGCCTGGCGGGAAGACGGCAGCCTGTGGGGCTGGGGAGGGTCCCCGCAGCACCTGGGTCTGTGGTCTGAGCCGCCTGTGCTGTGATGTGGCCGGCCTTCCCTGCCACCGAGGGGCGTGGGATGCACCCGTCCCCTGCTCGCCCCTCTGCCTGCAAAGGTAACATGCTGCTGTTTTTTATTTTATGGAAAGTCCAGCTTGCAGAGGAAATACCTTTCTCAACGCAGCCTGTCTGATGCCGCGGAGCAGCTCTGCCCAGCAAGGCGAGCACATGAAACGCACGTTTGTAGTCCTCATGTGTACCTGGCTGCGGTGCGGGGAGGCAGAGTGGGAAGGGGAGAAGACTGGTCTAGCTCAAAAGGCCAGTCCTGGGCTTCAATTTCCAACACTGGGCTGACTCCGCTGGGACAAGCAACTGCCTCTGTTCTTGTCTCTTCCTCCTCGGGCCCTGATTGCTGTCCTGGACTAGCCCATTCAATGGATATTGGGCCAATTTCCCTTTTTTCCCCTTGTGTTCTCAAAATGTGATAAATGGAATAGGCACACCCCAGATCCTAGTTGCTTTTCTGAGAAACTTCCCGCAGTACTTAGGTCCTGGCCCCCCGGCCTCAGAACAGAGAAGCACGGTACACACACCTCTCCCCACCAGGGCACTGCAGACCTATGCCCAAGCTGCCACCCCTTCCCAAGGGCATGGGGGAGGCAGTGGGGGAGAGTTCGGAGATGCAGGTAGAACCTCCGCCAGCAGCCCCTTCCCCTGAAGCTTGCACTCATTGTTCAAATGATTGGGTGTTGCCTGCCTCCCCCCACTAGACTGAGCTCCCTGAGGGCAGCAAGTTCTGCCTGTTCTGTGTATCCAGTAGGTGCTTAATACTTTTGGAATGAATTCCAGCCCTGAGGCACATTATTTGGACTTGGGTGTTTTCCCACTGTTCACCAGCTGAACATTGCCAGACCATCTCTCTGGTTGGGTCACTTCTGCCGGTGACATCTTGCCATGTTGTTTGTTCTTTCCAGTTTCCTCTTGGGAAAGATGTTTTCTGGCAGTTCGGGGGAAGGCCTGTTCTCCCTTCCTGAACAGTGACCACGCTGGCCTGTGTTTTTGTTTGTTTTTTTGAGACGGAGTCTCGCTTTGTTGCCCAGGCTGGAGTGCAATAGCGCGATCTCGTCTCACCGCAATCTCCACCTCCCGGGTTCAAGCGATTCTCCTGCCTCAGCCTCCTGAGTAGCTGGAATTACAGGCGTGCACCACCACGCCCAGCTAATTTTGTATTTTTAGTAGAGATGGGGTTTCTCCATGTTGGTCAGGCTGGTCTCGAACTCCCGACCTCAGGTGATCCGCCCGCCTCAGGGTCCCAAAGTGCTGGGATTACAGGCGTGAGCCACCACACCCAGCCTAGTTGGCCTGTGTTTTGAATTGGCCACCTTGTTGAGGCACTCAGGGACTGAGAAACAAAGCAAGGTCTTGAGAAGCTCATTCTAACCTGTCTTAGGGGCTTAGCAGATACTTGTGGGGTGGGTGAGCGAGCGACTCAGAGCACAGGCCTCAGATGGTCGAGTTCTCGGCCGACTTCCCATGTTCCATGTGAGTGAGCCTGGCCAGGAGAGGATCCGTGGGCAGTGGCAGCACTCGGCATGAGACACCTGGGCTGTGCCAGGCCTGTGAGTGACGATCCCTCCGCGAGAATGAAGAAATGTAACCCATGAGAAGAGGTTTGCATAGTGACAAGTCCAGAAACCGTGTGCATCAGCCTGGGGCACCCCTAGCTGTGGGCAGAAGCTCCATGGTGCAGCTCATAGTGGCAGTCAGGCCCCAGCGTCAACCGTGGGAGAGCACGGAGGATCCCAGTGGCTGGGCAATTCGCTGATAGCAGAAGGTAGGGCCTTTGCCAGTTTGGAGCTGCCTCAGGGTGTTGACCTGCTCAGTGAGAAAGTAGGCGCCTAGGAATCCAAACGTCCCTCTCCCGCCTCATCCTGCCTCGTTCCCAGTGTAGGGATCGCCCTGACATCGGTTCTCCCATGTCCTCATCCCCCGCCAGCCCGCGGGGTCATCCCCTCCCCAGACCACAGTTTGGGCCCAGGGGTGGAGATGCAGGCACACATCCCAGACTCCTCCGGAGAAACTCCATCTACAGGTGCTGTCTCGGGGCAGCAAGGGCTGCCAAACCACAGCCCTGCACTTTTTCCTTTGGAGAACAGAAAGGGGAGGGGGCAGAGGCCTGGACTGCAGCAAGTCTGCTCTCGAAGGCTCTTCACTCCCCACATCTGAGCATCAGTGGTGTCCTTTTGTGTAACCCTGGCTAATAAGCCCAGTTGAAACAGCCAGGTCTCTGTAAGCTCTGTGCCTCTCTCTGCCCTGCACCCCCATCCATACCCACCCCCTGTCCATGTGGATCTTGGAGAGATAGAGATAGATCTTGGAGAGGTAGACATCTTTCATCCATTTATGTGTTTTGTTTTTATTGAGGTGAAATTCACATAACATTCACCTTTTTAAGAGTACAATTCGATGGCATTGAGTACATTTACAATATAGTATACTACCACCTCTGTCTTGTTCCAAAACAGTTTCATCACCCCTAAAAGAGGCTCGAGTCCCAAAACAGTTTCATCACCCCTAAAAGAGACCTCTGTCACTTCCCATCCCCCTGCTTCCTGGCCCCAGGCAAGTGCCAGTCTGCTTTCTGTTTCTATGGATTTGCCTCTCCTGGTCATTTCATCGAAAGGGAATCGTACAATGTGTGACCTTTTATATCTGGCTTCCTTCACATTAATATAAAGTTTTGGGGGTTCATTCACATTGTATCATGCACTAGTACTTTATGCCTTTTTATGGCTGAATAATATTCCACTGAATGTGTATACCACAATTTGTTTATCCATGCGTCCATTGATGGACATTTGGGCTCATCCATTTATGTTTTTGCAACAATAACAAGACAACAGTAAAGAAGTTTAAAAGGCAGGGAATTCATAAGCTCATCACTCTAAACACAGCGACATTTTCATTTCTCCGGGCTCCTTTCTACCTCTTTCCTGAGTATGCCGATACAGTTTTTTCTAGGTTTTAGTCTCAGGGCAGATGCAGTTGTGACCTTTTTTTCACTTGACATGGGAAACCTTTTCCCTTGTGCTCTTGTACAGAGATCCTTCCCATTAGCAGGTTTTTTGTTTTTTATTTTTTTGAGACAGAGTCTCGCTCTGTTGCCTAGGCTGGAGTGCAGTGGCGCAATCTTGGCTCACTGCAGCCTCAACTTTCTGGACTCAAGCAATCCTCCCACCTCAGCCTCCCAAGTAGCTGAGACTATAGGCATGTACCACTACACCTAGCTAATTTTTGTATTTTTTGTAGAGACGAGGTTTCCCTATGTTATCCAGGCTGGTCTTGAACTCCTGGTCTCAAGAGATCTGCTCACCCCAGCCTCCCAAAGTGCCCAGCGCCCAGCCCCCATTAGCATTTTTGGCGGGTAATACTCCACTGATATGCTAGCTTGGGAGTCACTTCCACACTCTTTGCCTTATCCTATATGTGCCGAGCTGGTGCCGTGCCATTCTGGCCCCCAGGCCCTTCTGCTTGCCTGGGAAGTTTAGGATGAATTTATTCACTGCCTTTGAACTTGCTGGGACCCTCCCTCCCCTCTTGAGCGTTGACCCGTGTTCCAGGTTGACAGAATTGGAGGAAGGAGGCCACTGGCATATAAGAGGAAGTGCCCGAAGGTTACTGTGACCTGAAAAGTATGTTGAAGTCCTTTTTTATTCACCACCTGCCTGGGAGGCCCCGGGATTTACCCCTGCCTTGGCATCCTGCTCAGTTCCGTGAAATCTCACACAGGGAAAGGCGATTGGGTTGCACAAGGAGGTACACAGCCTAATTCCTTTTAGAATCCTCTCAGGTTCATTGGCCAAGATCCAGTCGAGGTCCAGTTGAGAAACCTCCAGTCCGGCTGTCTCCACAGACACTCCCCACCACCCTGGGCTTGCCTCAGTCAGTTGCAAAGATCAGGAACCTGGAGGTGGGTGACTTGGACACTTGATTTTCTTCTACTAAAAGTGGATAGTGGGGCGGATGGTCCTGAGATTTTGAGAGTGGTAAGTAGAGAGGTGGCCGTGAACTGAATTAAAAGAAGCTGCTCTAAGGCCATCCTGTTATGGAGAAATAATTAACTCCCCACACATGACCGTGATTACAGCAAACAGCCTAGATGTCCATCTAGGAGGGAATGTCACCAAAATTATGATAATAGCACACAATGGGATATTACAGAGCCACTAACATAAAATTGATGAAGGAGCTAATATATTGTGATGGAAAAAGCAAGCTGTGGATTCGTGTCTGCGGTGTGATCTTTTGATGTAAACAGACTATTCTCATATGCACCAGAATGTTCTAGAAGGACACACCTCTGTGCTTCCCTGGGCAGTGGGTGAGAGGAAACACTTTATACTTTTTACATTTCTGTAATTGAGATTATGAGAATGCCTAACATTTGAAATATCTCATATCAAGATAAGTTTTTGTTTGTTTGTTTGTTTGTTTGTTTTTTGAGACAGTGCCTCGCTCTGTCGCCCAGGCTGGAGTGCAGTGGCGCGATCTCGGCTCACTGAAAGCTCCGCCTCCTGGGTTCACGCCATTCTCCTGCCTCAGCCTCCCAAGTAGCTGGGACTACAGGCGCCTGCCACCACGCCTGGCTAATTTTTTGTATTTTTAAAAGTAGAGATGGGGTTTTACCGTGTTAGCCAGGATGGTCTCAATCTCCTGACCTTGTGATCCGCCCACCTCGGCCTCCCAAAGTGCTGGGATTACAGGCGTGAGCCACCGCACCTGGCCAAGATAAGTTTTTAAAAATTATGGTACAAGTGTAATCCTGATGGTTTTCATTTAATAGGCATCTGAGATTCTAAACTGTTGAGCCATAATTCCTTGAAACCAGTGGTTCTCAATCTCTGGCCTCATCCTAGTTCCCTGGAGGGCTCATTAGAATGCAGGCTGCCCCGTGGAGTTTCTGATTCAGAAAGTCTAACGGGATCAGGAATTTGCATCTCTGAGTTCCCAGGTGACGCTGACTGATGTTGCTGGTTGGGACCCCACTTTGAGAACCACTCCTATAAAACAGGGCCTTTCCATCTGCCTTTCCTCACCGCCAGATAGAGGGAGGCCTGTGGGTCTCGTGACGGGACCGAGCAACTTGGGTCACCCCTGTGAGTTGTAGGGCCAGCACCTGCCATGGCATTCCCTGGCTGAGCGCTCTCCTGCACTTGGCATTCACGATTCCAAGCTATCAGGTGTCCCCTGATAGCCTCAGGTGTTGAGAGGCGGCAGGAGGAGGGCAGGGAGCAGCATGTATGAAGCTCTTACTTTGTGCCTGGAGCTTTAGTTAGGCAATTCTATGGTGAAATCATGAACGCTGCCCTTCTTATTCCCCCAGGTGGTTTGAGGGCAGCCACCTGGGCCTCAGGGGGCGGATGAGTGGATGCCCGGCCCCCTGACTGTCACGTAGGCTGGGTGATGGCCCCTGAAATCTCTCTGGGTTGATGCTTCCTGAGTCCTCAGATGCCTTCCCCGGTCCTTTCCTGGTCAGCCTGCTGCTCATTATCCCTGGAGGGACATGAGGGTGACCCAAGGACCACTCCCAGAGGTGACCTTTGCCAGCTGGCACATCCCATGGAGAGAGGTCAGAGTGTCACTGGCTCCCGTTGAGGCCTTGGCACCCTGAAAGCCTGGGTTTGGTCGGATCCCCTATGTCCAAGAGACTGCCTTGTTGGGGGAAAGTGGCAGACTTTGGATGCACTCCAGCCTCTTCCTCTCAGGCCAGGCAGCCCTGAACTCTGGAGTCCCACAGGAGGCTAGGCTGGAGCGAGGCCCTTCCAGAGAACCAGCTTCTCTGCAGAGCCTCCTCCTGGGAGTCACTGGGCCCACCTGATCCACCCTGCCTCAAGCCCCCGTCTCCTGCCTTCTGGGGAGCTGCTGGGGGTTGGAGGGCAAAGAGCACCAGCGTCTCTGAGCCTGTCCCCGTGGGTACCCTGTTGGTGGCTCTTTTCTTGGAGATGGCCGTGGGGCTGCCTTTGGGCCTGCCTTTCTGCTTCCACTCTTTGGGGGCGCCCCACCTCCTGTGTGAACCAGATGGGCCCAGTGTGTTACCCGCCAAGGCTAGGCAAGTGTCGGTGGTCCATAGTCCACGTTTTATTCCTCTTGCCGTGGGAGGGCATGTCTGCTGCTGTCTGGGTCACCTTTTGGGAAGGTTGCTGTGTGTCCCTGGGGTCCCTCAAGAACTGGCTTCTCGTCTGCATCAGGCACAGTCCGTTGTCCTCGCCACCCTGACTAAGCTACAGCTGCGATTTATTGTAATTTTCAGTCTGTTTGAATATCATGCTGGTTTCCCAGGCCATGGCTCCACTGATTCGAGCCCTCTGAAAGTGCTGTGAGTCATCTGGGCCCTTCCATAGGTGTTTACAGCAGGTGCATTTTGGGTCTTTTGAGGTCAGGGACTAGAGCTCTGGACCGTGTGGAATTGTCTCTCCAAAATCACTTGTCAGAACTTTCCAGAAGGATCCTGTTCTTTTTTGTTGATTCTAGGGGCACAGACTTATTTTTATATCCCTGCTTGAGGGGTCCCTCCTCAAGTTGGCAGTTGGCAGGGTGAGGGGTGGAGGGTGGTAACCATGTGTCACAAGCCCTGCTGGTGGTGGCCCCTTTGCCAGGGGCTCCATGGCCCAGCCAGCACGGAGCATGCCCCGAGCCCTTCCACCACCAAGAGTGTCCCTGCCACTCATGCTAAGGATGCTGGAGGGAGCACAGAACCCCAGTGAGCGGGCAGAGCCCAGGCAGCGGCTGAGCCAGGCTGCAGAGATTGATTCTGATAAAATAGCAGATTGCTCGGGGCATGTTTCTCTTGCAAAATCCTGGGCTGCCACCACTGATGTGTGAGACGGGGTGGCAGAGGGAGGGAACTTACGTGATCTTCAGGTGAAAGGAGGCTTTATAAATAGGTCACCTTGTTCCACATCCTGAATTTCATTCTGTCCCCATCTTGGGGCAAAACAATGGTTTTACTGTTCTGGGGTCAGTCGGACACACTGTGGAGGAACTGGGTGTAAGGAGGTGGGTGAGTGTCTGCCACTCGCTGGTGACAGACCCACCTCTGTGCATCCTTTACCTGCCCTTTCTGTCTGTCTGTCCCCAGTTGCTTTGGCTACATCCCCAAAAGAGGGTGTAGCCGCTCCTTCAACATACCTCTTCCTAAAACACCACCACAAACAGGTAATTTTTAGAGGAAGCAAGGCTCGGGAACAATTGATCTGAAAGCATTTTGGGGGAAGGTGGGGTCTGCAGGGTTGTGGCTTTAATTGAAACACCATCGGGGGGTTGCCGGCAGGTGCTGTGCAGTCTGGCCTGTCTCAGCCTCCCCCAGGGTCTGCTCTCAGTGCCTCATTCCTCCTCACCTCCTCCTCTTCCCTGGCGTTGGTCTATCAGGGGTGGAACAGCCACCGGTGTTTCTGATGGGGCCACCTCACCTGGCCTTTGCCACATGCAGAGCTGCTGTGCAGCTGCCACCTGGCTGGGTATGGGGACGGACCAGCTGTTCTCTTCTTGTGTTCTGGGTCAGTAGAGAGAGACAGCCGCCCCATTTTTACGGGGCTAATTAAAATCTGTAATTTTGAAACAGTATAATCGGAAGTCTCGGGATAGATCACTGTAGAAATAATGTCCCTCTTCGGGATGGCCCCAAAGCTTCCCCAGGATTCTCATCCTTTATTTAAATACCCTTCTGCCAGGCTGGGCATGGTGGCTCACACCTGTTACCCGAGCACTTTGGGTGGCCAAGACAGGAGAATTGCTTCAGCCTCGTAGTTAAGAGAGCAGCCTGGGCAACATAGTGAGACCCTGTCTCTTTAAAAGAAAAAAAAGCGTTTTAAACGCCCTTCTGCCAGTTATGGATCCTTAACACGTACCTTCATGGATAAAGCATTCAGGACAATAGTGCTTACACATTACGCTGTGCTTGCTTTATAAAAGCAACACAGGTGCAGAACCTTTAGGAATTGCTTTGGGAATAATTTGTTCTTGCAAACATAGTGCGTGAAATCATTGTTTCTCAGCCTTTGATTCTCTTTTGTGTGCTTAAAAATCATTTTAGTTTGAAAAGGAATACATGCATTTTAAAAAATTCAATTCAAAAAGCGTTTTTTCCCTCCCACCCACAATCATTAACCATTGTGAAAGGTTTGATGTTTATCCTTCTAGACCTTTCTCTGTACCTACAAACATAAATAGGCACAGAGAGAATCTTTTTAAATTCTGTTCTTTCAGAAACGGCATCATGATCTGCATATTGTTCTGCAATTTGCTTTACAAATGCGACAGCATCGCGTTACATTTTCTGTTGCGTCACCACTTTGGAGGGGCTGCATGGAGCTCCGTGGTGTAGATGAGGTGAGACTCATGCTGTCCCCAGCATCTTCATCCTCATGTCCCTGTGCGGGCCTATAGGGTTTGGTAGACAAGAGCCCTGGAAGGGCTGTTGCTGGGTGATTGTCGGGCGTTTTGCACATGGACAGGGACTGCCTCGTTGTACCTGCACACCTAGAAGGCTGCCCCAGTTCAGGGTCTGTCCCCCTTCAACACACACCCACAGTGTGTAGGAGTGTCCTTTCCCCACATTCTTTGCAGTTTCCCTGCAACTTTTTTTTTTTTTTTTTTTTTTTTTAAACAGAATCTCGCACTGTCGCCCAGGTTCGAGTGCAGTGGTGCGATCTCGGCTCACTGCAACCTCCACCTCCTGGGTTCAAGTGATTCTCCTGCCTCAGCCTCCCGAGTAGCTGGGATTACAGGTGCTCACCACCAGGCCCAGCTTATTTTTGTATTTTTAGTAGAGATGGGGTTTCACTATGTTGGCCAGACTGGTCTCAAACTCCTGACCTCAGGTGATCTGCCCACCTCGGCCTCTCAAAGTGCTGGGATTACAGGCGTGAGCCACCGCGGCAACTTTTTTTAACCCTGGGCATCCCACAGCACTGTCTCGCTCCTGTCTCGGCGGTAGTGCTGTGTCTAGCATCACATTCCTCTGTGCCTTGCATAATGAAAGCAAACCGTGGCTGTATCCAGAAGGCGCTCTCTGACCACAGGGACCTGCCTTGCCTCTCCTGCCCCTCCAGGCTCCCTCAGCCTTCAGAGAGAATGGCTGCCCTAGATCATTAAAGGCTGAAGACAGGTGCCCTTCACCTGTCCCGGGTCTAGGACTCCCAAACAGTGCACTTTGGGGATGATTTTGACTCCTCCCCATCCCCTGGGATCAGCATTCATTTCCAGGCTTCCTTCCCTCTGTATCTGCAGACCTGGCTGCCCCCACCTGGAGGAGCCCACGAAACTGGAGGGATTTGCGAGGTTCTTTTCTTCCTTCCTACTAAGATCTGGGGCCCCCAGCAAATCCAAAGATGGCCTTTTCCCTGGACCCAGACAACCTTAAATGGCTGTTGGAAGCTGGCCGAGGGAGTACGGGGCTTTCAGAAGCTCATCTGCTTAGAGCCCAGGCTGCCACCGAGAAATCCAGTAGGGACACGCGGCTCTGATGGGTGTTTGGAACCCCAACCCACCCCGTCCCATGGCTGCTCTGGAAACACTGGGTTGAGGGCTTTTGCCGTCAAAGGATGTAAGGGACATCCCCTTTCACTCGTGCAAGAATGTGTGTGTGTGTGTGTATGTGCGTGTGTGCACGTGTGTGTGTGTGTAGTGGTGGGGTATTCCTCCCGCTGGGGGAAGAAGTTCACTGAAGCCGAACTCCAGGGCTTCGTGTCATCTGGTGTCCCCGCAGGTAGCCCCTCCCCCTCCTCCAGAGCTTTTAATGGCCTTCACTGTGTTGTAGGAAAGGCAGAATCTCCTCCAGGGTGTGTATCCCTCTGCAGGGGAAGCCAAGGTGACTCCAGGGCCCGTGGCTGCTCTCCGGCTCTGAGGGTCCAGGCCGTGGTTCCTGCCTCCATCCCGTTTTGCGCTCCTCTCTGCTTCCCCGAGCCCAGCCCTCCCGTGCATGAGACAGACGCTCCCACCACGTGCTCGACTTTGATATTGGTGACGTGTCCTCTCCCTTTATCCCCCACCTGCTTGTGGCACGATGGGGCCAGAGCTGTGCCGGGCCAGGACTGGGGGTAGGTGAGTGTGGGGTCAGGGGGCTGTCCCAGCTGAGCTCAACCAGAGAGGCCAAGGGACGTGGAGCTTGAGAGGCCGAGGCCTTGGCACCAGCGCCGTAGATGCGTGTCAGATTTGACAGCTGATCTCTGACACAAGGCGTGCAGGAGCGTGGGTGGGTGGACGGCTTGCCTGCCTTCCTCAGGAGGAAGCTCTCCACGGGACATGTCCTGAGCGAGTGTCAGGGAACTCGTGCCACACACAATCCGCCACCAGCATCGACTCTTCGATCCAGATGAGATGCAGCTGTCTTCCGTGACTCACGGCCTCTGGGCCAGTTGTGTGAGGAAGGTCCTTTTGGGAGTTCCCAACCCACCGTTTTATGGCTGTTTTTCTCTCTTGACCCTTCTTGATCTTTACTTTAATCTGATCTTACTTGTGGGAAAATGTTGCTAGGAGTTCCCAACCCAGAGTGACTGGTGAGCTCCCTGTCACCCATGAGGAGGAGGGTCCTGCAGTTAGAGCTCCTGTACATACATATGCATACACACACACAGACACACGCCACACACACAGACACAGGCAGACACGACACACTTGTACCTACATGCACACACACATACATACGTGCTTGCACACACAGCACATATATACACACATGAAGACACACCACACACATATACACACATCCAGACACACCACACACACAGATGCATACACGCCTCACATATCTACACACACACACCCCTACCACCCGCACAGGTACACACACACATTCTTTCTCCTGGTTGAAATACCCTCACGGCATTTATGCCTGTGATGAGATTACAACCTGGTCTTCAGGAAGCACCAGACACTGGACCCCTGCGTGTGACAGCTGAGCCTTGCAGCCTGAGGGCTGCGGACAGGAGAACTGTCATTATTTAGAGTGAGTAGAGTTTGGTGGGGCAGGAGGGGTACAGGCCAGGCATTGGTTTGTTGTGGGGCTTGGCTGAGACAGCTGTGCAGAGGAGGAGGCAGGCGCGGTCCTGGGGACACGGTGACTAATGCAAGAGTGTGCTTTTGGGGATGAAAACTTTCACTAAGGGAATGGAGAGCAGGCGCCGCCGGCCAGGGCACTGCCTGGACTATGACGCCTCTGTCCTGCTTGTTAGTCTCAGCTGCTGCCCTTGCTCTCACTGTGTAGGCACACAGTGTACACGTGTGTGTATGGGTGTGTGCATGTGTGTGCATGTAGGCATGCGTGCATGCGTGTGTGTGGTGGGTGGCGGTGGCAGCAGCAGGGCCACATCTGTCCTCTGCTCTCCCGTTCCAGCCCTGCAGGGCAGTACGAACCACGCCCTTTGCGTCTGCTCCTCCTGGGTGGGGATGAAGGCTGAGTCCTCCCACCTCCTGGAAACTCACCAACTGCTCAGCAGTCCCAGGCCCTGATGCTTCTGTGGCACTGCTTGGGCCCCACAAGGCTTAGGCATCTGCATTTGCTTCTCAGAGCAGCAGTAAGTGGGGGTGGTCCCAGAGCTGTGCTGTTCTCCCAGCTCCTGCCTGAAGTGTAGTGCCCGGTGCTGGATGCCCTCCTGGCCCAGGGATGTCTGTCTTGGTGCAGTGTTAACAGGAGCCATCCAGGCACCTGTGAATGTTACTCGGTACCTGTGGGTGGTACATACCCCCTGTCCTGAGCGCCATGTCCAGGAATTGTGATGATGGTATTAGCAGTTTTGCATGGGGTCGGCAAACTACAGCTCCTGGGCCAAATCTGGCCCACTGTCTATTTTTGTAAATAAAGTTTTATTGAAACACATCCATGCCCATTGATTTACATATTGTCCGGAGAGCCTTAAATAGTTACTATCTGGCCCCTGATGGAAGAAGTTTGCTGACCCCTGGTTTAGAAGGGACCTTAAACTTGATCTGCCCTAGCCCAGACTTCCAAGTCCTTGGGTCTTGGCCCAAAGGCAGCGTCCCTCTGTAGGGCCAGATGTGGTGACCAGGAAGACAGGAGAACACTGATCTTTGATCAGTGAATGGAGCACAGGCTAGGAAATAAATGAAAGTGGAAATGCAATAACGCCAGCCCTCTCTGGAACACTGTCTCCACTGAGTTTTGGGTAAGTGTGTGACAGACGAACGAGCAGAAGCTTGGAGAAGCTCAGGGTGGATCTTGGTGGCCGGAGCTACTGTCTCGGCGCATGAGCTTGGAAGCTTCAGGAAGCAGGGCTGGGGAAGCACCCTGCAGGCTGCAGTTCCAGGGGAGGTGGCGAGTCCAGCTCCTGGGGACCCGCAGAAAGGGTGGATCTGTGCGGCCACATTTTAAAATAGAAGGAAGAGGACAGATGGATGGCCTCAGTGTTCCTGCACAGCAAGGAGGTGGCTAGGTGTGAACAACAGGAAGTTGGGAAGGCACTGTCATCTTTAACCATAGCCTGGACACAGGGTGGGTGACAGATGAGTCAAGAGTAGCCCTAGGGCCACCATAGTGATTGACCACCTGGGAGGTGACTCAGATGGCAGAAGTGGCCGGGTGTGTGGGCCACATTCCCTGGCTAGGCCCTGGGGTGTCCTTGTGAGGGAATCACCCCACAGTGCTGCAGGCCCCTTTACCTGCCTGCCCTGCCCAGGAAAAACGCCCCACCCTCTTTCCCCAGCCTCCCTCCTCCCAGGCCCTCCCTCCCACAGACTCCCATCCCTCACAGCCATGTGGTCCAAGGCCTGGGCTGGGGTGAGGGGGTGGAGGGAAGGTGGGTGGAGGTGGAGGGGTTGTGGGTCAGGTTACGTTTAGGGAGCTCAGCCCAGCATTGGTGTTAAGGACTTGCTGGGCCACCTGAGGTGCTGACATCTCAGAACTAGGAGAGCTTGTGGAGCCGACCTGGACAGACAGACAGTGGATGTCCCACATCAGGGTGAAGCCGTCCTTTCTGGTGGCTCTTTCTGGGACGGGGCTGGCCCAGCCTCTGGGGATCCCCCCCTCCCCACCATCCGGCTAATGCCTGCTGCAGCCCCACAAGGCTGTGTCTTAAGTGGAGACGATGCAGGGCCCTGTCTAAGCTCTGGCTGGCGGACCCCAGGCCAGCCTGTCCTTATAAATAAAGTTTTCTGGAACTCAGCCACGCGCGTTTATTTATGTCCTGTCTGTGGCTGCTTTTGTGCGACAACAGCAGAGACTGTCTGGCCCTCAAAGCCAGGCATTTACTATCTCGCCCATTTCAGAAAAAGCTGATCTCCGGTCTCGCTGAGACAGGCGTTCTGTGTGTTCAGGCCTGGGTTTATTAGCCTGAGAGCTCCCTCCTCCTCCCTCCTCCTCCCTCCTCCTCCCTCCTCCTCCCTCCTCCTCCCTCCTCCTCCCTCCTCCTCCCTCCTCCTCCCTCCTCTGCCTCCCCCTCCTTCCCCGTCCCTCCCTGTCTCACCCCACTTCACCCTTTCTCCCCCTCTGAGGTGTTGCTCTCCTTGCCTCTTCCCCCCTCAACCTCCCTGTTATGGTCCCTCCTGGCATTTTCAATTACCTGCTGGAGGACCTCTCCCTGCCACCTGTCTCTCCCACCCTCCCCCCCTCCCCCAGCCTCCTCCTCACTCTTCCCACCTGCTCCCACACGTGGAGAGAGGGTGAATCTTCCATGACAGACGAGATCCCGAGAGAAAGGTCCTCCCTGCCGCCACAGTTGAGCGGCAGGGGGGCTGTGGAGGGGCTACGCTGCAGGAAGCGTGACATGAACTAACTCTCTTAGAAAGTAATTCCCGCCCCGTCCTCCCAGGGAGCTGACCTCTGTGCCCACAGGACCCTGCAAAATTGAGAATATGGAGAGGTTCCTGGGCACCAAGCTGGAGGGGGTGTCCAGACAGATGGGAGGGTGGTACTCTGCACCCCCGCTCCATGCAGCTCTGACCTCGAGAGCCGCCTCAGCCCGCCCGGCCCCTCGAGAGCCGCCTCGGCCCTCCCAGCCTTCCTGCAGCTCAGAAAATGCTCCAGTGGGGGTTGGGGAAGAGGGGAATTCAGGGACGGCCACACCCGCACCACACCAGACCCAGTGCTCTCCCCCTTCCCTCCCGCAGCTTGAGGCGCAGGCCCCAAGGCCACAGGGTGTCCCTCTGCAGCGCCATAGAGGGAGTCGTAGAGGTTTCAGTGGCTCCCAGGAGAGGAGATGGAACTAAAAGCTTGAAAATGGGATTTTCCTGGTAGATCATGGATGTGAGGTCACAGTATTCACAGAACTCTCTGGAACCAGGGCAGCCCTCTAGGCTGCAGAGGGGACACCTCAGCTCTGTAATGGCTTTGCAGACACTGGACACAAGGAGTCCTGCCCTGCTCTGAAGAGATGACTGTGCCCCTGAGATCAGAACCCTCTGTCTATGGCTGGGCGCAGTGGTTCCCACCTGTAATCCCAGCACTTGGCAGGCCGAGGTGGGTGAATCACCTGAGGTCAGGAGTTCGAGACTAGCCTGGACAACATGGTGAAACCCGGCCTCTACTAAATAGAAAAAATTAGCTGGGCGTGGTGGTGGGCGCCTGTAATCCCAGCTACTTGGGAGGCATAGGCAGGAGAATCGCTTGAACCCAGGAAGCAGAGGTTGCAGTGAGACGAGATAGCGCCATTGCACTCCAGCCTGGGCAACAAGAGCAAAACTCCATCTCAAAAAAAAAAAAAAAAAAGGAACCCTGTGTCTCACATCAGAAAGGGGAGGGCGAGAAGCATGACCTGGCCCCTGAGATAAGGGGGTCGGGGCACCAAGTGTTCCCACATGGGAAGGTTCTGCCAGGACCAAACTTCCTGGAGACCTGGCCGCCCCGGGAACAGGGTCTCGTGGGGCCTCTTCCCAGCTGAGAGGGAGCTCTAGGCCAGCCCCACTGCAGAGCCTGGCCCTGGTTGGCCCCATACTGAAGGGGGAGGCCAGCCCTCTGAGGTCCCTGGATTTCCGTGTGTCTGGGAGCCTGCAGCCTCCCCTATCCCGGGTTCCTTTGGGTTCTCTTTGTCTCCTTTACTCGGGCACCCTAGTAACAAGCGACCCAGCGTGACTCTCTCCCGGCAGCCAAGGCTCCGACGGCCTCCCGCCCAGGCGCCCCCACAGGCTCCTTTAGTTCCATTTCTTCAACGGGAGCCTGCCTTGCCCCTGGCCTAGTTGATCCTAGGAGCCTGACCCCAAACCAGGCTGCTCTCCTTGGCCTCCCTGGTCCCTTCCAGAGGCCAAGGAGGTTCTTGATGGCAGAAAGAAACTTCTCTCTTGAACGAGGCTCAAATCTTCTGCTGCCTTATCCTTCTCCTTGAATAGAACTCTTCCTGGCCAGCACTTTGGGAGGCCAAGCCGGGTGGATCACCTGAGGTCAGGAGTTCAAGACCAGCCTGGCCAACATGGTGAAACCCCGTCTCTACTAAAAATACAAAAATTAGCCAGGCATGGTGGTGGGTGCCTGTAATCGTAGCTACTCGGGAGGCTGAGGCAGGAGAATCACCTGAACCCAGGAGGTGGAGGTTGCAGTGAGCCAAGATCACGCCACTGCACTCCAGCCTGGGCGACAGAGCAAGACTGCGTCTCAAAAAAAAAAGAATTCTTCCTGGGCTACCAGTGGAGAGGGATCGGGTAGATGATGCAGTGAGATCTCTCCCCCAACCCAGAGTCCCTGTTCTCCCTCCTGAAGGACCCAGGGGATGGTGAGGCCAGAGAGGGAACAAGGCATCCTAGTGTCGGACTTTCCTCCCCAGATGTGCTGTTGAGACCCAGAGGGCGAAACCCTGGCTTCTAGTTGAAGGGTATGGGCAGGAAAAAGGTGGTTGGTCATCTAAGAAATCCCGGGGGTCAGGGGATGAGCCCCCCTTGCTGTCTGAATCGAGGCCTTTGCTTGAGAAGAATGTAGCTGGCGGAGGAGGCTCCTGGTGCCTTTCGTGCCAAGCGCACACAGACCCCTGAGTTGAGCTGTCCAGCTGCACCAGAAGGCCCTTTTCTGCAGTGAACTGGTGGTGCGTCTGCTGGAGGTAGCTGTGCCAGAGACAGGGAGGAGGAGCTGGGATTGGCATCCTCAGCAGCCTCTGCTGCTACCTGGGGCTCCACTTCCCCTCTGAACCGCAAGGCAAGGGCCATGCACCTCCCTCTGTTTTGACCAAGCAAATGCCCACTGTCGTGGCTGAGTCCTGGTTCTGTGGCACCATGGCCTTCCGCCCTGTGGAACCCTGATGAGGTATTTGGTGGGCATCAGCCATGTGTCTGTACCCAACACAGATGAGGGTGATGCCCAGCCCCCAAGCCCACCTCTCCACACAGTCGGCCGCGTGGACAGATAGACCCTTTCCTTTGTGACAGCTAGCCAGGGAACGGGGGATTTCATTCTGCGCCAAGGCTCCAGCCTGCCCGTGTCAGGCATGACGGAGCCCAGGCGCAGGCTGCTGGGACATGCTGATGTGGTCGTCTTGCCCTCTGGGTTAACTTTCCCCTTCATCCCACAGTCCTGCTCACCAGTTGTTTGTCTTTCCGTCCATTAGGCAATACTGAACACTGCGCAGCTTGCAGAGGTCTCCTGGCAGCCCTCCTTAGGAATTCTGTCTGGCCCCGATCAGAATACTGGAGACGAGACCACGAGATTGATGAGTTTGCCTTGGGAGTCGGTAAGAAGGTGAAACCAGGGGTGAACATGGGTCAGAAGGTCACTGGAGGGATCAAGACTGTGGACATGAGGGACCCCACGTACAGGCCCCTGAAGCAGGAGCTCCAGGGTCTGGATTACTGCAAGCCCACCCGGCTGGATCTGCTACTGGACATGCCCCCCGTGTCCTATGATGTCCAGCTGCTGCATTCATGGAACAACAACGACCGATCGCTCAACGTCTTCGTGAAGGAGGACGACAAGCTCATCTTTCACCGGCATCCGGTGGCCCAGAGCACGGACGCTATCAGGGGCAAAGTCGGGTATACCCGTGGGCTGCACGTGTGGCAGATCACGTGGGCCATGAGACAGCGGGGCACACACGCCGTGGTGGGGGTGGCGACGGCAGACGCCCCCCTGCACTCTGTCGGGTACACAACCCTCGTGGGGAATAACCACGAGTCCTGGGGCTGGGACTTGGGGCGCAACCGGCTCTACCACGATGGCAAGAACCAGCCAAGCAAAACATACCCAGCCTTTCTGGAACCAGATGAGACATTCATTGTCCCTGACTCCTTCCTGGTAGCCCTGGACATGGACGACGGGACTCTGAGCTTCATTGTGGATGGACAGTACATGGGAGTGGCTTTTCGGGGACTCAAGGGCAAAAAACTGTATCCTGTAGTGAGTGCCGTCTGGGGCCACTGTGAGATCCGAATGCGCTACTTGAACGGACTCGATCGTAAGTGTCTCCTCTGCTGTCAGAGGCAATGCCCTCCCTCAGTCCCCATGGTCCTGGCTGGGCTCAGGCCAAAAGTTGATACAGTCATTGGAACTAGAGTGTTTTGAAGACAATATTCCAGTGTATTCAGACCCTCAGAGGCAACTTTTGCATCTGGTTAAGTGAGGAATTCTACCCAGAGTCTGCTAGATTACCTAACGGTGCCTCATGAATGACTGGACAGATGGATGGATGATGGATGATGAATGAATAGATGGATGAATGATTGGTTGGATGGATGGATGATGAATAGATGGATAGATGAGTGAATAATGGATGGATGTTTGGATTGATAGATAAGTGGTTGAACAAACGGATGGATGTGGGTGGATGGGTGGGTAGGGGGTGGATGAGTGTTTAGATTGATGGATGGATGAGTGGATGAACAAGTGGATGGATGAATGAGTGGATGGATAAATGAACGGATGGATGGATGGGTGGGTGGGTGGGTGGATGGATGGGTGGGTGGGTGGATGGATGGATGGATGGATGAGTGAATGGATGGATGGATGGATGAGTGAATGGATGGATGGATGGATGAGTGAATGGATGGATGGATGGATGGGTGGATGGATGGATGGGTGGATGGATGAGTGGATGGGTGGATGGGTGGATGGGTGGATGGATCAGTGAATGGATGGATGGATGGATAGATAAATGAACAGGTGGATGAGTGGGTAGATGGATGGATGGATGGATGAGTGGGTGGATGGATCAGTGAATGGATGGATGAGTGGATGGATAAGCAGATAGACTAATGAATTGATGGGTAAATGGATAGATGGATGAATTAATAAGTAGGTGGTCTTTGTTTCTCTGGGTGACCTGCCTCCAGGTTTGATCCTCAGATGACCAAATTCTAGCCCAGTTGCCAGCATATCATCGAGCTGGGGTTTGTAACCTTGGGGATACTAGGGCCTCTCCGGTAAATGAATGCTAGTGACCTCTCTCACTCATTAGACAGGCTTAGAGTCTTTCTCTTCTGCCGGAGGCTTCTGAGTGGGCTCCTTTGAGATACAGTCCTGAGGGACTTCTTCAGTCATGAAGTTGGGGAGGAGCATGCAGATCAGAAACAGACTGAGTCAACAGCGAACTCCACCTGTCCCTTTGGGAAGGGGAGTGGCCTTTCTCAGACTGTGAATGCAGCCCATGTGTAGGGGCACCGTGCTGGTGTGGGAGGTGAAGGCTCCATGGCTGCCCAGCTGGGAGTCCGTGGTAGCAGGAGGGCCTGGCGTTGCAGAACGGCTCACCCCGTGTACGGCCCTCTCTCAGAGTTCCTTGCCTGCATGAGTCCCTTCTACCGCCTGCAAGTCCCACGTCGGGAAGCAAGTGGGCTGGAAAGCTCCATCCACCCATGGGTTGACTGTCCTTAAAGGGCAGGTTCAGCTCAGCACCCTGAGCTCTAACCCCACCCTGCAGGCCAGGCAAGAGGCAGAGGGGGGTGAGGCCCCCCACCAGAGGTCAGGACTACAGATGCTGACTCTGTCTTGAAGTCTCCAAGCCTGCAGCTTCTCCTCCTGGAGAGGGAGGTCCTCCTCCTGCCCCTCCTCCCCCACGTCAGCCTTTGAAAGATACTGGGGAAAGTGTCGGGGTGGTTAGGCATGCGCAAACGCTTACACATTTCTCTTTGGAAGCCTCCCCGCCCCTCTTTCTCTTGGTCCTCTGCTGTGACTTTGACTGTGATGGCAGTGAGTTGACAGCCACACACGATGTCTGTGGTGCAGGCTCCCAGGGCTGCTTGGTCCTCGTCTGTGCAGCCTGGCGCCCCCAGGTCATGGGACTCCTGGAAGAGGTGGGTGACCAGGCCTGCAGCCAGCAGGTAGCCTCCCCGGGGAAGTCACCTCGGAAATGGAACCAGCAGAGTGAGTACTGTGTCTGTCTCCCTAGGTGTCAGAAATGAGTGGCACCACGTCCACAGCCAAATTTGCCTCAAACTGGGATGGCTGCAGATTGGGAGCCCTGGGCCTATCCTGCCTAGGACCTAGAATCTTGAGGAGCCCTGACCCTCAGCCCTGCCTCCTTCCTCCCAGCCATGGGGTGGTCACGGAGCCAGGGAGGTTAATGTCCATTCTTTGCAGACAGACAGATGAGGGGACTGCCAGACCTGCTCTTGTTGCCTGCCCACTGAGACTGTGGGGCCCCATGAAGATTTCCAGCCCTGTGCCCTCCAGGAACATGCCCCCTGATGCTGTCATGAGCTCTGGGTTTGCACAGCTTCACGATTATGTATCATAGCTCCAGTACAGTACACAGACCGCTGGAGTGGCTGGGAGGGGACTGGAGCCTATTTGAACAGAGGGTTCCGCCCACCCAGTCCTGGAGGTGCAGACACATGTCCTGTGAATAGGCGATTTCCTGCTTAGTTAGCTCTGCATGAGATGGGAGGTTGGATGCTTTCATAATTTTCCTTGTTTGGAAAATCCTGAAGATGTTGGGTGAGTGGGGGATACGAGAATGGGAATCAGGATTCGGGAACCGCATCTGTGAGCTGGAATCTAGATGGCCACTCAGAGCATCACAGCCGGGCGCTATTAGTCAGTGACGAGGATGCTTTTTCCTCTCCACCAGCATCAGATGCCCGGCAAGTCCTGGTCAGACATGAATGGGCCCTGGGCCACGTGGTCAGTTGACTTTAGAGGTTCCAGATTGGAAAATAGATGCAGTCGTTCTTGGGACACTGAGCAAAACATTGGAGGGGGGGCACTGTCACAGCTCCGCTGCAGCGTGGTGATAGGGTGAGGCGCGGGTGTTAGCGCTGCCAGCCTCAACCCGCTTAACCCGACACCTCTGGACGCTTATTGAGGCAGCATCTTGTGTCTTAGGAGTGTCGTTCTGCGGCTGGGCGTGGTGGCTCACGCCTGTAATCCCAGCACTTTGGGAGGCTGAGGCAGGTGGATCATGAGGTCAGTAGTTGGAGACCAGCCTGGCCAACATGGTGAAACCCCATTTCTATTAAAAATGCAAAAATTAGCCGAGCGTGGTGGCATGCACCTGTAATCCCAGCTACTTGGGAGGCTGAGGCAGGAGAATTGCTTGAACCCGGGAGGTGGAGGTTGCAGTGAGCTGAGATTGCACCACTGTACTCTAGCCTGGGCAACAGAGCAAGACTCCGACTCTGGGAAAAAAAAAAAAAAAAGTATCATTCTGGCTGCTCTATAGAAATGGATGGCAGAGGCAAGAGTGGCCTCTGAGAGGCCAGGCCAGGGATGAGCCAGGCTTGTCCCGGTGAGAGGTGATGGGAGCTTGGGCCAGGATGGAAGCCGGGGGGGTGGGTGGCGGGGGCGGCCCGGTTCCGGGACTCTTTGGAATGGGCTCATCCATGGACCGGATGTGACGAGAAAGGGAAGCAGCAAGGTGACTCGCAGTGTTTAGGTTGAGCAGGCGAAGGCGGGGGCTGCTGACCCGAGATGGGAAAGCCCAAAGGAGGAGCAGGTGTTAAATTTGAGACGCTTCTTCGACACATCCAGGGGGCCCTGCAAGCCTAGTCTCAGAGAGCGGTCAGTGGGGGAGTTGTCTGCACATAGGCGACTTCAGAGCTGCCACCCTGGGCGAGGTCACCAGAAGTAGGGGCTAGGGAGCGAGGAGAAGAGGGCTGAGGCTGAGCCCTGCTTAGAGGCCAGGAGGGTGGGGGCTGAAGGGACCCAGTAGATTTTGGTGTCCTGGATGCCAAGTGAGGAAGGGGCTTTCAGAAGGGCAAAGTAGCAGCAGGTCAAGTACATGGACGGCTGAGAACCGTCCATCAGCTTTGGCAACAAGGAATTGGCAGTTGACCTTGAGGAGAGTCACTTGGGTCAGGGGGCACGGGAGGAGCCTGATGGAGTGGCTGGAGGAAGACAGACAGGGTATTCGTCTCCTGGGGCTGCTGAACACATTACCACAAGCAGGACAGCTGAAAACAGCAGAAGCGCTCAGGAGGCCAGGTGTCTGCGATCAGGATGGTAGCGGGCTTGACTGCCTCCGAGCTCTGAGGGGGAGCCCGCCCCAGGCCTCCCCTCGCCCCTGGGGGCTGCCGGGAATCCTTGGCATCCCTTGGTCTGTAGATGCCTCCCTGAGTCCCAGCCTCTGTTTCCCCAGGGTGCTCCACCTGTGTATGTGTCTCTCCGTGGCCCCTCCTCTTCTTAGAGGGACACCAGCCATTGGATTCAGGGCCCACCCCAATCCACTATGCCCTCGTCATAATGAAGTACATCCGCAAGGCCCTGTTTCCAGATAAGGCTCCACTCTGAAGTTCTGGGCAAACATGAATTGGAGGACACTGGTCAACCCGCTTCAGATGTGGAGGCAGCCAGTGTAGACCATCTCCATGAGGCCTTCCTCTCCCTGTGCTGCCACCTGTGGGGGGTGAAAGATGAGCCCGGAGCTCCATCCCCTCACGTCACCCCTACCGATGCTGGGGTGCCCATAGTGAGGTCAGAGCCCACCCAAGTCCCCCGTCCCGGGAGAGTTGGCTTTGCCTTCCAATACAACTAAAGAATGGGGGTGTCCTGGTGAGATCGAATCCCAGGGTCTGCCTGGGAGCAGAGCATGACAGGTGGAGGCTCTGGCCAGGCCTGGCTGGATCTGTCATCTTCCTTTTTTTTTTTTTTTTTTTTTTTAGAGATGGGGTCTCACTATGTTGCCTAGGCTGGTCTCAAACTCCTGGCCTCCTAAGTGGTCCTCCTGCCTCGGTCTTCCAAAGTGCTAGGATTACAGGCCTGAGCCACCATGCCCAGCCGGATCTGTTTTCTTGGTGGCAGACCTGATCTGGGGCTTTGCTGTCTCTGTCTTGGAGGTGGAGGTAGTTCCACTCCCTGGGATATCTGGAGAATCATCAGTGTCCCCACTACCCCTGGGTTCGACTTCCGCGAGGGGCAGCTGTTTGTAGGGCAGCTCCAGCAGTTTCCCTGCGTGTGTGCCTTCCCGGGGGTCTCCCAGCCCACTGTCCCCTGCGGCCTCTTTCCTGCATGCCAGGCAGAACCCCCCCGCAGCAGAGTCCCGGCTTCTACACTGGGGCCGTGGCCGGGCAGAAGTAGGGGTACTGAGTTCTCGACGTTTCCCTGTGCGGCCTCCCCACTGTCCAGCCTGCTGGGGCCACAGGCCCCGTGCTCTGATTCCTCCTCAAGGCTCGAGGCACAAGGCCTTGTGCTGAGGATGCAGCCAGAGAGGCTGCTGTGTCACTCTCCCTCTCTCTCCTGGAGGGCAGGAGTGGAGATGGCCATTGCTGAGTGGGGAGACACAGGGCCTGGCCTGACCCCGGGCCTGCCCGCCACCCTACCTGGAGATGTGGAAAGGCCTGTTTGCAAGCAGCAGGCTGGCAGGCTGTCCAGGGAGAGCCCCTGACCTTGTGGGTCCTCTGGCTCTACCCCCACTGCTTTAAAAACATCTCCCACTGAGGAGGCATCTTCCATGCAGTTCAGCATTTTCGAATTTTCTTTAACGGCTCCCAGATGGGTTTGGTGTGGTTTGTCGTGGTTGAAGGTTCAGGGAAGGTCAGCTCGTCTCCTCAAGATCAGAGCCTCCTCCCGGGTGCCTCCTTCCTGCACTCCACTCCAGCTGGACTCTGCCGGGAGCTACTCATCGGGAGACTGATACCCCCGCCACCAGGGCCACCCACCCTTCCTTCCTTCCTTCCATGTCGGGGAGGGGTTGTTCCAGACCCTATTCCCCACGCCCTCCAGAAGGTCTGGTCATATGAGGACCGCAGGCTCTCAGAGTTTGGGGGGGATAGGGGACCAAGGGTGTCTGATCACCTAGGTGGATCTCAGGCGTCCTTCCCCAGTTGACAAGGACAAAGGCTCCACGTTGTGTTTGGCTGTGCTCTTTCGTAAGAACTGCGTAGTGTAGAGGAAAACACACACACATCCTATGATGGCCACCCGACCCGTGACATTCTAGAATCCATGTCCTGGAGCGTGGTCCCCACAAGCTGCTTGCAGGGCCAGCCACAGGAGCCATGACAGCTGTCGGCGAGGACATTGTGGAAGCCGGGGCATTCTCTGATGCGGAACATTTTTCCTTGACCTCACCGTTCTGCAGCTCGTTCACTCAGCCCGTGAACTGGGCACAGCACCACACTCTTGAGGCTTGAGTTGGGTTGAAATCTCTCGGGGAACAGCGAGACAGTTGTGGGTTGGGGCTCTGGGGCTGTGCATGTTCACGTGGGCCACCAGGTAGCCGTTTCTCACAGAAATGTGGAAGCTGGTGCACTGTCTCTTCCAGTTCCTCAGGCTTCTGCTCCCAGAAATAGCGCCTGATTGACTTCCTGATTTCTTTGCTGCTCATTCAGCATTGCACTCTCATTCACAGAAATTATTTAAATGAATGAGCGCCTAAGCTTCCCGGGGATGGGCATAGCAGCCAGAGGCCCCAGGCCACAGTGCGGGTGCCCACCCCCTCGGTAGATTTCAGCAGGCACCTGGGTTTGTGGCTGGAGCTGGGTGCAAAGCTGGCAGCCCCCAGTCAAGAGTGTGGAGGTTGGGGAGAACTCCCTGGTCCTGGTAGTGACCAGCTGAAATGGGGGCTGGGCATTTTTTCACGGCACGAAGCCCACGTCTGTTTCTGTGGCCATGCATTCTTGGTCTCTGCCCAGCCTTTGGAAAGCAGTTAGACCGGGCCCTATGCGCCATCAGTTTCCTCCTGCAAGATCAAGGAGGTGTGACCTGTTTATGTACTTGAGGACCCAGAGAATAGACCCATTCACAGGATGCCTGGGTGACTCTGGTCCTATTTCAGCTCATAACACATCACTGCAGCCATTCACTGCCACTTCTGTAGCCCGTCTTGGTGGATCCCATGACCCATCCCTAACTGGTTTATTCAGTGAGATCCAGAGATGGCCAGGCTGTGGCAAGTCCTCTACCCCACACAGCTGCGTTCACAGGGGATGGATTGTGGCAGCTGGAGGGCCTCATCCCTTTGGAGTCCATGGCTTTCAGACCTTGGACCTGTAACTCTCACCTCCCCAAGCCCATTTCCCTATCTGTAGGTTGGGGTCACAGTCCCCATCAGGCACACGACTGGTGCCCCACAGGCCATGGCTGGGGCTGGGGCTGCGGTGTCAGCCACTCAAAATAAGGCGCTGGATGGAGCTGGGGGCTCATGTGGACCTCTGCAGTTTTAGAAATTTTTTTTTTTTTTTTGGAGATGGAGTCTCATTCTGTCACCCAGGCTGTAGTGCAGTGGCGCAATCTCAGCTCACTGCAAACCTCTGCCTCCCAGGTTCAAGCAATCCTCCTGCCTCAAACTCCCAAGTAGCTGGGACTACAGGCATGCACGACCACACCCGGCTAATTTTTGTATTTTTAATAGAGATGAGGTTTTGCCACATTGGCCAGGCTGGTCTCAAACTCCTGACCTCAGGTGATCACCCACCTCGGCCTCCCAAAGTGCTGGGATTACAGGCATAAACCACCGCGTCCAGCCTAGAAACATTTCTTCATGGGTTGATTGGAAACCCATTACACCAAGAGGGTAGTGACGGAACTCCCTCTCAGCCCTCACTGCTGCAGCCTGGCAGGGCTCTTGGGCCACATTCAGTGGCTCTTAGAGCTTTCTCAGGTGCTTTCCAGCCACGAGGGAGAGCCCCTCCACCTTCCGGCGGGGGCTGAGCCACATTCTCCCGGGAGGGAGCTCAGGGCAGCCCAGACCCCTTGGCCCTGATGAAGGCCAGATGCAGGCGCGCTCCCAAGCAGAGAAGAGAACACACCTGCAAATTCCCCACTCCTCTGTGCAGAAGGCCCACTGCCGACAGCCAGGCCAGGCCGCAGGCTGCGATAAGCACTTCTGGCCTTCAGGATCTTGGCTGCATGGGACTTTGGGGAGAATCTGGTCTGGATTCCATGTCTTACAGATGGGGAAACAAGTCCGGGCAGACGGAGGGATGTGCTCCAGGTCAGGCTGCGGGGCAGGGTCTGGAGTCACCAGGCTGGGTGTTTTACCCGAGGGAAACCCAACCCTGTGAGGAGCCGGGTGGGTGGAACCCAGTCCCACCCCATCACGAGGGGTCTGTGGGATCCTTGACCTTAAAGAACCCAAGGTTATTTCATTCCTCCATTTGTCTCCAATCAGAGCTCCTCTTAATCATCCTAAGCTGGCCACGAAAGGCCCCCTTTCAAAATTCTCCACTAAAAATACAGAACATTTCAGTTCCTTGTCAGGAGCTGTGGCTGTGACCGTCCACGGGGGATGAAGAGCGGTGGTCCCTCTTCTTTTGTTTATTTATTTTTTCAGTTTTGGGGTTTTTTTGTTGTATTGTTGTTGTTGTTGTTGGTTTTTCTGAGACAGAGTCTTGCTCCGTCACCCCAGGCTGGAGTGTGATGGTGTGATCTCGGCTCACTGCAACCTCCACCTCCCAGGTTCAAGTGATTCTCCTGCCTTAGCCTCCCGAGTAGCCGGGACTACAGGCCCATGCCACCATGCCTGGCTCATTTTTGTATACTAATTTTAGTAGAGATGAGGGTTCACCATGTTGGCCAGGCTGGTCTTGAACTCCTGCCCTCAGGTAATGCGCCTGCCTCGGCCTCCCGAAGTGCTGGGATTACAGGCGTGAGCCACCACACCTGGCCTTTTTTCATTTTTGAGACAAGGTCTCTGTTACGCAGGCTGGAATACAGTGGCACAATCACAGCTTACTGCAGCCTTGACCTCCTGGGCCCAACCGATCCTCTCGCCTCAGTCTCCCAAGTCCTGGCTGATTTTTATTTTTTGTAGCGATGAGGTCTCCCTATGTTGCTCAGGCTGGTCTCAAACTCCTGGGCTCAAGCAGTCTTCTATCCTTGGCCTCCCAAAGTGCTGGGATTACAGGTATGGGCCACTGTGCCTGACCTGGTCCCTCTTCTTTTAAAGCTTGGGGTTTAGTAAATGCATTATCAAGCCTAAGGTCCATTCTTTTATTTTGTAACAGCTTTACTGAGCTATAATTCACATATCATACAATTCACCCATTAAAGTATCCAATTCAGTGGCCTCTTGCGTGGTGAGATCTAGGAAAGAATTTTAGAACATTTTCATCACCCCAAAAAGAAACCCTATACCCATAAGCAGCCTCTCTCCATTCTGCCATGCCCCACCCGTAGTGTTTGGTCTTCAGTAATTGATTTTCGTATATTTGAGACACATTGGTGAATATTAAAGAACTTTAATCCACTTTTTACTGGTAGGATGGAGTTTTGTGGGTTCCTTTTAGTTTTGGGGGCTGACTATTTTGCTCACAAAGGAGTCTCAAAGTCAAGGGGAGACCGTGGATGAAGCCTCAGATCCATTAGTTTCAGGGCTTTCCATCTGCGGAACAGCGTGGGCGGCCCCACGAAGGTCCAGGTGTGCTCACTCCTACCTGGTTTCAGGAAAGAGAGCAAAGAGGGGTCTGCTCTGGCGAAGCGGGTGAGCAGGGCCGCGCAGCCTTCCAACGCTCAGAAGCCTTGGAAGGCATGAGTTTCAGACTCCTGAGATCTGAAGCTGACGGCTCATCTGAGATGCAGCTGAATGAACTCAGCCTCCTTTGTAGGAAGGCAAGGCTGGGCGCTCTGGGAACACAGGACGGAGGTGCCCGGGAGGCTGCAGCTGGAAGCGCTCTGTAACCCTGGGGCCTGAGGCAGCTCTGCCCAAGTTCCCCTGGCTGTGAGAGAGCCCCATGTGCCTGGGGCAGTTGCGGGGAGAAGGCCCAGGCAGCTCTGGGGGATCAGCTGAAACTGGGCTGGCATTTCCAGTTTCCCAGGTCCTGAGCTTGGCCTGGGCCCTCAGCCTCACTGTCAGACAGAAGCACAGACACCCGGGGTTTCTCTGTCTCCATGTGGCACAGAAATGACACCTTCAGGCCGTGGGGCCAGCCAGGCCTGTCACGTATGATTCAGGACAGGGTTTACCATGTCTTCCTTTGCAGCATGGTTAGTGGCTAAGGGCATGGATGCTGAGCCCAGGCTGCCTGGATTCAGATCCCAGCCCTGAACCTTGGCACACTGGGTGTCCCCTCTGTGCCTGTGTGTGTCCTCAGTTCTTTTTTTTTTTTTTTTTTTTTTTGGACAGAGTCTTGCTCTGTTGCCCAGCTAGAGTGCAGTGGTGTGATCTCAGCCCACTGCAACCTCCATCTCCCAGGTTCAAGTGATTCTCCTGCCTCAGACTCCTGAGTAGCTGGGATTACAGGCACATGCCACCACGCCCAACTAATTTTTGTATTTTTAGTAGAGACGGGGTTTCACCATGTTGGCCAGGCTGGTCTTGAACTCCTGGCCTCAAATGATCCACCCACCTCGGCCTCCCAAAGTGCTGGGATTACTGGCGTGAGCCACCATGCCCAGCTAGTCTTCAGCTTTAAAACAGAGGTGAGAATGGTATCTGAGAGCAGCTGGTAACAGAAAATGATTCCCTTCCTGAAGCCAGTGCTGGGGGTACGTGCCGGGAAGAGCTGGCTCCCATGTGCTCCGACCGACAGGCCCCAATGGCAGCTGCTTGCCTGGACAGGCAGAGTCACCAGTGGGGAAGAGCAGGGATCGCCTGGGTTCGAATCCTAGCTGCATGTCCTGCCAGCAGGGCGACCCCTGGCAAGTCATTTAGACTCTGTCCCTCAGTTTCCTCATATGTAAAATGGGGATGAAGGTAATGGTGTCTCTGTGACTATTAAGTCATTCATAAGAAACCACTGTGAGGATTAAATGAGTGTTAGCAGAGGGCTCGCCCAGGTGCCCAGCCCAGGGTGGGCTCCTGGTGGCAGCTATTCACATGCTAAATTTAAAATGAAAAAGCATTGCATTTTTCATTGTTTCTTTACTGATTTGAATGAATACTAATCAGTGATAATATTGCTGCTGTGGTTAGCGCTGTTTGCTGAACACCCACCCAAGCTGCGCTGACCTGCAGTTTCTCTGTCTCCCCAGCCGAGCCACTGCCGCTCATGGATTTGTGCCGTCGCTCGGTGCGCCTGGCCCTGGGGAAGGAGCGCCTGGGGGAGATCCACACGCTGCCGCTGCCGGCTTCCCTCAAGGCCTACCTCCTCTACCAGTGACGTTTGCCATCATACCGCCAGCGCGACAGCCACCTGGTGCCAACTCACTGAGCCGCCTGCCGCTGGGGCCGCCGCACCCTGCACCTTGGACCGGCATCCATAGCCATGGACAGAGGTCCCTGGCCTTCCCTCATCCTCCGTGGCTGCCTCCATGGGACAAGGACCAATTCCAACACAGGCTCCTCTTTCCCCCTTCCCAACATCAGCAGAAGGCAACATCCCTGCATGCCGTCCATATACAACCCCTCTTTGAAAAAAGACACAGAATAAACTCCTACGAAAGCCCTACATTGAGCTCCAATCTGCTCGGGGTGGGACGGGTGCTTCCCACATCTCCGGGAGAAGGCTGCAGCCACCTGGGGGTCCCAGGGTGGTGGGGGTGGCAGGTGGTACCACAGCTCTGAGAGCAGATACCAGGGGTACTAAGAGGTGCTTAGACAAGGGCTGGTGCCCGGCCCAGGGTGCCCAGCGGGGCCATGCCATGGCAGATAAAGCTCAGGACGTCAAAAACTCACCATGGACACCAAGGCAGAAACCAAGAACTGTCTGCAGGCAAATAAGCACCCAGCACCCATCCTGGCTGCCGGTGCCCCGTACCCTATATTTATTCTTTTAACAATAACAAAAGCCATTTATTTATTCCATCTAGAAAGGAAACCCTGTTTCAGTCCCCTCTCTCTGGCTGTTCTGTTACTTTCCTTCCACCTGTGCCCTCCCTGGGATATGTATGCCTCGCCCGCCCTCCCTGGGCACATGTGCACACGTGCCCAGGCACAAGTATGTCTTTGGGTCCCTTGCCCTGCAGTTTCCAGGGGGCTCTGCTCCAAGTTCCCTAGCGGGCCCCTCAGGGAGAAATAGCCTCACGTGCAATCTGGGTGTCTTCGGGGGCCCGTCTGGAAGGGCTGCAGCAATTCCCCTGTGTCTCCAGGTAACCAGCTAACTCTTGGGCTCAGGCACCCTTGCACGGGGTTGCATTTCTTTAGTCTTCTGTGGGTCTTTTGGTGTGGGTTTGATTTTGATTTTGCTTTCTAGCTGAGATTTCCCAAGTGCATCCTCAGAAGCTCTGGGTGTGCCAGAGGACCCCCAGAACTAAGAAGGGAGGGCGAGTGGGTCTCCATTCCCTGAGAAGCCAGGGGCAGGGTGGGATGGGGAAGACCAGGAGCAGAGTCGAGCCTCACAGAAGCCAGCGCGGGTCTCTGCTCAGCACCCCAGCTGGGGCTCCGGACCCAGGGTAACAGCCCCAGTGCATCCCAACCCCTCTCAGAGCCTCAAGAGGGGTAGCTCGGCTGCCGGAAGAGAGGGGTGCCCTATCCCTGGCAACCCCTCCACGTAGCATACCCCAGCACGTGCCACCGCCTTTGCCATTTCTTTGAGCTTGAAGTTAACTCTCTTAGAGTCTAACTTTGGTTCATTTCTGCACAGGTACAATAGATGACTTTATTTGTTTAAAATGTTTAATATATATACATACATATATATATATTTGTCTGTAAGAATTATGTTTTAAACAGCTGCTGTAGAGTACCTTTTTTTAAGTAAATCTTACAGTGGAGTATATTTTTTAAAGCACAAAATTGGTGCCAAGACTGGGTGAGAAATGTACATTACCC
Source organism: Pan troglodytes (assembly GCF_028858775.2). Classification (NCBI taxonomy): domain Eukaryota; kingdom Metazoa; phylum Chordata; class Mammalia; order Primates; family Hominidae; genus Pan; species Pan troglodytes. The sequence goes on along the minus strand of NC_072398.2, from coordinate 222,631,370 downwards.
CCTTATTATTTTGACGGTTTTTTTTTCGGGGCAGGGGACCTTACCTGTAAGACTTTTAAAGATTTTCCTCCCTCCTGTTTCAGGTGGGTCACATTCTGATGAATGTTTCCCTTGTACAGATCCCAGCTTATGGCCTTGACCCAGCCGTCCTCACAGATGCCGGGTGACCCTCTAGCTCTCTCTGCATCTCCCACCCCCCGACGCCCTGGGACCCTCGACCCCACCCTTCTTTCCTACCAGCCCAGAGCCTTGTGGCTTGTACAGTTTTGAAACTCCCGTTCTATTTTATGATGGTTGATAATAGTCAGTAACCTAATAAAGGAACGTTTGTTAAAATATCAAACCATTTTTGAGTTCCTCGTTTGTGCCTCGGGGGAGGGGAAAGAGACATAGCTGACCCCTCCTGGGTCCAGCCAGCTCCACGGCCCACAGTTTTCAGCAGATGATGGGCTGACTCCCTACTACCCCTTGGCAGAGGGTGGGATGCCAGGCAAAGCCCCAGACAGAGAAGGAGAAGGAGAGTCCTGGAGGGAGGACCCCAGAACAGCCTCATCCCCATTTCAGAAGTTCCTCACCCTGGCAGCCCAAGCTGCAGAAACTTGCCAAGTCTAACAGACAGTGATTCTGCGCCTTCGTGAGCGCATCAGGTTGGTTTGTGGGGTTGTAGAACTTGAGTTGACCGTGGGCTTTTTAGGAGCAGAGTGTGAGCCATTGTGGGCGTCCTCAGAGTCCAGGCTCTAGGGGAAGGAGCAGATCCTTCATTTGTCTTTGTGTCCCCTGGGGCTGAGTGCACGGTGATGTTTGCTGAACTGTTGCAGAGTGAACTTGTTCTGCTAGCCACGTGGGCAGAGCCCCCAACAGAAAGGACAGGAAACTCTGGCTTATTTAGGGGATCAATGGGTGATAAAATGACAGTCAAGAAATTTACTAAGATGTGATCACGTGTCACGGCTAGTTTCCAAAGAATTAGCAAGAGCACATTAAGCTTGCGGTGGGGACACTTCATTCTGAAGGCGTGTTGGGACCTGATAGTGCCGTGAAAAGTGCCTGGCCTGAGGGCCCAAGATCCCTGGGCCCAAAGACCCATGTTCCTTTCTCTAAGAGCCTCCTGACCAGCTATCCTCAGACCACACACAGCAGCAGCATCTGGGAGGGGGTTGTGAAAATGCAGATTCCAGGGTCCCACCTGAGATGTACCAAGTCAACACTTCTAGGGCCAGGCCCAGGTATATGCATTTCCTCAACTCCCTAGGTGACCTTGCCTAAGAGAGTTTGCACACCACTATTTGTGACAGTGTCAGCTGTTTTGCAAAGTTGCTGGGTAGAGGGAAATTATTCCATGGTGTTGGTGGGTTGGCCCAATGAGGAGCGCATGCGCTCCTGAGTCAGACCTGGATTCAAATACTGGCTTTGTGGCCTTGGATGAGCCTCCGGAAAACAGCAGTCACTGTAGTGTAGTACCTATCTCACAGGAGGATAGCAAGGGTAAGATGAGGCTTTCCGAACAGGACCTGGAGTCTTAGCGAGTGTGCAAACAAATGCTTTAAAAGCTCCTGAATTTCTGGAAAATGGCAGTTTCTGGGTTGCGACTTTGTCTTTAAGAACGGACCAGATGCCCGGGCATGGTGGCTTACACCTGTAATCCCAGCACTTTGGGAGGCCGAGGCGGGCGGATCACAAGGTCAAGAGATCAAGACCATCCTGGCCAACATGGTGAAACCCCGTCTGTACTAAAAATACAAAAATTAGCTGGGCATGGTGGCGCGTGCCTGTAGTCCCAGCTGCTCAGGAGGCTAAGGCAGGAGAATGGCATGAACCTGAGAGGCGGAGGCTGCAGTGAGCCGAGATCGCACCACTGCACTCCAGCCCGGGCTACAGAGCGAGACTCTGTCCCCTCCAAAAAAAGAATGGACCAGACATTCTTAACCAACTTCCTGATAATGATCTTCCTTCCCAGGTAAAGTCTCCAAAGGTCAAGGTGGGTATTGGGAAGAGGGTCCCCTAGATGCCTTTCCCAGATGCGGTTGGATGAAAGGCGTGGTCTAAAATGATTTTCAGGTTGGAGTTCATGTCTGGGTTGCAGTTGGAACTCCGCTTCCTTTGAAGGGGGCAGCAGGGGAGGAGTGGGGTTGGGGTCAGGCGCTGGGGGCAGGGGGAGGCACAGGGAAAAATCAGGGCCCTTGTGCTGCCAGGAGACTTCTCGGGGAGTAGGGTTTTGTGCCGAAGGGAGTGGGATTAATAAAACCATCTGTGCAGACTTGGCCCATGTGGTTGTAATTAATCCCCTGCCTTCAAGCAGGTAGCAGACTCTCAGGGCTTGGCCATAGATGGGAAGAGTCCTCCCGTCCCCACCCTTCAGCACGAAGCTTCCCTCCCGCCTTCTCCGCTCCTCGACGAGATGAGGAATGTGGAATTTACTGAACCATAAACTATGCCGGGGGAGCTGGGGAGGGGGCCGAAGACAGAGCAATTAGTTCATGCTCCAGTCCAGACACCCAAACATGGTTGGATTCCAGCTGCAAGGAATATTTGAAATAAATGAGCTGCCCAGGGCCAGGAGTTTGCTGTGTTTTCTGTATGGGGCCATGGCAACCAGGGAGGAAATCGTGAGCTAGGGACTGGGCTCTAGAGTCAACAAATGATGTCCTGGCCCAGCAAATGCAGAGGAAGCCGCTCATGGCTCTCCTCGGGTTTCTCGAGACTCAGCTGCTGGCAGGCAGGACTGGGGCCGACCATCTCCCTGGTGCACTCAGACCGTGGTGTTCTCTCCTGGGTTCTGATTTTTTTTTTTTTTTTTTTTTTTTTTTTTTTTGGTAAGAAAAGAGAAAACTAACTCTTCTCTGGAACCTTTCTTCCTGGGCCAGAGAACAGCTGCTGCTGTTGCTGCCGGGCTGATAATGATTTTCCTGGGTAGAGGAATATTCTCCGTGGAAAAGCTCAGGCTGAGGGCAGCTAGCTAGACAGAGGTGGCACTGACCTTGTGCAGGGTTTGTCTTCCCGCCCCACCCCAATTGCAGCCTCTACTGGGTCTGCTTTATAGGCAGGAAAGGCAAAGGTCTCCTCCAGCTCCCTTCCCTGGTGGCGTTTGGGGGTGAACCTTACAGCTGTCCCCAAAGATGTGTCTTACAAGTGCATGTGAGTACCAGGACCTAATTGGGGATTTCACCCTGAAGTTCACAGATGCTCCCTGCATCTGAATCGCCCGGAGGAACCTAGGGGGTGAAAGCAAAATCCTGGTAAGCTTGATATGCAATAGGATGGGCCTGCGAATAGGCATCTTTGAACACCCATAGATGATGCAGATAACATTGTCCTGAAGGTTGCTGGGGTCCCAGCGTTACATGCAGAGTTGCATCCATGCAGAGTTGCATCCATGCAGAGTTGCATCCATGCAGAGTTGCATGCAGTTACATGCAGAGCTGCATGCAGTTACATGCAGAGCTGCATGCAGTTACATGCAGAGCTGCACCTATGCAGACCTCTCTGCTGTATCCCTGTGGTCCTTCAGAGTCCTGCCAGGGGCTGAGACCCACAGAAGCTTGGAGACCACGGGTATAGAAGATTCTGTTCGCGTGGCCCTCCCAGCTCTCTCTGCTCTGTGTCTCAGAGCACAGGCACTCCCCGAGCTGCCGATCAAGGCATCAACGCCAGGCACTAAAACTTCTCACCCAGGCACAAAAGTGCTCATCTTAGGAATGAACAAAGTCGGTCCAAGGGAGAAATACTGGAGTCCAGGCAGGGAAACCTTGAGGGCTAGCCTTCAGCCTCAGTTTCCCCAAGGAAATTAGACCCTGGAAAGCTGAACCAGGAGCTTGGAGACAACATTCGGGTCTACAAGCCACGGCCCATGCAAGACCCTTCCAGCAGGGCTATCCCCATGGGAGCTGCTCATGGGTATTTCCCACAACCTCAGCACAGCATGTAGGGACAAGGGCCTCATCAACCCAGGACTGTGCCTCTCAGAGCATGTCTTCCTCTCTCTTTACAGCCTAAGAAGCAAACATTTTAATCCCTCTCCCACCTACATCCTTGGGCCCTACCTTTTGAAAGATGTTCAGCTTTGCCAGTGATTTCTGTTCAGCAAAGTGGGGCCGCCAGGGTTTCTGATGTCCACAGGTGGAATCAACTCCAGTGGAAAAGGAACCTCACCTTCCAGGCTGGCCATGTGTGGAGGCTGAGTGACTGGGGAGAAGGGGCCTGGCTTCAGGACTGACGCCTGGCTTCCCACTTCCTGTCCAGGATGGTAGCTTTAAAGCCTGGAGCCTTGGCGTCTCCATCTGTGAAATGGGAACAGCACTTGCCCCCCAGCGGGGCCACTGAGACCCACATGCTTAGGGCTGGGCACATCAGGGCCTGAGCCCAGGGTACTCCTATCTCACTCTTTTATTTGTAATTAAGGTGAAATTCACATAACATCAAATTCACTGTTCTAAAGTATGCACATCAGTGTGGCGTGTAGTACATTCGCAATATTGTACAACTGTCACTTCTGTCTAGTTCAAAACATTATCATCACCCCCAATGGGGACCTCACACCCATTAGGCAGCCACTACCCATTCCCCTCCCCCAGCCCCTGGCAACCACTAATCTACTTTCTGTCTCGATTTGCCTATTCTGGACATTTCTTATCAATGGTCTCAAACAATAGGTGACCCTCTGTGTCTGGCGTCTTTCATTTCCAATTGGCTTTTTAAGGAGCTACTCCCTGGCCCCTCCCCCATGACTTCCCTGTGTCTTTGTTTCCTTATTTCATCATATGGGAGAACATTTCCTCTTCTTAGGGTTATTGTGAGAATTAAGTGAGCCATGTCTGTAAAGTGCTTAGAAGCTGGTCGCTGGTCGCAGGAAGCAATCAATAAACATAGCTAGTATAATTACTCCTCCACCCCCCAGGGCACCCAGAGACCCTTGTTTATGCTCCTAAACTCACCGAAGTCACCTAGTCCGTGAATGACCCTTTCCTAGAGGGCATCTTGCAGGGAAATTGCCTGAGCCCAGGGGTCTCAGTTTATCAGATCCAGTTTTCTAAAAATCAGTCTGGTCACCAGGGCTAACAGAGAGTTGGGTGGTTAAGAGCTCTGTGGCCTCGTGCAGCTCCTCTGATCCCTAGTTTCAAAATTATATTTGTTTCCTGGGGCTGCTATAACCAAGTACCACACACTGGGTGACTTAAAACAATGCACATTTATTCTGTCCCAGCTGTGGAGGCTGGAAGTCCAAAATCAAGGCGTGGGCAGGGCTGCCCTCCCTCCAGAAGTTCTAGAAAAAGATCTGGCCTATGGCCAGGCGCAGTGGCTCACACCTGTAATCCCAGCACTTTGGGAGGCCGAGTTGAGTGGATCACTTGAGGCTGGGAGCTCGAGACCAACCTGGCCAACATGGCGAAGCCTCGTCTCTGTTAAAAATACAAAAACTTAGCTAAAAATACAAAAAATTAGCCAGGTGTGGTGGTGTGCGCCTGTAATCCCAGCCATTCGGGAGGCTGAGGCACAAGAATCACTTGAACCTGGGAGGCAGAGGTTTCAGTGAGCCGAGACTGCACCACTGCACTCCAGCCCGGGCAACAGAGTGAGACTCTGTCTCAAAATAATCATAATAATAACAATAAATGTGATTAAAAAAGAAAAAAGAAGATCCATCCTGGCCTCTTCCAGCTTCCCGAAGCTTCTGACTGCATGGCTTGTGGCTTGTGGCTGCATGGCTGCAATCTCTGCCTCTATCTTCTCATGGCCTCCTCCCCTCTGTGCCTCTGTCTGTCTTGTAAGAACACGTGTCATGGATTTAGGGCCCACCCAGATAATCCGGGATGATCTCATCTCAAGATTCTTAAATCAGTGACATCTGCTAAAACCCTTTCCCCAAATAAGGTCACATTCACAGTTTTCAGGATTAGGACAAGACATACCTGTGGAGTCCTAATTAGGGAAAAGGAGTCAGGCTGGCGGGACCAAGGGGAAGCAAGATGAGAAAGCAGATAAGCTGTAAATCTGCCTTTCTTCATGGTCCAGGACACAGTGCCCTCCTGCACAAATAACTCTCAATCTTCCCGTGCCCAACTATCACCAGACCCTCAGCTGATAGGAAAATACAGGTTAGCTCACTGCAACCTTGGCATATAAGTACTTCACAAAGCCCTCTTCAGCACATGGCACAAGCACCATCCTGTAAAATCCCAGCAAGCCTTTGTCTCATTGCAATCAACTCCTCTCTTGCTGATCTGCACCCTTGCAACGTATTTCCATATTTTCTCTAATAAATTTGCCTTTCTTTACCTACAATTGTCTTGGTAAATTCTTCTTACCCCCATGCCACTGACTTGGGGAGCCACCATGCAACCCTCCACACACACCTTCAGGGCAGAGTGCGTAATAGTACCCACTCCTGGAGTGGCCATGAAGACCGATGAAACCAAGCAGGTAGAAAAGAGCTCAGCACCAGGCCGATGGTGGGTGCTGCCCAACAGTCCATGACTCCCATCCTTATTCGTGACATGCCATCTGCCTCCTGTCCTGGCCTCTTGCAGCCAGTCCCCTGAGACCAGATTTGCTCTAGAATTAATTGGTCGATGTTCTAAGAGATGAGTACCAAGGGCCAGAAGAAGCCACAGGACCAGGCTCAGACCAGAAACTTGTTGGATAGAGGACTTGGACTCTCTTGATCTCTCCTCTGACAGGCTACAGTGAGTGGGTCCTGGGCCCTGCGAAGGGTGGGCATTGCCCAGGAGTCATTGGAAATAGGGGCTGAGCTCAAGACATCATGCCCCAAGTGCCAAGCATCGCCTCCCCCCATCTTTCACTGAGACAGACGGATGAAGCTTGCATCCCTGCAGCTTCTGCGGCCAGGCCTGCTCTGAATTCATCGTACAAGGAAATGGAATGTGAACCCCAGGCTATTTAAAGAGCCAGGGAGACTGGGGGCTCGGCGGGGGCCCAGCCAAGCCAGGGTGCCTCGGATCGGCACAGGTCTCCTCTGTGCACACGGTTTGATTTACAGGAGGGCTGCGAGTGACTCCAACTTCAGACAGAGAACTATTTGAAGCAGCTGCCAGATGTTGTGTCTGAATTGGGTTTTTACAACTTGCTTACTGGTTAGCAGCCTGCCTCCCGCCAGAGTTCAGCTTGCCCCGGCGGGTTCAGGGTCCTGGCACTGGCCCACAGGCCTTTGCTCGGCAGCCTGATCCCTCCTACTCAGCCCGAGCCTATTCTGCCTCGAGTGCAGCGGGGGTGGGTGCCTGGTTTCCGAAGCATCCCACCTTCCTGGGGTGGTGTTGGGGCCCTGATTTCAGTACATCCTTCAGGCACCCTAAGAATGCTCTGGAATGTTCTGTCTGAGCTCCCTGCAGGACCCTCTGGGAGAGGCAGAAATTTCACAAACAGCTTTGCAATGAGGCACCCCTTGGAGCAGATCCTCCATAGCAGGACCGTCCCCAACCCCTTGAGCATGGCCTGGGAGGTGTGGCACAGACTGGCAGGTTCTTCCATCCCGGTCCCTCCCCCTCATTTCACTTTGGCTGATGCCAGCCTCTTTAATTGGACCATGGAAGGTCACAGGGGACCAGGGCTGGGAACTCAGTCCCAGTTCAACTAGGGACTTCTGGAAGTATCCCAATCTTCTGGAAATCCCGGTGAACCAGGGAAGCTCCAGGCAGGCACCAGTGGAACCAACCTATGGATGGAGGCCACTGTGTCCAGGCCAGACCCACCCTGTCAGGGTCGGTGGGATTTCTCCGAGAGAGACTATAGGGGTTCACTTGGAGTTGGAGGGTGTTTCTCAGCCCCTCCTCACTCTGGGGAGGCCTGTGGCGAGAGGCACATGACTCAGTGTTCACTTCCTGAGGCCACTTGGAATGGACGTCTCAGAAGATTTGCTCGGGTGCAAAGCGGGTAACCAGGGAAGGGGGTGGGGCGGGAGGTGGGGCGGGCAAGGCCCAGGAGGGAGGAGGTTGTGTCATTAATCTTGTTGCATGTGAAAGCACACTTGTGTCCGTCCAGGAATCCCGAACTCGCCAAAGTGGACAGAGTGTTCAGTCCCCTCCCGAAAGCGCCAGAAATGTTTTGTCCACTAGGAAGGAAAACATCCTCTGCTTATGTGCTCGAATTTGGCTCTCCCTCGCAGGAGACACCTCAGAGGGCCCCGATCTGAGCAGCGAGCCAGTGGCTGCAGGACGGGGTGTAGGGGGCGTGCACCCTGCCTCCCTTTGGGGCCAAAGAAGACCCCTCCAGCCTGTGTTTTCGGCAGCCCTAAGGAACTCTTTCTGCACTACCCAGCCCCAGCCCCGGCTCCCTTTTTTTGCTTCTGAATCCTTCTGAGAATCAGAAAGAGAGGAGATCATGAGCAGGACGCCCTCTCCGAAGAGCCCAGAAATGGTGGTGGAACTTAGCAAGCTCCCAGGCTGGCCTGCTGCAGGGGTGAAGGCTGCAGGAGTGCACAGAAATGCAGGCCAGGGCCCAGGTGATCTGGGGTTTGGACTTAGGACACCAGCCACTGCTGGTCCCAGGACCCTGGACTAGGGAGCCTCAATTTCCTCTGCCTTCAAGTGGGAATAATGACACCTTCCAGCCAAGCTTGTGGCGTTGTAAAGATCAAATGAGGTCTGTGTATGGGGCAATGCCTTGGGAGGCTTCAAAGCCCACACTGCCCAAGGGTTTTTTTGTTTTTTGGGGGGGACACAATTTCACTCTGTTGCCCAGGCTGGAGTGCAGTGGTGCAATCTCAGCTCACTGCAAACTCTGCCTCCCGGGTTCAAGTGATTCTCGTGCTGCGTCCTCCTGAGTAGCTGGAATTACAGGTGCCCGCCACAACGCCCGGCTAGTATTTGTATTATTAGTAGAGATGGGGTTTTGCCATGTTGGCTAGGCTGGTCTCGAACTCCTGACCTCAAGCAATCCGCCTGCCTTGGCCTCCCAAAGTGCTGGGATTACAGGTGTGAGCCACGGCACCCGGCCCCAAGGTCTTAATCTAATAACATCTGTTTATGGGAAAGAGGGAAAGATAAGCATCCCGAGGCATGTCTATGCCTTCTGGAGAGACCCCTCCTTGTGGCCCAGCAGCTTCTCCTCCTGGGTCTCCTGCAGCCGTCCCTGGACGCTGGGGGCCCTTCTGAGCAACCCCACCCCCAGCTTGCTGGAAGGATGAGCTGGGGATGCCGTTTCCCCCGAGGGAAGCCCCCAGGCCGAGGCAGAAGCCCAGCCCAGACACCGCTTTGGAGGACGGACCTTGAGGACGTCCTGGCCACTTACGAGCCAGCAAGCGCCTTTCCCTTTCGGGGCCTAGCCCCCAAGTCTGAGAGGTCCTGTCAGGGTGGGGCATACAGGTGCTGCTGCAGACCCACAGTCTCCATCGTCCCGTTTGGCAAACATATCATGACCCTTTTTTCTGTGCCAGATACATGTGGACATCAAGATTCAGACTCAGGGCTGGGCGTGGTGGCTCATGCCTATAATCCCAGCATTTTGGGAGGCCGAGGCGGGCAGATCACCTGAGACTGGGAGTTCAAGACCAGCCTGACCAACATGGCAAAACCCCGTCTATCCTAAAAATAGAAAAATTAGCCAGGCCTGATGGCATGTGCCTGTGATCCCAGCTACTTGGGAGGCTGAGGCCAGAGAATCGCTTGAACCCAGGAGGCGGAGGTTGCAGTGAGCTGAGATAGCACCACTGCACTCCAGCCTAGGCCACAGAGCAAGACTCTGTCTCAAAAAATATATATAAAACATAAATAAGTAAAAAACAAAAGATTCAGACTCAGAAAACCAGGCTTCTGAGCAAGGAGTCCAGCGCGGGGCACAGACCAGGAAACATGGGAGAAGGGGTCTCAAGTGATGCAGAGGAGGGAGCAATAAACTTTGCCAGGCAATCAGGACAGGGATGTGCTAGCAAGGTTTTGAAGGATGAGTAGGAGTTTGCCAGGGGAGGAAAGTGAGCTGATTTGTTTAGGTTCCTCTGTAAAGTGGGGACCTTGCTGGATGGCTTTTTGTAAAGTACTGAGAACAGGGCCTGGCACATGGTGCCATTTAAGATGATGATAGCAGTAATAACACACTATCTAAGCCCACAGCCTCTCTGCCTCCTATGGGCAGCACCTTGAAGGTGCCTGAAACCCAGAACTTCAGATCTCCAGGGTCATTTATTCTGTTTAAGTTCAGAGGTTCTTCTGCCTCCAGGCAGCTCCTGGTCTGGGCCCTGACTCTGAATTCCCACTGGGTGCTCCAGTTGTGAAACCCACTAGCAGTCTATATCCCAAGTGTTTTCCCTGGAGAGGCCAGCCCCAGCTGCTCATAGGAAGAACCTGAGTTGGGCGTGGTGGCTCACGCCTGTAATCCCAGCACTTTGGGAGGTCGAGGCATGCGAATCTCTTGAGCTCAGGAGTTGGAGGCCAGCCTGAGCACCATGGCGACACCCTGTCTCTACCAAAAAACAAAAACTTTTCCGGGTGTGGTGGTGCATGCCTGTGGTCCCAGCTACTCAGGGGGCTGAGGCAGGAGGATCGCTTGAGTCTGGGAGGCGGAGGTTGCAGTGAGCAGAGATGGTGCCATTGCACTCCAGCCTGAGCAACAGAGCGAGACCCTGTCTCAAAAAGGAAAGAAAGGAAGGAAGGAAGGAAGGAAGGAAGGAAGGAAGGAAGGAAGGAAGGAAAGAAAGAAAGAAAGAAAGAAAGAAAGAAAGAAAGAAAGAAAGAAAGAAAGAAAGAAAGAGAGAAAGAGAGAAAAGTCGGAGTTCTTGGAGGCATGCTGACCAAGACAGGTTAAAACCTTTTTCTTTTTAAAATAAATAAATAAATAAAATGTAAAAAAAGAAGCCAGGCATGTTGGCTCACACCTGTAATCCCAGCATTTTGGGAGACCAAGGCAAGTCGAGACCAGCCTGGCCAACAACATAGTGAAACCCCGTCTATACTAAAATACGAAAATTAGCTGGGCGTAGTGGCGGGTGCCTATAATCCCGCTACTCGGAAGGCTGAGGTAGAAGAATCGCTTGAACCCGGGAGGCAGAAGTTGCAGTGAGTGGAGATTGCGCCACTGCACTCCAGCCTGGGCGACAGGGCAAGACTACATCTCAAAAAAAAAGAAGAAGAAGAAGAAGAAGAACGCGGGCCTCTCTGGGTGGCTCCCTTTGGTTTTTCATTTTTCTGGGAGTAGCCACAGTGGCTGCTTGGAGCCCACTCAATGCCATGTGGGGCGGCTAGCCCCAGAGTGTCCTGGATCCCAGACCTTGTGTGTGCCTGGAGATGAGCCCCTCAGGCACTCTGAGTGTGCGGTGGGCCAGCCCAGAGATGCTGTACAATGGAGCATTAGCAGTGGATGGGAGCAGGACTCAGCACCTCCCAGCCTCCCGAATGGCCAAGAGCAAACCCAGACTGCCATCCTCCTGAATTCATTTCCTGGGAAGGATCCCAGGAGGAGCTGGAGTTTGCTCCTCCCAAGGGTAGTAAGTTCAGAAAAAGAGATCCAGGTAGAAGACCTAGGACACGGGTAGAAGACAGGGCTATAGTTCCGCCACTCATTTGTGGGCCTAGGAAAATGACCGCACCTCTCTGAGCCTCCGAACCTGCCCTCCCAAACAGGCATGATTATAATATTCACATCTTGCCAATGACATAATTCTGAGAACTCACCCTGTCTAGCAAAAGCACTTTGCATGCATTAATGCATGTAATCCCCTACCAGCTATCCGTGGCAGGTGCTGCTGTGACCCCACAGGCTCAGAAAGTTTCATTCGCTTGCTCAAGGTCACACAGATGGAACTGAAAACCAGGCTTCACTGGCATCAAACCCTGAGGTCTTGACCCTATGCTACGCCACCTTCCTCAGCAGATCCCAGGCAGCTTGCAGGCAGTCAAGGGCTTCCTGAGACCCAGAAGTCTTGCTCTTATTCCTTCAGCACTCACTCACCCTTGCTCTGTGCAGGACAGTGTATTGGGTTCTGAATGTGGCCCCTAGAGACCGAGTGAACTCTGCCCTGGGGCTTTCCTGCCACAGGAATGGGAGGGGTGGTGCTGTGTCCTCTGGTCCCTTGCTTGATCCCGGCACATAGTAGGCGTTCAATAAATGCACATGGGCTGGGCTCCGTGGCTCACGCCTATAATCCCAGCAGTTTGGGAGGCCAAGGCAGGCAGATCACTTGAGGTTAGGAGTTTGAGACCAGCCTGGCCAACATAGCAAAACCCTGTCTCTGCTGAAAATACAAAAAAATTAGCTGGCCCTGATGGCAAACACCTGTAGTCCCAGCTACTCAGGAGGCTGAGGTGGGAGAATCGCTTGAACCTGGGAAGCAGAGGTTGCAGTGAGCTGAGATCACACCACTGCACTCCAGCCTGGGCAACAGAGCAAGACTCCGACTCAAAAAAAAAAAAAAAACCATGTTGGATAAATAAGAAAAGAGGATGGGACAGGAGCAGCTCAGCTGAATGGAGGAAGGCAGGGCTGCAAACTCGCTCTAGAGGACCTCAGAAAAGAACCCTGGGCTTTGGGCCGGGCGCAGTGGCTCACGCCTGTAATCCCAGTACTTTGGGAGACTGAGGTGGGTGGATCACCTGAGCTCAGGAGTTCAAGACCAGCCTGGCCAACATGGTGAAACACCATCTCTACTAAAATTACAAAAAATTAGCCAGGCGTGGTGGCAGGCGCCTGTAATCCCAGCTACTCAGGAGGCTGAAGCAGGAGAATCACTTGAACTGGGGAGATGGAGGTTGCAGTGAGCCGACATCGCGCTATTGTACTCTAGCCTGGGCAACAAGAGCAAAACCCCGTCTCAAAAAACCCTGGTCTTTGCCAAAGATGAAGACTAAGGAGGCCCAGGCCAAGGGAGGAGGCCAGGGGGCAGGTTAGGATGGAGGACTCCACACTGAAAGCCAGGGCCGCCTTCCGGGCGATGCAGAATGAACTGGCACCTCCAGCCAGGGCCAGGGCGAGGATGGGGACGGGACATGCACCAGGTATCCGGAAGGACCACATTCCTCTCTCCCTTGGCGCAAAGGAGAGGCTGTCTTTGAGTGCTGGGCTCGCCATGCCTACAGAGTTCACCCAGCATGGGCTCTGCTGCTGGCCTGTCTTCTTGTTCTCAGGAGAAGCCAGGACAGGACTCAGGCATTCAGACCGCAGCCGGCGCTCCCTGGACACTAGGCACACTCCACCCCAGGCAAGCCTCGGGACCTTGCAGGGGAGCTGCTGCTGTACCTGTTTCTCAGAAGCAGAAACAGAGGCTCAGAGGGGCACCGTGACTTTCTGCTAAAGGACAGAGCTGCAGCCCAGCGCTCCCCTTCTGCTGTGCTGGTTCCCGGGGGGAGCGCTGTCTCCCGACCAGACCTGGGTCCCTCTTCGTGCTGCCCAGGCAGTGTCCACACAGAAGCCTTCACTGCAGCTGCTTGGCCCCTTGGGAAGGGCTAGGTCAAGGCCATCCTTGCTGCCTTCTCTTCCTTTTCTTTCCCAGGAATTGACTTTTCTGTTTGGAGCTGAGAAACGGGTCCCTTGAGGATGCCAGAAGCAAGGGGATCTTCCCAGCCGACCTCCCCCTCTCGCGTTGCTCATGCAGGCATTGAACAGTTTCGCTCGTTCCCCGTGGGTCACCCTCGGAGGCAGGCTCTAAAGGTAGGAGGCAGCGCGATGGAGGGAAAGGCAGGGTCACACTGGCTGGCATCAGTGACGCCCTTGTGTGTGCTGGCACTGCCTAACCTCCTTTAGCCCCTCATCCCTGCAGTCCTCACCCTGAGACAGAGGGTCTGTGCTCATCTCCACTTTACAGATGAAGACACCGGGGCTCAGGGCAGCTAAACGCACACTGAGGCCACAGGTCAAGCCCAAGTCCATTGGGCTCCCACGCATGCTGTGCTCAGCCCCACAGCCCCCGCCTCCCGGGAATTCCAGGAAAGGGAGGGAGACATAGAGTGGCCACAGCCCATGGGCTTCCAGGACCCTGGCCTGGGGTGCCAGCTGCCAGGGCTTCCCCGAGGGGGGACTCTGGGATGGATTTCCCAGGGGGGACCTGCGGGGACCTTGTGCAGAGCAGATGGCGCGGGGGCTCCAAGGAGGGGAAGATGGGCCCTGGGGAGGGAGGAAAGCCACCTCCAGGCTTGGGGCTGCAGACCAGAGGGGTGGGAACTGGCAAGGGGAAGGCTGACAGCAAGGAAGCCTGGGCCCAGGGGTCCCCCCCTTCTCTCACAGGCATCGGGCTGCTCTTTCACTAAGAGAGTGTAGCCTAGGCAACGTGGGGAGACCCTGTCTCTACAAAAAAACGAAAAATCAGGCTGGGCGCAGTGGCTCACACCTGTAATCCCAGCACTTTGGGAGGCCGAGGCAGGAGGATCGCTTGAGCCGAGGGGTTCAAGACCAGCCTGAGCAACATAGTGAAACCCCATCTCTACTAAAAATACAAAAATTAGGTGGGCATGGTGGTGCATGCCTGTAGTCCCAGCTACTTGAGAAGCTAAGGCTCACTTGAGCCTGGGAGGCAGAGGTTGAAATGAGCCAAGATCGTGCCACTCCACTCCAGCCTGAGCGACAGAGTGAGGCTTTGTCTCCAAAACAATAAAGCTAAAAGAAAAAAAAAGAACTAAAAGAGTGACGCCCAGATTTGGGCATCTCCAGTATTTCTCACTGGGACTCCCCCGCCCTTTTTTTTTTTTTTTTTTTTTGAGACAGGGTCTCACTCTGTCTCCAGGCTGGAGTGCAGTGGTACAACTGTGGCTCACTGCAGCCTTTCAGCCTCTGCTTCCCAGGCTCAAGCAATCCTCCCGCTCAGCCTCCCAAAGGGCTGGGGTCACAGGTGTGAGCCACCACACCAGGCCAGTCTGTGTTTTCATGTCCCTCTTCCCCATGTCTGTCTGGAAGCCTCTGCCTGGCACCTTGTAAGTAAGCACTCATTACACATTTGTAGATTGATTGGGCCAAAAAATGAGCAAGTGGATGGATAAGTGAACAAAGTGGTAAGTTGACTAGGACACGGGACTCCTCGATCAATCCCCAGGGTCCAGCTCCCCCATGGAGCCCAGATAACTGGGGTAGCCAGCAATGGCCCCCGTGCCAAGGGCAGAAAGCCAGGGAGAGGGTGGCAGCTGCTTGTCCTGGCTTCCAGGCCAGGGGAGACGGAGCTTCCCATCGAGTCTAAGCAGTTCTGGATGGTCTGTCCCAGGCAAGGTGGCCCCCTCCATCCCACCCTCCTCCTCTTCTCCCATGCCAAGCAGATCTGCGATGGGGAGGGGCCATCCCGCCAGTCCCCAGCTCAGGACAGGGCTCTTCAGATGGAGGGGTGCCTTCAGGCCTTCACGGAAGGGGCTATACACACCGGAGGCTTCTCTCCTTCCCCTCGCTCCTCCCCTTACATCAACAATGTCTCTGCTGAGGGGGCACCAGCAGGACTGTGACCAGCAGGACTGTGACCAGCAGGACTGTGATGGCTTTCCCAGGGCCACATCTCTCCTTGTTTTCTCTGAAAACATTCCCGTGTCCAAAACCAATGAGGACAATTGACCTAGCCAATGTTACCTTGGTCTTCCTGGCCCAGTGTCGGTTCCCAGCTTATTTTTACGAGCTGTTTAATCTGCACACTGTCCTCTGTTCTCAATAAATGGGGCTGCGCATTCCAGGATGGCCTCGAATGATAACACCAGCCGTCTAGACGGAGGCCAGCACACTGACACTATCATAAATAAAAATAGCTTTGTATTCCAGTCTCTTGCCAGAGCCTGGGAGGGGCCGGCACATTCCCTGCAGGCTGGCTGTGCCAGAGCTCACCCAGTCTCCCTGCCCGGCTCTGCCCCTCACCCCATGCCCGGGGGAGCCTGGCAGAGCCCGCACCACCTGTGGGCAGGAGGGAGGAGTGCGGTGTTCCTGCAATGGCCCACTGGGGCCGCGTTGGTGAAGCATCCGTCGGATCTCTCCTTGAAGCTCCCACTCCACGTGGCCTGAGGAAGCTGCTTGGGCAATGGATACCCAGGCAGTCATCTGGGGCTTTACTTTGTTTTTCTTTTTGTTCTCACTCTGTTGCCCAGGCTGGAGTGCTGAGGCGTGATCTCAGCTCACTGCAGCCTCTGGCTCCCAGGTGCAAGCAATTCTCGTGCCTCAGTCTCCCACGTAGCTGGGACTACAGGCGTGCACAACCATGCCCAGCTAATTTTTTATATTTTTAGTAGAGATGGGGCTTTACCATGTTGCCCAGGCTGGTCTCGAACCCCTGGCCTCAAGTGATCCACCTGCTTCAGACTCCCAAAGTGCTGGGATTACAGACGTGAGCCACCGCGCCCGGCCTTGGGGCTTTAACTTTGAACTCCAAAGTCAGGGCGTTACCCACTGTTCCTGGGCCCCGCCTGCCCTGGGATAGGCTGCAGGACCCAGACCCGGGACTGCCTGGGATTACACCCAAGACAAAAGGTGCTCAGCCCAAGAAATGAAGGCTCACAGTGGAGATTTTGAGTTGCTCGCCCCTCCTCTCATGGTCCTCACTCCCTCCATTGCTCATTCACTGACTGTTCCTTTATTTGCTCCTTGAACGCTGAATGCCTGCCCTTGAGGAGCTGGATAGGGTGGGCTCAGGTCTCAGGGCAGTAGACAGGCAGAGGGAGTGGGGTGTCCCCTGAGCTCAGTGGCCACAGTGCTGCTACACACGTTATGTGGTTGTGCCAGGGAGTGCAGGGTGTGCTGGCATCTCCCTGTGTGTCCAGGCCAGTGTGGAGCTTCCTGCTCCAGGCCCCAGGCACAGGCCCAAGTCTCCACACTCACCCACATGCTCTCAATCGATTAGTTTACATCTACACCGAGAATGGCGCCCTGCTGGGTGAGATACCCTCGTGCAGTACACAACCTGAATACCTGTTCAAGGCAGCCCTGCACCACCTTCCCTCCCTTCCCCATTCGGATGGAGTCTCGTGAACAAAAGTCCTGGCTGCTCTTTGGGTCAGTAGAGTCTTCATTTCGGCCTCTCATATGGGTGCGGGGAGCCACAGGGGACAGTGGGTGAGCAGAAGAAGGAGAGTTACACAGAACGAAGAGGATTCTGTAAGATGGAACCGGCTGAAGGTGGGGAATGGGGCCGTGGGGTGGATATGACTCAGCACACCGTATGTGCCCTACAGATGGGGTGGAGCTTCTGTTTTCATTACGACTGACCAGGGGACCAGGTCCCTGCCATGCAGGCCTCTAATCCAGTGCTCCGGCCCATCCTGGAAGGGAGGCTTCCCGAGTGGGACCTGGTAACACCACGCTGACTCCCTGATCCACAGCCCTGGGGCTCTCCAAACCCTGCCCCCCATGTCACAGAGAGCAGAGCCCTTGAGAGCCAAGCCAGAGGAAAACGGGGGCCACGGGCTGACCCTCGGAGGGCCAACGCCAGCACAGCACATCCCGAGAAGGCCCTGAGCCCCTCCCCCGCTCAAGAACAGCCAGGAAGACGCAGGCGTCCTTCTGTCGGGATCTCTGCTGACCTTCTTTATCTAAATGGCTTATTTATTTGTTATTTATTTTGAGACAGAGTCTCGCTCTGTTGCCCAGACTGTAGTGGTGCAATCTCAGCTCACTGCGACCTCTACCTCCTAGGTTCAAGTGATTGTCCCATCTCAGCCTCCCAAGTAGCTGGGACTATAGGGGTGTGCCACCACACCTAGCTAATTTTTGTATTTTTAGTAGAGTCAAGGTTTTGCCATGTTGGCCAGGCTTGTCTTGAACTCCTAACCTCAGGTGATCCACCCACCTCAGCCTCCCAAAGTGCTGGGATTACATGTATGAGCCACTGCACCCAGCCTAAATGGAATCTTTAGATCCGAATATTCGGTAAGGAATTCCCGAAATCACACCAAGCAGATCTGCAATGGGGAGGGGCCATCCTGCCAGTCCCCAGCTCAGGACAGGGCTCTTCAGATGGAGGGGTGCCTGCAGGCCTTCATGAAAGGGGCTATCCACACTGGAGGCTTTTCTCCTTCCCTTCACTCTCTCCCCTTACACCAACAGTGCACAAAGCAAGAAGAAAATGCCTCTCTGCCCAAGTATTCAATAGTACTGATGTCAGAAGAGGAGCGAGTGAAAGCCTCCTGTGGCCCCAGCTTCTACCCACGTCATGACACAGAGACTGATCACCAGGCCAGGTGTCCCCTCACCTGTGGGGGCCATGGAACCAGCTTTGCTGCGCCCCCAACTTCCTGCCCCACCAAATGTCTCCCCGTCCCAGCTGTGAGGAGGGGAGTCGGAGAAAATACTGGGAGATGCAAGTGGGTTACGAAACAAGGAAGGGGGAAGAAAAGAAGGGAAGACCAGCCGTTCATCCCTCCTCCCCAGGGACAGGAATGGAGGGAAGAATGGGGGTGAAGATGGCCCCTCTAGAAAGGACCAGGACCAGGGCAGGACCAAACCGGCAGGTCTCTTGACTTGTCACCAACCCTCCCTTCCCCAACACACGGGAAGAGCTAAAACAGAAGCAGAAGGGAAGACTGAAGAAGAGACCAGAGCATTTCAATACACAGGCCTGAGCATTTTACATTTGAAAATGATGGGGGCCGGGCGCAGTGGCTCACGCCTGTAATCCCAGAACTTCGGGAGGCCGAGGCGAGTGGATCACTTAAGGTCAAGGGTTCGAGACCAGCCTGGCCAACATGGGGAAACCCCGTCTCTACTAAAAATACAAAAAAAATTAGCCGGGCGTGGTGGCACACACCTGTAATCCCAGTTACTTGGGAGGCTGAGGCACAAGAATCGCTTGAACCCAAGAGACAGAGGTTACAGTGAGCCGAGATTGCACCACTGCACTCCAGCCTGGGTGACAAAGTGAGACTCTGTCTCAAAAAAAAAAAAAAGAAAAGAAAATGAAAATGATAGGAAAATCTGTGAGTCAAAGAACAGGGAGAGTAGTTTGACCTTGCACAGCTGGCAGGCAGGGACTGGAGGAAAAATCAAAAGACTCCAGGCTATTCCATAAACCAGCTCCGAAAGCCCCACGCAAAGCCCCCCAGAACACTCCACCTCATTTAATGCTGACAGCACTCCTACGAGGTTGCAGTTCTGTCCTCTTTTTTATAGAGGGGGAAACTGAGGCACAAAAGGGGAAAGGTTTGACCAAAGCGTGACTCACAGCTGTCAGGAGGCAGGGCCAGGCTTCAGACAGAGACTGTTCTGACTCCGAGCCGTGCCTTGTCCCCTCAGCCTCTCTGTGCCCCGCACTGCCTGGCACTGTGTTAGCTCAAGACATGTTTATTCAATGCACGATCTGGAATAAACAAAGCCCTCCCAGCTCGCACATCAGCCCCTCAAACAAGCATTTGTTGAGGATGTTGAGGGTGACAAAGGCAGCATTTGGCCAGCCGCTCTGACTTCCTGGGCCTCCAGTCCGGCCAGGCACAAGCTGATCTGAGAGGTGACAAAAGGGAGACGTCCACAGACAGGATAAGTGTCGAGTGCCCCACTCCGCTGCACCCCTGGGGAAGCTCAGAGGCTGGGGTTTTAGATTTGGGTGTGGCACTTGCTGAATATCTCCCAAGGCCTGGGTAATCCGCTCACATCCGAAGTCCCACTAGAGCCTCTCAAAAAAGGGGAGCAAGTCCCCTTTTTACAGCAGGAGAAGCTGAGGCCCGGAGGGTTCAAGGGTGGTCCAGGGTCACATAGCCTGATTATGGTAGGCAGGGTTCCTCCAGAGCCTCTGTGGGGAGCATCTGGGGCCACAGTGCCTGAAGCTGGAAGGGCACACTTTGAAGCTGCAGCTTGGCCAGCTGGGGTGGAGCTGAGTCATCTGTCCCTGGGGAAGGTTTATGGTGCTGAAGTCTTTGGGACCAGGTCGAGGGTGAGGACTAAATTCTGGCCTTTTTTCTCTCTTGCACAAATTCCTACCTAAGGGGCCTAGGGAGTGTGAAAGGAAAATAAATCTTGGGATCCCAAAATCACTAAGCTAAAGGGAAAAGTCAAGCTGGGAACTGCTTAGGGCAAACCTGCCTCCCACTCTATTCCTTAAAAAAACAGCTACTAAGATTTAAAAAAAACAAAACTAAAACTAAATGGCCGGGCACGGTGGCTCATGCCTGTAATCCCAGCACTTCAGGAGGCTAAGGCGGGTGGATCACAAAGTCAGGAGATCGAGACCATCCTGGCTAACATGGTGGAACCCCATCTCTACTAAAAATACAAAAAATTAGCCGGGCGTGGTGGCGGGCACCTGTAGTCCCAGCTACTCGGGAGGCTGAGGCAGGAGAATGGTGTGAACCCAGGAGGCGGAGCTTGCAGTGAGCCGAGATCGCACCACTGCACTCCAGCCTGGGCAACAGAGCGAGACTCTGCCTCAAAAAAAAAAAAAAAAAGGCTACATACCTCCCTCACAATTTGTCCACAAGGAAATTCCTTGTGGACAAAGGACAGACCGAACTCAGTCATCCTCTGCTCAGTGAGATCAATGCATATCTGATTGCTTCCTTTGGAAAGGCTCATCAGAAACTCAAAAGAATGCAACCATTTGTCTGTTAATCTACCTGTGACCTGCAAGCCCCCTCCCCACTTCGAATTGTCCCACCTTTCCAGACCAAACCAATGTACATCTTACATATATTGACTGATGTCTCATGTCTCCCTAAAGTGTATAAAACCAAGCTGTGCCCTGATCCCCTTGTATAATAAACATGTCATCAGGACCTCCTGAAGCTGTGTCACAGGCATGTCCTAACCTTGGCAAAAGAAACTTCCTAAATTAAGACTTGTCTCAGATACCCTTTGGTTTACAGGAGTCACACCCTAGAAACCGTAGAATCTCATCAGATGGGTTTTAGTTAACCTGATATAATGTGGCTTACTTTTCAACCTGACTCCAACATAACATCACATGACAGATAAAGAAACAGATAAAGAAGGAAATCCGTCAAGCGTGATGACTCATGTCTGTAATCTCAGCACTTTGGGAGGCTGAGGCAAGAGGATTGCTTGAGCCCAGGAGTTCAAGACCAACCTGGGCAGCATGGTGAAACCCTGTCTCTACAAAAAAAAATAAAATAAATAGCCAACATGGTGGTCCCAGCATGTCTGTAGTCCCAGCTACTCGGGGAGGCTGAGGTAGGAGGATGGCTTGAGCCTGGGAGGTGGAGGCTGCGGTGAGCCCTAATCACCCACTGCCCTCCAGCCTGAGTGGGGAAATTTGCATCTGTAAAGAATCTCTATTAACATAACTAAATTTTTACCTCCTTCTAGGCCCTCCCAATCCTGAAGAGATTAACTGAGAGTCTTGCACATTTTAAGGGTCTGAGTAGGAAACACTTGCCATCTACTGTCTCTAAGGGCACTCACCCAGGAGACTTTATTAGAAGCTTGGTCTCCACAACCCCTTATCTTGACCCAGACACTCCTTTCTACTGATTCCAGGTTTTTCGATAATATAACTCTTTCAACCAATTGCCAAGCAGAAAATCTTTGAATTCACCTGTGACCTGTAAGCCACGCCCCCACTGCCCCACACTCCCACCCTCCAAGTTGTCCACCTTCCTGGACTGAACCAATGCATACCTCACGTGTGTTGCTGATGCCTCTTATGTCTCCCTAAAACACAGAAAACCAAGCTGTAACCCAAATACCTTGGGCACGAGTTCTCAGGACCTCCTGGGCTATGTCCTGGTCTTGGTCCTCACATTTGGCTCAGAACAAATCTCTTCAAATATTTTACAGAGTTTGGCTTTTTCAACAGGGGGACAATTCCCATGTGGTAGCCTGTGTCTTCTCCATCCAACACAAAACATCCAGGTGCTTGCCTGTCCCTCCCCAAGCAGCTTCTGACTGTCCCCTTACCCCTCCTCAGCATGGGAGGACCCCTGCTGAAACCGCCTTTGCAAAAGTATGACTGAGACAGTGCAAGAGATCTAACTTAACCAACTCCATCTTGCTTCTAGCCTCCAAGCTGTCCTTGTTCATTCCTGGGCGTAGGCTGAACTAACGTTGAGAGAAATTTAGTTTATAGTTTAAACAAAGATGGTAACAGCCCTTTCCCAAAGCAGACCTCCTTCTTGCCTGGGGAATAGATTGCCTTTGCAGGACTAACATTAGCCACAAGATTAGAAATGATGGTTTAGGAGTCATGCACCTGGAGTCTACAAGATTCTGTCCCTTCCTAAACTGCTCCTGAGATCAGCGCTTGAACCCAGGCACGGTAGCTCATGCCTGTAATCCCAGTACTTTGGGAGGCTGAGACAGTTGGATCACCTGAAGTCAAGACCAGCCTGGCCAACACGGTGAAACCCCGTCTCTACTAAATATACAAAAATTAGCCCAGCATGGTGGCAGGCACCTGTAATCCCAGCTATTTGGGAGGCCGAGGCAGGAGAATCGCTTGAACCTGGGAGTTGGAGTTTGCAGTGAGCAAAGATCTTGCCACTGCACTCCAGCCTGGGCAACAGAGCAAGACTCTGTCTCAAAAAAAAAAAAAAAATCATCAATGCTTGAAATATTTTGCAGACCCTGCACTTGATGAATTAGCTGGCACCAGCCAGATCGATAAGCTGGCTCATCTGATCTTGTGGCCCCCACCCAGGAACTGACTCAGCGTAAGAGGACAGCCTTAACTCCCTGTGATTTCATCTCTGGCCAACCAACACTCCTGGCTCAATGGCTTCCCGCACCCACCAAGTTATCCTTAAAAACTCTGTTCCCTGAATGCTCAGGGAGACTGATCTGAGTAATAACAAAACTCTGGTCAGCACAGCCGGCTCTGCGTGAATTACCCTTTCTCTATTGCAATCCCCTGTCTTGAGGAATCGGCTCTGTCTAGGCAGCGGGCGAGGTGACCCCTTGGACAGTTACACTGCAACATGGAAGAAGAAGCCCCACTCCCACGTCCACTCTCTCCCTTCCCCTCAGTTGACCAATTAAAGCTCTGTCTGCCTTCCCTGGCACACTAGAGCTTTGGAGCCCAGGCTGCACCTGTTCTTCCCAGAAGTCTCGGAGGTACCCTGATGGTCCTCTGGGAAACCACCTTTCAGGCGTGTGACCCAGTCCACCAGTGTCTTCCCTGAGACCTTCACAGGCACTGTGGGGAAAGCAACTCTCTTTCTGCTGAGACTCTGGAGCTGGTAGGATGAGGGTCTGGAGACACCGGGAGGCATCATAGCCCCACTGCTGCAAAAGGAACCAGCTCCTGGGGGAGACAGGGCATTGAGACGGGGGATGCGCCTATTCCAGGCCGGCACGTGCACACCTGAATCCAGAGGTGCCTCAGGCCAGGCCACCTCCAGGACCTTGAGGCACAGGAGCCAATACATTCTCTCTTTTGCTGAAGCGAGTTAGAGCTGGGTTTCTCTCACCTGCAGCAACCAAGCAGTCAGACCCCCCTCCTCCTGAAGGACCGGAAGGACCCCTCCCAGAGGCAGAACTGGCTTTCCTGGGACCCTGAGAGAGGGAGGACGTTGCCCATGGCATTGAAGCCCCATGGCCAAGAGCACAAGTCTTGAGGCCAACTGTGGCCCCATCTCAGCTGCAAGGCCTCAGGCAAGCACCTTGGCCTCCTGGGGCCTCTGTCCCTTCCTTTCAAGTGGGAATGACAGTAATTGTGAGGATGGAAGGAGATGGAGACGGTGCTCCATGCCGGTCACTGTACCCATCAGTGTCCCAACAGGAAATGACAGCACCTTCGGGATAATTCTAGGAGGGCTTATTTATAAGATGGGGCCCTAGGGGAGCCCCAAAAGAGAAGTGGCACATGAAGGAACCCAGGGCTGGCGATGGCAGCACTGTCTCCACTCCTAGGCCCAAAAGAACGATGGTGGGGAGCAATTACCCAAACCAGAATGCAAGCCGGGCACAGCAGGACACCCTCAGGGGAGCAGTGCCCTTCAGTCAAGGGACACGGCCAGGCCAAGGGGCCCTTGCATCAGGTTGATGCATATCCCCAAAGATTCACACCCACCCAGAACCTCAGAATGGGACCTTATTTGAAAATAGGTTCTTTGCTGATGTAACTAGTTAAGGATCTAGAGATGAAGTCATCTCGGTTTTAGGGCGGTTCCCTAAATCCAATGGCAGGTGTCCCTATAAGAAGAGGAGAGGGCCAGGTGCAGTGGCTCATGTCTGAGCACTTTGGGAGGTCAAGGTGGGCGGATCACTTGAGGTCAGCAGTTGGAGACCAGCCTGGCCAACGTGGGGAAACCCCATCTCTACTAACAATACAAAAATTAGACAGGCGTGGTGGTGCATGCCTTTAGTCCCAGCTTTGGGAGGCTGAAGCATGAGAATAGCTTGGACCTGGGAGGTAGAGGTTGTAGTGAGTAGTGAGCCAAGACTGCACCACTGCACTCCAGACTGAGCGACAGAGTGAAACTGTCTAAAAAAAGAGGAGGAAAGGACACAGAGAGAGAGGGGGGAAGGCAGAGCCAGGATCCGGAGGGACAAGAGAAAGGTAAAAGAGAAGAGTTACTGTTGCAGTGACATCCCACCCAGATGTCTACAGGAGGTCTGTGGCTCTTCTGTTCCTACTGCATCCACAGAGACCCTGATGGCCCCTTGTCTGGCTACCTGGCTGTCATGCTGCTGCTGCTGAGAACGTGGGCACCTTGGTCTATTTCCTCCCTGCTGGTTATCACATGTGCATCCACGAGATTTCTCCGGAGACCCACCCTTGCTTTCTTCTCCCATGCCCACATGCTGTTCTAGACCATCTTGGAACAAAACATCAGAAAACAGGGTCTCCATTGGCAGGAGAGAGAACTGAGGTAGGTGTTCACCAGGAAGGGGCAAAGCGAGGAGAGTTGCAACAGTTTTGCTTCAATCATCTTTTGCTAGCTCCTCCACCAAATACCAAACCCCGAGCCCCTCAGCCACCCCCTGCCAGTGTCCAGGAGAGCAGTGAACATGCCCCCAATTGGTTTCATGATCGCCAGCTCCAGTGGCTCCCGCTGAGTGCCAGGAACTGAGTTCTGCACACGTTTCCTGATTACAAATTGCCAGGAAAAGGCTAAACGTGTCCACCGACTCTCTGGCCTCCAAAATTGCAGTTCTCCATTTTTTCCCATGCAATAGACATGATAGATGGAAGACATTCATGCAGGAAGTACACTCCAATTTTAATGGAAGTTCCCAAAATAAAATTGTTCAGAGAGCAGTACAGTAATTCATAATTACCCCCACAAACACTAAATGGCAGTGACTGACATAAAGGTGGGCCGAGGGTCCCACACAGCTGGCCAGAACTCCACCCTCTCTCCCACCTGAGAATAGGAATGGATGGAAGTGACATTCAGGTAGGGCTTTTGGAGTTGCAAGTAACAGAATCCTACCTCAAACAGGGTTAAGCAAAACAGGGGTGTTAGCGTTTTGTGTATCAGAAAAGCTCAAGATCAGTTTGATTGAAGCTCGACTAGGGTGGCCAGGGAGCACCCACCCTGTCATCTCTCTCAGCTCGGGGCCCCTGGTTTCCCTGTGTGGGGTCCGTCTAGAGGTGGGCTCTCCCACCACAGTGCTCAGGCAGCTGCTAGCCCCTCCAGGCTTACACTGATCCTCAGCCAGCTCTGAGGGAGGAGTGATTTTCTCTTCCCCACGGTGTCTGCAAATGTCCCTGAACAGAGCCCTGTCGACTCATGGCCACCTGCACTGTGACCAGGGAGATGCCCTCTTCTGATTAATTTTCTGTCACATGCACCGAGGAGCCGGGGCATGATGGGCCAGCTCTACCCAAACCCAGGACTGAGAGTAGGGAGTGGAGGTTCCCAAAAGAAGGTCCAGGAGCTGTCACCAGGAGAGGAGAAACCAATACCCAGCAGGGCAGGCAGGACCACGGCGGCCCCTGTGAGGTTCTTGCAGCTGCTGTAGCAAACAGACACATATCAATGCTTGAAAAACACAAATGTATTAACGTACAGTTCTGGACTCCAGAAGTGCTGGAAGCAGTGCATCAGCTGGGCTGATCCCTTCTGGAAGCTCTAAGGGAGAATCTGTTTCCTTCCACTTTCCAGCTTCTAAAGGCCACCTGCATTCCTTGGCTCTTGGCCCCATCCTCCCTCTTCAAAGCCAGCAGAGCATAACATCTTCTGGTCTCTATTCCTTTCTGTCTCTGTCTCTCTCTGACCCTGTTTCTATATGCGTGTGTGTGTCTCTCTCATCTGTCTCTCCCTTTCTCTCCCTCTCTCTTTCTGATCCTCCTGCCTCTAGCTTATAAGGACCCTTGACATTACGTTAGGACCACTTGGGTAATCCCATCTCAAGGTCTTTAATTGAATCATGACTGCAAAATCCCTTTTGCTGTGTAAACATCTTCACAGGGTCATTATTCTATCTACCATGTCCCAGTGAGAATTAGCCTCACCTCCATCTGCATATACTTATGGTGAAGCCCTAACTCTCACCCACGGCAAGTTATTCATCCCTGCCTCAGAGGGCTGTCTGGTAGGTCAGACCCCTGCAGTGGAGAAGCCTACCCCTGACCTTCAACCTATGCACACAGGGTCCAGCACTTGGTCCGGTGGCAGACAGAGAACCTTCCCCAGAAAGCGCCAGGGGTTGCAGGGTCAGAGGCCCAGTGGCCAGACCCAGGGGGAACTGTGTCCTTTCAGGTCACTGTCCTAGCTC
Organism: Pan troglodytes; assembly: GCF_028858775.2. NCBI lineage: Eukaryota > Metazoa > Chordata > Mammalia > Primates > Hominidae > Pan > Pan troglodytes. The sequence continues at coordinate 222,604,871 of NC_072398.2, read as the reverse complement.
TCCAGGAAGTCACAGGAAGGTAAAATCATGGAGAAGAATCCCTGGGCAGAGGAGAGAACTCCACTGGCCTGCTCACCTCCGCTTGCATTGGGGTCTTGGGCCAGAATTCCAGGTCCAATACAGAGCCTTAAGATTTATTTTTAGGCCGGGCGTGGTGGCTCACACCGGTAATCTCAACACTTTGGGAGGCCGAGGCAGGCAGATCATTTGAGGTCAGGAGTTCAAGACCAGCCTGACCAACGTGGTGAAACCCCATCTCTACTAAAAATACAAAAATTAGCCAGGCATGGTGGCACGCACCTGTAATACCAGCTACTCAGGAGGCTGAGGCAGGAGAATCACTTGAACCCGGGAGGCAGAGTTTGTAGTGAGCTGAGATCGTGCCATTGCACTCTAGCCTGGGCAACACAGCAAGACTCTGACTCAAGAAAAAAAACAAACACACATTTATTTTTTGGTTGGGTGTGGTGGCTCACACCTGTAATCCCAACACTTTGGAAGGATGAGGCAGAAGGATCACTTGAGCCAAGGAGTTCAAAAGCAGCCTGGGGACCGGGCGCGGTGGCTCACGCCTGTAATCTCAGCACTTTGGGAGGCCAAGGTAGGCGGATCACGAGGTCAGGAGATTGAGACCATCCTGGCTAACACGGTGAAACCCCTTCTCTACTAAAAACACAAAAAATTAGCCAGGCGTGGTGGCGGGCACCTGTAGTCCCAGCTACTCAGGAGGCTGAGGCAGGAGAATGGCGTAAACCTGGGAGGCGGAGCTTGCAGTGAGCCGAGATCTGGCCACTGTACTCCAGCCTGGACGACAGAGCGAGACCCCGTCTCAAAAAAAAAAAAAAAAAAAAAAAAAAAAAAAAGAGCAGCCTGGGCAACGTAGGGAGACACCATCTCTACCAAAAAAAAAAAAAAAAAAAGAAGAATAAAAAGAAAAAAAAAGACGTATTGTTTTTAAAATGGTAAATGATTTCTGATACGAAAGGAATGGTGAATCCTGACACAGGTCACCCTTCCTAGAGCCGACATCAACAGGAGCGACTCCCTCTCCTCATTCCAAGAAACGTGGGATCGTGGGGTTAGCAGGATTCTGGCTTCCCATCCCTGGACAGTTTGGGCCTTGGCAAAGGTACTGTTGACAAGGGGCTGGGCCCTGCCAAACACGTCCCGGGATGCTCTCAGCTACTCCCAGGAAGAGGAGAGGAAGGAAAATGCTGCCCAAAGACAGTGCCCAGCAGGCGTGCTGCCCCCAGTCCAGCTGCCATGCTGCCTACCCCACAAAAGCCTAGGGCCTCCCTGAGTCCTGGTAAACCGGACTCCACGGGGACTGAGGCCTCGCACGAGCTGAGTCCCCAGGCTTGGGCATGGCTCTTGCCCTTTCCTTTCCTTTTCTTTCCTGTCCTGTCCTGTCCTTTCCTTCTTTTTTTCCTTCCTTCCTTCTTTTCTCTCTCTCTCTCTCTTTCTCTCTCTCTCTCTCTTTCTTTCCCTCTTTCTTTCTGATGGGATCTCACTCAGTCACCCAGGCTGGAGTGCAGTGGTGCAATCATGGCTCACTGCAGCCTCAACCTCCCAGGCTCAAGCGATCATCCTGCCTCAGCCTCCCGAGTAGCTGGGACCACAGGCATGCACCACCACACCCAGCTAATTTTCAATTTTTTTGTAGAGATGGGGTTTCACTATGTTGCCCAGGCTGGTCTCGAACTCCTGGACACAAGCCATCCTCCCACCTTGGCCTCCCAACGTGCTGGGATTACAGGTGTGAGCCACCGCACCTGGCCTGGCCCTTGCTGTTTCTTTCCTCCGGGAGGAACAAGGGCCTTATGGGACCGGGGGCTTCCACTTCCCCAAGTGGAAACCTCAGCCAGGGCTTGGTCAGAGCTGGCTTATGAGCTGGAATCAGCCCAGTCCACCTGGCCAGAGACTTCGATGGTCCAGGCCACGCCAGCCTCGAGGGGCCGGAAGGGAAAAGAAATTCGGCTCTGATCCCTCTGGCTCCTGGAAGAGGAGGTGGGCTCCTGCAGGCGTGTGCCTTGGGATGGATTCTAGAGCCCAGGGTCCCCTGTCCAGGCCTGGATGACCCAGCGATGGGAGCGATTTTTAAAATATTTTTCAATTAAGTCCGTGAGAGAGCTCAGAAGCCAACCCTATGCGTGGCATACAAATCCGGGCCGTGCAGCAGCAGCAGCTCAGTTGGCAGGGGCCTCTCACTGGGCCCGCCAGCCACACCCTTGGACCGGCCAGGTTTTTCCTGAGTGGAAGCAGGGTTCAGGCCCTATGTGCCCTGCAGGACTGAGGAGTCCAGCAGGCTATCCGGGTCCCATAGAAAAGGTGGGGAATTCTGGCCAGCAGCCGGGCAGGGGACGAAAGAGGATGCTGAGAAGCTTTCAGGCGTTTCTCCACCCTCCTGAGTCACACGGGAATGTCTGAGACCAGGAGGCAGGTCGGGGGACTGGACGGGGGGGTGCTTTTTTGCAGCCTCTGCCAGGATCCCAGTGGGGGCAGGAGGAGAGACAGGCCCAGAGCTGGGCGAGGAGAGCTGGAGAGAGGCTGAGGAGGATACAGCTGCAGCCTCAAGCCCAGACACCACTTCCTCTCTCCCACCCCTCCCTCCTTTCCAGCCATGTGGCCCACCAAAGACCTCATCCTCGGGAAACGCAGCCAGGTCCCACCCACGAGGGCAGGGGCCTGGGGCTCCCCATCCCCAGCTGAGTTCAGGGCAGCATGAGGCCTGGCCTCACCTCCCTCTGCTCTCCCACCCGTGGGGGCTGCTGCCCTCACCCGTGGCTTCTAGATGATAGCCTCCCCCTCCATCCTGTCCTCAACACCTCGCACAAGCTGGGCATACAGCTAGGGCTTAATAAATGCCAGTTTTCCTTCCTCCACTGCACCACACAGAGATTATTCAGATCCTCACCTTGCCTGGTAGGCTCATCTCAGGACATGGACAAATTAGAAACTATTTTATTTGTTTGTTTATTTTTATATTTATTTATTTTTGAGACAGAGTCTTGTTCTGTCACCCAGGCTGGAGTGCGGTGGCGCCATCTTGGCTCACTGCAACCTCCACCTCCCAGGTTCAAGCGATTCTCCTGCCACAGCCTAAAGGGATTACAAGTAGCTGGGATTACAGGCACCCGCCACCACACTTGGCTCATTTTTGTATTTTTAGTAGAGATGGGGTTTCGCCATGTTGGCCAGGCTGGTCTCGAACTCCTGAGCTCAGGTGATCTGCCCACCTCAGCCTCCCATAGTGCTGAGATTACAGATGTGAGCTGCCACGCCCAACTTATTTATATACTTGTTTATTTATTTATTTTTAGATGGCGTCCCACTCTGTCACCCAGGCTGGAGTGCAGTGGTACAATCTCAGCTCACTGCAACCTCCGCCTCCTGGGGTCAAGTGATTCTGCTGCCTCAGCCTCCCAAGTAGCTGAGATTACAGGCACACACCACCATGCCCAGCTAATTTTTGTATATTTAAATAGAGATGGGTTTCACCACATTGGTCAGGTTGGTCTTGAACTCCTGACCTCAAGTGATCCACCTGCCTCAGCCTCCCAAAGTGCTGGGATTACGGGTGTGAGCCACTACACCTGGCCCAAATTAGGAACTAAATCATCAGCAAAAGCTGAGTCGCTCGCCCCTGGAAGAGGCAGCTGAGGACCAGCTGAGGCCACTTGACGCTGGGCGGGGGGCGGGGGGGCCCTGCCCTGCTCTGCCCCAGGGAGGTGCTGCTGCAGACCCTGCCTGTGCTGCAGTCCGAGGCCGCCCTCAAACCCCCGCTTCCAGCAGGATCCCCGCTGTCACTGAGATCCAGAGCTGCCACTGCTTCCGCATCATCCTTGTTTGCTATTTGGTGCTTTGGGCAAGCAGAGCTGTGTTTTGCCAGCTGCCGGCTGGCAGCTCAGCCCATCCTGCAGCTGGAGGCCCGAGCAGGGGGCCCAGGGAGCCCTTTGAAGTCCCTGTCTCAGCTGACAGCCCTCCCCTCTCGCCTCCCACCAGGGAATCCCACTGCCTCTGGTATGGACAAACACTCACAAAGCTCAGAAAAGTGTAGCCACCTTTCCTGAAAATATTCAGCCTGGCCCAGCCCTGCTGGAAGCCACTGCACATGGTTCTTGGGGCTGAGACCATGGCTTTCTGCAAACTAACGTGGCCTTTGGGTGCAGCAATAGAGCCAGAAGACATCAGGGTGGCCTCAACCTAGAAGCCAGGTCCCGGCCACCTCTCACACAGGCTGGGCTAAGGGGAGGCTGCAGAGGAAGTTCAGTGGCAGCTGTTCCCTCTGCACTGGGGACTAGAGGTTGGACAGCTGGGATTAGTCAGAGGTTCCGAGCTGTGTCCTCCGCCAGCCCAACCATGGGGACCTTCTCCAAGTGGAAACCTCGGCTTGGGCTTAGCCAGAGCTGGCTTACGAGCTGGAATCAGCCCAGTCCACCTGGCTGGAGTCTTTGATGGCCCAGGCCACACCAGCTTCATGGGGTCTGCAGGGAAAAGAAGCTCAGCTCAGAAATCTCTGGCTCCTAGAAAAGGAGGTGGGCGCCCTCCTGCCAGAGCCAGCTGATTTTAATTCAGCTACCCGGCAAACCTCCCTGGTTCCTGCTCTATGCCAAACCCAGGGCAGGTGCCAAGATGCAGAGATAGACAAAACTCAGTGCCTACCCTAGAGGAATTCATAGTCAGGTAAAATAACGGCCACACAGTGTGTCTGTGCCCACGTGGCAGAGGCCCAGAGAAGCAGCCTGGGACTGAGCTGAGCTGATATGCTTTGCAGGAAGTGGGTGAAAGTGCGGCAGAGGCCTGGGAGGCGGGAGGCCAGGTCTCTGGCAGTGGGGGTTCTTTCTTCAGCAGTCCCCTCCTAGCACCCACACAGTGCCAGGCCCTGGGAGGGCCAGCTCTGCACCCCAAAGCTGCTAAGTCTGTGGTCCAGGAGGTAGGTGGCCGCAGCTGCACCTGCCCGTCCCTCAGCCAGGGGAAGTGACTCGCCTCTGAGGCTCCTGCAGGCTGCCTCCTGGGGGAGCGTGCAGGAAAGAGTTTGCAGGTTTTATGGCCAGTGAGGTCCAGCTCAGGCCTGAGGAGGGTGCAGGCCAAGCCGGCCGGTTCTAATTAGGGGACTGGGCTCCTCGTAGCAGCCCAGGGGCCTGGGGGCTTTGCCAGTTTGTAGAACAGCCAGCACTGTTTTGCACAGTGTCTCCTGGCAACGGGGGCCACTCCAATGGGGAGCGGGGTGCCCTGGGAGCCCTTGTGGGCAGCAGCCAGCCACTCAGCCTGAGCTCACGCGTGCGGTCCCCTCCAGGTACTTCCGCCCTACCAGACTGACCTCGGGGGACACAGATCCCTGCTAGAGCATGGGGCAAACTGCCCTCTCCCAGCCTGGGTCAGTGCTGCCAGAACCCAAAGGGACTGGGGACGGAGGCTGGGTCTTTGCTTCCCCTCACCACCTCAGGTTGCCCTGAGTAAGCATTCTAAAACAAAAGGAGGCCGGGCGCGGCGGCTCACGGCTGTAATCCCAGCACTTAGGGCGGCCAAGGTGGGCGGATCACTTGAGGTCAAGAGTTTGAGACCAGCCTGGCCAACATGGTGAAACCCCATCTCTACTAAAAATACACAAAATTAGCCGGGCGTGGTGGTGCGCGCCTGTAATCCCAGCTACTCAGGAAGCTGAGAAACAAGAATTGCTGAGGCAGAGGTTGACGAAGGGGGTGGAGGTTGCAGTGAGCCGAAATTGTGCCACTGCACTCCAGCCTGGGCGACAGAGTGAGACTCTGTTTCAAAAAAAATAAAACAAAATAAAAGTAAAATAAACCAAGAATAAGTACCGACGCCCAGTGTCTAGACAATGCCTAGCACACAGTAGATGCTCAAAGAATGCAGAGTGAATAACCAAGCTCAGTGCTTGGAAACCTGGCTGGCACACAGTAGGCTCACAATCCATGTGCCGAACACAAGAAGGAATGAAGTTTGTCTTCAGCCCCATGCAGTGAGTTCTAGAAAGCAGGTGGCCTGTTGCTTTCATCTTGTGTCTGCAATGCCTGATACAGGACCCAGGACTCCTCGGGCCTGGCAGGACCCGCCCCAGCCGAGGTTCCCGTCCTGGTGCTGGGGGCGAAGGGGAGGGAGGGAGGCCGGCAGGCGGCTGGTCAGACAGTGTGAGTCTGGCCTTTGAATGTTATTCCCGGCAGTTCCTCTGATTCACAGCTGTCCCAGGAACAGTCATGACTGTGTCAATAAATATTGGTGACTTTTAATGACCTCTCCGTCTCGCAGGGCCATGTGGGCCTTCCTGCCCCTCCAAAGACCCCGTCCAGGCTGTTGTTTTTCTAGCCAGCGTATAGCGCTCTGTGCCAGTGAGAGGGCCTTGGGGATCGAATGGCCCCCGCAGGCTGATAACTCAGAAGGCATTTTCTGTCTCCTTGCTTCGCCTGCTCCTTTTCACCATAACTCCCCAGACCTCCTGGGAATGACCCTGAGTGCAGAAGGATGGGCAACATCAGAGGCCCTGGCTCAGAAAGAGCCAGAAAGGAGCTGCCACCTTGGCCCCCCCTGCCCTTCCCCCTACACCTCTGCCTGGGTGTCTTGTCCTTTCTCCTCGCTAGAAAAGGACATCGCATCTCACGCCAACACAACATGCCAGGCAAAGATAAGCTGCTTTTCCTCCTTCCACACTTTCACACTTTCCACAGTTTAGTCTGAGGGAGAGTTTGAATTAAAACCCAACTACAGCACGGCTGGGCATGGTGGCTCACGCCTGCAATCCCAGCACGTTGGGAGGCTGAGACGAGTGGATCACCTGAGGTCAGGAGTTTGAGACCAGCCTGGCCAACATGGTGAAACCGCGTCTCTAAAATTAAAAAAATTAGCCAGGCGTGGTGATGCATGCTTGTAATCCCAGCTACTTGGGAGGCTGAAGTGGGAGGATTGCTTGAACCTAGGAGGCGGAGGTTGCAGTGAACTGAGATGGGGCCGCTGCACTCCAGCCTGGACGACAGAGCAAGACTCCATCTCAAAAAAAAAAAAAAAAAAACACCACAACTGTAGCCCTCTTTACTGGACGACAGATTTTATCATGAAAGCAAAGAACGGTTATGAGCACACAGGATCTGTGTCATCTCCTCAATTCTACTTCAAAGAATATTCCATACATCAAGCACTCTGGGGCGGTGGAGAGGCCACCAAACCCAAGACAGGTTTGATTCTGCTCTCAAGAGCTTGCAGTCCAGAGGGAACGCAGGTGGTGCAGGAAGCCGCTGTACACAGGCGACTGCAGCTCCCCAGTGAGGAGTGTGGGTGCTGCGGGGAGATTCACAAGGACTAAAGGGACGTGCGACCAAATGCAATGTGTGATTCTTTTTGGGGTTTTGTTTTTTGTTTTTTGGGTTTTTTTGAGACGGAGTTTCCCTCTGTCGCCCAGGCTAGAGTACAGTGGCACAATCTTGGCTCACTGCAACCTCTGCCTCCCAGCTACACCCAGGTTCAAGTGATTCTCTTGCCTCAGCCTCCCGAGTAGCTGGGACTACAAGTGTGCACCACCACGCCTGGCTAATTTTTGTATTTTTTTTTTAGACGGAGTTTCACTCTTGTTGCCCAGGCTGGAGTGCAATGGCACGATCTCGGCTCGCTGCAACCTCCACCTCCCGGGTTCAAGCGATTCTCCTGCCTCAGCCTCCCTAGTAGCTGGAATTACAGGTGTGTGCCTCCACACCTGGCTAATTTTGTATTCTTAGTAGAGGCAGGGTTTCTCCGTGTTGGTCAGGCTGGTCTCAAACTCCCGACCTCAGGTGATCCACCCACCTTGGCCTCCCAAAGTGCTGGGATTATAGGCGTGAGCCACCACACCCAGCCAATTTTTGTATTTTTAGTAGAGACGGGGTTTCACCATGTTGGCCAGAGTGGTCTCGAACTCCTGGCCTCAAGCGATCTGCCCGCCTCGGCCTCCCAAGGTGCTGGCATTACAGGCATGAGCCACCGTGCCTGGCCCCAGTGTGTGATTCTTGAGTGGAACGTGCATTAAAGCAAAAGAAGCAGCTGCTTTCAGGGTCTTTTGGAGAATTTAATCATGGATTGCATGTTACATAATATCCCTGCATCGAAGCTAAACTCCTGAGTATGGAAATGGACTTTTGGCCATGCAGGAGACTGTCCTTGATTTTGGAAGGTACCTGCTGAAATATTGAGAAGGGACGTGTCATTGTGTCCGCAACTGACTTTTGAATATTTCAGTGGTCTTCCAGAAGGCAGACTCCTGTGGGCTGAGCAGGAAGTAGCCTAGCAAAGCAGGGAGAACAGTGTGCATAAGGACCGAGGGTGGCCCGGCAAGGGCCCATGCCCAGGAATTGCTGCTGGAGACGAGGCTGGGGGACAGGGCCAGGTCGTGGCAGGGAGTAATCAGGCGACAAGGAAGGCACACTTGGACCCGGAGGGTGGTCATGGGCGTGGAGAGAGTTAGGAGGTATTTAGGAGGTCGAATCTGCAGGAGCAGCCAGGATATGGGGAAAGAGGGTATGGGAGGGGAGAGAACTCATGCTGTCTGGCAGGAGAACCGGGAGAAGGAAGGTGCCACTCACAGAGGTGGAAGACCCAGGGAGCACCAGGGTTGGAGCGGGAGAAGGTCAAGGGCTCGGTTTTCAGACATGCCAGGCCTGTGGGGCATCTCCAATGGGGTACCAGGAATTTGAAGGTGTGTTTGTCCAAATAACCATGGAGCCAGTACTCTGTCCTCAGGCATGGGTGTTGGGGACGTCTTGTGGCCATACCAGCCAGGCGTGGTGGAAGCCACAGAGGTGGGGCCAGGTGAGAACAGCCAGTTGTGCCTTGCTCATCCTGCATTTGTTTTGCTGGCTCCTCTCTGTCTGCCTTGGAGGAACGGATCAAGACTGTTCACCTCACAGGCCCTTGACATGAGTCAGGATTCAGAGCTGCCCCCTGCAGCCACCCACCTCCTGTCACAGGCTGGAAAGGAGCTGATTGCCCAGAACTCAACTGAAAGGAGGCCACACATTTCAGCCTGGGTTTCTATGTCCCCTTGTGTCTTGTTTATTTATCCTTGGGGCAATCTGGGTGGTTTGGTCCGTGGGAGTGGGATGGGCCACCCTCCCAAATGCTGGGTGTCTGGTCCCGTACCAGCTCCCTGCAGGCGAAGCCCGTTCTGCCATCGTGTAGCCTTTCAGCACATAATTGCTGAGCTCCTGCTGTGTTCTAGGCATCGTTCTAGATGCTGGGAAGATAGCAGAAATAAAAGTCCAGTCTATAGGAATAATAACTTCTTACTGTCATAAATAATTATCGTATAAAGATACATAATAGCATACGTGAGGATCATGCCTACCATTTATTGAGCACTCAGGATACACCAGACACTGTGCTGAGTGCCCCATGTCCCCTGTAATCTTCACAACCACCTCTGTTTAGTATTAATATTACCGTTTGATAGATGGGACAACAGGGGCTCAGAGAAGGAAGGTAAGTGGCCACCCAAGATCACAGCTTATAAATGTCAGGGTCAGGGTTTGAACTCAGACCTGGGGCCTGTACTTCCAAACTCTCAGCCTGCAACTTGCCAGAGTCCAGCTTGCCCTTTGGTGGGTGGGGGTGATAGAGTTGGAGGCCCCATCCTGTTCAGGTCCAGCTCTGAACCTTATAGGCCTGGCCTGACACCTCCATTGCTCTGTGTCCTCCCGATCCTGGACTCCTCCTTGCATCTGGTTCTGACCCCAGATTCCTGCTTTCATGCTGAGCTCAGCCCAGCTCATCTCACTCAGCAGCTAACCCACCCAGGGGGATGGCTGGAGAGAGGGAACGCTGGCCAAGGGACCAGCTCAGGCAGGCGCTGGCAGTGTAGAGTTGCCAAATGTTGTACGGCACATACACTAAAAAGTTGTTTGTGGGCTGGCTGCAGTGGCTCTCGCCTGTAATCCCAGCACTTTGGGAGGCCAAGGTGGGTGGATCACTCGAGGTCAGGAGTTTGAGACCAGCCTGGCCAACACGGGGAAACCCCATCTCTACCAAAAATACAAAAAATTAGCAGGGCGTGGTGGTGCATACTTGTAGTCCCAGCTACTTGGGAGGCTGAGGCAGGATAATTACTTGAACCCTGAAGGCAGGGGTGCCAGTGAGCTGAGATTGTGCCACTGCACTCCAGCCTGGGTGACAGAAGGAGACTCCATCTCAAAAAAAAAAAAGTTATTTATGGATTATCTGAAATTCAAATTTAACTGAGTGACCTGTATACTTGCTAAATCTAGCTACCTAAGGGGTAGGGGTGCAGAACACTGTGAGGGGATTTCAGCTATGAGGGGGCATAAGAAGGGGGTTTGGATGAAATTCCCCAGGAAGGGTGTCCTCAGATATTCAAGAATCTTTCATTCCTCCCTTGTAGACGTTCAGGTGCAAGCTTCCTGTCTCCTGATCATTTTCACTCAACCAACATGTGCTTATGTGCTTAACTAGAGAGCCGCGCTTAGAGTCACTATTTACATATCTTCCTGATCAGGCCCGTCTGTTCCTGCACCTGCTATCACCCCACAACCACCACCACCAACTCCAGCAGCCCTCTCAAGTTTCCAGGGCCTGTTTCTTTCGCCAAGAATACTCTTGCTCTCCACTCTGCCTTTCTCCTGGGAGCCCTCCCGCACCCCCAGCCCGTCTGTTGCACCCTGAACTTCCTGTCATCACACTGATTACACTCTATTACAATTGTGTCTGGACTTTGGGAAGGTCCTAGCCTGGGAGCCCCCTCCTGAGACACACACACACACACACACACACAATCCCCACTGCAGAGGATTTACAGACACCCCTCTTCCAAGCCCATTCATAGACCCCAGGTCGATGTTGGAATTTCCTGGTTACCTCATTATCTCCCATGAAACTACAAGCTCCATGAGAGCCTTGTTCACCACAGAGCCTGGTCTGGAACATGGTAATCATCCATAACAATCCATTCCAGTATCAACAGACTATCAGCAAAGGTAACAATAGTCTATATTAAGTATCAAGAAAGATAAATGGCCAGGCACGGTGGCTCACACCTGTAATCCCAGCACTTTGGGAGGCCGAGGCATGTGGATCACCTGGGGTCAGGCATTTAAGACCAACCTGGCCAACATGGTGAAACCCCGTCTCTACTAAAAATACAAAAATTTGTGGTACACACCTGTCGTCCCAGTTACTCGGGAGGCTGAGGCAAGGGAATCTCTTGAACCTGGGAGGTGGAGGTTGTAGTGAGCCGAGATGGCACCACTGAACTCCAGCCTGGGTGACAGAGCAAGACTCCATCTCAAAAAAAAAAAAAAACATAAATGAGCTGTGTGACCCAGCCCAGTGTTGGTGCAGACCAGATGCTTCTTGAATGCTGTTTGAACGATGCTTCTTGAATGCTGTTTGAACGAATGAACAAATGACTCAGTGCAAATGACCCAGAGCTCAAATTTTGTCTGCTGGGCTGGGCTCACTCAGAGTGTGCTCCTCAAGGCCTCTCCCTGACCCCAACCACAAGAAGTCACCTAGGCCCTGATCCTGCCCTTCCAACCTGTTCAGTCCAGGTTAACCTGGGGTTCCTGGACCAGCTCCCAAGATGGGTGGGCACTGGACCTGCCCAAACCAGGTGGCTCCCCCCTGGAGTTCCCAGATACCTCACCTGTGCCCAGAACACGCCCATCCAAGGTGTCTTCACGGGAAGGGACAGTGGGACCTCCAGGCCATGATTACAAGAACTAGTTCTGGCCAGGGGTGGTGGCTCATGCCTGTAATCTCAGCACCATGGGAGGCTGAGGTGAGAGGATGGCTTGAGCCCAGGAGTTCAAGATCAGCCTGGGCAACATAGTGAGACCTTGTCTCAAAATAAATAAACACATAAATAAATAAAATAAAATAACTCAGCCAGGCACAATGGCTCATGCCTGTAATCCCAGCACTTTGACAGGCCAAAGCAAGAGGATCACTTGAGCTCAGGAGTTTGAGACAAGCCTGGGCAACATGGTGAAACTCTGTCTCTATCAAAACTACAAAAATTAGCTAGGCATTGTGGCACATGTCTGTGGTCCCAGCTGCTTGAGAAGCTGAGGCAGGAGGATTGCTTGAGCCCAGGAGGCAGAGGTTGCAGTGAGTCCAGATCGTGCCACGGCACTCCAGCCTGGGTGATAGAGTGAGACTCCATCTCAAATAAATAAATAAATAAATAAAGTAAAAGAACTAGTTCTGGCTGGGCGCAGTGGCTCATGTCTGTAATCCCAGCACTTTGGGAGGCCAAGGCAGGCAGATCACGAGGTCAGGAGTTCGAGACCAGCCTGGCCAATATGGTGAAACCCCATCTCTACTAAAAATACAAAAATTAGCCGGGCTTGGTGGCGTGCACCTGTAGTTCCAGCTACTCAGGAGGCTGAGGCAGAAGAATTGCTTGAACCTGGGAGGAGGAGGTTGCAGTGAGCCGAGATCACGCCACTGAACTCCAGCCTGGGTGACAGAGCAAGATTTAGTCTCAAAAAAAAAAAAAAAAAAAAAAAAGAACTAGTTTCCACCTCAACTCAGACACACATGTTGCCTTTCCAAAGGGTTCCAGCCACAGGGCCATCGCTGAGCTGACATCGTGGAGCCCTGTCTCTGTGGTAAGAATTTTCACCTCCATGGCCACATTCTGTGCTGTGCGGGGTAAATGCTGAACAACCAGCTATCTGGAGGGCAGGTTGGGGTGGGGGAGAGTACGCATACATATGTGAACATAGAGTATAAATCCTACCACAAATAAGTACTTGATTACTACCTGACCCAACAAAAGAAATAGCTCATAGTTTTTTTTGTTTTTAGTTTTGTTTTGTTTTGTTTTGTTTTGAGATGGAGTCTCGCTGTGTCACCCAGGCTGGAGTGCAATGGCATAATCTCAGCTCACTGCAACCTCCACCTCCCGGGTTCAAGCAATTCTCCTGCCTCAGCCTCCTGAGTAGCTGGGATTACAGGCGCCCAACATCACACCCGGCTAATTTTTGTATTTTTAGTAGAGACAGGGTTTCACCATGTTGGTCAGGCTGGTCTCAAACTCCTGACCTCGTGATCCACCTACCTCGGCCTCCCAAAGTGCTGGGATTACAGGCGTGAGCCACTGAGGCTGGCCCAGAAATAGCTCATGGTATTGATGAGTGAGTGTGATTCTAATATGAGGGTTGATTGGCATTTTCATGTATGTCAATGAGTAAGAAACAGTGAAACAAAAAAGACATTCGGCAGGCCCTTTAAATCTGTGGATTTCACATTCATGGATTCAACTAACCATGGATCTAAAATATTCATTCAAAAAAAATGGACGGTTGCATCTGTACCAAACATGTACAGACTTCTTATTTTTGTCATTATTTCCTAAATAATACAGTATAACAACTATTTACACCGCATTTACATTGTATTAGGTATTATAAGTAGTGTAGAAATGATTTCAGATATACGAGAGGATATGTGTAGGTTATATGCAACTACTACACCAATTTATATAAGGGATTTGAGCATTCGTGGATTTTGGTATCCAAGGGAGGGTCCTGAAACTAATGGGTCCAGATGGGACAACAAGGCCTCAGGGAAGGAAGGTAAGTGGTTGCCCAAGATTGAAGCTTATAAATGTCAGGATCTGAGGTCGGGAGTTCGAAACCAGCCTGACCAACATGGAGAAACCCCGTCTCTACTAAAAATACAAAATCAGCCGGGCGTGGTGGTGCATACCTGTAATCCCAGCTACTTGGGAGGCTGAGGCAAGATAATTTCTTGAACCCGGGAGGTGGAAGTTGCAGTGAGCCTAGATCGCGCCGCTGCACTTCAGCCTGGTGACAGAGTGAGACTCCATCTCAAAATAAATAATAAATAAATGTCACGGCCAGGGTTTGAACTCACACCTGGAGCCTATGCTTCCAAACTCTCGGCCTGCAACTTGCCAGGGCCCAGCTTGCCCTTTGGTGGGTGGGAGTGATAGAGTTGGAGGCCCCATCCTGTTCAGGTCCAGCTCCAAACCTCACAGGCCTGGCCTGACACCTCCACTGCTCTGTGTCCTCCAGGTCCTGGGCTCCTTCTTCCACCTGGGTGGCTGGGTCTGGGATACCAAGGGACAACTATATATTGGAACGTTACTTTTTTTTGCTAAATTGGATAACAGCTTTGAATACTGGGAGAATAGTTCCTTATCTTTTGTACTATTCACAATGTTATTGCTAGAAGTACAATTCACTTTCAAGTTTAATTTGCAATATTAACTTTTTGTTTTGGAGTCTCACTCTGTGGCCCAAGCTGGAGTGCAGTGGCACAATCTCGGCTCAGTGCAACCTCCACCTCCTGGGTTCAAGTGATTCTCCTGCCTCAGCCTCTCAAGTAGCTGGGGTTACAGGTATGCGACACCACACCAAGCTAATTTTTGTATTTTTAGTAGAGACTGGGTTTCATCATGTTGGCCAGGCTGGTCCTGAACTCCTGACCTCAGTGATCTGCCCACCTCGGCCTCCCAAATGCTGAGATTACAGGTGTGAGCCACCGTGCCTGGCCAATATTAACATTTTCTCCATTGCTTTCTTAAATCTAGAAAATCAACAAAAGAGTAAAGAAAGCCCTGGCTGAGAGCATTTGCCCATTTCTGTGGTGTAAATACTCCCAGCGCAGTTGGTTTTGAGGTCCCAGAGTGACATTGTTGAATGTGGAGTTGGGAAGAGGTGTTCAGTAGCCACCATTACTAGTACTTCCACCAGGCAGAGACCATGGATATAAATAACCTCAGGGCATAGGTAAAATGTAGTAAGATAATTAGGAAGCCAGGAGTCTTGAGTCTTTAGAGCTTTGTTTTTCATATAATTTATTTAATCGTAAGTGTATAGAACTTAATTGTTAATGATGGCTGTATTTACAAACTGGCTCCAATGATTTCTGAAAATCATCAGTCAACCCTCCTGAGTCAGTACAAGTCAGCTCCACAGTGCCGTGAACCCATTCCCCTACAGCTCTATAGGAAAGGTCTTACTAGCTCTATTTTACAGCTCAGGAAGCTGAGGCTCAAAGGCCACACAGCAAGGCCTTGAGTGCAGGAGGGCTTAATGCTGAGATGATTGGAGTCCTGCACAAGTTACTTAAGTCGGGTAGCGTGAGCAGAAACTGAACCACAAGTGTGTTTGGGGATTTGTGGTGTCAGGAAACACTTAAGATACTTCTCTACCAGTCTGGTCTGGCCTCCAGATAGCACAGTCCCTGCTTGTATAATCCAGTAGAATAAAGTTGCAACAGTCGGCCTGCAAAAGAAGATAACGTGGTGGCAGAAAGCCCTTTGACCAGGACACTACCACACTACCATAACACCACACCACCACACTACCAGAACACCACGCTACCACACCACACTACCATAACACCACAACACCACACTACCACAACACCACGACACCACACGACCACACCACCACACTACCACACCACCACACTACCACACCACCACACTACACCACACCACAACACCACACTACCACAACACCACACTACCATAACACCACACCACCACACTACCAGAACACCACACCACCACACTACCACACCACCACAACACCACACTACCACAACACCACACTACCACAACACCACACCACCACACTACCATAACACCATGCTACCACACTACCACACCACCACACTACCAGAACACCACATTACCACAATACCACACCACCACCACACCACACCACCACACTACCACACCACCACACCACACCACCACAACACCACACTACCACAACACCACACCACCACACTACCACACCACAACACCACACCACCACAACACCACACTACAACACCACACCACAACACCACACCACCACACTACCATAACACCACACTACCACACCACCACACTACACCACGCCACAACACCACACTACCATAACACCACAACACCACACTACCACACCACCACACCACACTACCACAACACCAGAACACCACAACACCACACTACCACAACACCACAACACCACACTACCACAACACCACAACACCACACTACCATAACACCACACTACCACACCACACTACCATAACACCACAACACCACACGACCACACCACCACACGACCACACCACCACACTACCACACCACCACACTACCACACCACCACACTACACACCACACCACCACAACACCACACTACCACAACACCAGAACACCACAACACCACACTACTACGCCACCACAACACACCACACTACCACAACACCAGAACACCACACTACCACAACACCACACCACACTACCACAACACCACAACACCACACTACCACAACACCACACTACCACACCACCACAACACCACACCACCACACCACCACACTACCACAACACCACACTACCACACCACACTACCACAACACCACAACACACTACCACACCACAACACACCACACTACCACAACACACTACCACAAAACCACACTACCACAACACCACAACACCACACGACCACACCACACCACACTACCACAACACCACATTACCACAACACCACAACACCACACTACCACAACACCACAACACCACACTACCACAACACCACAACACCACACCACACTACCACACCACCACAACACACTACCACAACACCACACAACACCACACCATACTACCACAACACCACAACACCAGACTACCACACCACCACACCACCACACTACCACACTACCACACTACCACAACACCACACTACCACACTACCACACTACCACAACACCACACTACCACAACACCACAATACCACAACACCACACTACCACAACACCACAACACCACACTACCACAACACCACACTACCACAACACCACAATACCACAACACCACACTACCACAACACCACAACACCACACTACCACGACACCACGACACCACAACACCATGACACCACAACACCACACTACCACAACACCACAACACCACACTACCACAACACCACAACACCACACTACCATAACACCACACTACCACAACACCACGACACCACAACACCACACAACCACACCAGAACACCACAACACCACACTACCACAACACCACACTACCACAACACCACAACACCACACTACCACAACACCACACTACAACACCACAACACCACACCGCCACAACACCACACTACCACAACACCACAACACCACACTACCATAACACCACACTACCACACCACACTACACCACAACACACTACCACAACACCACAACACAACACCACACTACCACAACACCACACTACCACAACACAACACCACATGACCACAACACCACACTACCACAACACCACACTACCACAACACCACAACACCACACTACCACAACACCACACTACCAGAACACCACACCACCACACCACACTACCACACCACCACCACACCACACTACCACAACACCACACAACACCACACCATACCACCACAACACCACAACACCAGACTACCACAACACCACACCACCACACTACCACACTACCACACTACCACACTACCACAACACCACACTACCACACCACCACACTACCACACCACCACACCACCACACCACCACAACACCACAACACCACACTGCCACACCACAACACCACACTACCACAACACCACACTGCCACACCACCACAACACCACACTACCACAACACCACACTACCACAACACCACAACACCACACTACCACAACACCACAACACCACACTACCACGACACCACGACACCACAACACCATGACACCACAACACCACACTACCACAACACCACAACACCACACTACCACAACACCACAACACCACCCTACCACAACACCACAACACCACACTACCATAACACCACACTACCACAACACCACACCACAACACCACACTACCACAACACCAGAACACAACACCACACTACCACAACACCACACTACCACAACACCACAACACCACACTACCACAACACCACACTACAACACCACAACACCACACCGCCACAACACCACACTACCACAACACAACACCACACTACCATAACACCACACTACCACACCACACTACAACACCACAACACACTACCACACCACAACACAACACCACACTACCACAACACCACACTACCACAACACCACAACACCACATGACCACAACACCACACTACCACAACACCACAACACCACACTACCACAACACCACACTACCAGAACACCACACCACACCACACTACCACACCACCACCACACCACACTACCACAACACCACACAACACCACACCATACCACCACAACACCACAACACCAGACTACCACAACACCACACCACCACACTACCACACTACCACACTACCACAACACCACACTACCACAACACCACAACACCACACTACCACAACACCACACTACAACACCACAACACCACACCGCCACAACACCACACTACCACACCACAACACCACACTACCATAACACCACACTACCACACCACACTACACCACAACACACTACCACAACACCACAACACAACACCACACTACCACAACACCACACTACCACAACACCACAACACCACATGACCACAACACCACACTACCACAACACCACACTACCACAACACCACAACACCACACTACCACAACACCACACTACCAGAACACCACACCACACCACACTACCACACCACCACCACACCACACTACCACAACACCACACAACACCACACCATACCACCACAACACCACAACACCAGACTACCACAACACCACACCACCACACTACCACACTACCACACTACCACAACACCACACTACCACAACACCACAACACCACAACACCACACTACCACACCACCACACCACCACACCACAACACCACAACACCACACCACCACACTGCCACACCACAACACCACACTACCACAACACCACACTGCCACACCACCACAACACCACACTACCACAACACCACACACCACCACACCACCACACTACCACACTACCACAACACCACACTGCCACACCACCACAACACCACACTACCACAACACCACAACACCATACTACCACAACACCACACTACCATAACACCACACTACCATAACACAATGTAGGAGAGACCTGCCCTCCTCTTTTCTTTTCTTTTCTTTCTTTTTTTTTTTTTTTTTTTGAGACAGAGTTTCACTCTTGTTGCCCAGGCTGGAGTGCAATGGCATAATCGCGGCTCACTGCAACCTCCACCTCCCAGGTTCAAGCGATTCTCCTGCCTCAGCCTCCCAAGTAGCTGGGATTACAGGCATGAGCCACCACACCCGGCTAATTTTGTATTTTTAGTAGAGATGGGGTTTCACTATGTTAGTCAGACTAGTCTTGAACTCCCAACCTCAGGTGATCCACCCGCCTCAGCCTCCCAAAGTGCTGGGATTACAGGCATGAGCCACCGCACCTGGCCTTTTTCTTTTTTTTTCTTTCTTTTTTTTTTTTTTTAGACAGGGTCTTCCCCTGTTGCCCAGGCTGGAGTACAGTGGTGCAATCTCAGCTCACTGCAACCTCTGCCTCCCAGGCTTAAGCGATCCTCCCACCTCACCTCCCAAGCACCCTGGACTACAGGCAAACTACAGTTTGGCTCTGTGTCCCCACCCAAATCTCATCTTGTAACTCTTACGATTCCCACGTGTTGTGGGAGAGACCCGGTGGGGGGTGATTAAATCATGGGGCAGGTCTTTCTCGTACTGTTCTCGTGATGGTGAATGGGTCTCATGAGATCTGATGGTTTTAAAAAGAGGAGTTCCCCTGCACAAGTTCTGTCTCTTTGCCTACCGCCATCCATGTAAGATGGGACATGCTACTCCTTGCCTTCTGCCATGACTGTGAGGCCCCCCCAGCCACGTGGAACTATAAGCCCAATTAAACCTCTTTCTTTTGTAAATTGCCCAGTCTTGGGTATGTCTTTATCAGCAGCGTGAAAATGGACTAATACAACTTCTAATAGTAAACATTAAAATAGGCGGGGCACGGTGGCTCATGCCTATAATCCCAGCACTTTGGAAGGCTGAGGTGGGCGGATCACAAGGTCAGGAGTTCAAGACCAGCCTGGCCAACATGGTGAAACCCCATCTCTACTAAAAATACAAAAATTAGCCAGGCATGGTGGCAGGCACCTGTAATCCCAGCTACTCGGGAGGCTGAGGCACGATAATCGCTTGAACCCGGGAGGTGGAGGTTGCAGTGAGCCGAGATCACGCCACTGCACTCCAGCCTGGGTGACAGAGCAAAACTCTCAAAAAAAAAAAAAAAAAAGTGGAGTGGGAGAGGTGGCTCAGGCCTTCACCTTGGCAAGCAGCCAGCTTGTGGGCTCAGCCATCAATTCTGGGGCACCTTGGTGTCTGAGGCCTCCTCAAACCATTAACAATGGTTTTAAAAGTACCATCTCAACCTAAAATAAATGTCTAATGGATTCAAGGGGACATTGCTAAAGAAAGTCATCTTACATTCCAACACACCGGCCCGGTCATGAGACCAGGTCTGCAAAACGTTGTTCTCCTCCCCTTAGACATGAGAGAGACAGAAACAAAGTCTGGGGCGGCGGGTGAGGGATGGGGTGACCAAAAAAAGTACGTATTCCACACACAGTGGATGTTTAGCAGATGTTTTTTGGATAGACTTAAGCTTTTAGACAATGAAACAAAAATAATTCTTCCCATCATCACAAAATAAAAATGTGACCACATCCCTCTACCACGTCCCCTTGGGGCTTGGGAAGAGCGTCTGTCCCATAAATCCTCCAATGGGCCTTTTGTGTGCCAGGCACCGTGCTGGGCACTGGAGCACACTTACAAGGGCAGCCCCTGGGCGCCTGCTCCTCCTGCTCTGGTCCCCAGCCCAGCCCCCCCGCAGCCCTGTCCTCACCCTGACCCAGCAGGGAGGGCCTCGCCGGCCTGACCTGTTTTGCCTTCTAAGTGGAAACAAGCCGCTGAGCTACAAGGGAAAGTCGGCTCTGGGCAAAGCCCAGTGACTCTCGGCTCATGCTCACCTCTGACCAAGAAAGAAACACAGCTGTGGTTATCAGAAAGCTGCTGAGAGCTCAGGATGGTGGGGGTGGGGCGGAGGCTGGGAGGAGGAGGGCGGGTGTAGGGGGAATAGAGAAGTTCTGAATCACAGAATCTTATTCTTGGGGGCAGATGTGGCCACAAGCTGGGACGGGACTGGGGTGGGGACAGGGAGTCTTATCCCCAGTGTGCATGGCATTTCTTAGGAAGAGCAGAGAGCCCCTGAGCCTGGGAAGGGTGAGCTGGCCTGGCCTGTGGGGGTGAATGAGTCGCCAGCCCTGCAGGGCCACTTGAGTGCTGCCAACAGATTCCCAGGGGCCCAGGGCAGCCAGCTCTGGCACAGCCTGGTGGCAAGTATCCCCACCTGAGCAGGGTGAGGCCGGGCAGGGCCCAGCAGGCCCCGGCCCCACCAAACCTCCGGGGCCAAATCTGCTGCTGATTGGCCAACTCATGGAACCGAAACGGAAAATCCCCCACCCGTGGCCAACAACTGCCAAACCACTTGAAAGAGGCAAAAGTCTCCCACGGGTTAGAGGCTTGAGATGTTGCAAAGGTCAGGATTCATTAGCAAATGGGTTGCTTAGAGGTCCCTGGAAAGGGAGGCAAGAAGCAGGACCAGGGCCGGGAGGCTGGACTGGAGAAGTTGGGCCTGGGATCAACGAGGGGCAGCGCTCTGCTGGAGGATGGTGAGGTGATGGGCTCACCCTGGCCCGAGATCCTGGGCAGGGAGCAGCTCTCACCCCACAGGCCTGGGCCAGCCGCCCAGCGCTTCCCAGAGCTGCAGGGAACTTCCAGGGAACTGAGACCTCCAAGCTCAGAGAGAATGCCTCCAAAATTCCTTGGGATTTTTCTTCCCTAGTCAAAAGCCTATCTATTTATAGATGTGGAAATATGTGTGGAGAAAGGACTGGAAGGAAATACATGAAATGTTAACATGTTTTTCTTCTTCTCCTTATTCATATTGTTTTACGAAAAATAAACATGACTTTCAAGATAAGAAAAAAGATATTTTTAAAATATAATTAATCTTGATATGTTATTCATGTTGTTATAGAAAAGTGCAAAGCTGAACTTACCCATAGTGCTGTTAACCACGAACATTTTGCTGTGTTTTCTTTTCTTTTTTCTTTTTTTTTTTTCGAGACAGGGTCTCGCTCTGTCGCACAGGCTGGAGTGCAGTGGTGCAATCTTGGCTCACTGCAACCTCTGCCTCCTAGGGTCAAATGATCCATCTGCCTTGGCCTCCCAAAGTGCTGGGATAACACGCATGAGCCACTTTGCCTGGCCTGCTGTATTTTCTTTTGCTGTTTCTCCTATGAAGACATTTGGGTGTAAGGTTGTTGTTCATGCTGTATTTTATTTTATTATTTTATTTTATTTTTGAGACGGTTTCGCTTTGTCACCCAGGCTGGAGTGCAGTGGCACAATCATGGCTCACTGCAGCCTCAACCTTCCAGGCTCAAGCAATCCTCCCACCTCAACCTCCTGAGTAGCTGGGACTACAGGCACATGCCACTACACCCGGCTGACTTTTGTATGTAGAGATGGTGTCTCCCTATGTTGCCCAGGCTGATCTCGAACTCCTGGGCTCAAGCAATGCTCCAGCCTTGGCCTCTCCAAGTGCTGGGATTTATGGGCATCAACCACTGTACCCAGCCTCATGCTGTATTTTACATTATTACAAAACTTTATATGTTACCAGAAAGGCATCATAACCATCTTTTAAAATCTCTATGTAGGCCAAGTGTGGTGGCTCACGCCTGTAATTCCAGCACTTTGGGAGGCCAAGGTGGGTGGATCACTTGAGGTCAGGAGTTCGAGACCAGCCTGGCCAACACGGTGAAACCCCGTCTCTACTAAAAATACAAAAATTAGCCGGTTGTAGTGACACATGCCTGTAATCCCAGCTACTCGGGAGGCTGAGGCACAAGGATCACTGGAACAAGGGAGGTGGAGGCTGCAGTGAGCCAAAATTGCAACACTGCACTCCAACCTGGGCACCAGAGACTCTATTTAAAAAGAAAAAAAAAAACTCTAATATTTATTCAGTAGATAATGCCATTATTCATTTAGCCATTCTCCCATTTGAAGGTATATCTATAGGTATACCTATAGGTAGATAGTTTCCAGCTCTTTGCTATTATAAATAATCTGTTGTGAACATCTTTATGTGGAACATTCTTTCTTTTTCTTTTTTTTTTTTTTTTTTTTTTTGAGATGGAGTCTTGCTCTGTTTCCCAGGCTGGAGTGCAGTGGCGCAATGTTGGCTCACTGCAACCTCCACCTCCTGGGTTCAAGCGATTCTCCTGCCTCAGCTTCCCGAGTAGCTGGGATTACAGGCGACTGCCACCTCGCCTTGCTAATTTTTGTATTTTTAGTAGAGATGGGGTTTTGCCATGTTGGCCAGGCTGGTCTTGAACTCCTTCCCTCAAGTGATCTGTCTGCCTCGGCCTCCCAAACTGCTGGGATTACAGGCATGAGTCACTGTGCCCGACCATTCTTTCATCTTTTGAGATGATTAGATTATCTTAAGTCAAATGCTCATATTTCCAAATGTGGGATTACAGCGTGAAAGGTTGCCACACACTAAGCAGGAGCGTGAACTTGAACCCAAGTTAGTCTAAGTCCAAAATGCCCATCTTTAATCCTGCCAAATGTTTCTGGTGGTGGTGGTGGTAGTGGTGGGTTTTGTTGTTGTTGTTTGTTTGTTTGTTTTTGAAACGGAATCTTGCTGTCACCCAGGCTGGAGTGCAGTGGCCCAATCTCAGCTCACTGCAAGCTCTGCCTCCCAGATTCAAGCGATTTTCCTGCCTCAGCCTCCCAAGTAGCTGGGATTACAGGCGCCAGCCACCATGCCCACCTAATTTTGTATTTTTAGTAGAGACGGGGTTTCACCATGTTGGCCAGGCTGGTCTCAAACTCCTGTCCTTAGGTGATCTGCCCGCCTCAGCCTCCCAAAGTGCTGGGATTACAGGTGTGAGACACTGCGCCCAGCCCCAAATGTTATTATATTTAAAGAAAAATGGGAATGAGGCTTCATTGAGGACGGGGCAGGGGGTGCGATCTCTCCCGCCCCCGACGTCCCACCCACACACATGGCTTTCACCATCAACAATGGTGTTGACCTGGAGCCTAGCCTGGCCCCATTGGACAGGAGGGTGAAGTCGTGAGAGACTCCCCAGTATAGTTGAGAGTCAAGATCTGTGCAAATGAGCAGCTTGGATCAGGCAGGAGAAACACTTTGCATGGCTTCTCGAAGGAGGTGAGGCATAAACCGCATCTTCAAAGATGGGCAGGGTTTTGGCAAGCTGGGTGAGGGAAGGCATGGGCCAGGGCAGGGGGCATGGTGTCCTGGCTTGGCAGTGAGGCCCCATCCAGGGTAACCCAGAAGGCGGAAAGCAGTGAGACGCAGGCTGAGGGTGGGTGGGGACAGTTCCAGAAGGGCACATGCTTAACGTGTCCCCGGTGCATCCCTGGGGACATGAGACAAGATTCCCTCCCCCTTTATTTTTCAGTGACTTGAGTATTTCCAAAGTTTCTTGACCTTTCACTCATCTCACCTCTTGGTTGCCCCGCAAGTCTCCAGGGTACCTCACCTTTCCCACACCCATTTCCCACCCCATGCTCCCTGTGCCTCCCTCAGCCACAGCCTCCTTCCCACGCCCTCTCCAGTTTCCACTTTCCCGCAGTGACTCCGTCATCTGTCCCAGCCCCAGGAAGGCCGCCATGCCCCGAGGGCCAGCTAACCCCATGGCCGCTATGTGTCCTGGTTGGATCAGAGAGGGAGCAAGACTCCCACACACATGCATGCTCATACATTCGTACACACCACACACACTCACGCTCACACACACTCCTCCATCTTCACATGCTCACACTCACTCGCTCACATTCACACTCCTCCAGTTGCTCAGAAGAGCCATGCCCTTACTGACCCACGCAGAGGGGCAGAGAAGGAGACACTCCTGGTCAACCCGGAGCAGCTGGTTGGCAAAGGGCTGAGGCCTTGGCCGGAGGAGTAGCCGCTGCCCAACATCTAGGGTGAGGGCCCCGGGCATCCACCTCCCCCTGTGGCTGCAGACCCTGCCGCAACTCTCGTCCCCTCCATGGGGGCAGGGTGGCTGCTTAGGAACATAAGCTGAGAAGAAAGACCCAGGTCCAAATCCCGGTTCCACCCTCCACCACCTTCTCCCAGACTGGATTCCGAACCTCAGTTTCCCTGTGTGCAGGAGTGGTGCCTCCATCACGGGAGTGCTGGACGACCAAGTGACCTAATACATGCTAAGGGCTGGACATGCTAAGCACTGCGCAGGTCACACGGATGGAAAATATCTCACCACTGGAAGAGCTTCAGTAGCCTCATTATTGGAGACCCTCAGATGTCTCGCTTCAGCATCCAGAGGCCTGAACAAAGCCTTGCGGAGTTGATTCTTGTTCCAGAGTCATCCATACAACAATTCCATTTACTGAGAAAAGTGCCCTTAAGGAAATAGCTGTCATCCTAGCTCTCCACCCATCCCCATCACCACCAGGACAGCCTCTGGGGCCCCGGGGA
Source organism: Pan troglodytes (assembly GCF_028858775.2). Classification (NCBI taxonomy): domain Eukaryota; kingdom Metazoa; phylum Chordata; class Mammalia; order Primates; family Hominidae; genus Pan; species Pan troglodytes. Next base: position 222,579,295 of record NC_072398.2, on the reverse strand, counting down.
CCCAGCAACCTGCAGCTGCTGTCTGTACCCCACAGACACAGAAGCCCAAACCCAGCGGCCGAGGAGGCTCTGCTCCGCTTCCTGCCAGTCACAGACACACCCAGACACTCATCCCCAAACTGGGGCAGCTTCCTGGGACCCCTCGCCTCCCCAACCCCACCACCTACCAGCCTTGGTCGACTTCCTGCCGCTTGGGTCGTTTAATAACTTTTGTAACCAGGTGGTAACTCTCTTGCTCTGGTTCTTTGATGGAATGACTTCAGTGCTTTTCCCCCTTCCCATCAGCATCTCTCTCCCCAGCCCTCAGAGTCATCTTTCCCACTAAGCCCACTCCCTTCAATCTAGGAGCAGAGCCAGCCCCACCATCCCTGGCACCCCTGTCTGTACAGTGTCTTCCTAGGACCCCTCCCCCATCTACATCCCCTCTTCCAACGGTCCCCTGGCCCCTACCAGTCCACCCAATCAGACAAAACCAGTGCTCTGGGAATCCAGCTAAAATCTCAGCCAAAGAGGGTCTTTTCCTGGAGTAGCCCCTTGGCAGGTAGAAAAGCAGATAATTCCGGCAGAAGCTTCAGGAGATCAGAAATGGGTGTGACCAGAGTGACTCCGGCACAGGAGCCACACCTGTGCCCATCCTGCAGGAGATCCAAATGGTGGTGTGATGTCTTTTTTTTTTTTTTTTTTTTTTTTTGAGACAGAGTTTTGCTCTTGTTGCTCCAGGCTGGAGTACAGTGGCACAATCTCGGCTCACCACAACCTCCACCTCCTGGGTTCAAGCAATTCCCCTGCCTCAGCCTCCCAAGTAGCTAGGATTACAGACATATACCACCATGCCCGGCTAATTTTGTATTTTTAGTAGAGATGGGGTTTCTCCATGTTGGTCAGGCTGGTCTCGAACTCCCGACCTCAGGTGATCCGCCCACCTCGGTCTCACAAAGTGCTGGGATTACAGGCGTGAGCCACCATGCCCAGCAGTGTGATGTCTTGATGGCCCTGCCCTCCTCTCTTTGGGGCCAGGCAGGCGTCTGAGAAGTTCACGTGGGCAGACTGGACTGAGGCCCTGCCCTGGCCTGGCCCAGTGCTCTTGCCACACTGGGAGTGGTGCCTGCAGCCAAGGACATCACATACACCTGGCCACCCCTGCAGAGCTGTGGGCTGGTCCCTAGGTGATGTGGCCCATGGCAGTTGGGCTGCCCAGCTCTGTTCCCCAGCTGTCTCCCCAGGGCTTGGGGGAGGACGGTATGAACAGGGCATCTGTGCAGTCAGCGGGAAAACTCCACCCTGACCACAGTGCTCAAGTGCCCCTCCGCTGGCCACAGGTGTTTAAAATGCTGCCTGCTGAGCTCACCTTACTTGGAACTTTTGGCACTGATTTTTTTTTTTTTTTTTTAATGGAGTCTCACTCCTGTCGCACAGCCTGGAGCGCAGTGGCGGGATCTCAGCTCACTGCAATCTCCACCTCCCAGGTTCAAGTGATTCTCCTTCCTCAGTCTCCTAAGTAGCTGAGATTACAGGCATGCACCACCACACCCGGCTGATTTTTGTATTTTTAGTAGAGACAGGGTTTTGCCATGTTGGCCAGGCTGGTCTTGAACTCCTGACCTCAGGTGATCCACCCACCTCAGCCTCCCAAAGTGCTAGGATTACAGGCGTGAGCCACCACGCCCGGCTGGCACTGATGATTATGAATTCAGTGCCGCTGGGTGAGAAAGATAAATGCAGTTCTCTCTGCTTTACATGCTATACAAGCAGGAAAATCAGGTTCGGGGCCAGATAGACTTGAGTTTGAGGCTCAGCAATGCCGCTTCTGAGCTGTGTGGTCCTGGGCAAGTAATTTGACCTCCCTGCACGTCATCTGCCTCATCTGTGTAATGGGAATTACCAGAAAACTCACCTCTAGAATTGTGACCTCTAGAATTACCTCTAGAGCTCCTTTGAGCTCGTGCTTGTAAAGCCAGGCATGGGGTGGATGCTCCAATGGTCTCATAGGAAAGCAGCAGCTGCTAATGTCAATATTTCACAACTCCATTGGGAACTAAGTTGGCAGTAGAAGATGCCATGTTGTCCCGGGCACCCAGGCATACCCATAAGCAATTCTGGGGGAGGGGAAAAGTAGGCCAGGAGCCTCCGAGCCCTGCACCCAAAAAGGTAGGAACTGAGGACTCAGCCTGAGGTAGGTTGCCCACCACCCCCTTTTTTTTTTTTTTTTTTTTTTTTTTTTGAGATGGAGCCTCACTTTGTCACCCAGGCTGGAGTGCAGTTGTGCGATCTCGACTCACTGCAACCTCCACCTCCCGGGTTCAAGTAATTCTCACACCTCAGCCTTCCAAGTAGCTGAGACTACAGGCATGCACCACCACACTCGGCTAAGTTTTGTACTTTTAGTAGAGATAGGGTTTTGCCCATGGGGTTGGCCAGGCTGGTCTTGAACTCCTGACCTCAGGTGATCCACCCGCCTTGGCCTCCCAAAGTGCTGGGATTACAAGCACTCTCCTGTCCTCAGGCCTCAAAGAAAGAAAGGCAGAATGGATTAATGTCAGGTTAGTTTCATCACCTTCTCAAAGAAAGCCAGGCTACAGAAACTTTGCTGGGCTGCCACTTCTGCACGGTTCAGCGTTGTTGCTCGGCGAGGCTGACTTCAATGGATAAAGGATAACGGTAACTCTGGCTGGTTTCCAAGGCTTGCAGGGGGAGCGACACCCAGCCTCACCTTGGGAAGATTCTGCTTCTCCCACTCCCAGGGGAGGTACTGCCTTCCTTCTTCATCTGTTTCTTCTCTAAGAAGTCCCAGGTGGCAGGCCGGGCGCGGTGGCTCCTGCCTGTAATCCCAGCACTTTTGGGAGGCCGAGGCGGGTGGATCACGAGGTCAGGAGATTGAGACCATCCTGACTAACACGGTGAAACCCCATCTCTACTAAAAATACAAAAAAATTAGCCAGGCGTGGTGGCAGGTGCCTGTAGTCCCAGCTACTTGGCAGACTGAGGCAGGAGAATGGCATGAACCCGGGAGGTGGAAGTTGCAGTGAGCTGAGATCGCACCACTGCACTCCAGCCTGGGTGACAAAAAAAAAAAAAGTCCCAGGTGGTAAGTTCGTGAGTGGATAAAAATCTCAGTATAGGTCGAAGCAGATATTGGTGGTTGATGTTGGTGGTACAACAGTTCTTCTAGTTTCATTTTCTTTTCCTACCTGGCCCTCTGCTTGGCAGAACTGATATAGAAAAATCCACACACTCCCCAGTACACACAGCCCAAATATGTTTTTTATATGTTTAACAGTTTTATTGAGCTAGAATTTACTTACAAGAAGCTGCAGTAACGGAAAGTGTACAACTTAGTGAATGTTACCAGTTGCATATGCCTGGGAAACCACCACAATCAAGATAAAGCCAGATCTATTAGGTTGGCTTCCTTGAATGGGTGACCCATTTGTTTTATTCTTGGCATTTTATTGGCAGGTGGCAGAAACTCAGCCCACACTACTTAGGCAAAGAAGAGGGGCTAGAGATGTGTGTAGTTGGAAAGTCCAGGAATACACCAGCTTCAGGTATGGCTGGCTTCAGGGGTTCAGAGGATGTCATGGGTGCCCTTTCTCCCCCTCTCAACCAAATTCTCTCTCTAGAGCTGGCAAGATGGCTGCTGGCAGCCCCCAACTAACATTCTATTTAGCGATGCCTAAGAAAAGGAGCAGTCTCCTCTGATGGCCCTGAGGAACTCCCACAGGGCAGCTTTGGGTCATGTGCCCAGCCCTGGATGGGGTAAAATCAGCACCGGGGATGTGTTTGTGAGAGCTGGGTGTGCTCATCTGTTCCCGAGTCCAAGGTCAGTGACGTCTCAGTGATGTTATGTCTGTAGCTTGAAGCTGGTAGTGGGGGAGTATTTACACCATGGAAATTGGCAAATGCTACAAATCAAGGCTTTCCTCCCTGTCCCCTCCGCCTGCCCCCAGCTGGCCATTAAACGGTTATGTACACTACCGAGTCAGTCCTACCTAAATCCATGAAATAGGTTCTCCAGAGGAAAGAGCTGTTCCGTTAATAAAAGAGGAAATTGACCCCAGTCAGACAGGAATAACCGAGGAACTTCACTCTGCTGAATTCAAAGCCACCTGCAGCAGACCTCAGGAAGGAGTCCTCCAGGATAACACCCCACCCCAAACCCCCAAGGGGACCAGACCAGGTTGAATCCACTGCAGAGATTGTTCAGCCAATACAGACCCTTCTAGAAGAAGGGCCCACGCTTTGCTCCTCTCTGACAGCTCACCTCCCTCCCCCTACCCCCGACCCCAACCCCCAACCACTGCCAGTCACATTCTATGGAAACTTAAAGAACTTCCTAAGTCCGGCTGCTCTCTGCAAAGCCATTCCAGCAACCTAGACCCATGATTTTCAGCTTGTTCAGCTATTTTAAAACAACCCTCGCAAAGCAGCCCCAGAAATGGGGGCTGCGGCTTGATTTGAGGTTAAACAAATAAGTACCATTTATCCACCAACGCTCTAGGAATGAAAGATTTCTTCAGGCATATTCCCAAGCTGTGCGCTCCAGAAAAACTGCTGTCCCAAATTGCCGGGTGCCAACCCAGTGTTCTTCATTTCCAAAGATATTTGGGGAGTTTTCAGCCGTGCTCTGCACAGAGCGCTAGGACGGATGGCAGTGTGGGCGGCCAGGTATGCCGCCTCAGCCTCCGCTCAGCCTCACCCTGGGTCTTCTTGGCTGTGTCAGCCTCTCATCCCGGGACCCACAGAACCCTTGGAGCTCCCGGGGCATTTCTTGGCCTGCTGGGAAATGGCGCCTCTCCATCTTAGGGGACCCGGACCAGACTGCTGGCTGTTTGAGTCAGACAGCTTTTCTTCCCATGTTTTGAGGGTAGGCAAGAACGAGAAAAAGGAAGAAAACAAAACATATTCTCAAACAAATAAAACTGCACTCCATCGGCCAGAAAAGCTGAGCCTCTCTGGGATGTAGGGAACAGAAGCCACTCCACAGAGGACTCTCCCATCCCTTTCTCTCTAGGAGACATCCGTCTTTGTGCCCAAACTGGAAATCTGAACCGCGAGCTCTCTCATCTCCCTACTCTTGGAAGTTTTCTGTGGCAGAAACAATAATGTTCACTACACAGACCGTTGACTCCCCTGGGTTTCCCAGCTGTGCCATATGGCTAGCTTTGGCCGATGAAATTGAGCAGAAGTGATACGTGTCATTTCCAGGCTGAGGCAGTAAAAAAGCTGGTGCGCCCTTCTCCAGGGTCTGTTTCCCAGCTGCCGCAGCCATGGAGGCCGTGTGTCCCAGATGGTGCCGCTACAGCTGATGGAACTTCCGTCAGCCTGGGTCCCTGAGTGAGTCTGTGGAAGAGAACTGCAACTGCCTGCCAACCTGCTGGGACAGACAACATGAGCAAGAAGTAAGCTTTCGCTGGGCTCAGCCACTGAGACCCAGGGGCTGTTTGTTACCATAGCGTTGCCTGGCACACCTGATTCAAGCTCCTGACACGCTCTGTTGACTTTGCTGTGTTGTTCACTGGGAGGCACCAGCATGCATGAGATAGAAAACGCTTCCTTCCACTCTGGCCAATAGCCTTCACTCAAAATAGTGCCGATGAGTTTACATCCAGCCCCAAAGATTTAAGGAATTTCTCTCTGAGCTTGGGCCCAGGTCTGTGCCTTCCTTTGTATTTCTCTACAGCACATGGTTGGCACTAGTATAAAAATGGCACTCTTCCACATGCCAAGGCATTTAACAGGCATGAAGCACGTTTGCTGATGATCTCCCATGAGGTGGAGGAGATAGGCTTAATTTCTGTTTTAAAGCTAAGAGCATTGCAGCTCAGAAGGATCACATTCAAGGTCACACAGCTAATTATAGTACTTGAACCTAGGTCTGTGTCTCTTGCCACAAAAACCAGTATTTCTCAAAATGTAGTTCTGGCCAGGTACGGTGGCTCACACCTGTAATCCCAACACTTTGGGAGGCCGAGGCAGGCAGATCACTCGAGGCCAGAAGTTCGACACCAGGCTGGCCAACATGACAAAATCCCTATCTCTACTAAAAATACAAAAATTAGCCAGGCGTGGCAGTGCATACCTGTAGCCCCAGCTACTTGGGAGGCTGAGGCACAAGAGTCGCTTGAAGCTGAGAGGCAGAGGTTGCAGTGAGCTGAGATCACGCCACTGCACTCCAGCCTGGATGACAGAATGAGACTCTGTCTCAAAAAAAAAAAAAAAAAAATGTAGTTCAGAGACTGAAAGCCAGGACCTGGGAATGTGCATTTTTTAAGTTCCTCAGGCCATAATTATGCTGAGTTTGAGAATCCTTGCCCCACATTGCTTCCAACCATCCTGTCAGCTTTCTACAGTGGGAGGGGAGCGGTGGGAATTTAGAGGTGAGCCAAAGGCTTACTTCCCCAACTAAAGCAACAAATAAAAAATGTCTCCCCTGCCAGACTGCTCTTTGTGCCTGAAATTATCCCAAAAGACTCATTTCTTTGGGTTAAAATACAAACAGTCCTAGATCACTCGGGACCTTCTCATGAATGAACTCGGGTGATTCCCAGCCAGGAACAATGGCTTGTACGAAGTCACTCTGCAATGTCAGCTTTTGCGGGGAAACATCAGTCAAGAGTCAAGACCTTGATCTGAAAAGGCAAATCCAGCTGGAGGTTGCAGGTGGTGAGATCCTGGACAGCAGGGAGAGGCTTAGCATCAATGGGGTGGGGGTGGGATGGGGTGGGGGTGGGGTGAAGGTGGTGGAGGACTCCCAGGAGAGAAAAAAAAATGCAACTGGGGGTATGTGTGAAGCCACACATACCAGAGTCAGAAAGAACTGGAGGCCAGGTGTGGTGGCTCATGCCTGTAATCCCAGCACTTTGGGAGGCCAAGGCAGGTGGATCGCCTCAGGTCAGGAGTTCGAGACCAGGCTGGCCAACATGACGAAACTCCATATCTACTAAAAATACAAAAATTAGCCGGGCATGGTGGTGCACACCTGTAATCCCAGCTACTTGGGAGGCTGAGGCAGGAGAATTGCTTGAGCCCGGGAGGCAGAGGTTGCAGTGAGCTGAGATCGTGCCACTGCACTCCAGCCTGGTGAGATGCCTCCAAAAAAAAAAAAAAAAAGAACTGGAGTAAAGCCTCAGCCTTGCTACTTAACGGTGTGACCTTGCAAATGTTACTTTACCTCCTGTGCCTAAGTTTTCTCATGTGTAAAACAGAGCTAATAACAGAATCTACCCATAGGGGCATTATAAGAATCAAACACATTCATGTGTGGAACAGTTAACGTTTACTGACCCTTGTGCCAGTAGCCATGCTAAGTGTTTTGCATATATTATCAACTCATTTAATCTTCATAGACAACCGATGGTGTGGTTATTATTTTACCCATTTTATAAAGGAAGAAAGTAAGGCACAGAGAGATGAAGTAACTTGCCCCAAGGTGGCACAGCTTCTAAGTGTCAGAGTCAACATTTGAACCTAGTCAGTCATATTTCAGGGGCAGTGGACCTGATGGCTACACTCAGCGACAGATGCTTCATCTCATAGAGACAGCTGCAGTGGAGGGGGACGCAGTGCACCCTGCTGAAGGATGGACCTCTGGGCAGGGGTCCCTGTTGCTCAGGTCCAAATGCAGACTGAACAGTAGCCTTAATCATTAAAATCACTACAGAGCTAAGGGGTGAGCGCACACTCTGCCTGTTCTCCCTCCACCCCCAAGACACTCACCCTATTCCACACCCAGAGGAGGACATGGGGTGCTCCCTTCCAGAGCCTGGAGACCCTGGGATGGCTCCAGCCCCTTCTCCCAACATCCCCCCAACGAAGAGCACCAAGTACCCTTGCTCTGCTGTCCTGCCGGGCAGTTGTCCCGGGATCAGTGTTTTTGTTTGTTCTTTGTTTTAGCTTGCTTCCCTTTTAGAGTATCTCCTGAAATAAACAGCAGTGTTGCAACGAGAAAAGGGAGCCCAGCCTCTCTGGAGCAGTTACGATGGGCAAACAATGTCGAGGAAATCCACATGCGGTGTCTCACAGGGCCTTCACACCTTTGTGAAGTAGATATTATCATCTCCATTCTGCAGATGAGGACACCAGGCCCAGAGAGGCTAAATGACTTGCTCCAAGTCACAGAGCAAGTCGGCAGCACCTCGCTGCATCAAATGCTTGTATGTTGGAATCCAAAGCTATTTATGGGACTTGGGGCCCAGCTGGGGCTTGTACAACCAACCCCCAAAGGTGAAGTTCTCTGTTCCTCATTCATTCCTTCATGTGCTGAGTGTTTTGCAGCAGCGGCTCAATGTCAGGCATTGGAGTAGAGACCATAGCAACCTGGCCTCCGTTTCATTCTGTTGGCAGGGCTGGCGGTCTTTCTAAATGGGATATTTGTAGAGGTTTCCATCGCCCCAGGTTCTGTAAGTCCTGATCATCAGCCCAGGGGCTGCTCCTCAGGGATGGGAGTTGGGGGTTCAGCTTCTTCTTGGGAGAATCCAGCTCTGGGCGTTTCAGGAAATTTCTGACCTGCCAGGTTTCCTAATCAGTCAGAGCTGGGGAGTGGGGGCCGAGAGAAGAGGTTTCCCGTCAGCCCAGCTTTTGTCTCTCACATGAGCCCGAGACAGACAAACCACAACCACAGACTCGACCAGCTGTGGAAGCGTCGAACAGGAAACCAAGAACATCTGGTGCTCCACTTCCTCTGAGGGCCGTGCACGTCTGGGGGGCCAGGTGTGCGTGTGCGCATCCGCCTGTGTGCACGACTGTTTTCTCTCCTGCTGTTGGTTAGTGGGACCTGGATGCAGACAGAGCTGGAAACCACAGATCTTGTGGTGACAAGGAAGCCAGACACTGGCTCCCCAACCCTTACAGCACGGCATCCCTCCTCAGACACTAACCCGGGATCCGACCCAGTCTCGCAGGCCACCTGCCAGCACCCGGCCCTTGGCTAGCTTCAGGTCACCATTGAAGAAAGGGATTTATTTTCCTTTCAGATTGTGATGGTTTAGAGGCATTGTTTGGAGGTGAGGTGGGAGGGCTCTGCTTACATAGAACTTGGCCTCAGCGTACAGACCCACAAAAAGCAACCTCTGGACAAAAGCTGGTTTTTTTTTGTTTTTTGAGAGAGTCTTGCTCTGTCAACCAGGCTGGAGTGCAACGGTGAGATCTTGGCTCACTGCAACCTCTGCCTCCCAGGTTCAAGCGATTCTCCTGCCTTAGCCTCCCAAGTAGCTGGGATTACAGGCACGTGCCACCACGCCTGGCTAATTTTTTTGTATTTTTAATAGAGACAGGGTTTCGCCATGTTGATCAGGCTGCTCTTGAACTCCTGACCTCACGTGATCCACCTGCTTCGGCCTCCCAAAGTGCTGGAATTACAGGCGTGAACCACTGCGCCCAATAGCCATGCAAAGTGCTTTGCTTATATTATTAACTCATTTAATCTTCATAGACAAACAGCTTTTTAAAAAAGCTGTTTTTAAAACAATTTGAGGAGCATCTGTGGATGAATGCTGAGACCATGTGCCGGTCAGGGGGCAGTCTTCCCATTAGTGGTGGTGTTCTCTGCGTAAGGAGAAAACAGGGTTTTTAATTTTTCATTTTTCTGAAGGGAAGAATCGTAAGGAAGTGGAAACAAAAGACTCCCCAAACCATAGCATGAGGTTTAACTCTCATGATACCTTAAGGAAGTAGGCATTATTATGCCCATTTTTATGAATCATGAAATAGATGTACAGGAGGGTTCAGAAGTCACCCCAGCTCATACAGCGCCTAAGGAGCAGGGCCAAGGTTCAATTCAAACCGAATCCCAGCCTCATGCTAGATCTTAGTTCACACTTCATTCTTTCAATGAGCATTTATAATCTAAACTGTACCTAGCAAACAGTTGGGACTTCAATGTTTCTTGAATTAACCACCTAAATGTGCCATGATGTCAGAGACAGATGTCATCCTCACTGTAGCCCCCAGGTTCAGCACAGTATCCAGGAAAGAATGGGTGCTTGCAGTCCCAGCTACTCGGGAGGCTGAGGCAGGAGAATTGCTTGAACCCGGGAGGCAGAGTTTGCAGTGAGCCGAGATCTCGCCATTGCACTCCAGCCTGGTTGACAGAGCAAGACTCTGTCTCAAAAAAAAAAAAAAAAAAAAAAAGCATAGGTGCTTAATCAGTGTCAGCCAATGAATACGTAAAGGAATTCTAAGTTTTAGAACAGTGATACTTTATTTTTCTTTGTTTGTTTGTTTGTTTTTGTTTCTTTTGAGCCGGAGTCTCACCGTCGGTCAGGCTGAAGTCCAGTGGTGCCAGCTCGACTCACTGCAACCTCCACCTCCCGGGTTCAAGCGATTCTCCTGCCTCAGCCTCTGGAGCAGCTGGGATTACAGGCGTGCACCACCACGCCCGGCTAATTTTTGTATTTTTAGTAGAGACGGGGTTTCACCATGTTGGTCAGGCTGGCCTCAAGTGATCCGCCCAACTCGGCCTCCCAAAGTGCTGGGGTAACAGGTGTGAGCCACCACGCCCGGCCGATACTTCATTTTTCTGGAGGTCATTTACTTAGTAAGGCCAACTGGATCCTGGCTAAAAATGTGAAAGAAGACAGAAAGAGTCACGAGCAGTGAACAAAAGTCACGGGTCCTAGCACGTAAAAGTTCAAGTACTTGATTCAAAGCCGAAATTCTCAGGTCCTCAGTTGTAGCCTGGTTACCCTTACAAACACCAGTGCTAAAGAGCACGGTTACTAATCTTTCCAGGACACAAGATTTGAAAGCATCTGTTTCGAAGGGAGATGACCTGCTAGAGGAAGCTTGCGGGCAACAGCAAATTGGGAGTTCGACTAGCACTTTCAGACTGGGATGCAACGAAGAACTCGCCAGCAGAGATAAGAGATGGGCAAGATGAAGAGAATGAACTCTGATTCTCGGATATCTGCCCGCAAGGTGGCTCCGAGAAAGCCAGCCGGAAACTGCAGCATCGCGGAGGACTTCTCTAGTTCAGGTTAAAGAGACAGCAGCCAGAGGGAGCCGACCTCAAACCCAACTCCGGACAGCAACCTTGAGGCCACCCGAGGCGGCGCATGCGCAGTGTGCGAGGTAGTGCTCTTCATACCTGCCGACCTGCGGAGCCGTCTTACTGAGCAGGGCTTACGTCACGCAAGCGCCGCGGGTGTGTGACGTCATCTGAGAGCGCCACGCGCGGTCCCGAAAACCTGAGCACCCTCTGGCTAAGGCGTTGCTGTAGAGACGGTGCGCCAGCCCCGCCCCCGAGGCGGGATTGGAGGAGAACTGGTCAGCTGACAAGGGTGACGTTTCGAAAGCGCGCGGGAGGCCGTGCTGGGACGCAGGGCCCGAAAACGTATTTGAGGGGCGTCTTGACCGAAGGTGCTAAATATCACATGTCCCCATTAAAGTAAAAATGCAAACTGCTCTAATCGGATTTCATGTAAGGGAGGAGGGCTGGGAAGACTTAAATGTATCACTTCAGTAATTTAGGGGTGGGAAGAAGAGTTTGGACCAGACTAGTGCCGGGATAACCTGACCTTTTTGAGCCTTAATTTCTTCTCGAAGGGATCTTTCCCATCAGCATATAAACATGTAATTTCCCCCTTCCTGAGAACCCTGTGGTGGCTCCAGCTCCCACCCCATGCCCTCGCTTTCTGAATATCGTTAACTCCTTGGAAGAGTGTATATATTCTTTGTCCAGCTCTCTCCTCCCACTCTGTTGAACTCCCTCCAGCCAAACTCAGTCTCTCCCAAGTCCTCCTCTTACCTGCTCTATCAGCAATTTTTGATACAGTTTATCACCCTCTCCTCCGCAAAACTTTCTTCACTTGGCTTTTGGCAGTGCACACACTTGTTTTTCTCCTCCATCCCTGCCCCACCTTCTCTGTTTCTTTTGCTAGCCTCTCCTCTTTTTCCTGACCTCTAAATGTATCAGTACCCCCAGCACTGGCTCCTTGGACTTCTTTTCTTTTCACTTAATCTCTTGATGATTTCATCGGGTTTCATGGCTTTAAAGACTATGTGCTGATGACTCCCCTCCGTATAGCTCCAGCCTAGAATTCATCCTCAAGAAAAATCCTTCTGGCTTCTCAGGCTGTAAACTTTGAGTTCTTCATCCCGTGTCAAATCTGTCAGCAGATCCTATTGGCTTTTCTTTTTTCCCCAGAATCTGGTATCCACTAACAGCATCTTAGACCAAGCCCCCATCTCTCACCTGGATTATTGTAATTGCCTAGCTGGTCCTTCCTCTGCTCCTACCCCGTCAGTCTGTGTTTACATAACAACCTCAGTAATTCTGTTAAAAGTCATATCATGTGCCTCCTCTGTGCAAAAACTACCAGGCCTCCTGTCTCAGAGTAAAAGCCAAAGCTTTACCATGGCTAGAAATGTTCCACACGACCAGGCCTCTATTCTAGACCTTTCTTTTCTTGTCTCCGTTGCTCACTTAACACCAGCCACAGTGGCCATTTTGCCAGGCTTGCTTCTGCCTCTGGGATCCTGAACTTGCCTTTACCTCTGCCTGGAACTTGTCCTCAGTTATCCCCAGGGCTCTCTCCCTTACCTCCTCCAAGACTTGGCTCAAATGTTCCTCACTGAGAAAGGCTTTCACCAACCTCCTGGTTTTAAATTGCAAATCAGACTCCCCCAAGCCCGCATTCCCATTCCCTTCCTTTTGCTCCATTGCATTTAATGTATCACCTTCTAATAAACCGTTTAATTTAGTTCTTTATCTTATTTGATGTCCCTCTCCGCATGAAGACAGGAATTTGTTTCATCATTGCTCCATCCCCAATTCTGAGACAGAGTGCGTGGCACATGATAGGTGCTCAGTACAGGTCTGTGGAGAGAATGGGTGCATTGCAGAATCCAAGGGTTAAGGCATGGTTAGGAGCTAGAGCTTTAGAGGCTTGGGTTCCAGACTCCCTTTACCACTTAGCTGCTTTGTGGCTTTTTTTTTTTTTTTTTTTTTTTTGAGATGGAGTCTCACCCTGTGGCCTAGGCTGGAATGCAGTGGCCCCATGTGGGCTCACTGCAACCTCCGCCTCCCGGGTTCAAGAGATTCTCCTGCCTCAGCCTCCCCAGTAGCTGGGACTACAGGCGCCCACCACCACACCTGGCTAATTTTTGTATTTTTAGTAGAAACGGGGTTTTGCTATGTTGGCCAGGCTGGTCTTGAACCCCTGGTCTCAGGTGGTTCATCTGCTTTGGCCTCTCAAAGTGCTGGGATTCTTTGGGAAGCCGAGGCAAGTGGATCACCTGCGGTCAGGAGTTCGAGACCACCCTGGCCAATGTGGTGAAACCTTGTCTCTACTAAAAATACTAAAATTAACCGGGCGTGGTGGCGGGCACCTATAGTACCAGCTATCCGGGAGGCTGAGGCGGGAGAGTTGCTTGAACCTGGGAGGCAGAGGTTGCAGATCACACCACTGCACTCCAGCCTGGGCAACAGAACTAGATTCCGTCTCAAAAAAAAAAAAAAAAAAAAAAAAAAGGGCTGGGATTACAGGTGTGAGCCACCGCACCTGGCCATACTTTGTGGTCTTTAAGACATTTATTTAACCTTCCTGAGCCTCAGTTTCCTCATTTCTATTGTGGACAAAATAATACCTAAGGCTTTCATTTGACAATATTGAACACCCCTAGATGACCAGCAAACAGCATAGCTCCTGGAGATGCAATGGAGAACCTGAATGTCCCCTCGCTCCCCTGGAGTCTGTATACTGAGAAAGGGGCTATAGACAATAGTCATGCAGTCACCCAAATAAGACATTCTTCATAAATTGTGATAAGTGATGAAGGAAAAGCAGATCATGCTGAAGAGGCAGGCTGGGAAAGAACTTCCCTGAGAGGGCGACTTCACTGTCCGAGTCCGCTTAGGCTGCCATAACAAAATGCCACAGATGGAGGGATTTAAACAGCAGATGTTTGTTTTCTCATGATTCTGGGGGGCAGAAATCCAAGCTGAAGGTGTCAGCAGGTTTGGTTTCTCCCGAAGCCTCTCTTCTTGACTTGCAGATGGCCACTTTCTCTCTGTGTCCTCACATACATGATCTTCTCTCTGTGTGCCTGCACACGCTTGCTGCTGGTGTCTCTCCAGTGTCCTAATCTCTGTTTTGAAGACAGAGTCTCACTCTGTTGCCCAGGCTGGAGTGCAGTGGTGGGATCTCAGCTCACTGCAACCCCCGCCTCCCAGGTTCAAATAATTCTTCTGCCTCAGCCTCCTGAGTAGCTGGGACTACAGGTGCACGCCACCGTGCCTGGCTAATTTTTGTGTTTTTAGTAGAGATGGGGTTTCACCATGTTGATCAGGCTGGTCTCAAACTCCCAACCTTGTGATCCCCCTGCCTTGGCCTCCCAAAGTGCTGGGATTACAGGCATGAGCCACCACACCTGGCCTTTTTTTTTTTTTTTTTTTTTTTTTTGAGACGGAGTCTCACTCTGTTGCCTAGGCTAGAGTGCAGTGGTGGGATCTTGGCTCACTGCAACCTCCATCTCCCAGGTTCAAGTGGTTCTCCTGCCTCAGCCTCCCAAGTAGCTGGGATTACAGGTGCCTGCCACCACGCCCAACTAATTTTTGTATTTTTAGTAGAGACGGGGTTTCAACCATGTTGCCCAGGCTGGTCTTGAACTCCTGACCTTAGGTGATCCACCCACCTCAGTCTCCCAAAGTGCTGAGATTACAGGTGTGAGCCACCATGCTCGGCCCAGTGTCCTAAGCTCTTGTAAGGACGTCAGTCAGACTGGATTAGGGCCCATTCCAGTGGCCTCATTTGAACATAATTATCTTGTTAAAGGCCAAATACAGTCACTTTCTTAAGTCCTGGGGGTTAAGGCTTCAATATATGAGTGGTGGGGCACTCAGTTCAGCCCATGACATTGTTTAAAATTCAAAGGATGCATAGAAAGGAGCTGTGGAACAAGAGGAACCTTTCAGGGAGAGAGAAGCGGACGTGCAGAAACCCCGTGGCTGGAAGCACTGTGTTAAGTTAGAGGAAGTGGAAGGCCCGTGTGGCTTGAGCTCAGAGTGAGGGGTCTTGGTGGGAGTTACACTGGGAGTTGAGGGTGAGGAGCCACCTAGAACTGTTGTTGGGAGTGATTGGGAGTGATGTGGTAAGAGTTCGGTAATGCAGCGGTCCCCAACCTTTTTGGCACCAGGGACTGGTTTCATAGAAGACAATTCTTCCACAGACCAGGGCCGGGGAGGTTGGTTTCAGGATGAAACTGGTCCACCTCAGGATCATCAGGCGTTAGATTCTTATAAGGAGTGTGCAGCCTAGATCCCTGGTATGCATAGTTCACAATAGGGTTCGTGCCCCTATGAGAATCTGAGGCTGTTGCTGATCTGACAGGAGGTGGAGCTCAGGCGATAATGCTCGCCTCCTGCTGTGTGGCCCAGTTCCTAACAGGCTATGGACTGCTTCCGGTCTGTGTGCTGGGGGTTTGGGACCCCTGCTGTAACGGAAAGGTTACTCTGGCCACAGATGGGTTGGAGGGAGGCTCCCCTTAGCTCCAGAGCTAGTGTGATGGTGACACAGTGCATGGCATCTCCTAGTAAGGGCTCCGTAGAGGGTTACTGGTTAATGTTTTTCATAATGGCCACCTGACGTGGTTGATGGGAGGACTGAATGAAAAAGAGGCCAAGAAGGGCTTAATAAATAAGTGATACGGAGAACACTAGGATAAGCATCCAAAAGCAGTGAAGAGTCTGTATTTGGTGGTGCTGGATATAGTGTAGTTTAATCAGATGTGGTCGCTACCTGTCCTGGAAGGTCTTAGATGCGACTCATGCAAAAGAGGAAAGAAGTAGCTGGAGCAGGGAGGCACTGACTGCATGTGTCGTCTTCCAGAAGCCCAAGTACAGTGGAAACGATCTGAGAGAAGGAGCACTCATCTTTTATTTATTTTCTTCAGATTCAGCTGAAAGCCCCCCTTAAGTTTACTGTCAGGGTGCTGATACACAGAGCTACTCCTAAAAGATTTAGGGTACCGGTAGGGGATGGGAGTTCGCCTCCTGCAGGCGCTCAGTAAGAGTACTGTTGGGCAGCGGGAAGGTTTCTCATTTCGTTCCTGGAATTCAGTGTCTGGAAGTGGAACCTGATGTGATCTCCCACCTCCCTTCAACTCTACCTTTTCTTTAGAGACAGAGTCTTGCTCGGTCCCCCAGGCTGGAGTGCAGTGGTGCAACTGCAGCCCGGACCTCCTGGGCTCAAGTGATCCTCCCGCCTCAGCCTACCTACTTGTTGGGACTACTGGCCTGCAACACCACCCCCAGCTAATTTTTTTTATTCCTTGTAGAGACATGGTCTCACTATGTTGCCCTGGCTGGTCTCAACCTCCTGGGCTCAAGCAATCCTTCTGCCTTGGCCTCCCAAAGTGCTGGGATTACAGGCATGAGCCACTGTGCCTGGCTTTTTTTTTTTTTAAGAGCTAGGGTCTGTCGCCCAGGCTGGGTGCAGTGGCTCTTCACAGGAGCAGTCATAGTTCACTGCAGTCTCGAACTCCTGAGCTCAAGTGATGCCCCCACCTTAGCCTGTAGCTGGGACTACAGGCATGCGTCACCACACCCAGCTTATGACTGTACGTTTTGATGGTTTCATGCAACAAAGGCTGCTCTTTGTCTTGGAAGAAACCAAGACAAGCATTTTATCCCAATGGCTAAAAAACTCTGACTGTCCTCCTCCACACCCTTGACAGAGGGCCATCTGCCAGTGATTGGGAATGCACTAGACAGCCCATCCTAATTTTGGATGGAATTAATTGTTAGAATCTGCTTTGTAACACTAGGCCAAATCTATCTCTTGTAAGTCCTGGTCTGGCCTTCAGGAGCTACACAGACCCAGTTCCTCCTCTTTACGGCGTTAAATATTTGACAATGGCCCTGGGCTCTGGGCCACCCTTATGAGGCCTCCAAGTCTTCTGTTCACAAATTGAACACCTTCCCCCAACAAAAAAGGTGTTTTTTTCTTTTCTTAACGATGCTTTTATGAATATTCTTGTACATAAATCTCTTCATATTTGCCTTTGGATACATTTCTATAAATGAAACTTCTGGGACAAATGGTGCATTTTATAGTTTGTGCTATATATTTCCAGATTACCCTCCAGAATGGATGATTTTTTGCTTGTACGCCCACCAGCAATTTACAAGAGAGCCTGTTTCCCCACAGCTTACCCACCAACATGGGGAATTTTCATTCTTTTTAATCATTGCCAATCTGATAAGGGGAAATGATTATTTCATGGTTGCCTTAATTTTCATTTCTTTGATTATGAGTGAGATTGGACATGTTTTCCAACCACATCCTATACTTTTGCAATCGAGTTTTGGAGCTCAATGCAGGACCTAACATGTATTCCAGTTAAATTTTATCTTGTTGGATTCAACCAATCATTCCTTCCTGTTGAGATAATTTTGGACCTGACTCTGCAGTCCCAGCATGTTGGCCTTCCTTCCCAGTCTGGTGTTATTTGCACAGTTGATAAGCAGTTATCTTTGGACTTATCCAAGTTGTTGACAGAATGTTAATGAGTGTAGGGCCAAGGACAGAACTGCTTGGCATTCCACTAGAGAAAGCCTTGGGACGACACTGTCCCATCTGCTGTGACAGTTCAATCTCACCATGCCTAGGAGCCTTCACCTGGGACACAGGGCCTGGGCACAGACTCCAGCCCTGGCCCTGATTAGCTGCGTGGCCTTGAGAAAGTGCTGTTGTCTCTCACTGAGATGTACTTTTGAGCTCTAGCAGCCTTTTTCTCACTATTCTGTGCATAAGAATTTCATGAGAAACGGTCAAATTGTTGTCAAAGGTCATGGCACTATCACAAAGTATTCACCCCATTTTCTAATTTAGTGGAAGCAACACAACAACAACCCTTTGTCATGGACATTGACCTCTGGGATCACCCTTCCTATGTGCTGGTCAACCATTTATTTGATTTTCTGCCCCAGAATTTTGCCCACGATCAACATGAGGTTCAACAGCCTTCAGTTTATCCAATTCACACATTTTTTTTTTAAATACAGGGTTTTGGCCTCCTCAATTCTCCATGATTCCTCAAAGCACCCTGAGACATCAGAAGTGCTCAGCACTCCCTGCCAGGGCTTGTTGGTTCTGTTGCCCTGGTTCAGTTTTCTGTCATATCAGGAAGGAGGAAGGGGGGAAGGCCTCCTCTCCTCCAGGCATGGACAGAGGGCCAGAGTTCATTCACAGCTGTGGCAGCATTGAAAGGAAATGGGGGAAATGCTTAGTTTGGGGGGAAAGGGGCTTTGTGAGACGACACATGGCAACTGCCCAAGTCACCAGCTGAAGAAACAGCTTCCATGGCCCTGCCAGAGGGACCTCTGGTTATGCATCATTCTCTCCAGCCCGGAGCTTCATCAAGAAAATAAGCATCAGCAGTATCATCTCCAAGTGAAATGATAGCACATTATGTCACCTTTCTTTGAGTTCCTTTAACATCAAAATCAGACAAGACTGTTCCAAGGAGGGAGCAATAAACATTAACCCCATGTAACAGATAAAAGACTAAAAGAGAAATTAGGTAACTGATTTAAGTGACACAGGGAATCCGTCATAACTCTGCTGACATGGCTTCTTATCATGCCTGGAATGTAGTTATTGATTTACACCTTGTAAATTTCTCAGTACACGATGTACAAGTGGCCACTCCATACTGTCTGTTCTTTTTTATTCAGACCAATAGTAAGAGTAATCATGAGAATATGCCAGGCACAGTGGCTCACACCTGTAATCCCAGCACTTTGGGAGGCGGAGGCAGGAGGATTGCTTGAGCCCAGGAGTTTGAGACCAGCCTGGGCAACATGACAAGGTCCTGTCTCTATATAAAATGTAAAAATTAGCTGGGTATGGTGGCACACTCCTGTGGTCCCAACTACATGGGAGGCTGAGGCAGCCGGATCGCTTCAGCCTGGGAGGTCAAGGCTGCAGTGAGCCAGGTTCACACCACTGCGCTCCAGCCTGGGCAACAGATCAAGATCCTGTCTCAAAAAAATAAAAATAAAATAAAAATTAAAAAAATAAAAAATTTATATATATATATATATATATATATATATGTAATAATGATAATAAAGGCCGCTATGGTTTGTTGATTTGTTTGTTTTTGTTTTTTTGAGACGGAGTCTAGATCTGTCGCCCAGGCTGCAGTGCAGTGGTGCGATTTGGCTCACTGCAACCTCGCCTCTCAGGTTCAAGCAATTCTGCTCAGCCTCCCAAATAGCTGGGATTACAGGCACATGCCACCATGCCTGGCTAATTTTTGTATTTTTAGCAGAGATGGCATTTTGCCATGTTGGCCAGGCTGGTCTCGAACTCCTCACCTCAAGTGTTCTGCCTGCCTCAGCCTCTCAAAGTGCTCGGATTACAGGCGTAAGCCACTGCGCCCGGCCAAGGCTGCTATGGTTTGAATGTTGGTATCCACTCTACAACTCACGTTGAAGCTGATCCCCATGGCAGTGGTATTGAGAGGTGGGACCTTTATAAAAGAGCCTGAGGGAGTGCGTTCGGCCCCCTCGCCCTCCTGCTTTCTGCCACCTGAGGATGCAGCAAGAAGGCCCTTGCCAGACACCGAATGCCGGCACCTTCATCTTGGACTCTCCCAGAACTCTTGAGAAATGAACTTGTATTGTTGATAAATGACCCAGTCTGTGGTATTTTGTTAGAGCAGCACAGATGGGCTAATACAAAGGCTGGAGATCCTTACTGAGCCCTTGCCACGTTCTCAGTGCTTTGCAGAAATGAACTGTTTCCTCTCACACACCCCTGACGTAGATGCTGGCTTCATTCCATTTTTTATAGATGAGGAAATGGAGGCACAGGAGAGAGGCTAAGTAACCTGAACTGAGGTTCACCCTCCTCCCCTCCAAGCCCAACCCTGCTTAGCTTCCAAGATGAGACAAGATCTGGCACGTTCAGGGTGCAATGGCCATAGACAGGTCACCCCTCTTCTAAAGGGCAGAGCTGGGGTTTGAACTCAGGCAGTCTGACTCCATGGTTCAGGCTCTGAATGGTAATGTTCTGCTGCTTCTGTAAATAAACGAGGATAAGAAAGGAATAATTGGAAATGGTTTCTCCCCCAAACTGTGAAACTGCATTGCAAACAGTGGTCTCAGCTACTAAGGAGTAACAAACAGCTCTTTCATCTCCTGAAAGAACTGCGTGCAAAGGAAGGAGTGAGGAGAGAAGGGACATCCAGAGCCTGAAGAACCTGTAACTTGAGTGCACAGCCTCTAAGTAATCCCAAGTGGACCGTGTGAACCTGCAGTCGGTGTCTGTGGCCACGAGGCAGAACACACAAACACCAGGCCCCAAGATTCTCACCAAGATCGTGTCATGAGACAGGACCTCGCTGCCCAGCCCCCGCCTCCCAATAACAGGATTACGAGGCTGAGTGCGGTTACTGCTGGCACAGCGAGCTACAGATGTAGCCAGGACTGGGCGCCAATCGACGGATTCCCAATATTGTCTTCCAGTTGCTAGACTACGCTGCTTTCCAGTACATTATTTGGAATATAAAAACTAAAATGTAAGTAAAGCATTTTCATACAAATAATTTCAACCGCAACAAGGCAATTGGCTTCTGATTAAGTTGGCAAGAAGAGGTAATGAACTCATTCCGATTGACATATTTGGAGATTCTCTTGCCAAATCCAATTGGCAGCTTCATAATTATGGAAACGTCCATGTTATTTCCACTCAACCAGGGTTAGGGCTGCTGGTATCTGATTCAATGTTTACTTCATGAATGAGGTCAGTTCCCAGCACAGCTGGGGTTTCGGCAAAGGAGTCAGCAAACAGCATTCCCACTAGAATCTGACTGGCGTTTGTCACAACTTCCAGGGCAACCTTCCCCCAGCTCCCCCAGGTCAGCTGCTCTCCCTAGCGTTGTCTGTGGTCCGGCTCCTCTCCCTGTAGAAGCAGACTCAGCCTCGACATGATGAGGTCACATGCAAGCTTCCCCTGGCACAGTGGTTCATTCTTCAACCTGTCCCCTTGGTATTGCAACACCTCGCTCCTGGACAACCCCCACGCACCATGAGCTTCACGCTGCCAGGAAATGGGGTAGGGTTTTAAGAATTATTTATCCCAGGATGGTTCCACGTGTGTGGTATGAGAGTGACTCAGAGTGCCATGGAAGCCACCTCCAAAGGTAATGACTTCCCATAGGTCAGAGTGTCCTTTCAGCCAGCTCCCCACACTGATGAAAACAAAAACAAAAGTCGCAAGTACTCAGAGCACTCATGAAGAACACACATTCGTGGAGTGACCATCTGTGAGTTCACAGAGTTCCTGGGGAGACTCAGGGCAGAAGGGAAGGGCGGCACCCCACAACAATGCCAGGGGTCTAGCTCCTGGTGGCTCGAAGCTGCAAAGGGCTGGAGTGTCACTGACCTGTTTGTCGAAGTCCTGAGCTATTGCCATAGGATAGCGGCATCAAGAAAGTGCACAGTAAGAGTCTGAAGCAGCTATCTCTGCCCTGGCAGCAATTTCCCTACGTGAGCACAGTAAGCTAGGAGGAGGCTAAGCATGATTTGGTTTGGATCTCAAAATAATCGTGGGCATCATATGATGTGATGAGTTTTGCCTAAGAAAATCTGAAAAGAGCCATGGAGAAAAAGAATCTGGAGTGGGAGATGGTTTAGGCATTGGAGGCAAAGGCAGATTCAAGAAGAAACTTCCTCTGCCCCAATGTTGACAACCAGACTGATGGCCACGCCCCATGCTTTCCCAATAGGAGAACAATGAGACTGAAGGCAGTTGATGTGAACACAAGAATCAACAACGCAGAGGAGACACAGTCCCAGGTGTAAAGAGGGGAGCTGTCTCTCCCTGTGGCCTCAACAGGAGGAGAGGGTTGTCAGTCTAGGATGAAGACTCACTGTCTTGTCCTAAGGGTCAGTCCACCTGCCATAGGAGGTTTCGGAACACCTCTCCTCACTTGAGGGTCGACATGCTGTAGGGTCCATGGGGCCCGCTGGACAGTCGCAGTCCCAGCTCACTTCTCCCACTGGCTTTCCTCAGGAGCTCACACTACCTGTCTCAGCCCCAAGATGTTCCTTCTGTCTGCTCCTGTTCCTGACTCAAACATGTGTTGTTTGCCGTCAATTCTGTACCCCGTTTTATCAACATTGTCATTGTTACATCATCTTATAATGTTTATTTTGTTTGTTTGTTTTTGAAATGGAGTCTCACTCTGTCACCCAGGCTGGAGTACAGTGGTGGGATGACAGCTCACTGCAGCCTCCAGCTCCCAGGCTCAGGTGATCCTCACACCTCAGCCTCCCAAGTTAGCTGTAACTACAGGTGCACACCACCACCCTCAGCTAATTTTTTTTGTATTTTTTGTAGAGACAGAGTTTTGCCATGTTGCCCAGGCTGGTCTCGAACTCCTGGGCTCAAGCAGTCTGCCCTCCTTCGCCTCCCAAAGCACTGGGCTCACAGGCATGAGCCACCACACCCAGCCTCATTTTATAATCTTTTAAAATTATTTTTTTCCCTTGAATATTCTTTGGGAAGTTTTTGAAGATATGGCTCTGACTTAGCCTGTTTTGTGCTGCTCTAACAGAATGCCTGGGACTGGGTAATTCATAATGAACAGAAATGTATTTCTCACAGTTCTGAAGGCTGAGAAGTCCAAGATCAAGGCGCCAGCATCTGGCGAGGGCCTTCTTACTGCATCATCCCATGGCAGAAGACGGACGGGCAGGAGTGGGTGGGAGAGAAAGACAGACCAAAGGAGGCTGAACTCGTTCCTTTATAAGGAACCCACTCCTGAAATAATGGCATTAATTCATCATCCATTAAACATCTCTGAAAGGTCCCACCTCCCAACATCTCCATATTAGGGATCAAGTTTCCAACACATGGATGTTGGGGGGCACATTCAAACCATAGCAGGCACTAAACCAAGTTCTTTTCTTCCCCCTCCCTGGCCTCATGACCTTTGCTGTCTACCCACTTGGCACAGCTGCACTGGCCGCCCTGCTGATGCCCATCCACACCAGAGACACACCCACCTCAGGATCCTGGCACATGCCCTTCCCTCCAGCAGGAACACTCTTGAGGCCATCCCCACAGCTCCCTCCCTTCCTTTCAGGCTTGACTGACATATGCCCCCTCCCCAGGCACTTGCATGCATGTTCTTCCACACGTGATTCCCCCAGCTTCTATCCCCATCTGAAATAGCACATTACTTGTTCCGTATCTGCCTCCCCCTCTGGAGTGCCAGCTCTGCCTGGCAGGGATTTTTGACTCTCGCCTACTGCCACAGCCTGGTGCCAGCACAGTGCCAGGCATGTCCACCCTGCAGCATTTACTGAGTGCCCACTGCACACCAGGCACTAGTCTTGGATGCTTTTGCAAATGTTTCTCCAGTGATGGAGGAACTAAAATTCTTTAAACTCAAAGGAACCGTTGTGTCTTCTGATTCCTCCAAGAGCTTTGAGGAGCTGGGCAGATGCAATGTCACTTTGCTGTCTCCCTCCACCCCGCTGCCCTTCTGACTTCATATATCAGCTTTCCCAACAGATGTGGGAAAGTGGGGTCATTCCCAGGAAAGGCAGAGCCTTCCATGACTTAGGAACCCAGGTGTTTGCTCCACTGGGGCCAATTGCTCCTGGCTTTTTCTGAGCTCCTAGGAGGAAATGCATCTGAAATGCTGTCACCCTCCCCTGATCATTAACAGAGCTCTTGAACTGGCGGAGTTGTCAGCGAGGCAACCACAGGCAGGCAGGCAGCCATCGCACCGGCTTTGCAGAGAGGGCTGGAGAGCTGATGCCCACGCCACGGGAAAGGGCCGGTGCCTGAGCCAAGAGCCTGACTGGAAAGTGTGTGTAAGGGACACCTGGAGGAAGCAGGGGCCTCCAGGGCCTCCTCCACCGACTGGAACCCGTGGTGCTCACCCGCCTGCCCTGCGGGCTCACTACCCTCCCTGCCCAGAGATACAGTGGGGCTGGCGGCTCACCAGGCTTTGTGATCCCAACGCTCACGAGTGTTCTCCCAACAAATTGGAACTTCTTTTCTTTCGTCTCATTTGAAAAAGTCTTTTGTGAGCTAGCAAGTGACCCCAAAGTAACCTCTCTATTCCTGTTGGAAGGGAAAATATTTCCAGATCAGAGAGACTGCAGCGCCAAGCCTTGGCCTATATGAATACTTGATTATGCCTCCTGAACGCAGTCTCCTGAGCATGTGCCAGTCAGTTTCAGAAATGAGCTCTGGCCGGGTGCGGGGGCTCACGCCTGTAATCCCAGCACTTTGGAAGGCCAAGACAGCAGGATCACTTGAGCTCAGGAGTTCGAGACCAGCCTGGGCAACATGGTGAGACTCTGTCTCTACAAAAAAAAAAATTTTTTTTCAATTAGCCAGTATGCTGGTGCACACCTGTAGTCCTAGCTACTTGGGACACTGAGGTGGGAGAATCACTTGAGGCGGGAGGATTGCTTGAGTCTGGGAGGTCAAGGCTGCAGTGAGCCGTGATCACACCACTGCACTCCAGCCTGGGCGACAGTGAGGCCCTGTCTCAAAAAAAAAAAAAAAAAAAAAAAATCAAGAGGTTTATTATTTGCCCCATCAAGTATTTTAAGACCAAAGCTTCACATTCTCAAGAGTATGATGTCATGAAATTCCCACGTATGACCACATTTTGAAAAACAGTCATTGTGTTTTGGAAAGTGAGAGGGTTAGCCTATAATGTGGAAAACTCCTAAAGTGGAAGTTTGAGATGCACAGGCAGAATGGGCCGCCGAGCTATAGCATTTGCTATTGTGAACTCATGTGACTGCCCCAGAATTATCTGGAAGTTCAATGTTCATCTTCTGAAAAGAACTGGGACCTCGCTGTGCCAGCTGTTGTTGTTCTAAGTGCAGTGTAAGCAGGTTTCTATTTAAAACCTTCACACCTGGCACTTGAGTAGTGCTTGTTTTCCAAAGGGCACCCTCTTTCCCTCGGATTTTTTGCACCTTCTCCTTTTCTGTTAGTCCGGTTTATCTCAGCCTGCTGGCATGAAGAGAAGGACAGTTATAAAAGCCATTTATAAAAGGAGCAGGGAGGTAGTGGTCTTTCGTCTTTGCTGCAGAAACGGCTTGGGTAGATATACAAGATGGCCCGAGAAACAATGCTGGGAGTGAGGAGCATGGACCGGCCAGGGAGACAGGAGGAAAGCAGGTTTCCCTGTCTTCATGGTACAAAGAAGGCAAAGGCAGGTACTCAAGGCCATGCACCTTCCTAGACCACTTGGGTGAGGCCTCTGGACACTCCCCTGGGTCCCAGCATGCCTAATCAGAAACTCCAGATCTGAGCCAGGCGTGTTGGTGGTGCCTGTAGTCCCAGCTACTCAGGAAGCTGAGGCAGGAGGATCACTTAAGCCCAGGAGTTTGAGGCCAGCTGGGCAACATAGCAAGATCCCATCAAATTCCAGATCTGTCACCATCAGTTGTCTCTTGGGGAGAGAGGGGCTCAAGAAAGGAAGGAGAATTTAGAAGTGGGGTAAAGAAAGGCTAGAAACGGGGAAATGGGGGAATGCACAGCAAAAGCAATTTAAGGAAGAGACCGAGACTGAGACAGGGATGTCAGAAAACAAGCCCATAGTTTTTTTTATCCTCTACATCCAAACACATCTTCATCACCATAATTATAGACTGAGAAATGACACGGCTAAAATAGTCAAGGGCTGGGAATTTAAGATTATAAAATGGGTCGGGCGTGGGGGCTCACGCCTGTAATCCCAGCACTTTGGGAGGCCGAGGCAGGTGGATCACCTGAGGTTGGGAGTTCGAGACCAGCCTGACCAACATGGTGAAACCCCATCTCTACTAAAAATACAAAAATTAGCCAGGCATGGTGGCAGGCACCTGTAATCCCAGCTACTTGGGAGGCTGAGCCAGGAGAATCACTTGAACCCGGGAGGTAGAGGTTGCAGTGAGCTGAGATTGCACCACTGCACCCCAGCCTGGGTGACACATTGAGACTCCGTCTCAAAAAAAAAAAAATTGTAAAACATCTCACTTCTGACCTTCAGAGGGTCCTCCCCTTCCTCTCTGTCCTTCTCCTCCCTCTCTGTTCTTCACCTCATCCCCCCACCTCCTTCTCCCCCTCCCCCTCCTCCTTCCTTCACCCTGGGCACAGCCCGTCTTGGAGGAGCAGAAATCGCTCTGAATGACACTGGCTGGGACAGAAGTGCCCTGGGGTCAGGCCTGAAGCAGTCGGGCCCGAACAAGGCAGCAGTTGTGTACAGGAGCTTTTCAAGGAGGTTTTGCAGATACAAGGACGTTGGACAGAGAGGAACAGAGAAATTCCAGAGATTTTTCACGTGCAAGCGGATATTTCCTTTGAGAGTTTCTAGACTAAATAATACTCCTTGTGTCTGAGGGGACGGTGTATACTGCTGACCTGGCAATGTTCTCTGCCTGCAGGATGAGCACAGGCAGGCCCCGCGCCTGCCCGGAGGGAGCTGTAAGCAGAGGAAGGTGAAGTGGCCTGAAGAAATGTCTGTACTGGAGACCGTCGGGGCTGTGTGCCTCTGCCTGACGCAACATCATTTCAGACGTGGAGGAAGGATCTGTTGGCAGATCTTGGGACTCAAATGGGCTGGACTTCTAAGAAAAAATATACCCAGGCCTCTCTATTCCACCAATTTTCATTCTTTCATACATACATATTTATTTATGTAAACAGACTTTATATTTTAGGCAGTTTTAGTTCACAGCAAATTTGAGCAGAAAATGCAGAGGCCCCATAGACTTCCTTACCCAACATACCCACGACCTCCCGCTCTGTCAACACCCTGCAGCCGATTCATCTGACAGTCGATGAAACGATTCACACATCATTATCACCCAAAGTCCATCATCTACATTACAGACTCTTGGTGTCGTACATTCTGTGCGATTTGACAAATGTACAATGACGTGTACCTGCCATTGCTGTGTCATACAGAGTAATTTCAGCGCCTGATAATCCTCCATGCTCCGCCTGCTAACCTCTCCCTCCCCCATCCCCTGGTCCCCAAGGCTTTGCTTTTTCCAGAGTGTCACATAGTTGGAATCGTACGGAACATAGCCTTTTCAGAGTGGCTTCTTTCACTTAATAATACACATTTACCTTTCCTCCATGTTTGTTCACGGCTTGATAGCTCATTTCCACTGAATAATATTCCATGGTCTGGATGTAGCCATTTTCATATATTTTTAAGAAGACAGACTGTTTCATGGGGTGACATGATTTGTTAATAACTAGTATTATAATTAAACTTACAATAAAAGAAATACGTGGCTTAAATAAAACAACTGTATATCAACCCTATCAATACTGAGGCTATTATTATCCTTCTGGTTGCAGTAAGTAAACTGAAGCACAGAGCAACCCTGATTTACCCACAGCAGATAGGTCAGTGATGTGAGGGCCATAGGAAGAACAGAAGGGGCCGACGCGGTGGCTCAGGCCTGTAATCCCAGCACTGTGGGAGGCCGAGGCGGGCAGGTCACTTGAGGTCAGTAGTTTGAGACCAGCCTGGCCAACATGGTGAAAGCCCATCTCTACTAAAAATACAAAAATTAGCTGGGCGTGGTGGCGCGCTCCTGTAGTCCCAGCTACTTAGGAGGCTGAGGCAAGAGAATCGATTGAACCTGGGAGGTGGTGGTTGCAGAGAGCCAAGATCACATCCTGCACTCCAGCCTGGGTGGCAGAGCGAGACTCCGTCTCAAAAAAGAAACGAATAATAAATAAATAAATAGAAATGTAAAAATAAAGGGAAAAAAAAGCACTGAACTAGAAGGAAAGTGTACCTAGTCTACTTTCAGGGAATCCTTCGGGCTCTGAGAGAAATCTGACTCAAAAACTAATTTTAGACCAGAAAGTCAACGTAGTAGTTGAATTCACACAACTCAGTAGTTGAGTTCATACAGTTCTCTCTAGAAAAGGTCTACACACAACCAAATACAAATGAAGCTAAATTTCCACAAAAAACATTAAAGCTACATCTAATTTTTGATGAAGTGTTGCAGAGACCACCCCCCACTTCCGTCCTAATGGTTTGAGACACGTTTTCTTTTTTTTTCTTTTCTTTTCTTTCTTCTTTTTTTTTTTTAAATATACAGTATCACTGTGTCACCCAGGCTGGAGTACAGTGGCACAATTTCGGCTCACCACAACCTCTGCCTCCTGGGTTCAAGCAATTATCGTGCCTCAGACTCCCAAGTAGCTGGGATTACAAGCATGCACCACCACACCTGGCTAATTTTTTTAATATTCTTAGTAGAGATGGGGTTTCGCCATGTTGGCCAGGCTGGTCTCGAACTCCTGACCTCAGTTGATTCACCCACCTTGGCCTCCCAAAGTGCTGGGATTACAGGTGTGAGCCATCACGCCTGGCCGAGACACGTTTTCAAGCCTTGAGGTGCATTCCAGTACGCCCAGCTCACTTTGTAATATCTGAATTTTCCTGACTCAAGGTTTAAATTCCACTTCAGTGATATGGGCCACAGTAGTAAAAAGTGTGGTGCTTGCATCAATGTCTGTGTAAGGACCCTACTCGAATTAGGATGAGCCCGTTGACAATGGAGACTGATTTCCTGCATTCAAAGTGTTATCTATACAGTGTCATTCATGTGAGTCCATTCATAGTATTTGGTAATGAGGAGGAGGGTGGGAAGGATGGGAAAGGCATTCCCGGGCAACAGCGAGCACCTTGGTTCATGTGAGCTGCCCAGTGATGCTGATGCTATAGCTTGACTAACACATCACTGTTCCCAACCCCCTTCTCGCTTGCCATCTCCACTCAGGAGGCTGGGAAAGCCAGATGCACCTGGCCCAGTTCTACCAAAGGACACACACGTGCATGCCTTCCAAAGGCCCTCGAGGAGAGGTCTTGCTTTTCTTCAATAAGAGACAGATAGGACTAGAAATGCCCCTTCCGCTTCTTCCTACCTTGACTCTGGGTGTGATTCCTAGAGCAGCGGCAGCCATTTATGACCATGAGGTGACCAGCAACTTTTGAAGCCACTAGTAGCTTCCAGTAGGACACTGGAAATGCCTAGAATATCAATAAACCAAAGAAGACCAGCTATGCTATTAAAACTATCTCCTGGTCCTGCTACCTTCAGGAAATAGAATGGAACAAGACGTTAAAAATGATTCTGTTTTGGCTGGGCACAGTGGCTTACGCCTGTAATCCCAGCACTCTGGGAGGCCGAAGCAGGCAGATCACCCAAGATCAGGAGTTCAAGGCCAGCCTGGGCAACAAGGCGAAACCCTGTCTCTACTAAAATACAAACATGAGCCAGGTGTGGTGGCACATGCCTGTAAACTCAGCTACTTGGGAGGCTGAGGCAGGAGAATTGCTTGAACCCAGGAGGCAGAGGTTGCAGTGAGCTGAGATCCAGCCACTGCACTCCAGCCTGGGTGATAGAGCAAGACTCTGTCTCAAAAAATAAAAATAAAAAAGATACTGTTTCAATTCTGGCAAAACTCCTGAGGTGGAAAACAAACCAGTAGGTGCCAACAACTCCAGTGTTCTAAAGAGAGGTACTGAACCAGCTCACCAGGGCCTGCAAAGAGGCTTCCGGGAACCTGTGACCGCCCCTAGGGCAGAAGGTGGCAAGGTCAAGAGAGGTTAGAATGAGAGATGACTTTTTTTTTTTTTTTTTTTGAGACAGAGTTTCACTCTTAGCGCCCAGGCTGGAGTGCAGTGACGCCTATCTTGGCTCACTGCAGCCTCCACCTCCAAGGTTCAAGGGATTCTCCTGCCTCAGCCTCCTGAGTAGCTGGGATTACAGGCGGCTGCCACCACGCCTAGCTAATTTTTTCGTATTTTTAGTAGAGACGAGGTTTCACCATGTTGGCCAGGCTGGTCTCAAACTCTTGACCTCCTGACGGGTGATCCGCCTGTCTCAGCCTCCCAAAGTGCTGAGATTACAGGCGTGAGTCACTGCGCCTGGCCGGCAGAGCTTCTTTTGAGACAGTGCTTGGATGCTGGGGTACTTTTCTTCCCCATCCCGTCCCTGCTCTGGATGAAACAAGGGGGGCCTAGTAAGAAGGACTTCAAGGAGACCCTTCAGGGAGCTGTCAGAGGTACCCAAGAGCTTGGGGACCTGACAACTGGTGTCTGTCACCTGCCTGAGAAATCCTAAAGGCAAGAAGACCTGAAGTCAAAACAAGAAAAGGTGAGGCTGAGTGCAGTGGCTCACACCTGCAATCTCAGCATTTTGGGAGGCCCAGGCGGGAAGATCGCTTGATTGCAAGAGTTCAAGACCAGCCTGGCCAACATAGCGAAACCCCATCTCTACAAAAATACAAAAATTAGCCAGGTGTGGCAGTGCACACCTGTAATCTCAGCTACTAGGAAGACTGAGGCATGAGGATCATTTGAACCCGGGAGGCAGAGGTTGCAGTGAACCGAGATCGTGCCACTGCACTTCAGCCTGGGCAACAGAGCGAGACTCTGTTTCAAAAACAAACAAAAAAAAAGAACAAGGAAAGGTGGCTTCCCTGGGGAGAGTCCCACCTCCTGGGACAAAGGATGCATGAGTGTTTCCCATGGACTGGACATGGACCCTGAGAAGGAACTGCCCAGGGGGGCCATCAGGAGAAATGGCCGAGCCAGGGAACCCAGGCGTCCGCTGAAGATGTCCTCACCCCCTCAAGTGAGCAACCCCCCAGCTTCCAGGAAGTCTCCAAGGAATGCTTCAGCCCCTCACAGGAGAAAAATTCACTTGAAATATTTACACAGCCAAAGGAAATGATGGTGGGGGCTGACAGGGGTACCGCCCCCTCCTCCAACTTCACCCTCCAGGAGTCCGGGCAGCCCAGGGAGTGGGAGGGAGGCCGGCAGACAGGAAGGCTACTGGCTGGGAAGAATTTTAACTTCAGGGGATCCCTGTCACAAACAGAGCACTGTGGACTTGAAGTGACCGGAGGATTTTTCTTATCCAAGAGCTGCTGGAAGGTCACATGGCTGTGAGAGATTTCATCTTAGGACTGGGGGCAAACCAGCCCCCACCCCACCCAGCAATGTTAGTGTTGAATATTCCCTGGAGAATAAAGAAGAGTTTTCCTTCTGCTGTAGCCACAAACCTGCTGTGTCACACGCCAGTTTCACAAACATGGCGTGTGATCCCCACGGGGTGGGGGGAACAGTTGTATTTTTAGATGAAACCTGAGTATTTCTCTGGTCTCTTCTCCCAAACGCTAACCTCCTTGGAAATCTGTGCATGTTCTAGAGCAAAATACTACTGGGAATTTAGGTCTTCAGTTTATTAAATAAGAAGTAGCTTCAAGGAGCATAGAATTACATGGTTCCTTTTAAAATGTGCACATAAAGCAACTCTTTTCCCCTGTCATTTTCCGTCCTGCAGGCATCCTGCTGGAACTGGGAAGATTGGCTCAGACTGAGTTCCAAACTACGTATCGGCTGGTGAGAGATGAACTGGGTCTTTGCACCAGACAATCTTGCTGAAAATCACCAGACCAAAAGTAGCTGATGCTTATCTGTCTCTGTCGAATTCCCAGGAATCCTGCGGGTGGTGGGGGTGGGAGGGGGGGTCTGAGCCCACGTGGGAAGCCTTGTTAGCCTGTGCCTGGGGGCGTCAGAAGAGGGAGATTGGGCAATTTCTGTTTCTTCACTCCCGCCACCCTCATCTCGCTTGGGGCTCACTCTTTCCAAGTTCTCTTGGTCCCTTTGCCAAGGCAGGGGAGACCCAGCCAGGATATTTATAGTGTTGGTACATGACTGGGCAGCTAGTGGGAGCAGATGTTTTCTGATATGGGCAAAGGGAGCTATTTCTACTGGGAGCTGGATGAAAGTTAGCCAGAAAGGAAGCCGCAGCCATAACTGATGTTCCTGTCCTCTCAACACTGGAGAAGGTACCCCACATCCTTACATGAGCGTGTTCCCCGTCCTCACTGCCTTAACAGCTCAATCCAGCAGACGCGGACTGTGCCAGGTGCTGGGTGGACACTGAGATAAATAAGACAAGGCCCACCTCTTATGATGGTGCAGGAAAACCACTTGTGATGACCCACTCCATCCCTGCAGGCCGAGACCCCGTGGGAGCCCAGTAACAGCCACGTGGTGGCGGCTGTTGGGCCTGGGGACAGTGGTGGGGTGGCAAGAGGGAAGGAGAGGTCAAGATGAGCCACACGGCCAGTGATGGCTCACTTGGCTTTGAAGGATGGGTGGGGGAGGTCCAGGTGAAAAGAGCAGAGGGAACAGAGGCTTTGCTGCCTACCTGATGCATTCTGGGAACATCAAGACGCATTAGATGGGGCCAGAAGGCAGGGGGTTTCCTGAGGGTGTCGGAGGAGGAGGCTGAACAGGTGAGCTGGGGCCAGGCTGCAAAGGATCACCTTCCACACTCAGGAATGTGGATTTTGGTAGCCTTCACCTTTAGGCAGGAGGAGCTGGTAAAGGTTTCTAGGGAGGAAAGGGATTCTTATTCTAGGAAGGAACGAGAACTGTGGATCTGTGAGCAGGTTTCTCCCTGTGTCCCCATGCCCTGCAGCACCGTACCTGACACGGTCATTGCTCCGTAAGTGCTTGTTGAAGGAGCAGACCCACATGTGGCATCTCTGTCTCCAGACTGTCCATGAGATGAGACGGTCACTAAGATCACTAAGTGTGGCAGGCCTTCCTCAGGGCCCCGACCTCAAAACAGGTCCAGGCAGATTCCTGCATGCCTGACGGCAGCCGTAGGCATCATCTCCTTCCAGAGGGGTTCAAGCGCACCCAGACCCTGGAGCAGGTCCAAGCCTCCCCAAGGCTTCTTCTCCTGGCTGCCACCTGCCCTGGAGCCCAGCCCTTGCCCTGTCCCTGCTCTGATCCTGTCTGAGCCTGTGCCTGTAGCTTCATCTCCATGCCAGCCTCAACCCAAACTGGGTGTCACCTCTTTCCTTCTATTTGAAAATTATGTGTATTGGCCAGGCACAGTGGCTCACACCTGTAATCCCAGCTCTTTGGGAGGCCGAGACAGGGGCATCACTTGAGCTCAGGAGTTCAAGACCAGCCTGGCCAACATGGCAAAACGCTGTCTCTCCTAAAATACAAAAATTAGCTAAGTGTGGTGGTGGGCGCCTGTAATCCCAGCTACTTGGGAGATTGAGGCAGGAGAATCACTTGAACCCAGGAGGTGGAGGTTGCAGTGAGCCAGGATCGAGCCACTATACTCCAGCCTAGGCGACAGAGTAAGACTCCATCTCAAAAAGAAAAGAAAAGAAAATTAAGTGTATTAGCCCATTTTCACGCTGCTGATAAAGACGTATCCAAAACTGGATAATTTAGAAAGGAAAGAGGTTTAATGGACTCACAGTTCCACATGGCTGGGGAGGCCTCACAATCATGGCAGAAGGCAAAAGTCACATCTTACGTGGAGGCAGGCAAAAAGAGAGCTTGTGCAGGGGAACTTCCCGTTTATAAAACCATCAGACCTCGTGAGGCCCTTTAGAAAACCATCAGATCTCATAATATTCACTGTCATGAGAACAGCTCAGGAAAGACTTGCCCCCATAATTCAATTACCTCCTACCGGGTCCCTCCTACAACACGTGGTAATCATGGGAGCTACAATTCAAGATGAGGTTTGGGTGGGGACACAGCCAAACCGTATCAGCAAGTAATAGTAACAATGACAACAAAAGACGTTTCTGTGCATCGCAGCCTTTGCTGAAGGTCTGAGGAGACAGAGGGTATTTACAAACACAAACAACTTAAAATGGAATATTCACCTTGTCCTGTTCTTAAATCTCCTCAAGCCATTTCTGTCAACTGGATTCTGGCCCCACCCACTGGCTGCCTATATTCCTTCTTTCTTCTCTCTCTTCCCAAATGCCTGTTCTCCCATTATGCAGAACTGAAGGTTTTGTTTTTGGTTTTTTGGTCTCTTTTTCACCTACCCCTGAGGACCTCTCCTGTCACCACTCAGCCGGGTATTTTCCTAAACAAAGACATTTTGTTCCCCAATAAGAACCTGGTTCCACAGGTAAGAAGGTCATTTCTCTCACCCCACAGCATTCTGGAGCAGTGTGGTGTTGTGTGTACCCAGGCCTGTACCCAGCATCTTAGGGGCCAAGAAAACTAAGTCCTATCATTGGGGCCCATGAATTTCATCACTCGCTAAGCTGGGTGATTACAACTATATATATGCACAAAGGCAAAGAAAGAGACCCATCTGTGCAGGCTGGAGCCTAGGGGACGTGAAAGAAGCTATTTCAATGACCTTACAAGGGAAGGATGAACACTCCCGAGGGCCGGGCGCTGTGGCTCACGCCTGTAATCCCAGCACTTTGGGAGGCCCAGGCAGGAAGATTGCTTGAGCCCAGGAGTTCGAGACCAGCCTGGGCGACATAGTGAGAAATCCCATCTCTACAAAAAATATAAAAATTAGCCAGGCGTGGTGGTACATGTCTGTAGTCCCAGCTACTTGGAAGGCTGAGGCAGGAGGATCATTTAAGCCCAGGAGGCTCAGGCTGCAGTGAGCCATCGTCCGGCCACTGCACTCCAGCCTGGGCCATATAGAGTGAGGTCCTGTCTCAAAAAAACAAAACAAAACAAAAACACGCCTGGGCAATTTATCAGCTTTCAGAGAAGGAGATGACGGAGGTAGGAGAAGAAAGGCTCTTGGCTAAGCTTCAGGGATGGGGAGGATGGGAGAGTACAATGACAATATCAGGAAGATGGAAAGAGAAGCAGAAAATAAATGGAGTTTGAATGCATTGAGAGGAGGAGACAGAGTCGGAGAGCCTCCCATGCAGGGTTGTGATTGTCTGTGAGCTCTGAACAAGCAGAGCCCAGCACAGCCAAGGACAGCACAGCGGAAGGAGCGCTGGACAGGTGGGTCAGGGCTGTACTTGGCAGACAGCAGTGTTTCCACCAGCACAGCCCTCCGACCTTGGCCCTGAGTTGCTGTTGAGTTCTTGGTGGACCTTGTCTTTCTACAGGGATCAGGAACTTGCTGGAAAGCCCTGGTGTACTTGTGACCCTTAGGTATGTTCAATTAAGTGTAGCCTAACTCTGCCTCCTTGCATATTCTAAGTTCACCCTAAGGGTTTCTCTGTGCATAGTAAACTGTCACCTCACTGAATATGTAAACAGACTGCAACCTACTCTAGTGCCAATCACCAAGTTTTGGCCAATGAAAGGCAGTCAACTGTTCAAACCTGGTTCAACTAAGGTGAACACCCAGCTGTAACCAATCCGACTCTTTCTGTATCTAATTCTGTTTTCTGTACATCACTTTCCTTTTTCTGTCCATAAATCTTCCTCCACCACATGGCTGCACTGGAGTCTCTCTGAGCCTACTCTGGTCTAGGGGCTGCCCGATTCGCAAATCATCCTTTGCTTAATTAACCTCTATTAAATATAATTTGTCTAAGGTTTTTCTTTTAACAGGTGTTTGGTTCAAATTCTCTGTTTCTTCTTGGCATGCTTCGAAGGCTTTCCAGGTAATCCAGATTATTCTTCCCACTAACTTGGTATGTTCTTTGTCATATAGCCATTTGGCTTGGTCAGGGGTTAGTGGAGGAAGCTGGGAGGCAGAAAGCTGGATGCTGCTGGGCTAGAGGGAGCAGCCACGTGCACGTGTGCATGCACACACACATGCAAACACACACGCGTACATATATGCACATATGCACACGCATACACGTGCACACACATGCACAAGTGTGCACACATGCACGTATGCACATCCATGCACACCTACATACATATATGTGCACACGCATGCACACACGTACATACACATGTGTGCGTATACACACATACACACGCACATATGTGTGCATACACGCATGCACACATGCATGCACCTATGCGCACATACACACATGCACGTGCACACATGCGCACAAGTGCACACATAGGCACACACATACATACATACACATATGTGCACATATGCACACGCATGCACACACACACACACACACATTCTCAAAAGAGTCACAGAGCAGTTTGGTGGCACCAGAGAGATGCACTAGAACAAGCACACAGAGACGTGGAAAGGTTACTATTCACATGAACTTTCGAAAAAGCAATGCCAAGTGCCACCAGAGGTGGACACAGCCCAGAGATGGAGGAGGGAGAGTGCGTGGGAGAGAGGTCCCAGGTCTGCAGGGCACGCCAGGCCTGAGGACACGTTCACAGATGTGCAGTGAGATGAGAAGGAACAGGACAGAGGTAGCAGGACTAAATGTAGTCCATCCAGTTAAAGGCCATCTGGCCGTCATCTATTCTGAGATTAAGTAATCCCATGGGAAGAGCTAAGCTCTCCTTGCTTTTATAAAATGAGCAGGGCAGCTTACAGAGAGGGCTCCAGGAGGAAGGACTAGGATGAGGAATGAGTTATTCTGCCTCCAACTCCGTCTCCTCCCCACAGCCCTACCCCACTCCCACCGCCAAATGAAATCTCTGTTGTAAAAATGTCAAAGGACAAAAACTTGCTTAAACCATGCCAAGGGGCATGGTGTGCACAGAGGCCAGTGCCATTCGGGGCAGTGGTGGCCAAAACATGGATCCCCAGAGGACAAAGGGGCCAAGCTGAGCCTTAGAGACCCTCAAGGATGCAAGCGCTGCTTTTGAGGTCCAGGGACCCAGGCTGTTCCAGGAGTGGCCCGGGAACTCCTGCAACCAAAACACCTAGATTATGAGGCCTCCCGGGCTGCCCTGCCCGACGTCCATAGCTTCCTGGAGCGCATGGGTGGGAGGGCACAGCGGGGCCAGCCCCCTGTCCCTGGTGGCATCATCTACAGGGAGAGGTGCAGTGAGAATGGTCACCTTCAGGAAATTTACAAAAGACGCAGGCGCAAGAGCCAACAAAGGAGACTGCCTATGCGTGTGAACGCCCACACCTCCAGGCAGACACTAGGAGAAGGGCAACCCCTGATTTGCATCCGTGTGACTGTAACACACATGAGCGCACATGTGCACTCACACCACACACTCAAACATGTGCACACACGTTCATAGGCACGTATATTTTGTGACACAACCCCCTACCCCTTAGTCACCCGGTCAGGGAATCAAGCTCCCTACTTTTCTGCTGAGGCACAAGAATTGCTTGAACCCAGGAGGCGGAGGTTGCAGTGAGCTGAGATTGCGCCACTGTACTCCAGCCTGGTCAACAGAGCAAGACTCCGTCTCCAAAAAAAAAAAAAAAAAAAAAAAAAAAAAAAATTTTTAATTGGTTAACTTCCTCTGCTAATCTCTGCTGTTGTAGGATTACAGTTTTTAAAAATTTCTTTGCTGTTATTTTGATGGAGTTTAGAGGAAGGGTTAAGTATATGCATTCATGTGCCGTTTCAAACCAAAAACCCTAAACCTCTGGCCTTTTAAAATGGAATTCCAGGCTGGGCACAGTGGCTCATGCCTGTAATCCCAGCGCTTTGGGAGGGCGAGGCAGGTGGATCACTTGAGGTCAGGAGTTTGAGACCAGCCTGGCCAACATGGTGAAACCCCATCTCTGGCTTCACCACTCAACCCACAGGGTTCCTGGGCTGGGCTCCCTCAAAAAATGCTCTGAGCAGCTTTCACTCATGACCCCCATGCACAGCGAGAACTAGGGCCATGGAAATTCCGTGCCCGGACCAACCTCGTCTCGTGCAGCGTGGAAGAGGCGCGTAGCCCAGTGCTTGGGTTGGGAACCTCGTCATCGTCTCCTTCACGGTGATGAACAGCTACTGAGAAAGAAAAAAATGTCTTCACGCAGTTTCTTGGAATAGTAGCTGCACCCGCGATTAATAGAGTCTGTTTCGGTAGAAGTTTTTTAGAGAAAGGAAAACTGTCACCAGCTCCATTTTGTCAGGTTCATTTCTGAGGAATCTCTTGACCACCGCGGCTTCCAAGTGGGATCGATGTTGGACTTGCAAAAGGGGAAAATTATTTTTGACTCATAAACTGGAATGGAAGCCAAGGAAGAAACTCGGTTTGTGGTCTGCTGTTGCTAAATACAAAAATTGATTATTTTATGGAAGAAGAGCCATGGCCAGGTCAGCTGTTTTTCCCTCATAAAATCATTCAGCGACCCGATAGGAAACTGCGATGCCTGTGAGTCGTTTGCAGAGTGGTGCAGCTGTGAGAATCCTCCCTGGAAGGGCTGCCCGACCCCTCTCTTGAGCCTCTGAAACTCAGAAGCGAGGCCAGGATGGTGATAAAGGAGGAGTGTGGCGCCCTCTGGCGAGAGTGGGGCTGAGTCCCTCCCAGGAGCCCAGCCTGGGTGTCCCCCTGCTGTAAAGACCCCACGGCGCACAGCCTAAGGCTCAGAGTTTTGCGCGGAGTCTGCACCTTTGGGCAACATGGAGCTGATGTGGTTGCATGTTGGAAGACCTCATTTAGATTCCAGCCAAATTAGGAGAGAGGTGCTTATCCCAGCTGGAGATGCACAGGCCTGCAAAGGGCTGAGAGCAACCCAAAGCTGGAAGGCCAACGGGGCTTAGGCCTCCTGGCCCCAGGTGCTGCCCTGGGAAAAGAGGCTGTAACGCCATCCTACCCAGCCATCGCGGCAGCAGCAGGACCTGTCTCCAGGTTAAGACTGAGCAGACATCAGGCAGGCTCCAGGTTGACCCAAGCATCTCTCATCTGGAATAAAAGTACTTGTCAAACATCATTATCCAGAATCTCAGGGAAAATAAAAACGAGTTCTAAGGCTTGTGAAAGAGATGGTCTTGGGACAACCCAACACCAGGAGTTTTCCTCTGGGTCTGGTGGAAATATTTTGAAAGGCCAAAGAAGAGGGTTCTGTCCTTCCCAGGACCCGACTCAAGGCCTAAAGGAAGTTGTAGGGAGTTCTGGACGCGGCACTAATGCTTCAAGAAATCTCTCCAAGCTCGGACTTACGTGCCTGATAATTCCAGGTCTCAGACTGAGCTTCTCATCCAAGGCTGGGTGATTTGATTCCCATAAATCACATCTATCGCTCTGTAGCATTGATAAGGGGCACTGTCGGCGTGAACCTGGAGCCACTGGGAATCAAGAAGGAATTCCTGTCTGTGCCATATGTGTG
This sequence comes from Pan troglodytes, assembly GCF_028858775.2. Lineage (NCBI taxonomy): Eukaryota > Metazoa > Chordata > Mammalia > Primates > Hominidae > Pan > Pan troglodytes. Next base: position 222,540,312 of record NC_072398.2, on the reverse strand, counting down.
GTTCAGCAGCGGGGGGCGGGGGTTCCTTCCGAACTTTCTGCAGTTTCCTGGAGGGATCAGACACGGCCTCCATTGGGATTGGGCAAGAATGACCTCCCTGTGCCCTGGCGCTCACACCTGGAGGTTGCTGGCCCACCCAGCCCCTGCAGAGGGTTTGAAGGTCCATGAGGCAGGTCTTGGAAGGCCCAGGGGGGAGCCTGAGAAAGAAATTCAGAAGATTCCATCATGACGTCATCAATCCCCCTAAAGATCTGCAGGTTGCATTTACTCCCTGGCTTCAACGCACCACATTTTAGAGAGGTTTTTTTGTTTTTTGTTTTCTTGAAGTACAAGAACACCAGTGATGAAACTTGAAAGCATCCTGTACTCATGGTGGATCAGGAAAATAAGAGTTTTCTTAGACTCAGAGTCTTGGTGGGAGTGTTGGTGGGGGGGGGGGTCTGCCCTCTGAACGGGGACATGGTGAGGGGGACTGCACTGAAGCTGTGTCCCCAACTCCTTCCTCCACTGATGCCTCCGTTCCTCATCTCCAAAATGCCTACTGCTCTCACCCTTATCCACTTTTTTTAGTTTTACTTCCGTGGCACACAATTTTTTATTGAGTAGTAATTCACAGGCCCTACAATTGACCCTTTTAAACACACAGTGCTTTAGTATATTTACAGAGCTGTGCGACCATCAGGACAACCCATTTTTGAACATTTTTAGCCCTCCAAAAGAAACCCTACAACCGACCGGGCACAGTGGCTCATGCCTGTAATGCCAGCACTTTGGTAGGCCAAGGCAGAAGGATCAGTTGAGCTCAGGAGTTTAAGACCAGCCTGGACAACATGGTGAAATCCCATCTCTACCGGAAAAAAAAAAAAAAAAAAAAAACTACAAAAATTAGCCGGACATGGTGGCAGGTAGCTGTAGTCCCAGCTACTGGAGAAGCTGAGGTGAGAGGATTGCTTGAGCCTGGGAGGTCGAGGCTGCAGTGAGCCATGATCACACCGCTGCACTCCAGCCTAGGCGACCAAGTGAGACCCCGTCACAAAACAAAACAAAACAAAACAAAACAAAACAAAACAGAACAGAACAGAACCCCTGCAACCTGTAACCATCATTCTCCAATCCTACCCCAACACTCACCAGCCCTAGGAAACCACTAATCTACTTTTGAACTCCTGACCTTAAGTGATCCACCCACCTCAGCCTCCCAAAGTGCTGGGATTACAGGTGTGAGCCACCGTGCTCAGCTTTTTTTTGAGACGGAATCTCACTCTGTCCCCTAGGCTGGAGTGCAGTGGCGTGATCTCAGCTCACTGCAAACACTAACATACTTTCTATCTCTATGAATTTGCCTATTCTGGACTTTTTTTTTTTTTTTTTTTGATGGAGACAGAGTCTCACTCTGTCTCTGAGGGTTGGGGTGCAGTGGCACTATCTTGGCTCCCTGAAGCCTCAACCTCCCAGGCTCAAGTGATCCTCCCACCTCAGACTCTTACATAGCTGAGGCTACAGATATGCGACACCATGCCCACTTAATTTTGTTCATTTTTTATAAAAACAGGGTTTCAGTATATTGCCCAGGCTGGTCTCAAACACCTGGGCTGAAGGAATCCTTCCACCTCGGCCTCCCAAAGTGCTGGGATTCCAGGCGTGAGCCACAGAGCCCGGCCTGGACATTTTATATAAATGGAATCAGAGAACATGCTGTCTTTTGTGTCTGGCTTCTCTCAATTGCCATAATGTTCTCCAGGCTCATCCACACTATAGCATGTGCCAGTGCTTCTTTCTTTTTCATGGCTGAATAATTTTCTACTGTATGGACACAGAACATTTTAATTACCCATTCATCAACTGATGGACGTTTGGGTTTTTTCCACTTTTCAGCTTTTTTTTTTTTTTTTTTGAGACAGACTCTCTCTCTGTTGCCCAGGTTGGTGTGCAGTGGTGTGATCTCTGCTCACTGCAACCTTCACCTTCCAGGTTCAAGCAATTCTCCTGCCTCAGCCTCCCAAGTAGCTGGAATTACAGGCACCCGCCACCACGCCCAGCTAATTTTTGTATTTTTAGTAGAGACAAGGTTTTGCTATGTTGGCCAGGCTGGTCTCAAACTCCTGACCTCAGGTGATCCTCCCACCTCGCCCTCCCAAAGTGCTGGGTTTACAGGCATGAGCCACCACACTCAGCCCACTTTTTGGCTGTTGTTATGAATGACGCTGCTAAGAACATTTGTGTACATGATTTTTTAAATTTCTTTTTGTTTCTTTTTTTCCTTACTATTTTTATAACCACAGAAACGATTTTGTTTAGGCATATGTTTTCAATTCTCTTGGGTCTATACATAGGGGTGAAATTGCTGGAGTATATGGTAATTCTATGTTTAACCTATTGAGGAACTATCAGGCTGTTTTCTACCTCTATTCACCTTTTAGGAGTCCTAAGAATTAGTCAGTCCTGTTTGACAAACAATACCAGTATAACTGGATCTTTCCAGAAAAAGCCTGAACAAGTCCTACAGTTAAATTTCCATTTTAGCAGGCGGAGTTGGTTGACTGGCTGCTCTGGTTAGCTGAAGGTAATAATAATTTTTAAAGTCCCATTTTGGGCCAAGCACGGTGGCTCACACCTGTAATCCCAGCACTTTGGGAGGCCAAGATGGGCAGATCGCTTGAGCTCAGGAGTTCGAGACCAGCCTGGGCAACATGGTGAAACCTTGTCCCTACCAAATATGCAAAAAATTAGCTAGGCATGGTGGTGCACATCTGTGGTCCCAACTACTTGGGAGGCTGAGGTGGGAGGATCACCTGAGCCTGGGAGGTGGAGACTGCGGTGAGCCATGATTGTGCTTTGAAGGTACCAAAGAGGGGCTGAGAGAAAATAGCAAAGGTGGGGACAGTGCTCCAGGTGGTGTAGCCAGAAAACCCCTCTCTGCAGAAGTGTATCCGTTTTCTCTTGCTGTCAATTACCGGTAACCTCAAACTCAGCAGTTTCAAAGAACATCCGCTTCAGAGCTCAGCATTCTAGGGGTCAGAAATCTGGGTGGGCTCAACTGGGTTCTGTGGTCAGGGTCTCACATGGACAAGATCAAGGTGTCGGCTGGATCGGGCTCCCCTCTGGAGCCTCGGAGAAAGAATCCACTTCCAAGCTCATTCCAGGTGCTGACAGAATCCAGCTTCCTGCAGTTGTCAGACCCAGGTCCCTGCCTCCTTGCTGGCCATCAGCCAGGGTTGCCCTCAGCTACTCAGGAGCACTCTCCTTCCTCCATCCTCAAAGCAGCAGTGGCACCTCGGGTCCGTCTCTCGCTTTGAATTTCTCCGGCTTCCTCCTCTGCACCAGCCAAAAACTGCTCTTTGCTTCACAGTCTTGTGCAATTAGCTTTGGCCAGCAGGATGATCTCCGTCTTCCAGTCTTCAGGTTAACCAGGTCATAAGCCATAATGCAGCCCAGGAGTGACGGCACAGTCACAGGCTCCGGGATAAGGACATAAAATGGGCCGGGCGGGGAGGGAATGTTTAGAATCTTGCCAAGCACAGAAGGTGTCCCTGAGACCTAGAGCAGGAGGAGGCAATGAGGGCGTGGCCATGGGAGGAGAAACAGCCCAGACAGAGGGGTCAGCATCCTCCCTGGGGGAGGAAGAGGCTAGGTTTGTGTGAGGCACTGAAAGGCCCCTGGACTACAGGACAGTGAGTAATGGGCAGCGTGGCCTGAGGCGGGTGAGCAGGCAGAGGAGACCCCCTCACCCATGGAGGCCCTGGGAGACAGCTGTGGACATGGCAGAGCCAGAAGGGTCCCAGGCCCAGGATACTCAGCAGAGACTGCTCTCTAGAATTAGACCTCAAAATCCTGCTTGTTAAAAATAGCTTTATTGGCTGGGCATGGTGGCTCATGCCTGTAATCCCGGCACTTTGGGAGGCTAAAGCAGGTGGATCACTTGAGACCAGGAGTTTGAGATCAGCCTGGCCAACATAGTGAAACCCTTCTCTACTAAAAATACAAAAATTATCCAGGTGTGGTGGCGCATGCCTGTAGTCCCAGCTACTTGGGAGGCTGAGGCAAGAGGATTGCTTGAACCTGGGAAGCAGAGGTTGCAGTGAGCCAAGATCATGCCACTGCACTCCAGCCTGGGCAACAGAGTGAGACTCCACTTTAAAAATAAATAAATAAATAAATCTAGTTTGGTTAAGGTATAACATATAATGAATAATTGACGTGCAATAAACAGCATGTATTTAAAGTGTACAATTGATAACTCTTGACGTAGGTGTGCATCTGTGAAGACATGTCCACAATCAAGATAACAGAGACATCCAGCACTCCCAAAAGTCACCTCAAGTCCCACTGTCATCCCTTCCTCCATCTCCCTTGCGCCTCCCTCTTGAGGAAACCAGGGTCTCCTTCCTCTCACAGTGGAGTAGTTTGCATTTTCTAGAGTTTGATGTAAATGTATCATACAGTATTGCCATGAGCTGACTTGTGTCCCCCTGAAATTCATACATTGAAGTCCTAACCCCCAGTACCTTGGCATGTGACTGTATTTAAGGACAGTGTCTTCAAAAAGGTAATTAAGCTAAAATGAGGTCTTTAGGGTGGGCCCCAACCCAATATGATTGATGTCCTTATAAGAAGAGGAAATTGGCCAGGCGCAGTGGCTCACGCTGGCAATCTCAGCACTTTGGGAGCCCAGAAGTTCGAGACAAGCCTTGGCAACATAGTAAGACCCTGTATCTACAAAAAATACAAAAATTAGCCTGGTGTGGTGATGCGTGCCTGTAGTCCCAGCTACTTGGTGGGCTGAGGTGGGAGGACCACTTGGAGCCCAGGAGGTCAGGGCTTCAGTGAGCAGTGTTTACATCACTGCACTCCAGCCTGGATGACAAAGTGAGACCCTGTCTCAAAAAAAAAGGCAAAATATATTCAATCTATTTAAAAAAAAAAAAAAAAAGAAGAAGAAGAAGAAAAAAAGAAACAGGAGGAGATTGGGACACAGACACATGTGGAGGGACAATGATGTGAGGCCATCAGAAGGCCCATTTACATGGTGAAGACAGAGGCCTCAGAAAAACCAAGCCTGTCGACACCTCGATCTCAGACTTCCAGCCCCTACAATTGTGAGAAAATAAATTTCAGTTGTTTAAGCTACCCTGTAGGCGGTGCTTCCTTTTGGCAGCCCTAGCAAACAAACACAGGTATATACTTCCTTCTGCCTGACTTTTTTCATTCAGCATATTTTGAAATTCATCTATGTTGTCATGTGTATCCGTAATTCTTTTTTTCTTTGTCAATAGTCCAGTGTACAGATATGCCACAATTTGTTTATCCATTCACCTGCTGATGGACATTCAACTTATTTCCAGTTTTTGCTTGTTACAAATAATGCTGCTGTGAGCATCTGTGTACAAGTCTTCATGTGGACATATATTTCCTTTTCTTTTAGGTAAGTACTTACGGTGAGGTAAGTACCTAGCAGTAGAATGCCTAGGTCATATGGCAGGTGTGTGTTTAACATTTTTTTTTTTGAGACAGAGTTTTGCTCTTGTTGCCCAGGCTGGAGTGCAATGGTGCAATCTCGGCTCACCTCGACCTCCGCCTCCTGGGTTTAAGTGATTCTCCTACCTCAGCCTCCCAAGTAGCTGGGACTACAGGCGCCCACCACCATGCTCGGCTAATTTTTTTGTATTTTTAGCAGAGACGGGGTTTCTCCATGTTGGTCAGGCTGGTCGAGAACTCCCAACCTCAGGTGATCTGCCCACCTCGGCCTCCCAAAGTGCTGGGGTTACAGGTATGAGCCACCATGCCCAGCTATGTTTAACTTTTTTAAAAAACTGCTGAGCTGTTCTTGAAAGTGGTTGTACTATTTTACATTCCTGCCAGCAAAGAATGAGAGTCCCAGTTTCTCCACATCTTCACCAGTACTTAGTATGGTCAGTCTTTTCCATTTTAGCCATTCCAGTAGGCAGATAGCAGTATCACTTTGTGGCTTTAATTTGCATTTCCCTAATGACTAATGATTTTAGTACTTTCTTATATGCTAATTGGCCATCCAATAAGCAAAATATAGACTTATTAAATAAATAAGCAGTTGTTTGTTCAAACATTTTGTCCATTTTTATTTTTATTTTTTGAGACAGTGTCTCGCTCTGTCACGCAAACTGGAGTGCAGTGGTACCATCACAGCTCACTGCAGCCTCAACCTCCTGGCTCAAATCATCCTCCCAAGTAGCTGGGACTGTAGGTATGCGCCACCGTGCCCAGCTAATTTTTTGACTTTTTGTAGATACAGGGTCTCACTATGTTGCCCGGGCTGGTCTTGAACTCCTGAGCTCAAGCAATCCCTCAGCCTCCCAAAGTGCTGGGATTTCAGGTGTGAGTCACCATGCCCAACCTGTCCATTTTTTAAATGAGCTGTTTTCTTACTAACTTTTGAGAGTTATTTATACGTTTTGAATACAAATCCTTTATTAGATATATGACTTACAAATATTTTCTTGTCACTCTCTTCATACTGTCTTAAAAAAACACAAAGTAGCTGGGCGCTGTGGCTCACAACTGTAATCCCAGCACTTTGGGAGGCTGAGGCAGGCAGACCACAAGGTCAGGAGTTTGAGACCAGCCTGACCAATATGGTGAAACCTCATCTCTACTAAAAATACAAAAATTAGCCAGACGTGGTGGCACGTGCCTGTAATCCCAGCTACTGAGGAGGCTGAGGCAAGAGAATCGCTTGAACTTGGGAAGCGGAGGTTACAGTGAGTTGAAATCGCACCACTGCACTCTAGCGTGGGCGACAGAGCAAGACTCTGTCTCAAAAAAAAAAAAAAGTTTTAACTTTTCATTAAGTAGAATTCTATTTGTTCTTTAATGGACCATGTTTTTGCTACTGTATCTAAGGAACCTTTGCCTAACTCAAGGTTACAAAGTTTTTTCCTATGTTTTCTTCTAGAAGTTTTGTGCTTTTAAGTCTTACATTTAGTTACATTTAGGTCTACTTTGTTTTTGTTTTTTTTGAGATGGAGTCTCATTCTGTCGCCCAGGCTGGAGTGCAGTGGCTTGATCTCCGCTCACTGCACGCTCCGCCTCCCGGGTTCACGCCATTCTCCTGTCTCAGCCTCCCGAGTAGCTGGGACTACAGGCGCCCGCCACAACTCCTGGCTAATTTTTTGTATTTTTAGTAGAGATGGGGTTTCACCGTGTTAGCCAGGATGGTCTCGATCTCCTGACCTCGTGATCCGCCCGCCTCAGCCTCCCAAAGTGCTGGGATTATAAGCGTGAGCCACCGCGCCCAGCCCATTTAGGTCTACTTTGAATTAATATTTTTATATGGTACAGGGTGTGAATCAAGACTCATTTTTTCACATATGGATATTCAGTTGTTCTAACACATTTGTAGAAATGACCATACTTTTCCCACTGAATTGCCTTTGTTTTTTGTTTGTTTGTTTGTTTGTTTGTTTTTGAGACAGAGTTTTCCTCTGTCGCCCAGGCTGGAGTGCAGTGGCGCAATCTCGGCTCTACAGCCTCTGCCCCTTGGGTTTGAGCGATTCTCCCGCCTCAGCCACCCGAGTAGCTGGGATTACAGGCACCCAAGTAGCTGGGATTACAGGCACGCCTGGCTAATTTTTGTATTTTTAGTAGAGACGGGGTTTCTCCATGTTGGCCAGGCTGGTCTCGAATTCCTGACCTCAAGTCACCTGCCCACCTTAGCCTCCCAAAGTGCTGGAATTACAGGCGTGAGCCACTGCGCCCGGCCACACTGAATTGCCTTTGAACCTTTGTTGCAAATCTGTTGTACTTTTTAATGTGGGTCTATTTCCGGGTTCTCTATTCTGTTCCATTTATCTATTTGTCTTTACATCAGTACCATACTGCCTTGATTATCATAGCTATATAATAAGACCTGAAATCAGATAGTGTAAGCCCTCCTACTTTGTTGTTTACTGAAGTTGTTTTGGCAATTCTACGTCCTGTGCATTTCCACTCGAATTTTGGAATCAATTTTGTCCATCTCTCTTTTTTTTTTTTTTTTTTTTTTTTTTTGAGACAGAGTCTGGCTTTGTTGCCTAGGCTGGAGTGCAGTGGCATGATCTCAGCTCACTGCAACCTCTGCCTCCAAGGTTCAAGCTATTCTCCTGCTTCAGCCTCCCAAGTAGCTGGGATTACAGGTGTGCACCACCACGCCTGGCTAATTTTTGTATTTTTAGTAGAGATGGGATTTTACCATACTCACCAGGCTGGTCTCAAACTCCTGACCTCAGGTGATCCGCCTGCCTCAGCCTCCCAAAGTGCTGGGACTACAGGAGTGAGCCACTGCGCCTGACTCAATTTTGTTCATTTCTAAAAAGAAAAAAAAGAAAAAAAAAATCTTGCTGGAATTGGGGTTACATATCTGTAGATCAACGTGGAGTGAAATTTTGGAGAGAATTAACATCCTAACGGTATATTTTTGTTTTTTATGATTTTTTGTGTTTTGTTTGTTTGTTTGTTTTTTTGAGACGGAGTCTCGCTCTGTCACCCAGGCTGGAGTACAATGGCACAATCTTGGCTCACTGCAACCTCCACCTCCCGGGTTCAAGCGATTCTCTTGCCTCAGCCTCCTGAGTGGCTGGGATTACAGGCATGCGCCACCATGCCCGGCTAATTTTTTGTATTTTTAGTAGAGACAGGGTTTCGCCATGTTGGCCAGGCTGGTCTCAAAACTCCTGACCTCAGGTAATCCACCAGCCTCGGCCTCCCAAAATGCTGAGATTACAGGCATGAGCCACGGTGTATTTTTAAATCAAGATATAATTTATATACCATAAAAGTCACCGCTTTAAAATGTACAGTTTAGGCTGGGCATGGTGGCTCATGCCTTCCAAAGTGCTGGGATCACAGGAGTGAGCCACCACAGCCAGCCCGACATCAGCTTTTAAAACACGTGTATTTGTTCATTCTTCCTCAAAGTACACCGCATATTGCCTGGGAGTGTGGCTGGCTGGAGTTTGGATAGTCGCTGAACTCTAGAACTGACGGGAAACTTAGAAATGGTACAGTGCAGAGGTTGCAAACCGGCTGCCCAGAGGCCAACTTGGCAATCAGATGTGTTTGTGTGGCCTATACAGGATGTCCTGAAGGTGTGAGCCAACATTTCAGAATTTGGTAGCTTTCACAAACATTTTTTTAAAAATCAGCCATCTGGCAGCCCAGGCCCGCATCCCTCCTGGCGATGATGGGATGTGCAGGGTGGAGGAGCCTCTCCTGCAGGTCCCCTTGGTGCTGCCACCCACACAGAGCCCCAATGCCCTAATATCTGCCCTCTCCCCTGCCTGCACCACTCCTCAAAATATGCCTTTTAGAGATAAACCCTGGGGAGGTTCCCTAATTTTCATGGGGCAAACTGTGCACGCTGACCATGAACCCTGTGCTTCTTCCCACTCTGTGGACGTCCCCTCCCTCTACAGTGACCAACTCAGTCTGGTTTGCTTAGTCTCTGGGTTTGCGTACAGAAAGTCCTGTAGCCCTGGAACCCTCCCAGTCCCAGGCAAACCGGGATGGTTGGCCACACTACCGCTTACTTCCTATCCTTCTCCCCCACAAAAAAATTAAATAAGATAAAACAAAATGTAATTTAGGCAGGGTGTGGTGGCTCACACCTGTAATCCCAGCACTTTGGGAGGCCGAGGTAAGCAGATCACTTGAAGCCAGGAGTTCAAGACCAGCCTGACCAACATGGCGAAACCCCCTTCCTACTAAAACTACAAAAGTTAGCCAGGTGTGGTGGCGCACCCCTGTAATCCCAGCTACTCAGGAGGCACAAGAATCACCTGAATGCAGGAGGCACAGTCTGTAGTGAGCCAAGATTACATCGCTGTACTCCAGCCTGGACAACAGAGCAAGACTCTGTCTAAAACAAAAAAAAAGTAATTTAATTAAAAAGCAGAGTTTTGTTGAACTAAGATTTCATCTCCTCTCTGGCCTGCTTGCTGGGCTAGACATGGATGCTGCCAGTGCCACCATCTCTGATTTTTTCATGGTGGAAGAGGTGAGTTGTGCCGTCCTTCACCACAGTGACCTCCTGGGGCCCAGCACCTGACTCTGTGCCTGTGATGGAGGACACCTCGCATAGGATGGGCCCCAAGTCCCAGCCGACAGCAGCACACACACGCCTTGCTGCCAGATGGCAGCGTGAGCCTCTGTTTATGATTAGGTGGCAGACTACACTCAGAACCCAGCAAGCCGATGATGAAAGCTGTTAAAAGAACATTGTTATATGACTTTTCATAGTTTCCCAAGTAAATATTACACTCACTGCTGCTTGAATTACTAATGCTTTGGAAGTGGAGGCCGAAATCCGTTCCCAAACAGACTCCCTTTTTTTTCCCTGTCACCTAGGTGCTCGGCATTGTTGTCGAATTGTTTTCCCGGGCTCGCCCGTCCTCACAGCTCAGTACATTCCCTCCGAGTGATCTCTTGGCACCTCTGAAGCCCGAGTTTGCACAGCCACCTCATTTCCCAGCTCCTCCACGCCAGCTCCCTCTGCAGCAGGCAGCTTGCCGCAGGCAGGTGACCCAAAGGTCCTCAGATAGAACTGCAGAAAAGGGAGCAAATGAAAGGAAGGCAGCCACGGCTCTGCCAAGCCTCTCCAAAGAGACCCGCTTTGCACAGGCAACTTCAGGTGGAAGGAAAGGACCCTGCTGGAAGCGTCACCTCTGGGCCCGCACTGCGGCATTTAACCTCTTCCTTAGGCTGCCCGGAGAGACAGCCGGAGAAAGTGCCTTGGACCCAAACAGCTCTTGGGTCCTCACTGTTTTTATTACTGCTTATAAAAGCTAGTAAACAGATGGTTTGGGTTAGAGAAAATATGCAGTCAGGGTTATTAAAAAGAAAAAAAGCAAGCAAGCAGAAGAATGAGGAGAGGAAAGGAAAAAGCAAGAAGTCTTGTATAACAGCGAGGACGCTGACAGCTCGTCAATCCAAACACCCCTGGTCCTGCGTGTGTCTCTCCTGGGCTGGCGTCCTCACCAAGGTGTCTGTCCCAAAAGAAGCCCCCAAGAAGTCCAATCTCACGTGGAAAACGCACTCCCTCCTCTCACCAGCCCCCTTCCTATATTCTGTCCCACACATACTTGTGTCATGCTGGTAAGATGAGTTTGGTGGTACCTGGAGCCAGAGGAAGTGAATGAAGGTTGAGCCAAGAAGAGGCTGTGGATGGCCACAGAGGTAGACAGGGAGGGAGGACAAGAAGCTTACGGGTCTCTCTGGAGAAAGAGGCACCACGGCTATGAATATCCTGCAAGAATAGAGAGGGCAACCAGGGCGTGGGGGGCTCGGTTACGTACATGGCAGTGACCTTGGCCAGAACGAGGCTGCCGGCTCACACCAGTCCTAAGAGGCCACAGGATGGATGGGCTTGGGATTGAACCACAGGACTAAGATGCTTGAGCAGGGTGGGGGCAAAGATGTTTCCTCCACCCTCCAGAGACCGCCCCATCCCTCGCCCCCAGCAGCCCCCAAGGAGAGAGACCGCATGCAATATTCTGTGCAAGACATCGGGGGAAGAGAGGACCAGCAGGGACATGGTCCTCGTCAACCTGTATTGTGGTCCTATCCAGCTCCTGAGGGAACTTGTCCCACATCGGAGAGGGAGAAGCCATAAGAGGCCAAAAGAAGCTGCGTGTGACCCCTAAGCATCTAGAAGAAACTTAAGACAGCAAGGGCTGTGTGCTTGGAGCCTTGGGGCCAGGACCCCACAAGAGGTGGGCAGAGGTTTCTGTCTCTTTCACTTCAGCTAAAGCAACAAAGACAGAATCAGAACGAAGATGGGGACACCAAGCAGCCACAAAGGAGCCCACAGGGCAGACGTGAACTGCAGTCCTTCCAGGTCAGCCACGGGCAGAGGGCTGGTTCAAGGCGGTGGACTCGAAGTGTGGTCCCCAGACCTGCTCCTGGTCGGCTGATGGTTTGCCGCTGGTCTGCCACAAAGTAAGCACAGAAATCAAGAGTTAGTTGGCCGGGTGCGGTGGCTCACGCCTGTAATCCCAGCACTTTGGGAGGCTGAGGCGGGTGGATCACCTTAGGTCAGGAGTTCTAGACCAACCTGGCCAACATGGTGAAACCCTATCTCTACTAAAAATACAAAAAAAAATTAGCTGGGCATGGTGGCAGTTGCCTGTAATCCCAGCTACTCAGGAGGCTGAGTCAGAAGAATCACTTGAACTTGGGAGGCTGTGGTTGTAGTGAGCAGAGATCATGCCACTGCACTCCAGCCTGGGCGACAGAATGAGACTCCTTCTCAAAAAAAAAAAAAAAAAGAAAGAAAGAAATCAAGAGCAGCTAGAAACGTTTAGATACATTTTTCCCCTTGTCATGTTTGTTCTGCTTATATTTTTTGAAATGTCATATGCAGGATGGGTGCAGTGGCTCACACGTGTAATCCTAGCACTTTGGGAGGCCAAGGCAAGAGAATCAGTTGAACCCAGAAGTTCAAGACCAGCCTGGGCAACATACCAAGACCCCGTCTCTACAAAAAAATTAAAATATTAGCAAGTGTGGTGCCACACACATTTAATCACAGCTACTCGGGAGGCTGAGGCAGGGGAGGATCAGTTAAGCCCAGGAGGCTGAAGCTGTGGTGAGCTGTGATTGCGCCACTGCACTCAAGCCTAGGCGACAGAGTGAGACCTTATCTCAAAAAAGAAATAAAGGCCGGGCATGGTGGCTCACGCCTATAATCCCAACACTTTGGGAAGCCGAGGTGGGTGGATTACTTGAGGTCATGAGTTCGAGGCCAGCCTGGCCAACGCAGTGAAATCCCATCTCTACTAAAAATACAAAAATTAGCCAGGCATGGTGGTGCATGCCTGTAGTCCCAGCTTCTCGGGAGGCTGAGACAGGAGAGTGGCTTGAACCCAGGAGGCCGAGATTGCAGTAAGCCAAAGTTGCACCACTGCACTCCAGCCTAGGCAATAGAGAGAGACTCTGTCTCAAAAAATAAAGAAATAAAAAATAGGGGCTGGGCGTGGTGACTCATGCCTGTAATCCCAGCACTTTGGGAGGCCAGGGTGGGTTGGATCACTTGAGGTCAGGAGTTTGAGACCAGCCTGACCAACATAGTGAAACCCCCCATGTCTCTACTAAAAAATATATAAAATTAGCCAGGTGTGGTGGTGCTCACCTGTAATCCCAGCTACTTGGCAGGCCGAGGCAGGAGAATTGCTTGAACCTGAGAGGCAGAGGTTGCAGTGAGCCGAGATTGCACCATTGCACTCCAGCCTGGGCAATAAGAGCAAAACTCCATCTCAAAAACATCAAAGAAAGAAAGAGAGAGAGAGAGAGAGAAAGAAAGAAAGGAAAGAAAGAAAGAAAGAAAGAAAGAAAGAAAGAGAAAGAAGAAAGAGAGGGAGGGAGGGAGGGAAAGAAAGAAAGAAAAGAACGGAAGGAAGGAAGGAAGGCAGGCAGGCAGGCCAGGTGCAGTGGCTCATGCCTGTAATACCAACACTTTGGGAGGCCAAGGCCAGTGAATTGTCTGAGGTCAGGAGTTCAAGACCAGCCTGGGCAACATGGTGAAACCCCGTCTCTACTAAAAATACAAAAATTAGCTGGGCATGGTTGTGTGTGCCTGTAATCCCAGCTACTCGTGAGGCTGAGGCAAGAGAATCCCTTGAACCTGGGAGGCAGAGGTTGCGGTGAGCCAAGATTGCACCACTGTACTCCAGCCTGGGTGACAAAGTGAGACTCCATCTCAAAAAAAAAGAAAAAGAAAAAAAGGAGTGGCTGGAGCCCACCCTGCAGTGGAGGGATACCCTGGCTGCAAAGACTATGGAGCTGCCCCCAGCATCCTGCCAGGAGAAATGAGGGCTTTGGGGGCCAGGGTTCCAGAGATCCCTCAACCCGCCTCAAGCTTGTTAGTGATGCGGCACTACTCTCCATCCTCCAAACTGGCGCTAGGCGGATACAAACCCCAGTTACACGGTACATGGGAAAATGATGCTGGGCCCTTTAAAATAATTAAGACCATGGCCTGCGGGCACATGGAAAGTGCCTTCAGGCTGGGCGCAGTGGCTTGGCTTGTAATCCCAGCACTTAGGGAGGCTGAGGCAGGTGGATCACCTGAGATCAGGAGTTCAAGACCAGCCTGGCCAACACAGTGAAACCCCATCTCTACCAAAAATACAAAAATTAGCTGGGTGTGGAGGCAGGCACCTGTAATCCCAGCTACTTCGGAGGCTGAAGCAGGAGAATCGCTTGAACCCAGGAGGCAGAAGTTGCTGTGAGCCAAGATCGTGCCACTGCCCTCCAGCCTGGGCAGCTGAGCAAGACTCCATCTCAAATAAATAAATAAATAAGAACGTGCCTTCTACTTCCTTTATTCTCTCCTCCCCGGAGCTGGAGGTGAGGAGGGCAACTCAAGCCTAAAAATCCCACTGGCTTCAATCCACAAGAGAACAGAGTGTATGATTCCATTTTTATATAAAGCACAAAAACAAGCAAAAGTAGCCAGTGAGGAGATGGGATGATCTGTGCAGCAAACGAACACGACACACGCTTACCTATGTAACAAACCTATACATCCTGCTCATGTATCCCAGAACTTAAAAGTTACAAAAGAAACAGAAAACAAATAAACTAACCAGCAACCAGTGCTATGAGAAGTTAGAATGGCACTCACTTTGGGGGTACAGTGACAAGGACTGGGGAGTAAGGAGGACTCCTGGGGGTTGGCTGTGTGCCTACCCTTGATCTGGGCGTGTTCTGTTTGCAAAAATTGCAGTTTGTGAAGGGTGTATGCTTATGGTTTGTACACTTTGTACATGGATATCAAACTTCAATAAGAAGTTTTTAAAACCTGTGGGCTCTAACCACAACGCAAAAATAAAATACTAGCACCGAGGTCTTGTGAGACTCTTCTGCTGTGTTAAAAGCGCTCCGTCGTAGGACCACGGGAAAACGAGCAATATCCTTGCAAGAGAAGCCGGGATTTGATTTTTGGGTCACTGTTTTCCCAGGTGGTTGCAGGGCAGGGGGACGGTTGACTCATTTTCCCTGCTCCCCCCACCCCGCCCTCATCCCCACCATTTGGGGCTGGATGGGGGCCAAGGGCTGGGAGATTTGGGCTGTTGCCTTGGTGATACTTAAATATTGGCTTCAAGTTGTGATGGTAAAATAAATACGCAAGAGGCTTGGGGAGCTCCAACCGGTCCTGCCCGCTGTTCCCAGGTCGCCATTCAAAACCACAAAGATGGCTCAAGTACTGTGAAGCCTGGAACTCTCACCTGGGTGGGCAGGGGACAGGTTAGGAGCAGGATGTGTCCTGGATGCTCAAGGATCCAGGCTCGCTGCAGACGTCCACTCTGAATAGACGCTCCTGAAATTCTAGCTCAGTTTTCTGGAAATGTAGCGGCCAGGAATGCAAATCCTGAGCATGGGGAAGTTTGCTCAACCTGTAAAGGCTGGATGGGCACAGAGGGAGTTCGAGAGCTACAATTCTGCTGTCAGGAGACATGCTCGCCTTCAGAAGGCAAGGGCAAAGAAAACAGAGCTGTGTCTAGAGGCCAGGAGCCAGGCCACATTCAGCCCCTAACCTACCCCCTGTCCCCTGTCCCCCCCGCCAGGTGAGAGTTCCAGGCTTCACAATAATTAAGCCACTTTCGCAGCTTTGAATGGGAATCTGGGAACAGCCGGCAGGACTGGTTGGAGCTCCCCAAGCCTCTTGCTTATTTATTTTACCATCACAACTTGAAGCCAACAAGTAACCATCACCAAGGCTTAAATGATGCCTCAGGCCCACCCTGGAACCAGGAAGCAGAGGAGGTGAGATTCCCAACAGAGCCCGAAAAGACGAGGACCCCGGTCCAGGAAGCAGAGCAGAGCTTTGCCCAAGATAAACTCTCAGTTGTGGTCCTGCCTCTCTTGCCAAGATGCCGTTTGACTTGGAGGTGTATAGCAAGTTCTTAACTCCTCCGGGCCTCAGTTTCCCCATCTGCAAACCATTCTTTTTATAGACGAAGGCAGGAGAGAATAGGACTCCAGCCCTGGGAACACACCCTCCCAGGCGTATCCCAGCGCTCCCTGGCCAGGCAGCTGTGGCAGATGTGCAGAACATCTTCCCGGGTTTACAACTCGGCTGCCCTCAGGGAAGTGGAAACTGTTGGCCTCACCCATTCCCAAAGCATCCAAATCATAAACCGCCACTAAAGTCTTGGCTTGGAAGGTCTGATTGTCCTGCTGTGTGTGCAGGGGAGGGGAGAACACACAACACTGGGCAGGGGTGGGGTGGGGACACCTCCCTCCGGGCCAAGTTGAAGCACTGGGCAGAGCTGGGAGAGGCCCTGAGTGTTTGACAACCAGCATGAGGTCACAGCCGTCCTCCTCCTGGGGTGTGATGTGTCAGCAGGCAGTGATTGGCCTGTGGGCCATGATTCACAGCGGCAAGCATCCCTATTGAAGGCCTCGGCCCTCGGCCCTGCAGCTGCCCTTCACAGCAGACTCCTCACTTTCCCTCCGCCTCCGTCCTTCAAGGGCTCCAGCCTCAGCCGCCAGCCAGCAGGGAAGGGTGACACCCAGCAGCGGCAGGAGCTGGGGGCCCCTGGATACCCCGGGATGGTCCCCTCCAGGGCCACAGGCTGCTGCTCTGAAAAGTGACAGAGCTATCCTGACAGTCCCTCTTCCTGTGTCCACACCTCCTACCTCCCACCCCTGCAGGAGGCAGCACAAGGATCCTAGTGGTTCTTTATTGAGCACCTACTATGTGCTGTGTATCAAAGGCTTTGGGTGATAACTGTCCTTTGAGAGGGTGTGTTCATTTCCTGGGGTGGCCATTTCAAGTCATCATAAACTGTGTGGCTTAAAAGAGCAGAAATGAGTTCTTTCACAGCTCAGGAGTCGAGAAGTCCAAAATCAAGATATCAGTGGGCCACAATCCCTCTGAAGCCTTTAAGAAAGAATCCTTCCTGGCCTCTTCCAGCTTCTGGGGGCTCCAGGCGTTCCCCGGCTGGTGGCCACATCACCCCACTCTCTGTCTCTGTCTTCCCACAGCCGTCTCCCCTCTGTGAATGCCTCCATGTCTCCTCTTCTTATTAGCACACCAGCTGTTGGATATAGGGCCCACCCTACATCCAGGATGATGTCATATCAGAATCCTTAATTAATTACCTCTGCAAAGACCCTATTTCCAAATAAGGTCAAATTCTGAGGGTCTGGGTGGACATGAATCATGGGGGCCCACTACAGAGGGGCAGTATCAGTGCCCCCTTCGTACACATGAGAAAACTGGGGACCAGTGATGTGAAGTGCTTTGCACAGAGTCCCTCAGCTGGGAAGTGGTACAGTCAGGATTTGAACCCAAGTCACCTGGCCCAGGACCCACCACTATACTGTCTTTGCCAGAACCCGACCTCTTCGAGAATTCCTGTCCTGCAACATCCAAGCAGCGGGGAAACAGGTGGGAAATCCTCGGCCTTCAAGAGCAAAACCTAGTCCTGGCCAGGAGCGGTGGCTCACGCCTGTAATCCCAGCACTTTGGAAGGCTGAGGTGGGAGGATCACTTGAGCCCAAGAGTTCAAGACCAGTCTGGGCAACATAGCAAGACCCCTGTCTCTACAAAAAATCAAAAATTAGCCAAGTCTGATGCTGCACACCTGTGGTCCCAGCTACTCGGGAAGCTGAGGCAAGAGAATCACTTGAGCCCAGAAGGTTGAGGCTGCAGTGAGCGGTGATCATGCCACCTCACTCAGCTTAGTTGACAGAGTGAGACCTTGTCTAAAAAACAAACAAACAAACAAAAATGTGGTTCCATACCCCAGTTATTCTCTAACTTCAACTTGTGGGAAAATCCCTGAAAGGAGCTTGCAAAATCACCTTGAGATTCTGACCTATTCAGTGGGTGATAGTGGGCGCAGGCAGACTAGACCCCCAGGCCGGACCTCAGCCTGTCTCCAGCTCAAAGAAGGAGCAAAGACTGGGCTCGGTGGCTCACGTCTGTAATCCCAGCACTTGGCAAGGCTGAGAAAGGTGGATCACCTGAGGTCAGGAGTTCAAGACCAGCCTGACCAACATGGAGAAACCCAGTCTCTACTAAAAATACAAAACTTAGCTAGGTGTGGTGGTGCACGCCTGTAGTCCCAGCTACTGGGGAGGCTGAGGCAGGAGAATCACTTGAACCTGGGAGGCAGAGGTTGCAGTGAGCTGAGATTCTGCCACTGCACTCCAGCCTGGGTGACACAGTGAGACTCTGTCTCAAAAAAAATAAAAATCAGAGAGGATCAGAGAGCACAGTTCAGCCCAAGGGACCAGTCCCCATGTCCACGCCAGACAAGCGTAGTGCCAGCCTGCTGGGGACCAGAAGTCGTCATCCCACCACGGCCGGCTTGCATTGAGCAACCCAAGGAAGAGGGTTTGGATGGAAACTCCGGTTCCTGAAGGAGCCAGTGCAGGCTCGCTCTGGGAGAGCCCCAAGGCAGCTCTGGGCTCTGCCCAAACCCCAGCATGGAGGATTCGCTCAGAAAGTGAGCCAAAACCCTCTTTCCTCTTTACAATTCCAGTGTGAATGGCTCCTCCCCAAGCCCAGCCCTTTCTCGTGGTGGCGTCACCAAGGATCCCCCGCGCCAAGCAATGATGGAAATTCGCTGCTCCAAGTCTTCCCGGCCCGCTGGAGCTGCAGCTTGGACCCTAAGTTGTGACAGCACCCTCCCCTCTGCCCACAGCCCGGAGGAACACAGGTGCAGCTGGCTAAAGGTCCACCAGGAAAACCCACTCACCAGCTCTCCTCTGAACAAGACGTCCCTGGCACCTCACTAGAGCTTGCTCGACCAGATCTCATGAAAATACAGGAACTGGCCTCTGGAGAAGCCACAGAGGCATGCCCTTGGTCCCAGCAGTGGGCTACAGCCCTGCCAGCCACCATGCCTGGAACTACCCTGTAGTAGCCTCTGGCTTAAAATCCACTGCGGGTCCCAAACCCTCTGAAGTTTAAGAGGGGAGAAAACAGGCAGAAGGGGAAGGAAAGGAGTCACCTCGCCTAGCAGCCCCTATGGATGGGGGAGTGTCCCAGGATGCCTGGGGATGAGGGGCAGGGACAACTGTCATTTTAAAATTTTTTTACTGAGGTGAGATTTGCACTACATAAAAATCACTATTTTATTTTTTTAGTTTTTTTTTTTTTTTTTTTTTTTGAGGTGGAGTCTCGCCTTGTCACCCAGGCTGGAGTGCTGTGGTGCAATCTCGGCTTACTGCAGCCTCTGCCTCCCAGGTTCAAGGAATTCTCCTACCTCAGCCTCCCAAGTAGCTGGAAGCACAGGTGCCTGCCACCACACCCAGCTAATTTTTGTATATTTAGTAGAGAAGGGCTTTCACCATGTTGGCCTGGCTGGTCTCAAACTCCTGACCTCAAGTGATCCGCCCACCTCAGCCTCCCAAAGTGCTGGAATTACAGGCATGAGCCACCATGCCAGGCCAAAATTCACCCTTTTTAAAGTGAACAGTTTGCCAGTCGTGGTGCCTCATACCTGTAATTCCAGCACTTTGGGAGGCTGAGGCAGGAGGTGACTTGTGCCCAGGAATTCAAGACTAGCCTGAGCAACATAGTGAGACCCCATCTCTAAAAAAAAAAAAAAAAAAAACAATTTTTTTTAATTAGCTGAGCATGGTGGCATGCACCTGTAGTCCCAGTTACTCGGGAGCCCAAGTGGGGAGGATTGCTTGAGCCTAGGACCTAGATCGAGGCTGCAGTGAGCTGTAACCACACCACTGCACTCCAGCTTGGGCAACAGAGTGAGACCCTGTCTCAAATAAATAAATAAAATTAAAGTGAACAATTTGGTGGCATTTAATACAATCACAATGTCATGCAACCATCACCTCTGTCTAATTCCAAAACATTTTTATCCCCCCAAAAAGGAAACTCCCTACCCATGAAGCAGTCACTCCTCCTCATGCCCCATCACTCCCGTCACCCACTAGTCAGCATTCTGTCTCTATGATTTATGCATTCTGGGCATTTCATACAAATGGAGTCAGACATCTGCACAGCTCCCTTCTCTCCTTGTCCTGACCTCCCTTCAATCCAGGTGACTGCCTCACCCCCTGCTTTCAGGGGCAGGCACATGACCCAAGTCGTGCAAATCAGAGTCATCATGATCAGTTTCTGAAGGGAGCTTGTGACTCAATCCCAGCCCATGAGAACACCCTCAGGACATCTGCTGAATCTGCAGGATAGGAGGCTGGAGTCGCTGGCAGCCACCTTTACTGCCACCCAGGGCACAGTTTCTGAGGGGAGCTTGTGACTCAATCCCAGCCCATGAGAACACCCTCAGGACATCTGCTGAATCTGCAGGATAGGAGGCTGGAGTCGCTGGCAGCCACCTTTACTGCCACCCAGAGCACACCCACTTGAGAATGAGACCCACACGGAGGAAAGCAGAGACAAAGGGGAGGCCCATTCTTGTCAATATCACCTGAGCTCCTGGATCCACCTCTACCTGAAGGCAGAACTAGCCTTAGAGGCCGTTAACTTTTGAAAACCATTAACACCTTCTGTACTTAAGTTAGTTGGAACTGGATTTCTGTAATTTGCAACTAAAAGAGACCTGATTAATATTTGTGGCAAGGGGGACTCCAGTTTCACTCTCCTGCCTTGGCACCTTCCCATTCCTTGTGGAATAAAATGCAACCTCCCTCTTAAGGGGTCCTCCCTCCCCTTTCAGGCTTTGTACCCCTGCCTCTCGGTTAACACACCAGCCCCACAATTCTCACACACACACATGCATGACACACCCACATGCACACACACATATGCACCCATAGACACATGCACATATACACACACATATGCACCCACACACTCATGCATACACATACACGCTTCACACACATGTGCATACACATGCACCCACACACATATACACACACATACACACCCACACACACACATGCATACACACACATGCTACACACACATGAACACACATGCACCCAGACACACATGTGTACACATATATACACACCTACATACATATACACATGCATGCACACATGCTACACACACATATGCACATACATGCACTCACAGACACACGCATATGCACATGCATTTACACACAAGCATACACACATTACACACACATATGCACCCACAGACATACACACGCATATACACATGAATTTACACACATGCATACCCACATGCTACACACACATATCCACCAACATACATACACATATACACATGCATATACACACATGCATACCTACACACTACACACACATATACACTCACAGACGTACACATATATACACATGCATTTACACACGTGCATACCCACATGCTACACACACACATGCACCCACAGACATACACACACGTATACACATGCATTTACACACCTGCATACCTGCATGCTACACACATATCCACCAACAGATATACATACACATATACACGTGCATATACACACATGCATACCCGCACACAACGCTTCCTCCTGCCACAGGGTCCTTGCTCTTGTCTCCTTTGCCAGGACACTCTCATCGCCCCCTCCCCAGCCCCCAAACGCTTACTCATCCTTTCACACTCGATTCAGGCGTGACCTCCTCCAAAAAGCCTTCCCTGACTCAGCGCCCTCCTCTCCTCCATCTGGAAGGTGGCCTCCCGGACCCCCACAACCCCATGCGTGGTTCCTCGCAGCACTTGCCCTCAGGCTCCTGTCAGTTATCTGTCTGTGTCTCCCGTCTGCCCCCTGCACAGCCACACTGGGATTCTTCAGGGCAAGGTGTGTGTCTGGCCATGGCTGCCCAGTACCATGCTTGGGCCATATAGTAAGACCTCAATTCACCTTTGTTGAATGAATGAATGAACAAAATGCCTTGGAACACTGTTTTAAAAGAGAGGTTATTGGCCGGGCATGGTGGTTCACGCTGTAATCCCAGCACTTTGGGAGGCCGAGGCGGGTGGATCACCTGAGGTCAGGAGTTCAAGACCAGCCTGACCAACATGGTGAAACCCCATCTGTACTAAAAATACAAAAATTAGCCAGGCATGGTGGCATGCGCCTGTAATCCCAGCTACTCAAGAGGTTGAGGCAGGAGAATCGCTTGAACCCAGGAGGCAGAGGTTGCAGTGAGCCAAGATTGCACCACTGCACTCCAGCCTGGGTGACAAGAGCAAAAACTCCATCAAAAAAAAGGGCCAGGCTCAGTGGCTCACCCCTGTAATCCCAGCACTTTGGGAGGCCGAGGCGGGTGGATCTCGAGGTCGAGGTCAAGAGATCAAGACCATCTTGCCCAACATGCTGAAACCCCGTCTCTACTGAAAATACAAAAATTAGTCAGGCGTGGTGGCACGCACCTGTAGTCCCAGCTACTCAGGAGGCTGAGGCAGGAGAATTGCTTGAATCCGGGAGGCGGAGGTTGCAGTGAGCTGAGATCGCGCCACTGCACTCCAGCCTGCCAATAGAGCGAGACTCCGTCTCAAAAAAAAAAGAGGTTATTTTCCAAGTTTTCTCCAAAGATACAGAGTTTAAATTTATGCCAGCAGCCTTTATCCGAGCAAGCGGCCAGTTCCCATTCTGTCCCATATTTAAGGATGCAATTTCTAATACTGCAGCCATCAGTATTAGATGAGTATTCCTTCTGCTGAGGTCAACCTCTGGAGGCCCCTGCTCCCTTGCCTGCAGCGGCTCACAGGGAGACCTCTGACACCAACAGCTGGAGGAGGGGTGGAGTTCACCCCCCCCCAGCCCCAGTGATCTGACTAGGCCTTTCAACACCACCCAAAGTCTGTCTGGCGCTCTCATAGTGACTGCATTCATGGGTTTTTGTTGTTGTTGTGTTTTTTTTGAGACGGAGTCTTGCTGTGTTGCCCAGGCTGAAGTGCAGTGGCTCAATCTCAGCTCACTGCAGCCTCTGCCTCCCTGGTTCAAGGGATTCTCCTGCCTCGGCCTCCTAAGTAGCTAGGACTACAGGTGCATGCCACCACGCCCGGCTAATTTTTGTATTTTTAGTAGAGGCGGGTTTTCATCATGTTGGCCAGGCTGATCTCAAACTTCTGACCTAAAGTGGTCCTCCCACCTCAGCCTCCCAAAGTGCTGGGATTACAGGCTTGAGCTACCATGCCCGGCCCATTCGTGTTTTTCAATGTGAGAGCCCAGAGGCTGTTAGACAGGGTCATCCGCTGTCCCCCACTTCCTCACTTGATTCTAACTTGGAGATCAGCAAAGATGGTGATGTCAGGCCCCTCGCCTGACCATCACCTCTGGATGCCAGCTAAGGTGTGGACAGATGGGTGGGGCCAAGCTGGGTGACCCAGGACTGCTTGGAAACTGGCTACCAAGAGAGGACCTGAGCCAAAGGACCGAGATGCATAGTTCACCTGAACTGCAGGCAAGACCAGTTATGTTTCCTTGGGGTGGACCCGCTCCCCTGCTGGTGCAACCAAGGACTTGTCAGGGAGCAAAGGTTGTTTCTCTAGGGCACTCCATGCCCCTTGGAGCTGCTGGGCTTCGGAGCCAACTATCATATTTAACTTCCCTGGACCAACTCCACACCCAGCCCCTAGAATTCTTTTTTTTTTTTTTTTTGAGATGGAGTCTCACTCTGTCACCCAGGCTGGAGTGCAGTGGCGCCATCTTGGCTCACTGAAACCTCTGCGTCCCAGGTTCAAGTGATTCTCTTGCCTCAGCCTCCCTAGTAGCTGGGATTACAGGCATGCACCCCCCCACCCGGCTAATTTTTGTATTTTTAGTAGAGACAGGGTTTCACGATGCTGGCCAGGCTGGTCTCGACTTCAAGTGATCCACCTGCCTCAGCCTCCCAAAGTGCTGGGATTACAGGCGTGAGCCACCATGCCCAGTCTTTTTTTTTTTTTTTTTTTTTTTTTTTTTTTTTTTTTGAGACAGAATCTCTCTCTGTCGCTTAGGCCGTAGTGCAGTGGTGCAATCTCGGCTCACGGCAACCTCTGTCTCCCAGGTTCATGTAATTCTCCTGCCTCAGCCTCCCAAGTAGCTGGGATTACAGGCAGCAGCCACCACACCAGGCTAATTTTGTATTTTTAGTAGAGATGGAGTTTCACCATGTTGGCCAGGCTGGTCTTGAACTCCTGACCTCAGGTGATCCACCCGCCTTGGCCTCCCAAAATGGTAGGATTACAGGTGTGAGCCACCACATTCAGCTCCAGCCCTTAAAATTCTAATAACCTAGTCTCTCCTAAGACTTAGCCTAAAAGAACGAACGAGCCTCCCTTTCCACACTGTCCTGGGGGAAACCACCACTGGCTGAGTGCCAGCAGGTGCTGGCCTCTCTCCTGGGCTCAGCAGGGCAGGTCCTGGCTGGCCCAAAGCTTCGTCCTCTGGAAGCCTCCTTCACCATCCTGTCGTACAAGCACCTGCTCTTCCCTCCCTGCCACGCGCTCGCTTTGGGCTCACTTGGCCAACCTCCAAGTTCCCAGCCAGACCCAGCAGCCGTGCTGGTCAACCCTGGAAACATGGACTCTGCTTTGAAATTCCTTTGGAAATTATGGTCAAAGTTTCCTTCACAGGGACTCATTTTTCCAGGAACATTTTCTACCAATTTGGGGAAGGTGGGGTGTCTCATTCGTTCATTCATTTACCCAGAGCCTACACTGAGCCAGGTGCTCTGCCAGGTAATGGACGGGGCACAGATATTTCAGGCAGTGCCCACCCTGGACCCTATAACAAAACGGCCAGGTGCTAGAAGAGCACATTCATAAAGTGCTCTGGGAACAGAGAGAAGGAGAGAGCCAGGGTCCCTCTGAGGACCTCCCTCTGTTTATTTATGTCACAAAAACGCATAGGAACATTCTGTGCCACCATTGTTTTGCAGTGTGCAAATCTGTGCAAACCTGCCCCCAAAGTCCAAGGGAGCTGAGAGGTGGAACAAAGAGGCTGATATATCATTTCTCAGAAAGGAACTTTTTTTCTCTGTCTTCGAGAAAACTTTTTTTCTCTGTCACCCATGCTGGAGTGCAGTGGCGCGATCTCAACTCACTGCAACTTCCCCCTCCCGAGTTCAAGTGATTCTCTTGCCTCAGCCTTCCAAGTAGCTGGGATTACAGGCACCTGCCACCACACCTGGCTAATTTTTGTATATTTAATAGAGATGGGGTCTTACCATGTTGGCCAAGCTGGTCCCAAACTCCTGACCTCAAATGATCTACCTGCCTCGGCTTTCCAAAGTGCTGGGATTACAGGCATGAGCCACCGTACCCAGCTTCGGAAGGGAAATTTAATAGGGACTTAGGAAAAGAAGCCATCATTTCAGGCGGCTGCAAGGCAAGATGATGGATCCCTACGCCATTCCCTCCCAGACCCAGGGCTTATACACCAATAGGGAAGCAATATATAAGACAATTGTAGAGAAAGGTAAGCATGCCAAGTGAATCTGCCTAAGGGCAGGGCTTATGGTCTAGGTTGTTCTGGGACTGGGTGTGGTGGCGCATACCTGTAATCCCAGCACTTTGGGAGGCTGAGGTGGGAAGATCATTTGAGACTAGGAGTTCAAGACCAGCCTGGGCAATATAGTGAGACCCTGTCTCTATTTATATTTTTTTAATATATTTTTTCAAAAGGTTATTTTGACCTAAAGGCAGGATTTACCGAAAGTACATGTTCTTACGCAAGAGCAATAGACAAAATAAAAATCTCAGAGGCATTCCTGGAACTGGTGATAATCAGAAGTCAACACAGCGGGTTAGTGTCCTAGACAGGGCTGCTTCGGCCTGCACACAGGCATTGTTCTAAGTATGTTCCAGATGCTAAGTCGCTTAATTCTCATAAAGGCTTTACGAGGCAGGCACTAGTATTACCACATTTTATAGATACAAGGGCACAGAGAGGTTAAGCAGCCTGCCCGGGTCACACTGCTGCTAAGTGGCAGAGCGACATTTGTACCCCAGCACTCAGGCTCCAGGCCCTGCTGTTAGCCACCGACAAGGCTGCCTCTGCTGATGGAGGGGCTCTCCAGCTGAGCAAGGGTGGCCAAGCCTGAGCCAGCTGCTGGGACACTCGGGGAGTGACACAGACATATCTTCACACCAAGGAGCACACTGGGAGCACCCTGCTCAGCCAAGCAACCCTGAAGTCAGAGGCCGGCCGAGCCAAGGGGCTCCAAAGGGAGCTATGAACTCCCGGGCTGGACCGCTGTGTCTTTGTTCACAGCCTTCAAGGGAGAGCTCCAAGGACCATGTGAGTCCCTGCAGGGGAGCCATGGGAGGTGGCCTCCCCTCCCCAGAAAACAAGGTTTGGTGCCTGCCCTTGAGTGAACAGTTCGTTCCCGAAGGAAAAACAAAACAATAACATTCAGCTCTGGGTAAAAGATGTTCCCACTGCTACTCCACCAGGGAGAGGGAGTGCACTCATGAGAAGGGCTCGCTTTTGTAGGAGCAGGTACATCTTTTTCCTGGCCTGGAGCCCGTTACAACCACGTCATAAACGCCATGCCAGAGAGGGTGCCCTGCACTGGCCCCATATGGCCCACGTCACCTCTCCCAGAGGGCTGGAGAGCGAACAGCGACATGGGAGGCTCCGGCAGGTCCTGGCCTTAAGGGTCACCGGCTCCCTGTGACAGCTGACTCCACTCCTGGGAAGAGGAACAGGAGAAATCCTAGAACCAGGAGCCGATCCCATCCACGTGGTCTCTGCCCTCAGAAAGAGGCAATGCTGGAGAGAGGCATCCCCCTCCAGGATGGAAACCACAAGAGCCCCAATTTCTGTCTGTCCTGTTTGCCACTGGGTCCCTAAAATACCACTGGGTGTCTAAAATACCATGTCACAAAGCCTCCACAATTTTTCTCTAAAGGATTCGATGTGAGAAGCTTAGGCTTTGCAGTTCACCAGTCTCAGTGCAAATCCTCCACTCTGCCATTGGAGAGCACACACTGCCTATAGCTTCTGAACAGATGAAGCCTTGTCCCAATCAAACCTTATATATGGACACTGAAATTGGATTTTCTTTTTTCTTTTTTTTTTTTTTTTTTTTGAGACAGAGTCTCACTCTGTCATCCAGGCTAGAGAGCAGTGGCATGATCTCAGCTCACTGCGATCTCCGCCTCCCAGATTCAAACAATTCTCTTTCTCCTGCCTCAGCCCCCTGCGTAGCTGGAATTACAAGCACCTACCACCATGTCCAGCTAATTTTTGTATCTTTAGTGGAGACGAGTTTTCACCATGTTGGCCAGGCTGGTCTCGAACTCCTGACCTCAAGTGATCTGCCCACCTTGGCATCCCAAAATGCTGGGATTACAGGTGTAAGCCACCACACCTGGCCTGAAATTTGATTTTCATATCATTGTCAGATGTCATGAACTACTACTACTCTTTTTTTTTTTTTTTTTTTTTTTTTTGAGATGGAGTCTTGCTCTGTTGCCCAAGCTGTAGTGGTGTGATCTCGCCTCATTACAACCTCCGCCTCCTGGGTTCAAGCGATTCTCCTGCCTCAGCCTCCCGAGTAGCTGGGATTACAGGCATATGCCACCACACCCAGCTAATTTTCGTATTTTTAGTAGAGATGGGGTTTTGCCATGTTGGCCAGGCTGGTATCAAACTCCTGACCTCAGGTGATCCGTCTGCCATGGCGTCCCAAAGTGCTGGGATTACAGGCAGGAGCCACTGCGCCCAGCCATGAACTATTGTTCTTCTTTTGATTTATTTTCCCAACCATTAAGAAAAGTATAAATTTGGCCAAGTGCAGTGGCTTAACCTGTAATCCCAGCACTTTGGGAGGCTGAGGCTAGAGGGTTGCTTGAGCTCAAGAATTCAAGACCAGCCTGGCCAACATGGCAAAACCCCATCTCTACTAAAAATACAAAAATTTAGCCCAGCATGGTGGTGTGCGCCTATAGTCCCAGCTACTCAGGAGGCTGAGGCAGGAGGATCACTGGAGCCCAAGAAGCAGAGGTTGCAGTGAATCAAGATCGCGCCACTGCACTCCAGCCTGGCAACAGAGTGAGACCCTGTCTCAAAAAAAAAGTAAAAATCGTCCTTTGCTTGCAAGTTGTACAAAAACAGGCAGCAGGAGGGATTTGGCCTGCAGGCTATAGTTTGCTGACCCCTAACCCCTGATTTTGTGGCCACAGCCCCACGGGATCAAACCCAAACAGAAGGCTCCCAGTGCTCTGCCAATCAGCGATCCCCTGCCCCTCTGCATGGACCCCCATCTAACAACTGCAATTCTCAGTTTGCGCCTCTCCTGTGGGCTCTCGGGATCACCTTGCCCCTCACTTTCCAGCACTCACTTGTTTTCTGAGACTCAGTTCCCGTGTCTCAGGCTCTGGGAGCCCTCTCTGGATACCCTGTAGGGTTCTGATGCACCTCTCTTTACTGCCCAAGCCCCAGCAACTAACCCCTCAATGAACTTGTTGCCAAGTCTGATGGTGGCGGTTTGTTACTCAGCCTCCTCCAATGGCCCGGAAGCTACTGGAGGGCCAGGTGTGGGGCCCTCCAGCTCCCTCTCCCAGTGCTTGGAATGTGGTAAATGCTCTGTAAGTGCTCGTTGGGATCCTCTGTCCATCCCACTCCCTTCTCCTCTTCCTCTTCCTCCTCCTCCAAGTCTCTCAGCCTCTAAGATTGGCTGGCGCAGAGCTCAAGGCCAGAGTCTTGTTTTCTCCACCCACCTTCACATCCTAAGTGAGCTCTCCCCAACTCAGGGCTCTAACGCCATCTACGTGGTGACAACTCCCAGACATATATCTCCAGCCCCAACTTTTCCCATGAACCCCAGATGATCTGGAATGTTTTCAGCCACTCTCAAGGTTGGCTTCAACTACGAATGCTGAATAGATAAAGGAGGCCATTGGCCTGAAACTGGTACACATGAGGGCAAATCAGAAGCGTTGAGGCATCATGACCCCATGGGACAGAGAATTAGAGAAGTCAAAGAAACTGTCCCAAAAGAAACCAGTCAAATGGGGCCGGGCGCAGTGACTCACGCCTGTAATCCCAGCACATTGGGAGGCCAAGGCAGGTGGATCACCTGAGGTCAGGAGTTCAAAACCAGCCTAGCCAACATGGTGAAACCCCATCTCTACCAAAAATACAAAAATTAGCTGGGCATGGTGGCGGGCGCCTGTAATCCCAGCTACTCAGGAGGCTGAGGCAGGAGAATCGCTTGAACCCAGGAGGCAGAGGTTGCAATGAGTTGAGATCGCACCACTGCACTCCAGCGTGGGCGACAGAGTGAGACTCCATCTCAGAAAAAAAAAAAAAAAGGAAGAAGAGAAACCGCCAAATACGTGTTCAGCTCGGACCAGAGACCAGAAGCCCACTGACTGCTTACCCCTAATATTCCTAGAGCCTCCCACCTCATCTGGTTGCTCCTTCCTCCTTCGCCCCCGGCGGGATGAAGATGCTCTCTGGCTATTCCGCCATCTGTTATCTGAGACTCTCCTAGGAGGAGCAGAAGGCAGGCGTGCTGGTCCTCTTCGCTGAACTCGCCTCCCAGCCTGTGTTCCAGGGCCAGAGCCCTGTCCACAGCCCAGAAGACCGAGGCTGCAAACCCACACAAACGGGTAAAAGAGGCAGAGAGCCTGGAGATGAAACATCCAAGTTGGGGAAGAGGTGGTCACTCCCGACAGAACAGATCCTGAGACTTGATCTTGTAAAACGTTGACTATATCAAGCAATGGAGTGTTTCCAGGGCCCTTGGGAGACCATTATTCTCCTCAACGGGTTTTTGGCCCAGAAATCGTCTTGAACCTCAGCCTATCACTTCCTTTTCATAATAGCACTTCATTCCTCCTCCTCACATCCTCCCAGACTCTCCCCAACTTCTCCTTCCATCTGGACCCTTAACATCAGCCAGCATGAGGCCACGTCTCCCCCAGGTCTGTGCCACAGCCAAGCTGTCATTTCATCTCTCCTCATAATTAGGCCCTACAACCTCTCCATCACTTTTATTGCCTTTTCTCCTCAAACTTTCCTCCAAAGTCATCATTGAATTCCATACAGAAAGACCCAAAAGAAAGGGAAGGCCCCTGATAAGAAGCATCCTCTTTTTTCCAGGGGTGCTTTTTGGTGCGAGTACTTCTCATCAGCCTGATTACAGACGCGGCTGTGGCCAGATGGAGAATGTTTGCAATACTCGTGGGTTTCTGTTCTGTCTGAGCCTGAATCCAGCCTGAGTTTTCTCCCCTCTTTCTGGCCCGCGTTTCTGCCCTCTCTGGATCTTCTCTGTCAAGCCGCAAGAGGAGACTGCTGCCTGTTATGTCTCTGTTTCTGCCCCAAGAACATTCCATCTGAGAGCAGAGCCAGGAGCCCAGTGGGGAATCTTGGAGCCCTGAGTCCAGTCCCACCACCTCCTCCGGTCACTCCAGCATCCTAGGCCTCCTGTAAATGTCAGTGGAGGCCAGGCACGGTGGCCCACGCCTGTAATCCCAGCACTTTGAGAGGCTGAAATGGGAGGATCACCCAAGGTCAGGAGTTCAAGACCAGCCTGGCCAACACAGTGAAACCCCATTTCTACAAATAATACAAAAACTAGCCAGGTGTGATGGTGCGCACCTGTAGTCCCAGCTACTCGGGAGGCTGAGGCAGGAGAATTGCTTGAACCCTGGAGGCAGAAGTTGCAGTGTGCCAAGATAGCGTCACTGCACTCCAGCCTGGGTGACAGAGCGAGGCTCTGTCTCAAAAAAAAAAAAAAAGTCAGTGTAGCATCTCCCATGTGCCAAGCACTGCCGGGGAGCTTTACCACATTATCTCATTGCATCAAAAAAAAAATTCTAGGTTTATATTTTCCTTTTATTTTTCCTTTTTGTTTCTTCTTTTTGAGACAGGGTCTCACTCTGTTACCCAGGCAGGAGTGCAATGGTGCAATTACAGCTCACTGCAGCCTCCACCTCCTGGGCTCAAGCGATTCTCCCACCTCGGCTCCCCCGGGTAGCTGGGACCACAGGTGCACGCCACCACGCAGTCCCAGCTACTCAAGAGGCTGAGGCAGGAGAATTGCTTGAACCCAGGAGGCAGAGATTGCAGTGAGCTGAGATCGCGCCACTGCACTCCAGCATGGGGGACAAAGCGAGACTCTGTCTCAAAAAAAAGGTTTTTTTTTATTTTTTGTAGAGATGGGTTTTACCATATGGCCCAGGCTGGCCTCGAATTCCTGGGCTCAAGTGATCCTCCAGCCTCAGCCTCCCAAAGTGCTGGGATTACAGACATGGGCCACCACACCCAGCCACCTTAACCATTTTTCTTTTCTTTTCTTTTTTTTTTTTTTTTTTTTTTTTTGTTGAGACGGAGTCTCACTCTGTTACCCAGGCTGGAGTGCAGTGGTGCAATCTTGGCTCACTGCAACCTCCATTTCCCGGGTTCAAGCAATTCTCCTGCCTCAACCTCCCAAGTAGCTGGAACTACAGGCATGCACCAATGCCCCCAGCTAATTTTTTTGGTATTTTTTTAGAGACAGGGTTTCACCATGTTGGCCAGGCTGGTCTCGAACTCCTGACCTCGTGATCCGCCTGTCTCAGCCTCCCAAAGTGCTGGGATTACAGGCATGAGACACCGCACCCGGCCCTACCATTTTTAAGTGACACCAATATTGCTGGCCTGAGCAAAAGGAAGGATGGGGCTGCCAGGAGCAAGGATAGGGAAGTCTGGGAGGAGCAAGTTTCCACCAGGCAAACGGAAGTGGCTTTGCAGAAGTTAGGTATGAGCTTCTCATTGGGCCTTCTGTGGAGAGGCTGAGGAGCCAGCTGGGCATGGAGTCTGCAGTAAGGGGACACTTGGGGCTGGACTGATGACTGGGTGTTACTTAACAGCCTGAGACCTGCTGAGAGCACCTGGGAGTGAGCTGACCAGCAGAGAAGCAATCTAAGGACATGTGAGCATCAGTAAGCCAGCAGCAGACTGAGAAGGAGCAGTCAGGGAGGCAGGAGGAGGATCCAGAGTGCTGTGGTCCCAGAAGACAGGAAGGACGTGCAGAAGAATAGGAAGGCTGGGCTCGGTGGCTCACACCTGTAATCTCAGCACTTTGGGAGGCCGAGGCAGGCAGATCACTTGAGGTCAAGAGTTCGAGACCAGCCTGGCCAACATGGCGAAATCCCATCTCTACTAAAAATACAAAAATCAGTTAGGTGTGGTGTCGTGCGCCTATAATCCCAGCTACTCGGGAGGCTGAGGCAGGAGAATCACCTGAGCCTAGGAGGTGGAGGTTGCAGTGAGCCAAGATTGCACCACTGCACTCCAGCCTGGGCAACAAGAGCAAAACTCTGTCTCAATTTAAAGGAAAAAGAAGGAGAAGGAGAAGAAGAAGAGGCATTTGTTTGCTAGTTGAGGAAGACCAGGGCTGAGGCAGGGTCACTGGCGAGCTGGACAAGGCTGATTTCAGGGGAGCAGTGAGGGCAAGCGGCTACCCAGAGGAGGTTTCAAGGCCTGCCCCTCACCGTGGTTCTAGAAGGAATCCTCAGACGTCCTGCCCACCTCCCTGGCCGAATGGCGGCTCCTGCATTTCAGTCTATTTTTTCAAACCCTCACCATTTTTACCATATTCTAAAGTGCGTAATTTGCTGGGTTTTAGCATATTCTCAATGCGGCGTCATCATCGCTACTGTTCAATCGCAGAACACTCTCATCACACTGAAAAGAGACCCCGTACAACAGTCATTCCCCATCCCCACCTCCCCAGCCCTGGGCAACCACTCATCTATTTTCTGTCTTTACCAATTCGCCTGCTCAGAATATTTCATATCAATGGAATCATACGATATGTGGCCTTTTGTGTCTGGTTAGCATCATGTTTTCAAGGTTCATCTATGTATCAGTATTTCATTCCTTTTTATAGGTGAATAGTATTTTTTTTCTCTTCTTTTCTTTTCTTTTTTTTTGCAACAGAGCCTCGTTCTGTCCCCAGGCTGGAGTGCAGTGGCACACAATCTCAGCTCATTGCAATCTCTGCCTCCCGGGTTCAAGCAATTCTCCTGCCTCAGCCTTCTGAGTAGCTGGGACTACAGGTGCACCCCATCATGTCTGGCTAATTTTTATTTTTAGTAGAGATGGGGTTTTACCATGTTGGCCAGGCTGGTCTCAAACCCCTGACCTTAAGTGATCCACGCGCCTTGGCTTCCCAAAGTGCTGGGATTACAGGCATGAGCCACCACGCCCAGCCTGAACAGTATTTCACTGTGTGTGTTTTTAAAAATCTACACATTCTAGACCAGGCATGTTGGCTCACGCCTGTAATCCCAGCACTTTGGGAGGCCCAAGATGAGCAGATCACCTGAGGTCAGGAGTTCAAGACCAGCCTGACCAACATGGTGAAACCCCGTCTCTACTAAAAATACAAAACTTAGTCGGGCCTGGTGGTGCACACCTGTAATCCCAGCTACCCGAGAGGCTGTGGCAAGAGAATCACTTGAACCCGGGAGGCAGTGAGCCGAAATCACACCATTGCACTTTATCCTGGGCAACAAGATTGAAACTCCGTCTCAAAAAAAAAAAAGAAAAGAAATCTACACATTTCATTTATTTATTTGTTGATGAATATTTGAGTTGTTTCCACTCGGGGGCTATTATGAATAATGCTGCTAGCTGCAAGTTTTTGTGCCAACATAGTTCTCAATCCTCTTGGGTATATACCTAGAAGTGGAATTTCTGGGTCATATGGTAACTCCATGTCCAGCTTTCTGAGGAACTGCCAATCCATGGGCCATGCAATCCATTTTACTGTCCCCATAGCAATGTTTTGAGGTGGGGGGTTAGGCCTGTGTGAACTGTAATGGCTCGTCACCCTGATCTGATTCCCGGGGCGTGCACATGGGCAGCACACATGTGTGTATTGTGGGATGTGAACCCGTGCTGTGGACGCCAACTCTTCAGAGTCTGCTTTCCGAGGAGCCAGTTTCATCAGGCAGTCTAGAGGCTGTCGTAGCAATCTGCAACTTCCGTGTTTTCGACCAAGCTCACCGAGGGAAAGGGCAGGAGGCCCAGGGGCCCCCATCATACTCTCAGCTTCAGCATGGGAGGGAACAAAGTCTGCTCACGGCTGGGCACGTTGGTTCATGCCTGTAACCACAGCATTTTGGGAGGTGAGACAGGAAGATCACTTGATGCCAGGAGTTCAAGGCTGCAGTGAGCTATGATCGTGCCACTGCACTCCAGCCTGGGCAGCAGAGAAAGACCCCATCTGAAAAAATAAAATAAGGCTGGGTGTGGTGGCTCATGCCTGTAATCACAGAACTTTGGGAGGCCCAAAAGTTGGCCCTCGCCTTCGCCTCATGCACGTCTCAGGTTGGTGTGTAAAGTTTCCCCCACCTAGGCGTTTGCAATCTCAGCAGATCTCAGAGCCGGTCACCCAGGTTCAGCCCTTGCCCAGCCTCTCGGTCCTGGGCGGGTTAGCTTGGTCTCGGGCTCCCCCTGGCGGACACTGAGCCATAGAAAGCCGCATCTGGAGGCAGCTGGCAGCTGGACCAAGTGTGACTTGTCCAGCACTTTCTCCCAGCCCACTGCGTGCCTCTCATAACGTGGGTCCCTTCACACTCAGATAAGGTCAGTCCCAGCCCCTGCAAAATCTCTTTTCTAATTGTTAAGAACATTATATTACGGAGAGTTTCAAACATTAAAAAACAGAATAATCTCATGAACAATTAACAACACTCGGCCGGGCACAGTGGCTCACGCCTGTAATCCCAGCACTTTGGGAGGCCGAGGCGGGTGGATCACTTGAGGTCAGGAGTTCGAGACCAGCCCGGCCAACATGGCGAAACCTCGTCTCTACTAAAAATACAAAAAATTAGCCGGGCGTGGTGGTGGGCGCCTGTAATCCCAGCTACTCAGGAGGCTGAGGCAGGAGAATCACTTAAATCCCAGAGGCAGAGGTTGCAGTAAGCCGAGATCACGCCACTGCACTCCAGCCTGGGCGACAGAACAAGACTCCATCTCAAAAAAAAAAAAAAAAAAGGCACTTGACCAATCTCATTCTCATTTCATATTCACCTGCATCAACTACCCCCAACTGTGCTATGTTAAAGCAAATCCCAGATAACATATTATTCCATCTGTAAATATTTGTGCATGCATAAAAGATAAGGACTCTTAAACATCACCACAATGTTATTATACACACCTAAAATAAATTTTTCAACACCGCTCACTTATCAGTGTCATATTATCAACAGTCTTATCAATGACAAAAATGATCTTTTAAAAAAATTTTTGTAGGGCCTCACTATGTTGCCCAGGCTGGTTTTGAACTCCTACCCTCAAGAGATCCTCTTGCCTTGGCCTTCCAAAGTGCTGGGATTACCAGCGTGAACCACTGCACCCAGCTGTTCTTTTTTTAAAGTTAGTTTGAATCAGGATCCACTGAGATTGGTTGATCTTCCGTTTAAATCTTTTTATCTTTAGGTTCTGTGTTTACCTTTTTTTTTTTTTCACTTGCAATTCATTTGTTGAAAAAACTGGCTTCTCTATGTTAACACATAATTTAGATTTGCACATGGCCTAGGATTGCAGTTGTGTTCATGAACAGGGTCATGTGTTAATGAACTGAGTCAGCAAATTCTGTAGTCCAAGCTATAAGGGCTTTATTCGTCTTTCTGTCCCAGTTTCCCCAGCTCTCTGAGGTTCTATCGCTTTTATTATAGAAAAACCGTTTTTTAAATAGAAAATGTACCTGAGGCACTGGCGGGCGCCTGTAGTCCCAACAACTCAGGAGGCTGAGGCAGGAGAATGGCGTGAACCCGGAAGGCAGAGCTTGCAGTGAGCCGAGATTGCGCCACTGCACTCCAGACTGGGCAACAGAGCAAGACTCTGTCTCAAAAAAAAAAAAAAAAAAAAAAAAGCCAGCCATCCTCCAGCCCTGATCACCTGCCATAGAGCCAGTTTCCTGGTGGCACCCCGATTTCCAGGGGGACATCAATGACATTAAACTTCAATATTGGCTGGGCGCGGTGGCTCACACCTATAATCCCAGCACTTTGGGAGGCCGAGGAGGGCAGATCAGGAGGTCAGGAGTTCGAGACCAGCCTGGCCAACATGATGAAACCCTGTCTCTACTAAAAATACAAAAATTAGCCAGGCGTGGTGGTACACACCTGTAATTCCAGCTACTCTGGAGGCTGAGGCAGAAGAATCACTTGAACCCGGGAGGCAGATGTTGCAGTGAGCCAAGATCGCGCCATTGCACTCCAGCCTAGGCAACAAGAGCAAAACTCCATCTCAAAAAAAAAAATTCAATATTGTATACTGTGACCAACTCAGATGTCACTTTGGGCCAACACAGCCCTTTGAAATTTAGACAAACATGGCTCAAATGCCCTGATTTCACAGCCTGTGCAGGTCCAGACTAAAATCACAAACATATTTGGGAAGCCGAGGCGGGTGGATCACTTTAGGTCTGGAGTTCAAGACCAGCCTGGCCAACATAGTGAAATCCCATCTCTACTAAAAATACAAAATTTAGCCAGGCGTAGTGGCATGCACCTGTAATCCCAGCAACTTGGGAGGCTGAGGCAGCAGAATCGCTTGAACCCAGGAGGCAGAAGTTGCAGTGAGCTGAGATCACACCACTGCATTCCAGCCTGGTCGACAGAGCAAAACTCCATGTCAAAAAAAAAAAAAAAAAAAATCACAAACACAGACACACAATTTCTTCCAGTTCTCAGTTCACTCCCATCATGGTTCCCAGTCTGCTCTTCCTGCTGTGGCTGTGGCCACCACCCAGCTGTGGGTCAGCTCACCTTCGCCTGTTGGCCAGTTGCCTCCAGAATCCAGTCACACTCAGGATGTCCTGGGATTCATGCCTTACTAACAAGGAAGACCTGGGGAGAAGGGAGGACTTCAGGGCTCCCTCAAAGGAGGACACAGGGGTGGCTATTAGCTGGCCTACGGCCAGGGGCCCATTTACATGAAAGATGTCATCAGCCATTGCATGATAATACCAGAAAATAATACAAAAAGATGTTATTGGGCAGGTGCGGCGGCTCACACCTGTAATCCTAGCACTTTGGGAGGCCGAGGTGGGCAGATCACTTGAGGTCAGGAGTTCAAGACCAGCCTGACCAACATGGTGAAATCCTGTCTGTACTAAAAATACAAAAATTATCTGGAAATCACTTGAACCCGGGAGGCAGAGGTTGCAGTGAGCCAAGATCATGCCAGTGCACAGAGCAAGACTCCATCAAAAAAAAAAAAAAAAGATGTTATTAATAAATATCCTCGACCAGGTGAAGTGGCTCATGCCTGTAATCCCAACACTTTGGGAGGCCAAAGCAGGCACATCATGAGGTCAGCAGTTTGAGACCAGCCTGACCAACATGGTGAAACCCTATCTCTACTAAAAATACAAAAATTAGCCAGGTGTGGTGGTGGACGCCTTTAATGCCAGCTACTCAGAAGGCTGAGGCAGGAGAACCACTTGAACCTGGGAGGCGGAGGTTGCAGTGAGCCAAGATCGCACCACTGCATTCCAGCCTGGGCAACAGAGTGAGACGCCATCTTAATAAATAAATAAATACTTTATCCTCACAAATGGGTTTTTAAAAGTGAAATTCTAGAATTTTTCCCTAATGGCTCATCCATTATTTCACCTGTAGATTATTGCTTTCTCCTAATTTCTTCCTTCCTGAATTAAACTATAACCATCAACTTGAGAATTTAAAACACATACTTTGCTAATTTTTTGAAATTATTATTTGATAGCCAGGCGCGGTAGCTCACGCCTGTAATCCCAGCACTTTGGGAGGCCGACACAGGCACATTGCCTGAGCTCAGGAGTTTGAGGCCAGCCTGGGCAACATGGCAAAACCCCGTCTCTACTAAAAATACAAAAATTAGCCGGGTGTGGTGGCTCATGCCAGTAATCTCAAGTACTGGGGAGGCTGAGGCACCAGAATCACTTGAATCCGGGAGGCAGAGGTTGCAATGAGCTGAGATCACGCCACTGCACGCCAGCCTGGGCAACAAAGTACGACTTTTTCTAAATAAAAATAAAAATTCTTATTTGGAGTTGCTGGGAGAGAAGGAGGCGGCCGGTAAACCCTGGCACCCTCTCCTTTTAGCATCACCTCTGCGTGTCTTAACACTCAGCCTCCCTCAAAAACCAGGTGGCAGAGCCTTTCCCTGGACTTCTTGCTCATAGAGGGAGGGTCCTGGGACGGGGCCTCTCTGCATTCCCCACCCTGGCAGCTCTGGTTTAGTGAGTGGATGGGCTACCCTGGGCTGCTGTGGGCATTCCGGGGGGAGGAGGTTTGCCTCTCTCCGCCGCTTGGGGTGTGTCCTGGGAGAGCCCGAGGGGCAGAGCGGGGAGGGGAGGGGCTTGGTCTTCGTCCTGGGTAAGGTTGGTAGTGGCTGGGTAAAGGGCTTTAGGGTACCATCTTCCAGAGGGGCCACCAAGGGTCCCCCAATCTGGTCCTGGGGATGGCGGCTCAGGACCCTCGAGAAAGCAGGCGGGGAGAAAACTCAGCGTGGCTACCATTGGGGACCTTGATTAGTAGGTCATACCGCAGTGCCCACCGCAAGGGTGGCCACTGCGGACGCGAGGGCAGCCCCGCCTCAAGTAGCGCCCCAGAGTGGCCACTCCTCGTGCGGCCACCAGGGGGCGCAGCAGCGCCGGCAGGAAGCGCGGGAAAGCGGCCGCGATGGCCTCCGGAGAGGATGCGACCCGCGCCGCCCGCGCTGCGCCATGCACTGTTACCCCTCGGTCCTCACCCGCACCGCGGGTGCAGGGTGGCAACTACCCCAGCTGGATAGTGAGGGTGCCGGGACGCAAGCCCGGGGCAGGCTCTCAACTGCCCCCGCCCTTGCTTCTCAATCGCCCTGCACACAGCCTCCCCCGAAACCAAAATCCCCCAGGAGAGTGTGGTACCTCCATTACAATCGACACGTCATTGTCACTAAAGTCAGAGCTGACACCGGAGCTCACTCCTGGTAGTGTTCATTCTACGGGCTTTGACAAATGTGAAATGCATTATGGCGTGCATCTACTATTGTAGCGGCATAAGAATAGTTACACTGCCCGAAAAATCCTGTGTTCTTTGCCTGTTCACCCCTCCCTACCAACCCCAACCCCTGGCCACCACTGAACTATTTACTGTCTCCACAGTGTTGTCTTTTGCAGAATGTCACATAGCTGGAATCATGCAGCATGTAGGCTCTTCAGACTGGCCTCTTTCACTAGTGATATGCACTCAAGCTTCCTTCTGTCTTTTCTTGACTTGCTAGCTCATTTCTTTTCAGCACTAAGTAATATTCCACTGTCTGAAGTTCCACCGTTTTGGGGATCTTTGTGGTTTTTGTTCGTTTGTGAAACAGAGTCTCACTCCGTCACCCTGGCTGGAGTGCGGTGGCACAATCATGGCTTACTGCAACCTTGAACTCCTGGGCTCAAGCAATCCTCCCGCCTCAGCCACCCAAGTAGCTGGGACCACAGGCACACACCATCATGCCTGGCTAATTTAAAAAAAAAAAAATTTTATAGAGATGATGTCGGCCCAGGCGCAGTGGCTCATGCCTGTAATCCCAGAACTTTGGGATGCCAAGGCGGGTGAATCACTTGATGTCAGGAGTTCAAGACCAGCCTGACCAACATAGTGAAACCCTGTCTCTACTAAATACAAAACATTAGCTGTGTGTGGTGGCGCATGCCTATAATCCCAGCTACTCAGGAGGCTGAAGCAGGAGAATTGCTTGAACCTGGGAGGCGGAGGTTGCAGTGAGCCGAGATTGCACCATTGCCCTCCAGCCTAGGCAACAAAAGCGAAAAATCCATCTCAAAAAAAGAGAGAGAGAGAGAGAGAGATGATGTCTCACTGTGTTGCCCAGGCTAGTCGCAAACTCCTGAGCTCAAGCGATCCTCCTGCCTCGGCCTCCTGAAGTGCTAGGATTACAGGAGTGAGCCACCGCGCCCAGCCCCAGCATATTTGTGGAAGGGAAAGGTGATCAAGATGACTGTGAACTAAACTGTGACATAGGGCTGGAGAGTTGATATACCCATCAGCCCAGACCGCCAAGGGGCATTGCCGGCCTTACCAGCTGGATGCAAACTGCTTCTGCTGGGCCTTATGGACAGGTATAAAGAGAAAGGCATTGGTCAGATCAACAGCTGCATGCAGTAGCAGGGACCAGAGATGTGTGAATTTTGGAGTCGCCACTTGGTTAAGTTTACAATAATCCACTATCAGTTTCCGAAGTCCATCTGTCTTCTGCACAGGCCAAATCGGAGAGTTGAATGGGGATGTGGTGGGGGTCACCACCCCCGCCTCCTCCAAGTCCTTGATGGTGGTGCTAATCTCTGCAGCCCCACCCCAGGAATGCAATGTTGCTTTTGATGTACTATTTTCCTAGGCAGAGGCAACGCTAATGGTTTCCACTTGGCCTTTCCCACCATAACAGCCCTCACCGCACAAGGTAGGGAACCAGTGTGGGGATTCTGCCAGGTGCTAAGTATGTCCATTTCGAACCTGGAACCAGGAAATAACCCCAGGATGGGTTCAGGGATCCACGGGAGCCACCACAAGTTGGACCTAAGCTAAAACTCCACTGAGCACCTGACATCTGTAAGGTGTCCCTATGTTGCCCAGGCTGGTCTCAAACTCTTGCGCCCAGTGATCCTTCTGCCTCGGCCTCCCAAAGTGCTGGAATTGCAGGTGTGACCCACCACACCCAGGGACCCACAGATTATTTATCTGTTCACCTACTGGAGGACATCTTGGTTACTTCCAAGTTTGGGTAATTAGGAGTAAAGCTGCCATAAACATCCATGTGCAGCTTTTTGTGTGGATGTAAGTTTTCAATTCATCAGCTGGATCGTATAGTAAGAGTATGTTTAGTCTTGTAAGAAACTACCAAACTGTCTTCCAAGGTGGCTGTGCCATTTTGCATTTCCACCAGCAGTGAATGAGGGTTCCTTTTGCTCCACATCCCCACTGGCATTTGTGTTGTCAGTGTTGTGGACTTTGGCTATTCTTTTTTTTTTTTTTTTTTTTTTGAGATGGAGTCTCACTCTGTCACCTAGGCTGTTGTTCAGTGGCACAATCTCGGCTCACTGCAAGCTCTGCCTCCCGAGTTCAAGCAATTCTCCTGCCTCAGACTCCCGAGTAGCTGGGATTACAGGTGTGTGCCACCACGCCTGGCTAATTTTTGTATTTTTAGTAGAGACGGGGTTTCGCCATGTTGGCCAAGCTGTTCTGATCCACACGCCTCAGCCTCCCAAAGTGCTAGGATTACAGGCTTGAGCCACCGCGCCCAGCGACTTTGGCCATTCTAATAGGTATGCAGTACTTTCATTTTTGTTTTACTTTGCAGTTCTCTAATGACAAATGATATTGAACATCTTCTCATATCCTATTTGCCCTCTGCATATCTTCTTTGGTGAGGTGTTGGTCAAGCATTTGCTCCATTTTAAAATCAGGTTGCTCATTTTCTTATTGTTGAGTTATTTGTATATTTTGGTTTTTTGTTTGTTTGTTGTTGTTGTTGTTGTTGTTGTTGTTTTGAGACAGAGTCTTGCTCTGTCACCCGGGCTGGAGTGCAGTGACACAATCTCAGCTCACTGCAACTTCTACCTCCCAGGTTCAAGCAATTCTTGAGTCTCAACTTCCCAAGAAGCTGGAATTACAGGCATGCGCCATCACGCCTAGCTAAATTTTGTATTTTTAGTAGAGACAGGGTTTCACCATGTTGGCCAGGCTGGTCTCAAACTCCTGACCTCAAGTGATCCACCTGCCTCAGTTTCCCAAATTCTGGGATTACAGGTGTGAACCACTGTGCCTGGCCTTAATTCTGAGGGATGCTAATGTAAATGGTAATATGTTTTTACTTTCAAATTCCACTTTATTGCTGGCATTAGGAAAGTAATTGACTTTTGTATATTAACCTTTATCCTGGAACCTTTCATCATTAGCCTTCTCCCGGGACTGGCATCTCACCCTTTAGATTAGAACCCCATGACAGCAGGCAGTGGCACTGGGACGTCTGGAGGCCTGGACAGGGCTGCCTTGTATAGGTGCGCAGGGTGTGCACACTGCACACTGAAGAGAGAGCCATTCACATCACCTACATACTGGACATTGTAGATTTGTATGTTTTTGGTGTCAATTTCCTAGCAGTCAAGGGTCTTGAGGAAGAGATACTGTTTTCTAATTCTCACAGAGGAGGCTCTGATCCCGCGATGGCCCTGGTCAAGGCTGGAGTGAACCGGCTGCCTCACGTGCTGGGCGATACTGAGGACACTAGGTTGTGAGTGAAGACAAGGGAAAGGGCTGGGAGGAAGAGCGTGGGTTCAGATGCAACTGCTGGCCTGCGCTTCTCTCTGTACTGTACTTTCTGCCTCTGGTGTTGCCCACTGGGCCAGAAGCAACGAGCTACTGATTAACAGAGTCCTCCGGGCAGCTGTGTGTGGCTTTTTCCGATGAACTAAGTGCGTAAACTTTTTCAAAGTCGAATGTGGGTCAAGAGGCATCAGGGAGAGAGGTTAAGAATAAGGCTGGTGGAGTGTGACAAGCCATGGGTCTAGTCCCAGCTGTCCATGACCTTGGACAAGTTATCTGATTTCTCAGCGTCTTTGTCTGTAGGTAGAGTAGGTAGCAAGGGTACCTACCCTACAGCCTGTTGTAAGGAAGAGACACGATTTTGCATGTAAATCACTTAGCATGGTAAACCTTGATAGCAGAAACGATTAAAAAATAAAACAGCAAAGGGAGGGTGACACCAGCACCCCCAGGACTGACTCAGCATTTGGGCCCAGGGGCTCTGATACATTTAGGACCCAGAGAAAATGTTTTAACTCCTTTATAAAATCAGGAGGAAATGTCCAGGCACAGTAGCTCACTCCTGTAATCCCAGCATTTTGGGAGGCTGAGATGGGCAGATCACTTGAGGTCAGGAGTTTGAGACCAGCCTGGCCAACACAGCAAAACCCCCTCTCTTTAGCCAGGCATGGTGGTGCATGCCTGTAATCCCAGCTACTTGGGAGGCTGAGGCAGGAGAATTGCTTGAATCCGGGAGGCAGAGGTTGCAGTGAGCCGAGATTGCGCCATTGCACTCTACCCTGGGCAACAAGAGTGGAACTCCGTCTCAAAAACATAAATAAATAAATAAAATTTAAAAACACAAAAATAAAATAAAATAATTAATAGTAAACAGGTGTGGGTCTCTACTAAAAATACAAAATTATCCGGGCATGGTGGCGCACACCTGTAATCCCAGCTACTCGGGAGGCTGAGGCAGGAGAATCACTTGAACCCGGGAGGTGGAGGTTGCAGTGAGCCGAGATGGCGCCACTGCACTCCAGCCTGGGTGACAGAGGGAGACACCCTCTCAAAAAAAATAAAAATAAATAAAAAATAAAATCAGGAGGAAAATATTAATATAATAATAAATATATATGAATAAATATATAAATATATAAGTATATATGAATATAATCATAAATATATATCATAATGACTCCAGCTTGGATTTTGTCTGTAAAATCGTATGTGGCTATAAAATATAATTTTAAAAAAATTTTAATGGAGAAGGTACTCACGAAAGAAAAAGTACCCAGGGCCTGTGAAATGCACAGCACAGCCCTAAGTCCTATAAAATATGTTTCTGAAGCCTTTTCTCCAGGGACTT
This sequence comes from Pan troglodytes, assembly GCF_028858775.2. Lineage (NCBI taxonomy): Eukaryota > Metazoa > Chordata > Mammalia > Primates > Hominidae > Pan > Pan troglodytes. The sequence goes on along the minus strand of NC_072398.2, from coordinate 222,496,798 downwards.
CAGTCTACTTTGCAAATAAAAATGAAACTCCCGCTGGGCACAGTGGCTCATGCCTGTAATACCAGCACTATGGGAGACTGAGGCAGGAGGATCATTTGAGTTCAGGAGTTCAAGACCAGCCTTGGCAACATGGTGAAACCCCCATGTCTACCAACAAAAACAAAAATTAGCCAGGCATGGTGGCACATGCCTGTAGTCCCAGCTACTTCGGGGCTGAGGCAAGTGGGTCGCTTTACCCTGGGAGGTGGATGTTGCAGTGAGCTATGATCGTGCCACTGCACTCCAGCCTGGGTGACAAAGTGAGACCCTGTCTCATAAAAAAAAAAAAAAAAAGAAGAAAAGGAAAGAAAGAAGAAAAAGAAGAAAAAAAGAGAGAAAGAAGAAAGAAAGAGAGAAAGAAAGAAACAAAGAAGGAAAGAAAGAAAGGAAGGAAGGAAGGAAAGAAAGAAAGAAAAGTTTCGATATGTCCATCTCTGAGAAAGGACACCATCGGGGCAAATTTTAGGGAGATGCTCTTGGGAGCACCGCCCCCTCCAGCTCAGAGCTCCACTGTTTCCTTCCCACGGTCAAGGCATTTGTCCAGAGGAAAGGTGGAAGAAAAACCTCACCTTTGAGCTTTTGAGGTCTCGAATGTGTTTGGTGAGCAAGTATTGATCCAGTGATTTGATTCTGGGATTCCGTCCATGCTCAGACGCAGATTCTTATTGGAAAAAAAGAAAAAGAAAGAAAAAACTTGGCACCGGTGACCCAAACAAGCCAGTCTGATCCAGGCACACTGGAGGCAGCCGGGGCTTATAAATAACCACGCTGGCCAGGCCCGGAGGAGCCTGGGCCGTACAGTCTGTCCCATGAGGGGCCGGCGGCTCCTGGGCCCTAGTTTCACCTCATGGCATCAGCCGAGCTGTTATTTCACTCCAAGGAGAGGAGGGAACACAGGGTGGTGGCTCAGGTGACTCCCGGGTGCCTGTTTTTCATTTGTTCTGGCCGGACAGGCAGACGAGATCCCCAGCTGGCATTGGAAAGGTCACGGGGCTAAAGATCACTTGACTTGAATGAGCATTCCTCAGAGCCCTGCACCCCAGGACCCACACCTGTTTATTATTAATGTTTTTATTTTATGTATTTTTTTAATTTTATTATTTTTTATTTATTTTTTTGAGATGGAGTTCCACTCTTGTTGCCCAGGCTGGAGTGCAGTGGCACAATCTTAGCTCACCGCAACCTCCGCCTCCCAGATTCAAGCAATTCTCCTGCCTCGGCCTCCCAAGTAGCTGGGATTACGGGCATGAACCACCACACCTGGCTAATTTTGCATTTTTAGTAGAGACAGGGTTTCTCCATGTTGGTCAGGCTGGTCTCGAACTCCTGATCTCAGGTGATCCACCTGCCTCGGCCTCCCAAAGTGCTGGAATTACAGGTGTGAGCCACCGCACCCAGCCTATTTTTTTATTTTTAAGACAAAGTCTCACTCTGTCCCCCAGGCTGGAGTGCAGTGGTGCAATCTCCACTCACTGCAACCTCTGTCTCCCATGTTTGAGCGATTCTCCTGCCTCAGCCTCCCTAGTAGCTGGGATTACAGGTGTGCACCACCACGCCCAGCTAATTTTTTGTGTGTATTTTTAGAAGAGATGGGGTTTCACTATGTTGTCCAGGCTGGTCTCAAACTCCTGACCTAAAATTCACTCTTGAGATTTTTTTTCATTCACTCAAATGATCCACCCACCTCGGCCTCCCAAAGTGCTGGGATTACAGGCATGAGCCGCTGCACCCAGCCAAATTTTTTATTATTTAAACAACCACTGCTGCTTTCTTCTGGGGTTCCAGGGTGAGGCATGAGGGGTGCAAGTGGACAGCCCGGGGGAGAAGCACCACCGTCCTTAGAGGCTGTGGCTGTGGGCAGGGCCAGGCTGGGTCCTCCCCATCACGGGGGTCTCAGTGAGCCCACCACACCCCGGGCCCTGTTTGTCGCATGGTCCCTTCCGAAGCAGCCCTGTTTGTGCACTGCCAAGCCTTCAACATCCACCATCGCTCCTGTTTCCATGCCCCCATATCAAGCCATGGGCCAACATTTTCTTTCCATTCACACTCAATGCCACACCTGTACCAGGAGGGGCCGGGTCTCCAGGATGACTTCCAGTGCTGACCTCTCAATCGCCACCAAGCATCCCTCTCCCATCCAGCGTACTTACTGTAGGGATCTGCAGGGGCAGGAAGAGGAGCTGCAAGAGAAGTCCTTCCAGGCTGGGCCCGGGGCTCACGCCTATAATCCCAGCACTTTGGGAGACCAACGTGGGCAGATCACCTGAGGTCAGGAGTGCGAGACCAGCTTGGCCAACAAGGTGAAACGCCATCTCTATTAAAAATACAAAAATTAGCCAGGTGTGGTGGCACATGCCTGCAATCCCAGCTACTCAGGAGGCTGAGGCAGAAGAATCTCTTGAACTGGGAGGTGGAGGTTGCAGTGAGCCGAGATGGCAGCACTGCATTCCAGCCTGGGCAACAGAGTGAGACTCCATCTCAATTAAAAAAAAAAAAAAAAAGCTCTTTCCAGGCAGGGCCACGAGAGTCTTTCGGCATCATTTCCGGGCCTTGCCACTGAAGGCTTGAACGTAACCCTTTAATCCTCCTACAGCCTCTCAGGCCCCCCTGGAGTGCGAGTCAGTGCACAGAATTGAAGATCTCAGGGACAGGGCCTGGCCGGGGGCTATACGTGTTAGATTCTCTGTGCTCCTATATCAGGTGGTCAAGAGCAAGAGCCCAGGAGGGAGCCACAGCAGGCCCCACCTGCTCACACAGCAGGGCCCCACCAGCCACCTCTGCAGCCAGGACACTCACCCAGTCTGAGCCGCTCTCCTGCACTGGCAAAACCGGAATATAACAGCACCTACCTTACAGATTATTCCAAGGATTAGACAGTGTAAATAGATAAAAGGCTTAACCTACATAGTCCCCAGCCTATGGTAAACGCTGCTTTATTTGACAATACATTATTGATGAGGTGCTGAGACCCAGAAGAACTGTATTAATTTCCTGTGGCTACTGTAACAAATGGCTATAAACTGGGTGGCTTAACACAACAGAAATTGAGTCTCTCACAGTTTCAGAGGCCAGAAGTTCAAATCAAGGTGTTGGCAGGGCCGCGCTGTCTCCGAAGGCTCTGGGGCAGCACCCTTCCCTTTGGGAGGCTCCAGGTGTGACTTCACCTGTGGCTGCATCACCCAACCTCTGCCTCTGTCTTCCCAGGGCCGTCTCCTCTGCATCTGTGTCTCCCCTTCTGTTTTTTATAAGGACACCAGTCATTGGAATTAGGGTCCAACCAGGCATCCAGAATGATCTCAACTAGAGGTTCTTTTTCTTTTTGCTTTTTCCTTTGAGACAGGGTTTCACTCTGTCGCCCAGGCTGGAGTGCAATAGTGTGATCTCGGCTCACTGCGACCTCCGCCTCCCGAGTTCAAGCAATTCTTCTGCATCAGCCTCCCATGTAGCTGAGATTACAGGCGCGCACCACCACGCCTGGCTAATTTTTTGTATTTTTAGTAGGGACGGGGTTTCGCCACGTTGGCCAGGCTAATCTCGAACTCCTGACCTCAGGTGATCCGCCCGCCTTGGCCTCCCAGAGTTCTGTGATTACGGGCGTGAGCCATCCCGCCCGGCCTCATCTAGACATTCTTAATCACATCTGCACAGACGCTTTTTTCAAATACGGTCACAATCGCAGGTTCTGGATGGACATATATTTGGGGGGCCACCGTTCAACCCACTATAGTGCCTAATGCCCAGGTGAGTTCCTAGTGAAAGAGAAGCTAAACCCATTTCCTTCCACACCCATGGGAGGCACACGGGGACAGCAAGGTCAAGAAGGGCAGCACGTGTCCACGGTGGCCACTGACACTGAGAGCTTGTCTGTGAGGCTGTAAGGCCTGCAGGTCTGCATGCTGGACCTTGAAGGAGAGCAAATTCTCTGTAATTGCTCTGAAAACCCACCTGGACTAATGGTGTCCCCCTGGAACGGGCTCCTCTGATGCATGTGACAGTCCCTCTCGATTCACTTCTGAAACTGGTTTCTGCCAGGTGCAGTGGCTCACACCTGTAATCCCAGCACTTTGGGAGGCCGCGGGTGGATCACCAGAGATCAGGAGGTTGAGACCTGCCTGGCTAACATGGTGAAACCCCATCTTTACTAAAAATACAAAAATTAGCATGATGGGGGGCGCCTGTAATCCCGGCTACTCAGGAGGCTGAGGCAGGAGAATCACTTGAACCCAGGAGGCAGAGGTTGTGGTGAGCCGAGATCACGCCATTGCACTCCAGCCTCAGCAACAGAGCGAAACTCCATCTCAAAAAAAAAAAGAGAAAATAAACTGATTTCCTTGGGTGCTTTACTACTGTTTCCTAACTGCAGCTGCAATCGCATCTACATTCAATCTGGCATCAGAAACTGGCCTCCCTCCAAGGCAGGACAACAGCCCCACAGACCGGGTTAAAATTCTGTCGCTTGCAAAACTGTCCCAGGTTCCAATCTTGCTTTAGTATCTTAGAGGGGAGAGAGATGACAATTAGAGGCTGAAACAAGTGTGACTAGCTCTCCTTTGTGCATGGCCTCTTTTTTTTTTTTTTTTTTTTTTTTTAAGATGGAGTCTTGCTGTGTCGCCCAGGCTGGATGCAGTGGTGAGATCTCGGCTCACTGCAGCCTCCATCTCCTGGATTCAAGCGATTCTCCTGACTCAGCCTCCCCAGTAGCTGGGACTACAGGCGTGTGCAACTGCACCCAACTAATTTTTGTATTTTTAGTAGAGATGGGGTTTCATCCTGTTGGCCAGGCTGGTCTCAAACTCCTGATCTCAAGTGATCCACCTGTCCCAGCCTCCCAAAGTGCTGGGATTACAGGAGTGAGCCACCCTGTCCGGCCTGCCTGTTCCCTTTTATTCCTGCTCAGTTTCCATCACCCCACAGCCTGGTTCCATGTGGTATCCAGACTTTGAACATGTACCCTTGGAATAAGCCTCTTCAGCTGGTCCTGTGTTGGCCTGAAGCTGCTTGACCCAAGTTGGAGTTTTCACAAAAGTGACTCTATAACTCTGAATCACCCTGAGAATTCACACAGTGACACCTCCCGTTGATGTGTATTATGAATCTAAATAAATACTGTCTCAAAGCGATCAGTAAGGGTTTTGTTGTGATTTGGTTTTTGGTAACAGCTTTATTAAGCTATCATTCACATACCATACAACTCATACATTTAAAATGTACAGTTGGGTTGGGTGCAGTGGCTCACACCTGTAATGCCAGCACTTTGGGAGGTCGAGAAAGGCAGATTGCTTGAGCTCAGGAGTTCGAAACCAGCCTGGGCAACATGGTGAAACCCTGTCTCTACAAAAAATACAAAAATTGGCTGTGCATGGTGATGCACGCCTGCAGTCCCAGCTACTCAGGAGGCTGAAATGAGAGGATGACTTGAGCCCGGGAGGCAGAGGTTGCAGTGAGCTGAGATTGCACCACTACACTCCAGCCTAAGGGACAGAGCCAGGCCATGCCACAAAAGAAAAAAGTGGACAAATTGTATGATTTTTAGTAGACTCACAGAGTTGTGCAACTATCACCACAATCAATTTTGGAAGATTTTCATCACTCTAAAAGAAGCCATATCCCTTAGCTGTTACCCTCAATTCTCCCTTCCCCAGCTCCTGACAACCCTAAACTTTCTGTCTCTATGAATTTGCCTTCTCTGCAAATCTCTTTTTTTGAGATGGAGTCTCACTCTGTCTCCCAGGCTGGAGTGCAGTGGCATGATCTCGGATCACTGCAACCTCTGCCTCTCCGGTTCAAGCGATTCTCTTGCCTCAGCCTCCCAAGTAGCTGGGATTACAGGCACCCGCCACTATGCCCAGCTAATTTTTGTATTTTTAGTAGAGACAAGGTTTTACCATGTTGGCCAGACTGGTCTCAAACTCCTGACCTGAAGTGATCTGCTCGCCTTGACCTCCCAAAGTGCTGGGATTATAGTTGTGAGCCACTGCGCCCAACTCTGCAAATCTCTTATAAATGGAATTACACACTACGTGATCTTTATCCTCCGGCTTCTTTCACTTGCTTTTTTTTTTTTTTTTTTTTTTTTTTTTGAGATGGAGTCTTGCTCTGTTGCCCAGGCGGGAGTGCAGTGGCACAATCTCGGCTCACGGCAAGCTGCGCCTCCTGGGTTCACGCCATTCTCCTGCCTCAGCCTCTGGAGTAGCTGGGACTACAGGAACCCGCCACCACGCCCAGCTAATTTTTTTTGTATTTTTAGTAGAGACGGGATTTCACTATGTTAGCCAGGATGGTCTTGATCTCCTGACCTCGTGATCCGCCTGCCTCAGCCTCCCAAAGTGCTGGAATTACAGGCATGAGCCACCGCGCCTGGCCTACCATGATGTTTTCAAGGTTCATTCATTTCATAGCATGTATCAGTACTTCATCCCTTTTTATATGTATATTCCATTGTGTGGTAATATACTATGTTTCATTTTTCCATTCATCAATAGATGGACATTAGCATTGTTATGTTGTTTGGTGTGATGGTTAATAATGAGTGTCAAATTGATTGGATTTGGATGCAAAACTATTGTTCCTGGGTGCGTCTGTGAGGGTGTTGCCAAAGGAGATTAACATTTGAGTCAGTGGACTGGGAGAGGCAGACCCACCCTCAATCTGGGTGAGCACCATCTAATCAGCTGTCAGAGCAGCCAGAATAAAGCAGCCAGAAGAAGGTGGAAGGACTAGACTTGCTGAGTCTTCTGCCTTCATCTTTCTCCCGTGCTGGATGCTTCCTGCCCTCAAATATCAGACTTCAAGTTTTTCAGCTTTTGGGATCTTGGACTTACACAAGTGGTTTGCCAGGGGCTCCCAGGCCTTTGGTCACACATTGAAGGCAGCACTGTTGGTTTCCCTACTTTTGAGGTTTGGGGACTCAAACCGGCTTCCTCACTCCTCAGCTTGCAGACGGCCTATTGTGGGACTTCACCTTGTGATCGTGTGAGTCAATACTCCTTAATAAACTCCCCCATATATATACATCTATCCTGTTAGTCCTGTCCCTCTAGAGAACCCTAATACATTTGGCTGTTATGAAAAATGCGGTGGGAGTATTTGTGTAAGCAAGTTTTTAAACTATTGCTTTTTGGCTGGGCACCATGGCTCACACCTGTAATCCCAACACTCTGAGAGGCTCAGGCAGGTGGATTACCTGAGGTCAGGTTCGAGACCGGCCTGGCCAATATGGCGAAACCCCGTCTCTATGAAAAATACAAAAATTAGCTGGGCGTGATGGCATGCGCCTGTAATTCCAGCTACTCGGGAGGCTGAAGCATGAGAATCCCTTGAACCTGGGAGGCAGAGGTTGCAGTGAGCCAAGATCGAACCACTGCACTCCAGCCTGGATGACAGAGCAAGATACCATCTCAAAAAAAAAAAAAAAAAAAAAAAAAAAGTATTGCTTTTCTTTTGGATTCACCAGCCAGATAATGTACAAATGTCCTTAAGAGAACCACAGGCACCGTCTTCTCTACAACACAAGGAGAACTTGGGTTCTAAACTCCTGCAGGTGCTTCATGCAGGGGCAGACCCAGCTTAAGCTACAGGGACTCCAGCAATGGGCCTCTCCTGGTCAAATGTTTTTGCCAAACTTGCAAAGGGGAAGTGGTTAAATATGACCCCTTTCCATTTTGACCTCCCACTGTGCGTTGCCCCTCCCGTCAGGGATCATTACAATGGATGCAGGTGTTTGGAATCTGATGAGAAGGTGGGCTAAGTTTGGTGGTGAATATCTATGCGGTTTGTCGTCAAGTCTGTGTATGTAAAATTCTTATAGAAAAGGCTTCTGTAGCCGGGTGTGGTAGTGCAGGCCTGTAGTCTTAGCTACTCAAGAAGCTGAGGCAGGAAGATTGCTTGAGGCCAGAGTTCAAGGCTACAGTGAGCTATGATCACACCACTGCACTCCAACCTGGGCAACAGAGCAAGACCCTGTCTTTGAAAAAAAAAAAAAAATGTCTGGGCATGGTGGCTCATGCCTGTAATCTCAGCAATTTGGGAGGCCAAGGCAAGAGGATCGCTTGAGCCCAGGAGTTCAAGACCAGCCTGGGCAACATAATGAGACTGCATCTCTACAAAGACATTTCAAAAATTAGCCAGGCATGGTAGCATGAACCTCTAGTCCCAGCTACTCAAGAAGCTGAAGGGAAGACTCACTTAAGCCCAGAAGGTCGCCGTTGCAGTGAGCCGTGTTCACACCACTGCACTCCAGCCTGGGTGACAGAGCAAGACTCTGTCTCACAAAAAAAAAAAAAAAAAAAAAATAGAAGAAAAGACTTCCAGAAACACTTTCACCATCCACTACAGCTCACCCTGAACAATGACAGGTCAGTGCAGGGTCAGAAAATGTGCGGCCAAGTGTAGGGGAAAGAATGCTGGGAACGCCAGGCTGCTGATTGATTTTTTTAAAGATTGTTTTTTGTTGTTGTTGTTGGCCAACCTGGCCAACATGGTGAAACCCCATCTCTACTAAAAATACAAAAATTAGCTGGGCGTGGTGATGCATGCCTGTAGTCCCAGCTACTCAGGAGGCTGAAGATTGCTCGAACCCAGGAGGCGGATGTTGCAGTGAGCAGGAGGTTTCAGTGAGCTAGGATTGTGCAACTGCACTCCAGCCTCGGCGACAAAGTGAGACTCTGTCTCAAAAACAAAAACAAAAACAAATTCGGCGCATCCACCACTGGCCAGCCTTTTCCTCTCAGAAGTCCCCTCTCTCTCACTAGAGAGAGAGCTGTGTTCCTCTTTCTTTCTCCTTCTCTTGCTTGTTGAACCTCCACTCCTAAACGCCTCGTGTGTGTCCGTGTCCTAAGTTTTTCTGGGGCAAGACGATGAACCCCAGGGTATTTACCCCAGACAACGTAGCCGCTTCAGAAGGGTGGGCCTGGGACCCAGCACAGGGGGCAGAAGAGAAGGAGCCACAGAGGAGGCCACGCCAGGCAAGCAGGGAGGGCGGAGGGAAAGCGGCAGAGGCAACGCCAGGGGAAAGAGAGCTTTCATCACCTGGAAGCCATGGAATGCCATGATGGGTTCTTTCTGCCCTGCTGAAACTGCCATGACAAAATTTGAAAGAGAGCTGACCTAACCAACTCCATCTTGCTTCTAATCTCCAAGCTGTCCTGGTTCACTCCTGGGTGTAAGCTGAACTAACTTTGGGGAGAACTTAGTTTACAGTTTTTATTTTTATTTTTATTTTTATTTTTATTTTTTTTTGAGACGGAGTCTCGCTCTGTCCCCCAGGCTGCAGTGCAGTGGCGCGATCTCAGCTCACTGCAAGCTCCGCCTCCCGGGTTCACGCCATTCTCCTGCCTCAGCCTCCCGAGTAGCTGGGACTACAGGCATCCGCCACCACGCCCGGCTAATTTTTTGTATTTTTAGTAAAGACAGGGTCTCACCCTGTTAGCCAGGATGGTCTCGATCTCCTGACCTCGTGATCCGCCCGCCTCGGCCTCCCAAAGTGCTGGGATTACAGGCGTGAGCCACCACACTCAGCCATTTTTATTTTTATTTTTATTTTTTTTTTTGGAGACAGGGTCTTGCTGTGTCACCCAGGCTGGAGTACAGTGAGCCGAGATTGTGCCATGATCGAACCTCCACCCACTGGGTGTAAAAAGTAAAGTAGAAGTTCCTCTTCAAAGATGTTCTTCCCCGTCTAATTAGGAATAAATAGTAACCTCTCTTAGAAGCAAAATTTATTCAAAGACCTGTGCTAATATTCTTGAATATCTGCTAGCCATAATAAAGAAATCAATGTACTTTATGTTCTTAGCTCCCACAATTTAGCCTAAATATTTGCCCTGGCATGCTTATACTGGTCCAAGCAAGCATTAGCTCATAGCCTGTTCCTCTTCCTTATTTGAAGGTGTTTTTACCTTTCTCAGCATTCCACGAGTTACTTCCCCCTTCCTTTTTTCTCCTCTGTTTTTGCCTTTTTTAGAAGTTTTAAGTTGCTAGCAAATCAGGACAAACACAGAATATGAGGTTCCGTTCCAGCCAATGGAAACCAGACACAGCAGTAGGGTGGACGCATCAGGATATAAATGACCCTGTCTCCTTTGTTCAGTGTACTCTCATGGCAAAACTGCTGGCGAGTGTACCCTTTCTGCAGAAAGTTAAAAAATGGCCTTGCTAAGGAAATTAAATTTACGTTCAAGTGCTATTTCTTTATGGCACCAGGGAACAGGCATTCCTAACACGGGTTCAAGTGATTCTTGCACCTCAGCCACCTGAGTAGCTGGGATTACAGGTTTGTGCCACCATGGCCAAGCTAATTTTTTGTATTTTTAGTAGAGACAGACTTTCGCTATGTTAGCCAGGCTAGTCTCAAGTGATCTGCCTGCCTTGGCCTCCCAAAGTGCTGAGATTACAGGCGTGAGCCACTGCACCCTCTTTTTTTAATAGTTTAAAGCAAAGATAATAACAGCCCTTTCCCCAAACAAACATTATTCTTGCCTAGGAACTAGACTGCCTTTGTAGGACTAACAGATTAGCCAAAAGATTAGGAATGATGGTTTAGGAGTCATGCAGCTGCAAACTACAAGATTCTGACCCTCCCCAAACCGCTCCTGGGGATAACATCACTATTGTAAAACCTAAAACCAATGCTTGAGATATTTTGCAGACCCTGCACTTGATGGATCAGCTGGCATCACCCAGATCAATAAACTGGCTCATCTGATCTTGTGGCCCCCACCCAGGAACTGATTCAGCGTAAAATGACAGCTTTGAATCCCTATGATTTCATCTCTGACCTGACCAATCAGCACTGGACTCACTGTCCCCACCAAGTTATTCTTAAAAACTCTGATCTCCAGCAAGCCACGGTGGCTCATGTCTGTAATCCCAGCACTTTGGGAGGCTGAGGTGGGTGGATCACTTGAGGTCAGGAGTTTGAGACCAGCCTGGCCAACATGGTGAAACCCTGTCTCTACTAAAAATACAAAAATAATCCAGGCGTGGTGGTGGGCGCCTGTAATCCTAGCTACTCCGGAGGCTGAAGCATGAGAATCCCTTGAACCCAGGAGGCAGAGGTTGCAGTGAGCTGAGATAGTGTCACTGCACTCCAGCCTGGGTGACAGAGCAAGATTCTGTCTCAAAAAAAAAGAGGCCGGGCACAGTGGCTCATGCCTGTAATAACAGCACTTTGGGAGGCCGAGGTGGGCGGATCACTAGGTCACGAGTTAGAGATCAGCCTCGCCAACACGGTGAAACCCCGTCTCTACTAAAGATACAAAAATTAGTGGGGCATGATGGCACACGCCTGTAATCCCAGCTACTCGAAAGGCTGAGGCAAGAGAATCTCCTGAACCCGGGAGGTGAAGGTTGCAGTGAGCCAAGATCGTGCCATTGCACTCCAGCCTGGGTGACAGAGTGAGACTCCATCTCAAAAAAAAAAAAAAAAAGAAAGAAACTTTGGAAATGAGGAAAGACTTTAAGACCAAAGAAAAACGGTGCCACTCATAAGCACTGTCCTGTAGTTGCTAAAGTTGTTTCTCATGGAATGGACTTAACAATTCAGAGCCACTGTATACCACTTATATTGGGATTAAACAACAAGTAAATAGATGGTGGATGGTGGGGGCCAGGTTTCTCGCTGTTGGAGAGGGGAGGTAGAGATGAGTAAGGGAAAAGGCTAGAATGAACCATGTGATGCTGGATTACAGTTGGAGACATCAGTGTTAATTCCTGTTTAGCTTAATATAAACACAGATGGATAAATATGGAAAGTATAGATATGCGTATATACACAGGTTATTTGTGTCTATATGTATATTTCCAGTTTTGTCCACTGAGAGGGTGGAGGGCAACAACACCCAAGCAGCACTGAGCAGTGAGGTCTTGGTTTCTAATGCATTCTCCCCAGTAAAAGAAACCAGGGCTCTTTGGAGAAATGACTGATTCCAGAACTGGGGCAGGGTCTTTTTTTTTTTTTTTTTCGAGACAGAGTCTTGCTCTGTCACCCAGACTGGCGTGCAGTGGCTCGATCTTGGCTCACTACAACCTCCGCCTCCCAGGTTCAAGCAATTCTCCTGCCTTAGCCTCCCGAGTAGCTGGGACTACAGGCGCATGCCACCACGCTTGGTTAATTTTTGTATTTTTAGTAGAGATGGGGTTTCATCATGTTGGCCAGGCTTGTCTCAAACTCCTGACCTCATGATACGCCCTCCTCAGCCTCCCAAAGTGCTGAGATTATAGGCATGAGCCACCACACCTGGCCGGGGAGGGGTCTTTATAGGATAAGCTTGAAGCATCTTGTAAAGTCAGAAAGTAAGGAAGAGCTTAAAAAACAAAATGATGGGGTGATGACAAGGGAACATAGAGCCAACTGAAACAGGTGAGTGATAAAAGAAATAATGTTGCATTGAATAACAACTCAAAGGATAAAATAAATATCCAGCAGCCCACATTGATACAAATAAATAAGTAAATAACTGGGGGAGAGAAATCTCCAGTACAGAATAATTCTAAATAACTTTTTTCGCTAGGCGCAGTGGCTCACACCCCTAATCCCAACACTTTGGGAGGCCGAGGCGGGTGGATCACTTGAGGTCAGGAGTTCCAGACCAGCCTGGCCAACATGGTGAAACCCCGTCTCTGCTATAAAAAAAAAAAAAAAAAAAAAAAAAAAAAAAATACAGGCCAGGCGCAGTGGCTCATGCTTGTAATCCCAGCACTTTGGGAGGCCAAAGGGGGCGAATCATTTGAGGTCAGGAGTTCAAGACCAGCCTGGCCAACATGGTGAAACCCAGTCTCTACTAAAAATACAAAAATTAGCCGGGCGTGGTGGCAAACGCCTATAAATCTAGGCTACTCGGGAGGCTGAGGCAGGAGAATTGCTTGAACCTGGGAGGCAGAGGTTGCAATGAGCTGAGACTGCACCATTGCACTCCAGCCTGGGCAACAAGAGCAAAACTCCGTCTCAAAACAAAACAAAACAAAACAAAAATTATCCGGGTGTGGTGGTGCCTGCCTATAGTCCCAGCTACTTGGAATGCTGAGGCAGGAGGATAGCTTGAACCCGGGAGGCAGAGGTTGCAGTGAGACGAGGTCATGCCACTGCACTCCAGCCTGTGCAACAGAGTCTCTGTCTCAAAAAAAAGATAGAAAAGGTAAACGATAAGGCCGGGCACAGTGGCTCACGCCTGTAATCCCAGCACTTTGGGAGGCCAAGGCAGGCGGATCACGAGGTCAGGAGTTCAAGACCACCTTGGCCAACATAGTGAAACCACGTCTGTATAAAAAATAGCCAGGTGTGGTGGCGCGCACCTGTAATCCCAGCTACTCAGGGGGCTGAGGCAGGAGAATCACTTGAACCCGGGAGGCGGAGGTTGCAGTGAACCGAGACCGTGCCATTGCCCTCCAGCCTGGGTGACAGAGTGAGACTCCATCTCAAAAAAGAAAGAGAGAGAGAGAAAAAAAAAGAGAAAGAGAGAGAGGGAGGGAGGGAGAGAGGGAGGAAGAAAGGAAGGAAGGAAGGAAGGAAGGAAGGAAGGAAGGAAGGAAGGAAAAGATAAACGATATGAATGTTAGGGTAGGCGGATAGCTAGACATAATCAAAAGGGAAAGCCCCTGAGAAAAGGGGCTTTCATCATCAGGCACATATGTATTGAACATTCAGTGCTGCCCAGCACCGTGCTGGGTGCTACAGATAAGTAGCATCATTAACTCCTTTATTGCCAATATTCTAACCCAAGCCTCAGTGAACGCTTTATAAAGGGCCGAATAGTAACTATTTTGAGCTTTGCAGCCACACAGTCTCTGACCTGACAACTCAGCTCTGCCATGGGTGTGGCTAGGTCCCAATAAAACTTTATTTATAAGCAGGAAAATGCAAATTTCTATGCCTTTCACATATTGCACGATATTCTTCTTTTTTTGCTTTTTTTTTTCTCCCCAAGCATGTAAAAAGGTAAAAATCATTCTTTATTTTTTTTATTTTTTTTTTTTGAGATGGAGTTTCGCTCTGTCACCCAGGCTGGAGTGCAGTGGCGTGATCTCGGCTCACTGCAAGCTCTGCCTCCCAGGTTCACGTCATTCTCCTGCCTCAGCCTCCTGAGTAGCTGGGACTACAGGTGCCTGCCATCACACCTGGCTAATTTTTTGTATTTTTAGTAGAGAAGGTGTTTCACCGTGTTAGCCAGGATTGTCTCGATCTCCTGACCTCGTGATCCGCCCACCTGGGCCTCCCAAAGTGCTGGGATTATCATGAGCCACTGCACCCAGCGGTAAAAATCATTCTTACTCAGCCCTGGAATACAAAAACAGGCCTACCCATGGGCTGTAGTCTCATGAGCCTTATGCTAATTTAAAAATCCAGATGTATAATAAATGCATGTCCTGACATATGACCCTGAGACAGATTACTCGGTTTTTCTTTGTTTCAATCCCTGTGGACGGATCTGATTCCTGATGTCAAATCTGAGCTATAAAATATATAAAAGTTGGCCAGGTGTGGTGGCTCATGGCTGTAATCCCAACACTTTAGGAAGTGGGTAAATTGCCTGAGTTTAGGAGTCTGAGACCAGCCTGGGCAACATAGGGAGACCCAGTCTCTATTAAAAAAATAAAACTTACTCAGGCATGGTGCCATGCACCTGTAGGCCCAGCTACTTGGGAGGCCAAGGTAGGAGGATCACTTGAGCATGAGTGAGCCGTGACTGCGCCACTGCACTCCAGCCTGGGCGACAGAGCAAGACCCTGTCTCAAAAAAAAAAAAAAAAAAAAAAAAATCTGTATATAGTTAAGTTAGGGCTATTCCCACAGATAGATGCCCCTACATCCACCCCCTCCTGGGGTCTTGATATTTGAATGAAAACACGTGCTCATGGTCACCTTCCCAGCTGCTCCTCATTCAGGACTTGTGACTTAATCTGCCATCCAGGAACAAAATGCTTCTAATGTTCTGGGGCTGGAAATGCGATCCATGATCATCAGGGGTGCCTGCGAAGGTGCAGAGGAGGGGGCCAAGTCCCCACCATGTCCTCATTGTACAACCAGGATGGAAGAGCCAGCCCAGCTTCTGGGCCAGAAGATTGGCTTGTCTCTGTGCTTGCCTAAGAAGTGCTGGCAACTCCAGGCTTCTCCTGGAGGATCAGATGACCCCCCCCCACCCCACCACACCCTGCCTCCCTCAGAGGGAAAGCCCTTGGAGTGAGAGGGAACAGGTGTAGGAAGAAAACATCACCAGCCCTCTCCTAGGACACCAAGTTCCCAGGGACCGCAAGCATCCTGCCAGGACAGGCCAGTCTCTCACGGACTCGCAAATAGGGAAGGGAAGGCAGCCCCAAGTCAGCCCTACATGCCTCAAACTAGGAGGTGCGTTTAAAACCCCACTGAATATGCAATGACTTGCAGTTCGATTTTTAAAAAACTAAAACAAAATATGCTGGTGCCCACACCTTGAAGGGAGACTCCGTCTAAAATCCACAGATGATTTTAAAGAAATGAAACGTTGGCCAGACGTGGTGGCTCATGCCTGTAATCCTAGCACTTTGGGAGGCCAAGGTGGGCGGATCACTTGAGGTCAGGAGTTCAAGACCAGCCTGGCTAACATGGTGAAACCCCATCTCTACTAAAAATACCAAAAATTAGCCAGGCGTGGTGGCACATGCCTATAATCCCAGCTATTTGGGGGTTGAGGCAAGAGAATGGCTTGAACCCAGGAGACAGAGGTTGCAGTGAGCCAAGATCGTGCCATTGCACTCCAGCTTGGGCAACAAGAGCAAAACTCCATCTCCAATTAAAAAAAAGAAATGAAATGTTATGATGTTCATGGACACAGGTTCTTGAAACCAAGTTCTACCTCTGTTTTGCAGTAAGACTCTCCCTTGATGAAGGGATAAGAGGGAGGTTGGGGGGCGGACGCAGTGGCTCATGCCTGTAATCCCAGCACTTTGGGAGGCCGAGGCGGGCAGATCACGAGGGCAGGAGATCGAGGCCATCCTGGCTAACACGGTGAAACCCCGTCTCTACTAAAAATACAAAAAAAATTAGCCAGGCGTGATGGCAGGCGCCTGTAGTCCCAGCTACTCGGGAGGCTGAGCTAGGAGAATGGCATGAACCCGGGAGGCAGAGCTTGCAGTAAGCCAAAATCGCGCCACTGCACTCCAGCCTGGGTGACAGAGCGAGACTGTCTCAAAAAAAAAAAAAAAAAAAAAAGAGGGAGGTTGGGGAGGGCACACCTTCCACAATCCTGTTACCTGTTCATGTTACACAGGCAGTGCAATAAAAACCAGAGCAGGAGAGACACACAGAAACAAATGCGTCTCCACTGGGACATCGCTGGGGCATTGAGGGTGCAGGCAGAGGAGTGGTTAGCGAGGGTTGGGGAAGGAGAGCGGCCGGGGCTCCACAGGGAGGTGGCATTGGAGGTGACTCTACCAGCAGGAAAGGGCAGGCAGAGGGCACAGCATGTGCAAAGGCTCAGAGGCATGGCAGATATCACATGGTGAAAGGATCTGCAATGATATACATACATAATTTTTGAGGTGGAGTCTCACTGTTGTGCAGGCTGGAGTGCAGTGGCATGATCTCGGCTCACTGCAACCTCCGCTTCCTGGGTTCAGGTGAGTCTCCTGCCTCAGCCTCCCAGGTAGCTGGGGTTACAGGCATGCACCAGCATTCCTGGCTAATTTTTGTATTTTTAGTAGAGATGGGGTTTCACCATGTTGTTCAGGCTGGTCTTGAACTCCTGACCTTAGTAGATCTGCCCGCCTCAGCCTCCCAGAGTGCTGGGGTTACAGGCATGAGCCACTGTCCCCGGCCAGATCTGGAAATGTTGTATGTCAGTGAGTGATTTGAAATGGTGAATTTGGGTTCACATTCTGCTGGGCTCCTCAGACAGAAACCCCGTGTTGCTGTTACTGAGGATGTGGGACTTCTGCGAGATTCCCCAAACACTGTCACCTGGGACTGTTTCACTGAACAGGTCAGACTCGTCAGGGACCCACCTCTATCCCCTCAGCCAGCCCCAAGTCACCCTGCAGGCTCCTGTGGCTTCCCCGTCCTCCACGAGGACACTCCCCCACCATGGGGGCACACGGGCTGAGGAGTCAGGAGCAACCCTGAGCTAATGAGGATTGAGACTCAGTGGGAAACGTCCTGCCTCCTTGCCTCCCAGAGGGACCTTCTGGGCTGCGTCTGCACAGTCTCCCTGGGGCCCTGTGGGATTGAGCACCAGATCCCAACAGCAATGACAGCGGTCCCTTTGCTCACCCTCACCTCCTTGCTCTCTCCCCTCCTTCCCCTCCCTGTGCTTCCTGGAACCACATCCCAGACATGCACTAACTCCCAGATCCCTGTGCACCACCCAAAAGGTGGTGCTTTTGGGAAACCAAAGGCAAATGTAACTTTCCAATGTGGTGCTCTCTGCATCACAAAAGCAGTATAAATTGCAGCCCCAGACACACTGAGGCAGGCCAGGCTGGAGTGCAGTGGTGCTATCCCGGCTCACTGCAACCTCAGCCTCCCAGGTTCAAGCGATTCTTCTGCCTCAGCCTCTCAAGTAGCTAGGACTACAGGCATGCCACCATGCCCCGGCTAATTTTTGTATTTTTAGTAGAGATGGGGTTTTGCCATGTTGGCCAGGCTGGTCTTGAACTCCTGACCTTGTGATCCAAGGGCACACATTTTCTTTTTTTGTTTTTTTGTTTTGTTTTTGAGACGGAGTTTCGCTCTTGTTGCCCAGGCTGAAGTGCAATGGCACCATCTTGGCTCACCACAACCTCCACCTCCCAGGTTCAAGCGATTCTCTCGCCTCAGCCTACCGAGTAGCTGGGATTACAGGCATGCGCCACCACGCCCGGCTAATTTTGTATTTTTAGTAGAGACAGAGTTTCTCCATGTTGGCCAGGCTGGTCTCGAACTCCTAGCCTCAGGTGATCCACCCACCTCAGCCTCCCAAAGTGCTGGGATTACAGGCATGAGCCACCGCACCCGGCCTAGGTACACATTTTCAAAGGAGCTTTTTACCCTTCCTTCTTGAGTCCAGATGGACCGACCGACTTCCTCATCTACCTTTGCTGGCAGGTGTGGGAAAGTTCATGCCTCATAGAGGCTGCAGCCCCTGGAGGGCCCCTTACCTGCACCAGTACTTCCTCAGCCACCTGAACCTGCACAGTGGGGCTGCAAAGTTCAGCAAACAACTCAAGGGAGGGAGTTCTGACCCCTGGAGATTTCTCATGGTTTTATGAAAAATAGTATGGGCAGTTCCTTAAAGAATTAAACATAGAGGCTGGGTGTGGTGGCTCACGCCTGTAATCCCAGCATTTTGGGAGGCCAAGGCAAGCGGATCACCAGGTCAGGAGATCGAGACCATCCTAGCTAACACGGTGAAACCCCGTCTTTACTAAAAACACAAAAAATTAGCCGGGTGTAATGGCGGGTGCCTGTGGTCCCAGCTACTCGGGAGGCTGAGGCAGGAGAATGGCATGAACCTAGGAGGCGGAGCTTGCAGTGAGCCGAGATCACGCCACTGCACTCCAGCCCGGGCAACAGAGCGAGACTCAGTCTCAGAAAAAAAAAAAAAGAAACAGAGAATGACCAGGTGATCCCAAAATTCCACATCTGGGCATATACCCAAAAGAATTGAAAACAGGGACTCAGATAGATATTTGCACATTCACATCAGCATTATTCACAATGACCAAAAGGTGGAAGCAATCCAAATGTTCATCCATGGATGAATGAATAAACAAAATGTGGTCTATCCATACAATGGAACATCATTCAGCCTTCAAAACGAAGGAAATTCAGGCCAGGCATGGCGGCTCATGCTAGTAATCCCAGCACTTTGGGAGGCCAAGGTGGGTAGATCACCTGAGGTCAGGAGTTCGAGACCAGACTGGCCAACATGGTAAAACCCCATCTCTACTAAAAATACAAAAATTAGGCATGGTGGCGAGCACCTGTAATCCCAGCTACTCGAGGCTGAGACAGGAGAATCGCTTGAACCCGGGAGGTGGAGGTTGCAGTGATCCAAGATCGCCCCGCTGCACTCCAGCCTGGCGACAGAGAGAGACTCCGTCTCAAAAAAAAAAAAAAAGGAAGAAAGTTCTGACGCATGCTGCGTCATGGAAGAACCTTGAGGACGTTGTGCTCAGTGAAGTAAGCCAGACCCAACAGGACAAACACTGTGTGATTCCACTCATATGAGGTACTAGAAATTCAAATCCATAGAAACAGAAGTAGAAAAAAAAAAGAAACAGAAAGTAGAATGGTGGATGCCAGGGCCTGGGGGAGCAGGGAATGGGAGTGGTGAATGGGGACAGAGCTTCAGTTTAGAAAGATAAAGTTCTAGGGGTGGATGGTGGTGGCAGTGACACGGTACTTAATGCCACGAAACAGTACACTTAAAAGTGGTTAATATGGGCCGGGCACAGTGGCTCACGCCTGTAATCCCAGCACTTTGGGAAGCCAAGGCGGGCAGATCATGAAGTCAGGAGTTCGAGACCAGCCTGGCCAACATGGTGAAACCTTCCGTCTCTACTAAAAATACAAAAATTAGCTGGGCATGGTGGTGCACGCCTGTAATCCCAGCTACTGGGGAGGCTGAGGCAGGAGAATGGCTTGAGCCCAGGAGGCAGAGGTTGCAGTGAGCCGAGATTGTGCCACTGCACTCCAGCCTGGGTGACAGCAAGACTCCCTCTCGGCCGGGCGCAGTGGCTCACGCCTGTAACCCCAGCACTTTGGGAGGCCGAGATGGGCAGATCATGAGGTCAGGAGATCGAGACCATCCTGGCTAACATGGTGAAAATCCGTCTCTAATAGAAATACAAAAATATTAGCCGGGCGTGGTGGCAGGTGCCTGTGGTCCCAGCTACTCAGGAGGCTGAGGCAGGAGAATGGTGTGAACCCAGGAGGCAGAGCTTGTAGTGAGCCGAGATCACGCCACTGCACTCCAGCCCGGGCGACAGAGCGAGACTCTATCTCAAGGAAAAAAAAAAAAAGACTCCCTCTGAAGAAAAAAAAATAAAATAAAAAGGTTAATATGGTAAATTTGTTTTATATATATATATATATTTTTTTTTTTTTTTTTTTGAGATGGAGTCTTGCTCTGTTGCCCAGGCTGGAGTGCAGTGCTGCTGTCTCGGCTCACTGCAAGCTCCGCCTCCTGGGTTGATGCCATGCTCCTGCCTTAGCCTCCCAAGTAGCTGGGACTACAGGTGCCCGCCACCACGCCGGGCTAGTTTTTTTGTATTTTTAGTAGAGACAGGGTTTCACCGTGTTAGCCAGGATGGTCTTGATCTCCTGACTTCATGAGGTGCCTGCCTCGGCCTCCCAAAGTGCTGGGGTTACAAGCGTGAGCCACCGCGCCCGGCCTTGTTATATATATTTTATAACAATTATAAATAAATAAGAAAACTGCTTTGTATTTTAAAGGAATTTATTGTCTGTAATCCAGCACTTTGGGAGGCTGAGGCGGGAGGATCATTTGAAGCCAAGAGTTTGAGACCAGCCTGGGCAGCAAAGCAAGATCCCGTCTCTAGAAAAAAAAAATACAAAAAATCAGCCAGGTGTAGTCTGGGCAACATGGCAAAACCTGTCTCTACAAAAAATACAAAAATTAGCCAGGTGTGGCAGCATGCACCTATAGTCCCAACTACTTGGGAGGTTGAGGTGGGAGGATCGCTCAAACATGGGAAAAGAAGGTTGCAGTGAGCTGAGATCGCCCCACTGTACTCCAGCCTGGGTGACAAAGCAATACCCTGCCTGAAAAAAAAAAAAATCAGCCAGGTGTGATGGCACCACCTGTAGTTCCAGCTGCTATGGAGGCTGAAGTGGAAGGATGGTTTGAGCCTGAGAGTTCAAGGCTGCAGGAAACTATGATTGCACCACCGCACTCCAACCTAGGTGACAGAGGGAGACTCTTATTTATTATTTATTTTTTTTATGGAGTCTCGCTCTGTCATCCAGGCTGGCGTGCAGTGGCATGATCTCGGCTCACTATAACCTCGGCCTCCCTGGTTCAAGTGATTCTACCTCAGCCTTCCAAGTAGCTGGGACTACAGGCACGTGCCACCATGCCGGGCTAATTTTTGTATTTTTTGTAGAGACGTGGTTTCACCATGTTGGCCAGGGTGATCTTGATGATCCGCCCGCCTCAGCCTCCCAAAGTGCTGGGATTACAGGCGTAAGCCACCGTGCTGGCCTAATTTTGTATTTTTTTAGTAGAGACGGGGTTTCACTATATTGGTCAGGCTGGTCTCGAACTCCTGACCTCAAGTAATCCACTCACCTCGGCCTCCCAAAGTGCTGGGATTACAGGTGTGAGCCACAGCACCTGGCCTATTTATTGTTTCATCTTGGATCTGTAGGAGTTTTGTAGTAAGGGGGGCTTTTTAGGATCTCAAGTCTGTCGTATTTCTAGAAGCAGAGGCGCTGGGACTATATTGGTCAGGGTTCTCCAGAGAAACAAGACCAATAGGACATAGATATGGATATATAAAAAGAGATCTAAGACCGGGCATGGTGGCTCACGCCTGTAATCCCAGCTACTAGGGAGGCTGAGGCAGGAGAATCGCTTGAACCCAGGAGGTGGAAGTTGCAGTGAGCTGAGATTGCGCCATTGCACTCCAGCCTGGGCAACAAGAGCAATACTCCATCTCAACAAAACAGAAAAACAGAGATCTATTATGAGGGATTAGCTCACAGGATAGTGGAAGCTGAGAAGTTCCATAATCTGCCATCTGCTACCTAGAGGCCCAGGAAAGCCAGTGGTGCAGTTCCAGTCCAAACCCAAAGGCCTAAGAACCAGGGAAGACAATGGTGTAAGTCCTGGTCCAGTCTGAAGACCCAACAACCAGTAGCTCCAATGTCCAAGGGCAGGAGAAGACAGATGTCTCGGCTCAAGCAGACAGTGAAATCACCTTCCTCTGCCTTTTTGCTCTATTGAGCATTGGCCAATGCCCACCCACATAGGTGAAGGTAGATCTTTTTTACTCGGTCTCCCAATTCAAATGCTGATCTCTTCTGGAAGCATACACATACACACACACACACACACACACACACACACACACACACACAATGTTTTACCAGCCATCTGAGTACCCTTAGCCCAGTCAAGTTGCCACATGAATTTAACCATCATGGGGGCTGAGCATGGTGGCTCACGCTTGTAATCCCAGCACTTTGGGAGGCTGAGGTGTAGCAGGACAAGCTGCAGACAACACCCCTCAGACACCAAGTTAAAGAAGGCCGGGAGCTTCGGCAAGACTCATGTCTCCAACAACCGAGCTCCCCGAGTGAGCAATTCCTGTCACTTTTAAGGGCTCACAACTCTAAGGGGGCCCACGTGAGAGGGTCGTGATGGATTGAGCAAGGAGGGGGTATGAGACTGGGGGCTGCATACACCGGTAATTAGAAAGGAACAGAACAGGACAGGGATCTTCACAGTGCTTTTTTTTTTTTGAGACAGAGTCTCAAAGCCTGTTGCCCAGGCTGGAGTGCAATGACACGATCTCGGCTCACCACAACCTCCGCCTCCCAGGTTCAAGAGATTCTCCTGCCTCAGCCTCCCAAGTAGCTGGGATTACAGGCATGTGCCACCACGCCCTGCTAATTTTTTGTATTTTTAGTAGAGAGGGGATTTCTCCATGTTGGTCAGGCTGGTCTCAAACTCCCGATCCACCCGCCTTGGCCTCCCAAAGTGCTGGGATTACAGGCGTGAGCCACCTCGCTCGGGCTTTTTTTTTTTTTTATGCAAATAACCGATCAGGTCAGGGGTCGATCTTTAACTACCAGGCCCAGGGTGTGGTGCCGGGCTGTTTGTGGATTTCATTTCTGCCTTTTAGTTTTTACTTCTTCTTTCTTTGGAGGCAGAAATTGGGCATAAGACAATATGAGGGATGGTCTCCCCCCTTAGAGGCAGGCAGATCACTTGAGGTCAGGAGTTCACGACCAGCCTGGCCAACATTGTGAAACCCCATCTCTACTAAAAATACAAAAAAATTAACTGGGTGTGGTGGCGCACACTTGTAGTCCCAGCTACTCGGGAGGCTGAGGCAAGAGAATCGCTTGAACCTGGGAGACAGAGGTTGCAGTGAGCCTGTCTGGGCTATAGAGCGAGACTCTGACTCAAAAAAAAGAAAGAAAGAAAGAAAGAAATTAACCACACAGGGACCAAAGGATGAATCAGGGCCTTGTCGGTCACTCAGAATTCCCACCAGCTCCAGAACGCAGACTCTGGAACTGAATCTCTTCTGCAATCCTGCCCACACCGTTGGCTTTGTAAGCCAGATTGTTCTCCCCAAATGTGTGGCTCAGCCACGTCTCAAAGTCATGAGGCTTGAATGAAGATTCAGCATATGAAGGAGGATGTATGGAGACAGTCCCTGGACAGAAGGGTAAAACCAGCTTGTCCAGGTAAAAGTCTGTGTCTACATGCACACAACCTGCCTGGCCTGGCACCAACCCTGCCTGCTTCTCCGTCCCCCACATCTCTCACCCCTGGCTCCCCAGGCTTCAGCCACACGGGCCTCCTTTCAGTTCCTCACACAATCCAAGCTTGTTCTGTGAAAGGAAACTATCTTGGGCCCCCAAAATCACTAAGCTAAAGGGAAAAGTCAAGCTGGGAACTGTTTAGGGCAAACCTGCCTCCTAGTCTATTCAAAGTCATCCCTGGCCGGGTGCGGTGGCTCACGCCTGTAATCCCAGCACTTTGGGAGGCCGAGGCGGGTGGATCACAAGGTCAGGAGATTGAGACCATCCTGGCTAACATAGTGAAACCCTGTCTCTACTAAAAATACAAAAAATTAGCCGGGCGTGGTGGCCAGCGATTAGATGGTGCCCACCCACGCTAAGGGTGGGTCTTCCTCTCCCAGTCCACTGACTCAAATGTTAATCTCTTCTGGCAACACCCAGACATGTTGTAGGAAAATCCCAACACTTTGGGATGCCAAGGCGGGCGGATCACCTGAGGTCGGGAGTTCAAGACCAGCCTGACCAGCTTGGAGAAACCCCATCTCTACTAAAAATACAAAATTAGCCGGGCATGGTGGCACATGCCTGTAATCCCAGCTACTCAGGAGGCTGAGGCAGGAGAATCGCTTGAACCGGGGAGGCGGAGGTTTTGGTGAGCCGAGATCGAGCCACTACTGCACTCCAGCCTGGGCAACAAGAACGAAACTCCATCTCAAAAAAAAAAGAAAAAGAAAAATTCAGGTTCTTGTCACACGACCAGGAAAGATTAGGCTCGCAGACACTTTGAAGGGTGAGAAAAATGAAATTTACTGGGCAAAAAGGACAAAAGGGGAAACAGGAACTCTCAGCAAAGCGAGGGTCCTGCTCGTAGGTTTCCCACCTCACAGATTGAATCCCAGGTTACCACCCAGGAACTGGAGAGTCCAGGCTCCTCCCCACTGCAAACAGCCCAAACTTCCCAAGGCTCCACCCCAGTGCACACTCCTCCCGGTACGCAGGCCGGTTAAACGATCTCCAGGGAGCCCTTCTTCCTTGGCTGTCTCAAATACACCCAGAAACAATACTTTGCATCCTTCAATCCAATCAAGTTGACATTTAATATTAACCATCAGTGGGTTGGGTGTGGTGGCTCATGCCTGTAATCCCAGCACTTTGGGAGGCCGAGGCAGGCGGATCAAGAGGTCAGGAGTTCGAGACCAGCCTGGCCAATATGGTGAAACCCTGTCTGTACTAAAAATATAAAAATTAGCCGGGTGTGGTCGCGTGCACCTGTAGTCCCAGTCACACTCCTGAAAGTGGCAGAGCATGCCTTGAAGTGCTCAGTGTTCATGAGCTCTGATGGTGAGCATCTCACAGGCCCTCATGAAACCATGTCTGGTAATGAGAACCCAGTGCATCTCCTTCCACATCTGGCTTTCCTTCCTTTCCCCTCACTGGCAACAGATTCACAAATCAGCATGAAGAGAGCTGCACGCCGCAGCTCATGCCTGTAATCCCAGTACTTTGGGAGGCCAAGGACCAGCCTGGCCAACATGGCAAAACTCCATCTCTACTAAAAATACAAAAATTGGTCAGGCATGGTGGCAGGCGCCTGTAATCCCAGCTACTTGGGAGGCTGAGGCAGGATAATCTCTTGAACCTGGAAGGCGGAGGTTTCAATGAGCCAAGATCGTGCCACTGCACTCCAGCCTGGGCGACAGAGTGAGACTCTGTCTAAAAACTAAAAATTAAAAAAAAAAAAATCAGCACAAAGAGGTTGGTCAAGGGGAAAGATGGCTTACAGGTCGGCTTAACTGATGTCAGAGGAAGAAAGGCTGGGAATGCTCCCTGCCTGGAGTCTCTAATCCATCCTGGCAGTGGGTGGAGCACAGACTCTGGAGCTGAAATGCACTGGTTCAAATCCTCTGTGCCTCAGTCACCTTATTTGTAAAATGGGGACAGTAATAAAATAGTCCCCACTTGACAATGTTGAGGAACAACTGAGTCAATACGACTAAAGCGCAGAGCCGGCACTCTCTGGATGTTCGCTAGGGTCTGGGTCCCTTCTGCAGGCCTGCCCCTCTGTTTTGCTGGGCCTAGAGCGGCAGCACCCCAGCTCTGCCCTACTTAGACTGTGGTGATGCCAGGTCTGCCACCGGAGCCAGCTCCCCTGGGAGGGCAGTGAACAAAGAATAATTTCTAGGTGGTAATGAAATCTTCAAAGCCCCGAGGCTTGCTGGCCCTCTAGAGAGTGTCCTGATTCTGCCTCCTGGGCAATTGGTCTCAGGAAAAAAAAAAAAAAAAGCCCATTGAAAAATGAAAGTGACTTCTGAGAGCCTGAAGCTGCTCTGTCTCTCAGCAGTTCCCTGACGCATGCAGAAGTCACTGCTGGTGACATCAGCTGGAGCCTACGCCTACCTGCATTATCTGCACTGAGCCTCTGGGACTCCCAGCTTTGTTCTTATGTCTTATGTGTTTTGTCTACCAATTACCCTGTTGGCCAGGCATGGTGGCTCACGTCTGTAATCCCAACACTTTGGGGGCCGAGGTGGGAGGATTGCTTGAGCCCAGGAGTTCGAGACCAGCCTGGGCAATAGGTCGGCCGTGTGCTTTCTCTTGCTCCGCCCCCACTCATTCATTGCTTGGAAGCTGCTGTGGGTCCAGACGCTGTGGTTTCTCCCTAGGGGATGGCCACATCCATGGTGATGCCCCTGGCGCAGCACCCCTTGGTATTCAGAGCAGCTGGCGCTGGGTATCAGGCTGAGGAGAGCAACACTCTGGAGACAAGAACGTAGAACCCACTTTGTATGCTGAGGATCCTCCAAGTCTCTCACCCAGCAGCTTTTCCAACTGGTAGCTGCCCGCCCACAATCAATGTGGCTTAAACTCACATATGTGTATATATATATAATTGAGATGGCATCTCACTGCGTTGCCCAGGGTGCAGTGCAATGGTGCGATCTCAGCTCAATGCAACCCCTGCCTCCTGGGTTCAAGCGATTCTCTCCTGCCTCAGCCTCCCAAGTAGCTGGGATTACAGGCATCTGCTTCCATGCCCGGCTAATTTTTGTAATTTTAGTAGAGACGGGGTTTCGCAATGTTGGCCAGACAGGTCTTGAACCCCTGACCTCAAATGATCCACACGCCTCGGCCTCCCAAAGTGCTGGGATTGCAGGGATGATCCACGGCGCTTAGCTGGCTGAAACTCATATTGAGGGCTGGGGACCGAAAACATGACAATGATGGGGCTTCTGCTTACTGGGTACTTTCTCTGGCTGAGGCACAGTTAACGTCTGTCATCCTACCACAGCCCTGTGAGCCAGGTCCTGTTGAGGCAGTTCCATCTGCCCTCAACAGTTTGGGAAACAGATTCTCAGAGAGGCTATGTGAGGTGCCCAGGGTGCTGGGATTTGAACCCACTTGGCCTGACCTAAGGGAGAGTGTGCTGACCTCTGCCCCAGCTCTGAGTTAGGCACTCCCATTCTGCAGGCAGGGGTACCTGGGTTCACATCATAACTCCACACAAGTTATTAACCTCTCCCAGGCTCAGTTTGCTCATCTGTAAAATGGGAGTAAGAGGACGTGGCGGCTGGGCGCCATGGCTCACGCCATTAATCCTAGTACTTTGGGAGGCTGAGGCAGGCAGATCTTCTGAGGTCAGGAGTTTGAGACCAGCCTGGCCAATATGGTGAAACTCCATCTCTACTAAAAATATAAAAATTAGGCCGGGCGTGGTGGCTCACACCTGTAATCCCAGCACTTTGGGAGGCCGAAGTGGGTGGATCACCTGAGGTCACGAATTCGAGATTAGCCTGACCAACATGGAGAAACCCCGTCTCTACTAAAAACAAAAAATTAGCCGGGCATGTTGGCGCATGCCTGGGATCCCAGCTACTCAGGAGGCTGAGGCAGGAGAATCCCTTGAACCTGGGAGGTGGAGGTTGCAGTGAGCTGAGATCGTGCCATTGCACTCCAGCCTGGGCAACAAGAGCAAAACTCCGTCTCAAAAAAAAAAAAAAAATTAGCCGGGCATGGTGGTGGGCGCCTATAATCCCAGCTACTTGGGAAACTGAGGTAGAAGAATCGCTGGAACCCAGGAGGCGGGGGTTGCAGGGGGTTGAGATCATGCCACTTCACTCCAGCCTGGGAGACAGAGCGAGACTCCATCTCAAAAAAAAAAAAAAAAGAAAGAAAGAAAAAGGACATGGCTTCTTAGGGGCCTAAATGAGTTTAGGTGCATGAAGTGCTGGCAGGTGGCCAGTGCTCAAGGAACGTGCTCCTGCAAGTGTGGCCAGCACGGGCTCTGTGACCTCGGGCAAAGCACTCAGCCTGGCCAGCTTTGAGAATACTCACTCGCAGGGTTGTCAGGTGGATGAAGTGAAACAGATCCACAGTCCTTCACCCACAATTCTGAAATCCAAAAGCCCTGAAGGCCGGAGGTTAACTGCCTTGACAGCAGAGCCCGGCCTAGCTCCACTTCATTTAGAGGCAAACTGACGCAGTTTCAGGGTGTTTTTATTTTATTTATTTTATGTTTAGTTTTAGTTATTTATTTTTTTGAGAGAGCATCTGGCTGTCTTGCCCAGGCTGGGGTGCAATGGCACAAATTTGGCTCACTGCCACCTCCATCTCATGGGCTCAAATCATCCTCCTACCTCAGCCTCCCAAGTAGCTGGGACTACAGACACCCATACCTGCCACCACGTGTGGCTAATTTTTGTATTTTTTGTAGAGATGGAGTTTCACCATGTTGGCCAGGCTGGTCTCAAATTCCTGAACTCAAGCAATCCACCTACCTCAGCTTCCCAAAGTGTGCTGGGATTACAGGCATCGGCCACTGCTCCCAGCCTCCAGCTGTGTGTGTGTGTGTGTGTGTGTGTGTGTGTGTGTGTGTGTGTGTGTGTGTTTTGAGACGGAGTCTCGCTCTGTCGCCCAGGCTGGAGTGCAGTGGTGCAATCTCAGCTCACTGCAACCTCTGCCTCCCAGGTTCAAGCGATTGTCCTGCCTCAGCCTCTGAAGTAGCTGGGATTACAGGCATGCACCACCACACCCGGCTAATTTTTGTAGTTTTAGTAGAGACGGGGTTTCACCATGTTGGTCAGGTTGGTCTCAAATTCCTGACCTTGTGATCCGCCCTCCTCCACCTCTGAAAGTGCTGGGATTATAGGCATGAACCACTGCGCCCCACCCCTTTTTTAAGGATTATATATGTTATTTTATTTTATTTTAATTTTTTGAGACAGAGTTTCTACTCTTGTTGCCCAGGCTGGAGTGCAACGGTGCGATCTTGGCTCACTGCAACCTCCAACTCCCAGGTTCAAGTAATTCTCCTGCCTCAGCCTCTTGAGTAGCTGGGATTACAGGCATGCACCACCACACCTGGCTAATTTTTAATAGAGATGGGGTTTGTCCATGTTGGTCAGGCTGGTCTCAAACTCACGACCTCAGGTGATTTGCCTGCCTCAGCTTCCCAAAGTGCTGGGATTACAGGCGTGAGTCACCGCACCCGGCCACAGGATGGGTGGATCACCTGAGATCAGGAGTTTGAGACCAGCCTGGCCAACGTGGTGAAACCCTGTCTCTACTAAAACTACAAAAATTAGCCAGGTGTGGTGGTGTGCACCTGTAATCCCAGCTACTTGGGAGGCTGAGGCACAAGAATCACTTGAACCTGGGAGGCAGAGATTGCAGTGAGCCGAGATCACGCCACTGCACTCTAGCCTGGACAAAAGATCAAAACTGTTTCAAAAAAATAAAAATTAAAAATACACACACATTAGAAACGTAAGTCTGGGCCTCTTAGACTTGAGATAGTGCACCAAAGTTGCCTCCTTATAAGAAATGATCATGAACATTTGTGGGCAGGGACAAAGAGCTCACACAAAGTTGGAAAAACACATTCCAGCCTTGTAGGCACAGAGCGGGACTCGCAACAGGCAGCGGCTTTTCCTTGTCAGAGCTGGAACAACACAGGCCTTTCATTAACGAGGCTTGACTTGCGGTCTCATTAGGCCCATAGCTGGAAACCTGGCTCAGGCTGGATTGGTTGAGGAGAAATGAGAAGAGGACCAGTGACCTGCTGGGTATTTGTCCTTTGCCCCCAAATCGCACTACCTGCTCCTACTGCCCCTGGGCAGAAACAGGCCTCACAGCTTCCTCTCCCCCTAAGTGAGGCCTCCTGGGAGGTCCAGCCCCAGCCTTTGGCTCTCTGCTAAATTGAAATGCTCCTTACAATCTCCTGCAAAGAAATGAAACCCCAAACTTTTGGGAGAGGATGGAGGTTTTTCCAATAGCCAGCAGTTTTTGCAGAAAAACAAGGATTAAAGAAGCAATTAGTGGTTTGCCAACAAGCAGTCAGAGGAGAAAGCGAAATAAATCCACAACAGGTCAGCAGGAAGCCTCAGGCCCTTCAAATTTGGAATGGTTACAAAAAGCCCAAACAAGCTTCTCCTCTCCCACCGCACCAAGTCAGAGACCCAGGAACACCTAAATGAATCTCTGAGTATAACTGTCTGTGAACTTCTTCCTCTCTACACCTGGCATGTCATACATATATACATATATTTATGTCTGTAATCCACCTTGCTTTTTTACTTTATAAGTCAACTTTCTTTCTTTTTTTTCTTGACAAAAGTCTTGCTCTATTGCCCAGGTTGGATGGAGTGCAGTGGCACTATCCCAGCTCACTGCAACCTCCACCTCCCGGGTTCAAGCAAACCTCCACCTCCTGGGTTCAAGCAATTCTCCTGCCTTAGCCTCCCAAGTAGCTGGGATTACAGGCGCCCGCCACCATGCCCAGGTAATTTTTGTAGTTCCTTTTTTTTTTTTTTTTTTTTTTGAGATGGAGTCTCGCTCTGTCGCCCAGGCTGAAGTGCAGTGGCGCGATCTCAGCCCCCTGCAAGCTCCGCCTCCCGGGTTCACGCCATTCTCCTGCCTCTGCCTCCCAAGTAGCTGGGACTACAGGCGCCCACCTCCATGCCTGGCTAACTTTTTTGTATTTTTAGTAGAGACGGGGTTTCACCGCGTTAGCCAGGATGGTCTCAATCTCCTGACCTCGTGATCCGCCCGTCTTGGCCTCCCAAAGTGCTGGGATTACAGGCGTGAGCCACCGCGCCCCGCCAATTTTTGTAGTTTTAGTAGAGACGGGGTTTTGCCATGTTGGCCACGCTGGTCTCAAGCTCCTGGCCTCAAGTGATCAGCCCACCTCGGCCACCCAAAGTGCTGGGATTACAGGCTGAGCCAACTCGCCTGGCCTACTTTATGGTCCACTTTTCTAAAATACATTATAATTAACATACAATAAAATGCACCCATTTTAAGTATGACTTTTAACGAGTTTAATTCTCACTGTATGGGCCGGGCACAGGGACTCAAGCCTGCAATCCCAGCACTTTGGGAGACTGAGGCGGTGGATCACCTGAGGTCAGGAGCTCGAGACCAGCCTGGCCAAAATGATGAAATCCCATCTCTACTAAAAATACAAAAAATTAGCTGGGCATGGTAGCGGACACCTGTAATCCCAGCTACTCAGGAGGCTGAGGCAGGAGAATTGCTTGAACACGGGAGGCGGAGGTTGCAGTGAGCCGAGATGGCACCATTGCACTCCAGCCTGGGCAACAAGAGCAAAACTCTGTCTCAAAAACAAAGATTCTCATTGTATGTATATGCCCTGATCAGGGTATGAAACATTTTTGTCACCCCTAAGAAGTTTTTTCCAGCCTCTTTGCAGTCAGTCCCCTCCTATCCCCGGCCCCCAGCATCCATCCACTCATCTGTTCTCAGTCACTAAAGATTAGTTTTACCTTTTTTAGAATTTCATGTAAATGAAATCATATACTTTTTATGTCTGGTTTCTTTCTTTGCTCTTATTATTTATTTTATTATTATTTTTTGAGATGGAGTCATTCTCTGTCTCCCAGGCTGGAGTGCAGTGGTGCGATCACGGCTTACAACAGCCTCAACCTCCCAGGCTCAAAAGATTCTCCCACCTCAGCCTCCAGAGTAGCTGGGATTACAAGCACGCACTACCATACCCAGCTTATTTTTAAAATTTTTTATAGAGTGAGGGTCCATCTGTGTTGCCAGGCTGGTTTCGAAATCCCAGGTTCAAGCAATCTTCAGCCTCTCAAAGTGTGAGAATTATAGGCGTGAACCACCACGCCCAGCGTCAGGGCTTAAGCCATCCTTCTGCCTCAGCCTCTCAAGTAGCCAGGACCACAGGTGTGTGCCATCACACCCAGCTATAAAAATCGTTTTACACTTGATCTTAGCCAAAAGGCCGAGAAGGGATGTAAAAATAATTTAAAAATTTTTTAATATTAAAATAGAGTTGGGTGCCGGGTGTGGTGCCTCACGTCTGTAATGTCAACATTTTGGGAGGCTGAGGCAGGCAGATCACTTGAGGCCAGGAGTTCAAGACCAGCCTGGCCAACATGATGAAACCCTGTCTCTACTAAAAATACAGAAAAATTAGCCAGGCATGGTGGCACGTGCCTGTAATCCAGCTACTCGCGAGGCAGAGGCAGGAGAATTGCTTGAACCCAGGAGGTGGAGGTTGCAGTGAGCTGAGATCATGCCACTGCACTCCAGCCTTGGTGACAGAGTGAGACTTCATCTAAAAAAAAAAATAAAACTAAATAAAATAAAATAGAGATGGGGTCTTGCTATGTTGCCCAGGTTAGTCTACAGCCGAAATGATCCTCCTACCGTGGCCTCCCAAAGTGATGAGATTACAGAGGTGAGCCACCACACCCAGCCTGTAAAAATAATTTTTTTCTTTTTTGACACGGAGTTTCACTCTGGTCACCCAGGCTGGAGTGCAATGGCACGTTCTCAGCTCACCACAACTCCCGCCTCTTGGGTTCAAGCCATTCTCCTGCCTCAGCCTCCCAAGCAGGTGGGATTACAGCCGCCCACCACCATGCCGAAGTTAATTTTTGTATTTTTAGTAGCAGCTTATGGGCCAGGCTGGTCTCAAACTCCTGACCTCAGGTGATCTGCCTGCCTCAGCCTCTCAAAGTGCTGGGATTACAGGCGTGAGCCACTGCGCCTGGCCTAAAAATAATTTAAAAAATTTTTATATTAAAATTACTGCTAGCAAAACCTTTTTTTTTTTGTATATTGACCTTATTTCCTGTGATCTTGCTAAATTCACTAATTAGTTCTAGTAGTTGTTATATAGATTACTTAGAATTTTCTAGTAAACAGTTACATCATCTATGACTGAAGACAGTTTCACTTCTTTATGATCTTTACACATTATTTTTTTTCTTGCCTTACTGCACTGACTAGGGCCTCTAGCACAACATTGAGTAAGTGGTAACGGCAAATATCTTTGCTTATTGCCAATCTTAGGGGCAGGTGGTCAGTTATTTAATGTTGTGTGTGATGTTAGCTATAGGTTTGGGGTAGACGCTTTATATCAGATAGAGGAATTCCCTCCTGTTCCCTGTTTGCTGAGAGCTTTTTTTCATGAATAGGTGTTCAGTTTTTTCAAATGCTTTTCTGCATCAATTTACATGGTCATCAGGTTTTTTTCCATTATTCTCTCTTTCTCTTTCACGTTTTTTTTTTCTTTTTTTTCTTTTTTTTTTTTCTTTTTTTTTGCTGTTGACACAGCCCCAGGAGGTCCTGGGAACATGTGTCCCTGTTATTCTCTTAATATGCTGAATTATATGGATTGATTTTTTGAATGTTAAACCAATCTCTAATTCCTGGGCATCTCTCATTTCGTCCTGATGTATTATCCTTTTTCTATATTGCTGGATTTGATTGCCAATGTTTCATTAATGGTTTTTATCTATTGGAATCTCTGTTGTATACCCAGTACATGGCCATGGCCAGTGCCTGAGCTGGTGTCAGAGGAGCTCTAGAAGTCTAGGAAGGGGGCCATCCTAGTCAGGGAAAATAGCAGGTTCAAGCCAGGCGTGGTGGCTCACACCTGTAATCTCAGCACTTTGGGAGGCCAAGGCGGGCGGATCACCTGAGGTCAGGAGTTCGAGC